>NC_067416.1:32558641-33183641 GCF_009764475.1 Pristis pectinata
ACGTGGTGGCCCTCCTCCAGAAGTCGGGGTTCCCCAGAGCCAAAAAGAGTCAAAGGGGTGCCTTCTGGCTCCTGGCATCCCTTTTGAGGCACCAGGTTGAGATTACTGATCAGTTGCGGGATACCTGCCTACAGAGGGAAAAAGAGATAGAAACGCTTTGGCAGCAATGTTGCACGCTGCAGGAGGCCGTTCAGACTGCCCAGACTCGGGCCAACGATCTCAAAGCCAGAGGTACCGAGGTTGCCTGCCAGCTGATTCAAGTACAGCAGGCACAAGCCGCCCACAGGTCTGGCTGGCAACCGGACCCCTTTAAAATCCGTGCCTTGGTCCAGTGTGGCGACAAGCTGGACGCATGGCTGGGGGATGGGGACATTTGGATGGATGAGGATGAGGGGGGGTACCCGAAGAGCCCGAGCCCCATTATACCCACCTCCCACCCTATGCGCCCAAGCCCCTGCAGGTCCCATGTATCACCACGCGGTCCCAGGTCCGCCATAGAAGGGAAGGGAGTCAGGATGGAACCCCCGCAGGGGAAGGTGCCCACAGCCCCTCCGAGACCACGGAGACCCGGGACTTCTCCATTAAAGAGCTCACCCAGCTGGCGGATCAGTACCGCCAGTGGTCGGGCGAACCACTGGCTGCGTGGCTGCTCCGCCTGTGGGACAAGGGGGCCCCCAACGTGAACCTCTCTCACCAGGAGGCGAGTGCCCTGGGGATCTTGTCAGACCAACAGAGCATTAATAATGGTCTGCGGGTGCCACCAGGAGGGATTGGGAACACCGCTACCCTGTGGAATTGGGTAGTGGCCGCCGTGAGAATCCAATACCCTACCCTCCTCAAGTGGGATTTATACACGCAACCACAGTGGGGCACAGTCAGTGAGGGCACCAGGGTCATCCGGGAGTGGGCACTAGTGACCGGCATATACGCAGGGACAGGTGACCTCGGGATGTTAGAAAATACCATCGCGACCAGTGCACTAGTGGGGTACCTGGTCGCCACCGCGCGCCCCCACCTGAGGCCAGTGGTCCTGCCCCTCATGGGACCAGCCAGCAGGAGGACAGTACAGGAAGCCATTACCCTCCTGGAGGGGTTAGAATACATGCAGCGGGGGGTGGCCACACAGGTCCGCAGGGCGGAGACGAAGGCTGGGGACACCACCCCTCGCCTGTTGCGCAAGCAGCTGTACCTGGACCTGTTGTGCGCAGGGGTGGACTGCGCTACCGTAGATGGGATCCCGACCCCCACTCTCTATGCATGATGGAAAGAGCTCTGTGGGAGAAAGCCTGGCCGGGGGATGCCCTGTGACCACCTGGGGCCAAGCCCGACACGAGGGGCGCCCCCAACCGTTGGACCATGTGGGCTGCCCCTGCAGACACCGATACTGCCTCTGCACCTCCCCCACCTGAAGCAGTTTTCCCTGCCCTCTGGGCTCAGCTCCGAGACCTGCTGCGACAGGAAATGCCCCACTTCCGCCAGCTTGAATCCTCACCCACAGGGTGGCAGCCCCCTACCCCGCTCCCATAGGATGAAGGCCAGGGTCCCCAGCGCGTCTGTTCCGTCACCCTTCCACGCCCGGGGGACTTGAGGACACACATACCCGTAGCGGTACACTGGGGAAAGGGGAATGTGCAGAGGTGGATGGCACTCGTCGACACGGGTGCCCAGCACACTATCGTCCCGGGGAAACCCAGCTGCGTGGAAGGGGGCCCAAATGCAGATAGAGGGGTTGGGGGGGTTCCCTTCTGCCCACAAAGGAAGTCAGGATCCTTATGACCATCGGGAACCAGCCTCCCCAAACTGTGACTGTTTTAATCGCAGACTCCACGGAATGTATACTGGGGATCAACATCTTAAAGGGACAGTCCCTGAACACCAACCGGGCAAGTTCACTTTTGGAATCGCCTGTGCTACGGTGGTAGTCAGGGCGGCCAACTGGGAGCCAGTCGTTGCTGCCCCTCCCTCCAAGGTCGTTTGCAGTAGACAATATAGGGTGCCGGGGGGACACCGAGACATCACAGAAGCCATCCAAGCCCTGCTGCGGGAGGGAGTCATTAGACCCACAGCATCCCCTTTTAATAGCCCCGTCTGGCCCGTCCGCAAAAAGAACGGGATGTGGCGCATGATGGTAGACTAACGACACTTAAACAAGGCTGCCTCCCCCCTCGCATCCGTGGTACCCGACATTGTCACTTTAGTGGAAGATATTGCAGGGCGCCCAGACAAACCATAGTACACCGTTGTGGATTTGGCCAATGCATTCTTCTCCATCCCCCTCCACAACACCTCCCAGGACCAATTTGCATTCACCTGGGCTGGGAGACAATATACATTCAAACGTCTGCCACAAGGGTACATCCATAGCCCAACAATCTGTCATGGCTTAATAGCCCGAGATCTGCAAGCCATTCACCTTCCCCCAGGGGTGTCAGTCACTCATTACATAGATGATGTATTGTTACAGGGGCCCTCGGAGGCTATTGTCTCAGAGGCTCTTGATATGTTAATATCCTCTCTCAGAGAACGGGGCTGGGCCATTAATATGGAAAAAGTACAATGTCCAGTCCAGAATGTATTGTTCCTGGGCATACAGTGGCAGGCAGGGGGAAGAGAAATTCCTGACACTGCGAAGAACAAAATTTTAAATTTTGCTGTCCCCACCAACAAGGTGGACACCCAGAGTTTCGTGAGCCTCCTTGGCTACTGGCGGCAACACATCCCTCACCTGACCATACTCCTGAGACCGCTTTATAAGATCTCCCGCAAGAAAGCCACTTTCTCGTGGGGGCCTGAACAGCAGGCCGCCTTTGAAGCAGCCAAACAGGTGTTGGAGCAAGCCCTGCCCCTTTCCCCGTGACAGGAAGGGGTCCCCTTCGAGTTACAGGTCTCCTCTAGCGAGTCAGTGGCCAAGTGGAGCCTCTGGCAGGAGGTCCAGGGGCGCAGAGTCCCGCTCAGCTTCTGGACCAAATCACTGCCTGAGGTCGCCACCCGCTACAGCCCCTTCAAGCGCCAGATGCTGGCCTGCTACCTGGCTCTCCTCGCAACTGAGAACCAAACCGGTACTGACCCTGTGGTCCTTCACCCCCACCTGCCCATAATGCGTTGGGTCAAATCCCCCGACTCCACACACAAAGAGGGCAGAGCCCAGAGGTCCTCGATAGTGAAGTGGAAGTGGTACATCGAGGACCGGGCAGAACCCGGTCCGGAAGGGGTCAGCCACCTCCATGAACAGGTTATGTCCTTCCCCCAATCCGAGGACTCAACCCCAGACATACCCAAGGTCAAGCCCTCTCCCGTATCCTGGGGCCAACCCTTTGACTCCCTCGACCCCGAACAGAAACTGCACGCCTGGTTCACAGACGGCTCCAGCCGCTGGAAAAACGGGAAACAACATTGGAAAGTGGTGGCGCTCCATCCCGCCACGGGGAGAACATTAACAAAAGAGGGAGCAGGTGGGTCCAGTCAATTGGCTGAGCTCGCGGCGGTGGCACTCACTTTACAGGACACCACTGGGCCTGTCCACATCTATACCGACTCCTGGGCAGTAGCCAACGGTATGGCGGTGTGGATGGCACAGTGGCACGAGACGGGGTAGGAAATTCACAGGCGCTTCCTCTGGGGACAGGAACACTGGCGCTATATCTGGGACCAAGCCGCCCAGAGACAGATATCAGTCCACACGTGATGCCCATACCCACAAGAGTACCCAGGAGGCCATATATAATGCCGCTGTGGACCAGACTGCCCAGATATGCTGCGCTACTGTCTCCCTGGAGGAACCTGACCTCAGCGCCCTAGCCGCATGGGCGCACCGTAAGTGCGGTCACCCAGGGGCTGATGGTACGCGGCGCTGGGCAGAACAGTTCAGGGTTGCCCTTACAGTGGATCAGTGCAAAACCACTGTCGCAAACTGCCCCACCTGCCAGCAGGTAAAACCACGAGGCTGGCCGGTGGGGCCACCAGGTCACATTCGCCGCAGCAAGGGAGCAGGACGCATGTGGCAAATAGACTATATCGGACCACTCCCACGCCACAATAAAAAACAGTACGCCCTGACGATGATGGATACATACTCAGGTGTCCTGGAGGCGGTGCCCTGTGAGAGGGCCGACCAGAACAGTACCATCAAAGGATTGCAGCTCCTCTCCTCCATCTGTGGAGTCCCATGAGAGGTGCAATCTGATCAGGGCTCACACTTCGCGGGGGCTAAGGTATAAAACTGGGCGGTGGAGGTGGGGATCTCATGGCTGTTTCATATCCCCTACCATCCCCAGGCATCGGGCCTGATAGGAAGAATGAACAGCCTGCTGAAAGAAACCATACGCACAGTGACACCCTCCTGCACACTGCAGGGGTGGTTGGGCATGCTGCAGCAGGCCGTCGATCAGCTCAACACATGGCCCACTGGCCAAGGGGGGGTCCCCATTATCCCGCCATCTGGCCCACTCACAACCAACCGACTTGCAAGACCCCGAACCTCCCAAGACTGAGGACTCAGGGAGGGTCTGGGTCCGACAGCCACAAGGTCCCCCTCAGAAGGGGGAAGTCATTGCATGCGGTCCCGGGGACACTCGTTGGGTTGTGATCCCGGGTCAAACTAACCTCTCCTGCCTTCATACACAAAACCTGGCCTGCCAAGAATGAGTTTGTCCCTCCCCCCCTCACCCTACAGGACGATGGCGCTACTCCTCCTCCTCACTGCGATGATCAGCATCGGGGAGCCTACAAACACCTTCCTCCGCATCGCGTACGAATTCGCCAACACTTCCAATCAATCAGACTGCTGGATCTGCCTCCGAACCCCAGCACACGCCGGTGAAGCTCTCCCACTTACAGCGATTCCCTTTGATGATCTCCAGATGAACTGCCTACACAGACTTGTTGCGCCTGTCGGGTTCGGTCTATCGGTTTGGGGGGGGCCAGGCGGTAGTCCCCCACCACTCCCCTCTCCAGTACAGAATATTTCTTCCAGTGATTCCCGGGGTGGGTGCTTCAGGAGCTGGTATTTTCCTTCTTACAACTTGACCTCAATCCGAATCCCTACCCTCAGAGTCACCCCGTAGCGATCCAGTCGGCCGAGAGAATGTTGGTGCAGACTCCAAAACGACCACACTTCCACCTTTCCAGTCAGCTACAGTGACCGCGAAACCAACTGGTACCCAGGGGCCACAGTGACCAGAGTCAGTGGCGCCGCTAAGCTGGGAGCTCCCTGGACCTTGAATGGCACCCACTGGGTCTGCGGGCACCATGCTTACCCGTGGCTCCCCACGAGCTGGTACGGTTGCTGCTTCCCAGCGTTTGTGGTGCCCTACATCCACGCACTCAACGACCTCGGGGAGCACCCAGCGTACAGCGGCCACCGGCGCAGAAGAGCCATCACAGCGGCGGAAAGGTTCTGGATGATTGCCTTTCCCATGTATGGCACAGCTCGACTGTCCCGAGAAGTCATAAGGATAAGCAGTGTGCTCCAGACAGTGGCTGACGAAACCAACATGTCACTGCAACATACCAGGTATGCCCTGACCCAGAAGACAGCAGAGCTGGCTGCTGTCAGGCTGATGGCCCTTCAGAACAGGATGGCCCTGGACTACTTACTCACTGCAGAAGGTGGAACCTGTGCAGTGGTTGGGAAGGGGTGCTGCACCTTTATCCCAGATGCATCCAGCAACATCACGGACCTGGCTGCTCACATTGGGGACGCGTTAATTAAAGTTCAAAAGGCAAGGGACCAGCTCCTCCAGCATGACACCTCATGGGGAAACTGGTGGCTATTTGGGTTTCTGGGGAGATGGTGGGCAACTATCGTTCACTGGGCCACCACCCTCGTTTTAGTTGTAATAGCGGTCTGCATGTTGTGCTGTGCATGCCAAATTATTAGAACCACTTCTGCCTTCCATTAAGTACCGCACACTGACGCGTATTTCTGTTAGCTTAGTTGTAGCTGTCCCCATGATTGGCAGATGGTATAGCTTCCGAGGGGTGGAATGTAGTATGAAAGGCCAGGGGTCAGATGACAGTGACAACACTACTGACCCCCATGGTTGGATGATAGCATTGCCTATCAGGTCGGAAGCTGCACCACTGTCAATCAAGGGTCCGGCTCTGCCCCACCCACTAAAGAGCACACCTGAGGATTGGCTCGTAACCCACCTTTGTTCTCGACCCTGAATCATTGGCTTGTTTCACCTGAGCGGGCTCCACCCCGTTACAGCCCTATAAAAGATGGTACACGTGGGCTCTCTTCTTCTTTTCCGAATGCTGCTGGGGTCGAGACCACAGGTGAGAGGGTGCACTTCCACAGGGGTCTAGGAGCGTCCTGAGTAGATTCCCAGTAGCATAGAGCCGTTGTTTGTCCCGATTCAGGGGGTCCAGACAACGTATTTGTTCGTTGCCTGATCATTTGTACTAGTTCATTGTGTGTGTGTGTGTGTGTGTGTGTGTGTGTGTGTGTGTGTGTGTGAGCGAGCGTGTGTGCACTTAACCCCCGTTGCGACTCCCCCCACGTTTTGCGATCACCCTAGTGCGAGTGTGCGAGGGTGCATTTGTTCCTTCACATTCTGTTCCCGCGTTGGTCTTTGTGAATAAAATCCTCCTGTTAAAGTACAAAGACTGTGTGTCCAGATACCTTTATCTTTAAGTTACCAAAAGAACCTTTCTCATACCAAAATTGTTGAATCCAACGAGCAAATTTCTGCAGTTTGTGTAATTATTAAATCTCTGATCATGCAAGTCATTATGGGATAACTTAGAAAAATATACACAATTGGTATTGGAGAAAAAAATGAGTTAGTTACAAAACCTTTGAAAGAGTGTAAAGTTAACCAAAGGGCCAGTGAGTAGTATAGTTTTATTGGTTTATGAGGAAGTGTTAGTTAATATAATTATACACGATGACACAACAGACATACAACACAGAACAGATATGTTGATTCCATCACAATGGATTGGTCACTCAAGCAGGGAATAGCAAAGTGTTCCGGAATCAGCCATGGTCTTTTTCTTGGTCTTCTTTTCACGCCATGGCTAGCATAAAAGATCCACCTTGAAGAGCTCTTGATTAGCTCCATGATTATTTTTTTTTACTCTTCCCACACAAACTTACATACCCTCTTTTAAGGGGTTGGCAAATCTTCCTGTCCATCAATTTCCCAATTACCTAAGACCATTAATGAACAGATACCCAACCAACTCCTCCATGATTAGGTAATATAGATGTGACCATCTGTCATCTCTGGCATCACTCTGGTTTAGTATGTCCTGTTCAGACAAATATTTCTGCTAAGCTGACACTGATAGCGCCACTTAATTGACTTGAACCCTCTCTGTTTAAAGACCATGACTTATGTAATCGATACTTTCCCTCATCTTTTCTAACTATACTCCAGGCAACTAATCCATAACTTCAACAATAATGCTGTACTAAATACTCCACCAGAGAAATTGTACTTTAGAAGTACCTGATCAATAATGTTTTGTGAAGTGACTAAGGTAAAAAAAATGCCTATGTAACATGGATGGCTGGCATAAACCTGGGAAGCCAGATACAATGTATCTCCAGCTTCTTGGCTAAGTAATATACTGAACAAGCAGTACTATGCAAGCAGTCAAAGATGTATGCATCTGAGTTCAAGCAGGCTCTCAATTTCCACACTGCAATACACAGGTGCAGAAGTCCAGAGTATGCTCCTGCATGCACTGCAACTAGCTGATGGTTCTCTATGGATCTGTTGGCTAGCTATCACCATGGCTGACCTAATGTATTCACAGCTCACGTTTTCCAAGGCTACTCTTACTGAGATTCATTGGGAAGACCTTCAGCCACACTCTCGTGCCTGGACCACTCTCTCACATCGATGCTCAGCTTCCTTGCCTTGGGACAAGGTTCAGCATGAGCACGTTCATGTAACACTAGCCTATTTTCTAGGTGAGCTATGGTTGGACATGCAACAATGCTAGAAGCTGCAACACTAGTATGACTTATCTCTGCTCTGCACAATTATGTGTGTTACTTCCCTCAGCAATGCTAATGTCTTGACAGTACTTTATAGCAAACCCAAATCAGATGGTATATTAATGGGAAATCATAAGAGTTTTTGTAAAGTTACAATATTGTAGGTTAGTTTCAATGCCCTCGTTCTACCCTGCAGTGTCCTTATGACTTTAGTCTGACAGCTTGTTGCTCCCTTTCACTTCAAGTTCAAACAAATATCCTTGATGGCCCATAATGTAAATCTGATCATTGGAAGGTCCCACTCAGACTTTGTCTCCCACTCTGCTAGCGTTATTCCGTTAACAATATTTGAATTAACAGTGCTTTAAACTTGATGTTCTTATTGCCCTTTGTCAAGGCTTTTTTGATAATCTAGTTGTCTTGCATCATATCACAACTTACCTGGAATGTCAATTCTTTAAAAATCCAGGAAGACTGATTGACTAAAACCTACACCTTCTGAATCTATACCATTTGCCATTTTCAAGATTGTTTTCAGTAATTCTTTGGATGATCTTCAAAAATTCCATTATCTTCATGGCATAAATGTGATACCAATGGATCCCTTGTGTCTTAATCTATATTATAACATCCTTTGAAGTTGAGTATTCTATTGGTGTTACCAGTACAATAGAATCCCCACTTTCTCTCAAATATATGCAATCTTGACAGTCATCAAGCAGTACTTTATCATAAATGACCTCTTCATTAATAATTGATTTGGATTTTGCCAGTATCGCATGGCTCCAGGTCTCATCACAGTCTTGGTTCAAACATGGACAGAGGAGATGAACCCGGTGGTGGACAAGAGTGCCTGCCCTTGACAATGAGACAATATTTGACTAAAAATGGAGGGCTATGTGGGAAGGAAGGGTTAGATAGATCTTAGAGCAGGGTAAAATGTCAGCACAACATCATGGGTTGAAGGGCCTGTACTGTGCTGTAATGCTCAAGCGTAGAATCAAAGGGCCCTGGCCAAACTGAGATCAATGGGAACCAAAGGAAAAACTCTTTCCTTGCAGGACTCACAATGCACATGCAGGAAGATAATTGTGGTGGTTGGAGTCAACAGGACATCACTGTAGGAGGGGAATATCAGAATGATCTTCTTTCTATCATACGGTCAGAAGTGGGAATGTTTGCCAATGGTTGCACAATATTAGTTCTATTTACAACTCCACAGAAAATGAAGTAGTTCGTGTCTGCATGGATCACAATTGGATAACATTCAGACAGGGGTGATATATGGCAGTTAATATTCACACTACACACGTACAAGCAATAACTATCTTGAACTACAGAGACCCCACCAACTACCCTTGACATCCAATGGCATTACTGTTGCTTGAGTCCCCCGTCAATAGCTTCCTGGGGGTCACCATTGCAGCCACATAGAGTTGCAAGAACAGGTCAGAGGTTGCCTAATGTACAAGTCAGAATCATAATGAAATACACTCCAGCTGCCTTGATGAATGCAATGCCAACATCCAAGAAGCCCAATATTATCCAAGATGAAGCACCTCACTGAATTTTATTTCCGTCTGCCCTCCAAAACATTCACTTCCTCCACCACTGGTACATCAAGGCATCTACATCTACAAAATGCACTGGAGTTGCCCATCACGGCTATACCAGCAGCACCTGTCAAGCACTGAGACCGCAAGAAATAGCACGGAAGCAGGTCCTTTGGCTCATCGTCCGTGATGACTATCGACCTCCCATTTACACTAACCCTACATTAATCCCATTTTACTCTCCTCACATTCTCATCAATGCCTCCCAGATTTGACCACTCACCAGCACAACAGTGGCTAATTAACCTACCAACCCACACATCTTTGAGACATGGGAGGAAAACAGACTCACCCAGAGGAAACCCCTACAGTTACAAGGAGAACATGCAAACTCCACATAGACAAGGGTCAGGGTTGAACCCATGCCTCTGGTGCTGTGAGGCAGCAGCTCTACTAGCTGTGCCACTGTGCCATCCAAACATATAACCTTTTCCACCAAAAGAGACAAGGGCAGCAGGTGCATGGAAACACAACCACTTTCAGTTTGCCCTTCAAGCTACACCATTACCCTGACTTATGAAATGCAGCAAGTTTCCTACTAACCCCCTTCCTGATACCTGTTTCCATGTTGATTTGTTTGCAAGTCAGAACATGAACTTCATGTCAGTGTTATATTTACAAAAAGAAATATTACTGAAGTAAAAAAATTATAGTGTTGTGGCGACGTACCGGTATCGAACCGGCTCCCGAGATCGCCAGCGTTGTCGGAGGCCCCGACCCAAGATGGCACAGGACCCTCCTTCTTCTCCATCATTGGGTTAGGAAAGCTCACACGCGGGAAGGTCAGGTGACCCACGCGTGACGTCAGCGCAGGAACTGTAATGTGGGAAGAGTTTCGGTATTAAAAGGCGCACCGCACCCCTGTCGAGCAATTGACTTCTAACTCCAAGCAACAGACTCGGTGTCTTTATTCTATAGTAGTGTAGCTAGCTGCTATATTGGTGACCCCAATGGGCCCAAATGTTTTTGGACTCACGATGTCTGTGCAACAAGAGGTACAGGCAGTAGCCCTTAAACTGCCCACCTTTTGGACCCTCCGGTCATGTGTCTGGTTCGACCACGCCGAGGCCCAGTTCCAGATTCGCCAGATCACCAGGGACGACACCAAGTACTACTACGTGGTGAGCACCCTCGACCAAGACACCGCAGCCCAGATCGAGGACTTCATCCAGGCGCCCCCGGAGGAGGAGAAGTATGATAAGTTTAAGACCCTCCTTCTTGAGACTTTTGGCCTTTCCCGACGCGAATGGGCCTCCCGCCTCCTCCACCTTGATGAGTTGGGTGACAGACCCCCCTCTGTGCTCATGAACGAGATGTTGGCCCTGGCAGATGGCCACAAACCCTGCTTGATGTTTGAGCAGGCCTTTCTGGAGCAGTTACCCAACGATATCCACCTGCTCCTGATGGATGCTGACTTCAGCGACCCCCGGAAGGTGGCCGCCCAGGCTGATGTTCTTTGGCGGGTGAAGAAGGAGAGCGGGGCGTCTGTCGAGCGTGTTGCCACACTACGTACCCAGCGGCCCAGCAGGCCAGACCCGGCAATCGACCTCACCCCACCCGCCACCAGGTCTGAGACACCGACCGACCAATGGTGTTTCTACCACCAGTGGTGGGGCGCAGACGCCTACAGGTGCCGGCCACCATGCAGGTTTCCGGGAAGTGCCAGGGCCAGCCGCCGCTGATGGCTACAGTGGCTGGCCACCCGGATAGCCTCTTGCATGTGTGGGACAGGTGTTCCGGCCGTCAGTTCCTGGTAGATACTGGAGCCGAGGTCAGCGTCATGCCTCCCAACAGCCACGAGATGCACAACCGCACACCAGGACCTGCCCTCAGAGCCACCAACGGCAGCGCCATCCGGACATTTGGCACCCAATCAGTGCAATGCCAGTTCGGCACCAGCAACTTTACCTGGAAATTCACCCTGGCTGCCATTGCGCAACCACTCCTCGGGGCAGATTTCCTTCACGCCAACAGTCTGCTGGTCGACCTGCGGGGTAAGCGTTTGGTACATGCCAAGACCTTCCAAACGTTCTCGTTGGGTAAGGCCAAGCTACCAGCCCCACACCTCGACTCTGTCACCATGTCAACCAACGAGTTCGCCAGGTTCGTCTGTACTAATGCCCCAGTTCTCCACCACCTTGCCCAAGCACGGCGTCCAGCATCACATCCCCACCCAGGGCCCACCCCTCCACGCCCGCGCCTGATGGCTACCCCCGGACAAGCTGCGCCTCGCGAAGGAGGAATTCAAGAAGATGGAGGAGTTGGGGATCATCCGCAGGTCGGACAGCCCATGGGCCTCTCCGCTACACATGGTCCCCAAGGCAGCTGGAGGCTGGCGACTCTGCAGTTATTACTGACGCCTGTACGACATAACTACCCCAGACCAGTACCCCGTGCCGCATATTCAGGACGTCGCTGCCAACCTGCACGGGCGGTCCATTTTTTCCAAGGTCAACCTCATCCGCGGCTATCACCAGATCCCGGTGTATCCAGACGACATTCCAAAGACAGCGCTAATCACACCTTTCGGCCTCTTTGAATTCATCCGGGTGCCCTTTGGCCTCAAGAATGCTGCTCAGTCCTTCCAACGACTGATGGATGCGGTTGGGCGCGACCTTGACTTCATCTTCATATACCTCGATGACACCTTGATCGCCAGCAGCAGCTGCCAGGAACATCTCATGCACCTCCGCCAACTCTGTTCTCACCTGAGGGTTTTCAGCCTGACCATCAACCCAGCCAAATGCCAGTTTGGGCTCAAGACAATCGATTTCCTGGGCCATCGGATCAACAAACACAGCACCTCGCCCCGCCGGCAAAGGTCGATGCCATCCGCCACTTTGCCAGACCCACCTCCATCAAGGACCTGCAGGAATTTCTCGGTTTGGTAAACTTTTATCACCGGTTCCTACCATCCGCGGCCCGCATCATGCGCCCATTGTTTGCTCTTCTGTCGGGCAGAAGCAAGGACCTTGTTTGGTCAGAGGAGGCTGACACCGCATTTGTCAAGACCAAGCAGGCCTTGGTGGACACGGTCATGTTGGTGCATCCTCGTATGGATGTCCCGACTGCCCTCATGGTCGACGTCTCCAGCACAGCAGTCGGAGGCGTTCTAGAGCAGCTCATCGAAGGGCATTGGCAACCGCTGGCGTTCTTCAGCAGACACCTTTGATCACCAGAGCTCAAATATAATGCTTTTGACCGCAAGCTGTTGGCGTTGTACCTGGCCATCAGACACTTCCGATACTTCTTAGAAGGCAGGCTGTTTACAGCTTTCACCGACCACAAGCCGTTGACCTTCCCTTTCAACAAGGTCTCAGATCCCTGGTCAGCACGGCAGCAACAGCACTTGTCGTACATCTCAGAGCACACCATTGACGTCCGCCATCTGTCCGGGAAAAAGAATGTGGTCACGGATGCACTTTCACGGCCCACCATCCAAGTTTTGTCCCAGGGGATGGATTTCGGCGCCTTGGCGGAGGCACAACAAACGGACATGGAGATGCCCAGCTATCGCACCGCAGTCTCGGGCCTGCACCTGCAAGACCTACTGGTAGGCCCTGGTGAGCACACCCTGCTCTTCGATATCTCCACAGGTAGACCCCGCCCCATCATCCCAGCTGCCTGGCGCCGACGGGTGTTTGATTCCATCCACGGCCTCGCACACCCATCCATCCGGGCTACTGTCCTGATGGTGTCCGACAAGTTCGTCTGGCATGGCCTGTGTAAACAGGTTTCCGAATGGGCCTGGTCGTGCACACACTGCCAAACCTCGGAAGTACAGCAGCATGTCAAGGGCCCTCTGCAGGACTTTCAACCTACCCGCCGGAGGTTCGACCATATCCATGTCGACCTTGTTGGTCCCCTCCCAGTCTCCCGAGGAGTGCGACACCTCCTCACGATTGTCGACCACTTTACCCGCCGGCCCAAAGCCATTCCCCTTGCAGACACCTCCACCCAGTCCTGCGCACAGGCCCTTTTGTCAACTTGGGTGGCCCGTTTCAGTGTCCGGGCCCATATCACCTCAGACAGGGGAGCTCAATTCACCTCCGGCCTGTGGTCTGCGTCGCCGACTTGTGGGGTTCCCAGATCCGACTCACCACCGCCTATCATCCGCAATCCAATGGGCTGGTGGAGAGGTTCCATCGACACCTGAAGTCGGCACTCATGGCCCGCCTTAAGAGGCCCAGCTGGGTGGACGAATTCCCCTGGGTCCTGCTGGGGATACGTACCACGCCAAAAGAGGACCTGCATGCCTCGTCTGTGGAGACGGTCTACGGAATGCCCTTGGTCGTTCTGGGCAAGTTCCTACCAGTCCCTCGGGGGCCAGAGGAAGAACCTGCTGCGACGCTCGACCAGCTGCTCGAGCAGCTTGGCAACCTGGCCCCGATACCCACCTCACGACACGGACAGGCCCTGACCCATATGCCGACGTCCCTCCGAGACTGTAAGTTTGTCTTTGTCAGGAGGGGCACGCACTAAACACCGCTGCAGCGGCCGTACGAAGGGCCATTCCGGGTCGTCAAGAACAATGGGTCTACGTTTGTGCTGGACATTGGGGGGCGCAAGGAGGTTTTTACAATTGACTGGCTGAAGCCAGCTCATTTAGACCTGGACCAACTGGTAGTGGTCCAGCGAGCATGACACGGGGGCAGGCCACCCGAGTCATAGTTTATTTAATTCTGGCTTTTGCGATGGTATCGCCGGTTCTGGGGGGTGGTGTGGTTATGTGGCGACATACCGGTATCGAACTGGCTCCCAAGATCGCGTGCGTCGTCGGAGGCCCCGACCCAAGATGGCGTGGGGCCCTCCTTCTCCATCGTTGGGCTAGGAAAGCCTGCATGTGGGAAGGTCAGGTGACCCACGCAGGAAGGTCAGGTGACCTGCACGTGACGTCAGCGCGGGAACTGTAACGCAGGAAGAGTTTCGGTATTAAAAGGCGCACCGCGCCCCTCTCGAGCAATCGACTTCTGACTCCAAGCAACAGACTCCGTGTCTTTATTCTATAGTTGTGTAGCTAGCCGCTACAGTGTAAATATATATAATAGTGTGATGTGATTTACTTAATTAAGCATAAAATGAAGTAAAATAACAAACTTAATATGAAAATGCTGTGACAATAAAATGCTTTACAGTATTTCAACTTACCTTTAATCCTAGTGCTGGCTTCCTTATCAGAAGGAGCATTTCTGGAGCACAGTGGGAATACCTTCATAGATGGATTGCCATAGTTCAATAAGACAACTCGTGAGCACTTCCCAAGGGCAATTAGAGATGGGCAGTCTGCTCTTTTTGGCAATGATTATGTCCTACAAATGAATAATTTAAAAAATGTTGACTTTTTTAATTACCAGCAATAACCCACAAACCTTATTCTTTGTTTAATTCTGGTATTTGTTCAGGCATATGATGGGCAGAGAAAAGATTCAGAGCATGCTGGGCTCTCTCATCCTTTTCCTCCTTCTCTCAACATGACCTGAGAGAAGATTCAAGCCCAGATATAAGGTCACCAAGGTAAGCAGGTAATGAACTGAGATAGCATCACAATGATTCTCCAATACAGTTGATCCTACTTTCAGTCTGACACTCATTTCTGATTTTCCACCAATTTTGTGATGAATCTTAGCTATTCAAAAGACAAAAATGGGAGCTAAATTTGATAACTCTTAAAACATGCACAGGCTTTGAAATACTGTAAGGCAGGAGGTACAGAAGTCTGAAGTCCCACACCACCAGGTTCAGGAACAGCTACTATCCTACAACCATCAGGTTCTTGAACCGACCTTCAAACTTTAACCCTACCTCAGCAATGGAACACTACAGACCACATCTTGCACTACCATGGACTTGTCTTCAATTGTGCCTTTGGCTTTTTTTTTGCACTAAGGTCTTGCTTTTGTACAGTTTTTATTTTACAGTTCAGTATTATTTTATGTGTAACTTATGTATAATTTATATCCTGTGTGTTCTCTGTACCTACGTGCCTGTGATGCTGCTGCAAGTATGTTTTTCATTGCACTGTACCTCACTCAGCTTGTGCACAAAACAATAAACTTGACGTGACTTAATTCGATGGAAACTAGCTTACTCCCATTGCTTCCAATGCAAATGTCATTCACACTTCATTTGAATGATTGTCGCATGCAGCTAGTATTAGCCTTGCTTGCCCACATGTCTCAGCAGCGAGTGCATGCCATGAGTGCCTGGAATCATTAAGGCTAATTTGCGTTACTTAAAGGCTGCTTGCACCCTTTGAAGGTGCATTGTGGCTACAAGAAGGGATTGCATTTTTTCAGGTTAATTGGGTGATTATTGGAGCAATGTCTTTACATGAGAGAAAGCATTTCCAGGGACATTGAGAAAATATTTTACAGAGAAAGCATTTCCAGGACTTTGCATTGATGCATTGGAGGAATTGGTGCATAAGATTGAGTGTTGGGGAGAAAATAAATGGCAGCTGTCTGGTTTATCCAACTGTCAGGTAACAGCAAGGATGCAGGTTGAGTGGCTATGAAGAGGTCATGGTTGCTATCTCCTATAGCAATAAAAACAGAAAATGCTTGAAACAATAGATTATGCAGCACCCGTGGAAAGAAAGATAGATAACATTTCAGGTCTGGGACCTGGTTCTGGAACAGTCTAGTCACAACATCTAATGAAGGGTCAAGAACCTGAAACATTAACTGTTTCTCTTTCCGCAGATGCTGTCTGACCTGCTGAGTGCTTCCAGCATTTCATGCTTTAATTTCAGATTTTCAGTGTCAGCAGTTTTTATTTTGATTTTCATTTATTGTCTCCTACAGTTGTGTGCTCCACAGAACCTCTGCTGCTGTGCCCCAGGAGCAGCAATCCCAATAACCTGGGAGGACAGTTTGCTCTAGCAAACAAAACACTGGAGGAACTCAACGGGTCGAGGAGCACCTGCAGAGGGAAATGGACAGTCGACATTTCGGGTCAAGACAGTTTGCTGCTTTACCGCAACAATCTGTATCCATAGCCACAATGATAACCATCCAAGCTTGCATTTAGAAATTTGAGATTCCATTGTTACATCCAGACAACAGAATACATAGTATTCAGCAGCTGGGAGAGCTCTTCCCCCACCATGTGAGCTATTTAATGGGATTGTCAGTTACTTGCAGGTTCATTATCGGTTGATGTGCAGTGTGCCCACTAGATTATGATATGGGTTAGTCGTTCTCCAGACTGCATTGCAACTTTTGTGACCTACCAGGAGCTGTCCTTCAAAGATATTTTGGATTTTATGAAGAAATTGCTTTGGCTTAATGATAATTTCCCACCTATAGCAAAAAAATCTTGTACAAAACATTTAGAGAAATTTCCAAATCAAAGGTCAAATGTGAACCTTGTTTTTAAACCCTGGAAATCTAGAGTTTGAATCTGAAAAATTTTAAAATGTTACTCTTTGTAAGTGTATTTCCCTTTAAACTTTTCTTCCATCTGGATCATCCTCTTTAAATGCTCACCATTCTATTACTTCTGAAACCACCCATTAACAGTAAGATATAAAGTGGTGCTCTCCAATAATGAAATGCTGCCGTAGTTTGTATCATTTTTAAATGCCTGCAGAGTTGACAGTTTTCAATAGATTCTGTCTCTCTCAATTTGCTGCCATTTTCATGATCTTTTCTTTCCCATCCTTTTTCTTCACAGTGAGTAAGGCCGCATTAATTGCCATCCCTAATTATCCTGAGATGATGGCAGTGGTATTTCTTGAACCACTGTAGTCCCCATAGATGCAGTAGCAGCTCATAGTTGGCCTGGCTGCTGCTGGATTTTATTTGTGAAGATTAAATAATGACAAAAGATGCAATGTTAATAGCAAAATAATAACTAATAATGATGCCATCACAATGAAGATGTTTAGAAATGTGTTATAAATGATCCTATAGAACAACATTAGAAGTTGTTGTTAAATTGGAAATTGTGATATTGGTGCCTGGGAATCAAACAACCTCATTTCACATTAAACAATTGAAGATTAGATTGTAAGATTACTGAAGTCACCATACAGAAATAGACTTGCATTTATTCAAAGCTCTTCATAACCTCAGACCCAAAGTGCTTTACAGTTAGTGAAGTACTTTTGAAGTGTCATCAGCATCATAACATAGGAATGCAGTAGCTATTTTGTGCCTTGCAAGCTCCCTCAAAGAGCAAAGCGATAATGACCAGTTAATATATTTCTAGTAATATTCACTGAGAGATAAATATTGGCCAGGACACTAGAGCAAAGTTCTGATTTTCTGCAACCGTCTAAAAGGGCAGACGTAATTTCAGTTTAGAAGCTTATCTAGAAGATGGAACCTTTGATAACTTAGCTCTCTCTTCCCCTAATGCATGGAGCAGCCAGTCTAGATTTAACGCTCCATTCTCCAGAGTGGACTTGAAACCATGCCTTCCAAATTGGAGGCAAACGTTGTACCACTGAGCTGACAGACACCTATCAGTCAAAAGAATTGCTGATTATTGATGAATTGTAGATGTTCATAATAGTGAGTAAGAATGGTTGAAGTGGCTCACAATTGAATAAATATGGACAAGACGTACCATTTAAACAACGCCAGGTGTTAAGCAGTTCTGGATCACTGCATCTATTACCTAGCACTAAATATTTCTGAAGGTGATGTATAAGTGCAGCACTTGCATTCCTGGCATATACATTTCCAGAGGTCCAGCAGCTGTCAAGGTTAAGTGGAGAATCTAGCCTAAACTCCCACCACTACCAGCCCACCTCTTTTCCCTTCACACTTTTACTATCTCTTTAAAATTCCCAGACTAATGACTCCACACGCAAACAGCTGCACAGCTGTTCAGTCTCCATGTTTCAACGTGTCTCACTTTAAATATTAGAGCGGAGGTTGTATGTTGGATGCACCTCCACACTGTCACTTATTTCAAACAGCCTTGCACCTGAAAGTGTCGCCTCAGACTCATCATTTCTTTGAAGTGTAAGCTCCATATGTGAAAGAAATGAATGCCTCCAATGCGCACTTATTTGCTGGGTTACAAATGAAATATCTGAATGTGAACGTAATGCAAGGAGTAGCACAGCATCACAAAAACAGCGCAAACTCTCAATCTTATTTCCAAAGCTATTGTGTAATAATACATATCACAGGACTGAAAATTTGTCAGATGATTTGTTCATGCTGTTTTCAATCTTGTTTTTATTCTCTGCAAATAAAAGGGTGTTGCTATGGGAACCTGTGGAGTCCTTGCTATTCCTGCTCTTTTGTGGGATAGGTGGCACATTCTTTGTTCCAGTACTAATCACTTTTTTTTGGTCCACTGGTAAAATTCCATTCTTCTCTAATATCGGTCTTGCTTCCTGCTCGTGCCCACAACTGGAAAATTTCATCCACTTTGATTCCAATATCTATCCTTCCCTCAGTTTAATATATCTCTAGTTCCAGGGCTAGTTTCGTTACTGAATTCCACATCAAACCAGCTGACTCCCATAGCTACCTTGACCACACTTCTTCCCATTCTGCTTCCTGCCAGGACTCTTGTCCATTCTTCCAGTTTCTTTGTCACTGTTGCATTTTTACTGAAGGTGCCACTCTTCATACAACAGGGACTACCGCAGTTTCCATACTGATGAATCCACACTGCCTTAGTTGGCAGGATGCTTGCCTATGCCCAATCCACTAAACATGTTCTTCTTTCATATCTTCTGATCTCTCTAAGAACATGGAAGAATTCCCCTTGTCTTTATCTTTAACCCAATCAGCCTCTACATCAAGCACATCATCCTCTACTGTTTCTGGCACTCCCAGCTTGATGCTACTATAAAGCACCTCATTTATTTCTTATATTTTCTTATGGCATGGAAGGAGTCTGCCAAGTCTATGCAAGATCTCAGAGCAATCTCATCAATCTCATTCCTACCTTTTATTTCCCTGTAGCTCTTTCTCTCTAACATGCACATCATCTTCCCCTGATTCTCCTCCCATGAACCCACACCAGAGTAGTTCATAGTGGCCAATTAATCTACCAACCCGCACATCTTTGGGAGTAGGAGGAAATCACAGCACCTGCACCAAACCCATATGGTCACAGGGAGAATGTGCAAACTCCACACGGACAGCGCTCAGGGCCAGGATGGGACATGGGTTGCTGGAGGTGAGCAGCAGCACTACCTGCTGTGCTATTTTCCTTCCCTCCTCCTTTCACCTTCCCTTTCAGTGTTCTGAAGGGTCTGTTTTTTTGATATAATAATCACCCTGACAGCCCTAACCATTTTTGGGTCACCTTCTTGTGCAACATTGGCTCTTTCATTATCTTCCTTCCCATTATCCAGAGTCTCAATCAGTTCTTCCAGGTAGAGAGTAACTTACCTGTCCTTCCTTCAGTTTGGTATAATGATGATCTCCAGGGTCTCCTCAACATTAGGGAAACTATGCCCAGATAGGACAGCCGCTTTACAGAACATCTCCATTCAGTCTGGAAGTGAACTCCCAATCTTCCAGTTGGATGTCACTTTAATTCTTCGCATCACTCATACTCTGACCTCTCTATCCTTCATTTCCTGCAATGGAAGCTCAATGGGAGCTCAAGGAACAAAGCCTCATCTTTCCACTAAACTATAGCTCAGCCACTCTGCTTACCATTGACCAAGGAGAAAAGATTGTACTTAACTGGTGAGGATCTCCCTAAAGCCAACCTGCTCATCAGAGCTTGTCCTGGGCTCAGTGATGAGGCTCTGTGCCATACCAGGCCCTACCAAGGCATACCTCCCATCACCTGGAGGGAACAAAGCACGTCCAACCCATAAAAATGCTAACACTTACATGGGGAAATATTGCAGTTCAGCACAAAGCTACCAGTATTTTCCAACAAAATTTGCCATTAAGCAACAATTTCAGGTAATGATTCTGCTATTCCAATTCATACCTCACAGACCTTTCATTTTTTCATCTACTCCCCCCTTTCACTTTGTAGTATTTGTCATCAAATGTTTCTTACCTTCCATTCTTTCACAGACATTCTTTTTCTTTTTTTTCTTCTCCCCCATTCCCTGCTTCTATTCTTCCCTTAAATACTTAGCTTATCTTTCTCCGGTTCAGACGGCAACCTGTTGACTGTTTTCTGCCGTTTCAATGTAATTTCCTTTCTTGTTGGTGAAATAGATGGAAACAACTGGTCTCTGATTGATGGCATTGCACACCCTCACCTGTCAAGAACACATGGAGCTCAGTACTATATATTTTACCTTGAATTATTTGGTTTTTATTTTTGGTTCCATTTAGGGACTTTTTTCAATTATTTTTGGTTGGCAAAACTCAGTACCATTAAACTTTAGGCAAATGCTTCTAGCCAAATTTTTGATAATAAATTGCAACTAAATTAAAAATTACAATAATAATAATACCTGTACATTCATAGTCATACATTACCCCCATCATTTTATTACTCTGAGGTTTATTCCTGAGTTGCCCTAGTCTTGTTGCCAGCTAGTGTGCTGGTATGCATTTACAAACTAATATGATTGGTCTGGATTGTAAGTACAACATTGACAGTCTTAACGTGAAACACATGGTTGATACTCAAAATTCTATGTAAAAATATATTTTAATCAGTGTGAAAAAAATAGATTTTCAAAGTAAGTACTCAGGAATGTTTTATTTCTCTCAGTCTTTTTTGGCTAAAACCAATCAATTCAAACCCTTTATGTTATTCAGTAACCTGTCATTTCCAAACTTCTGTAAATCACTATCCATTGCATGAAAAGGTGCTTTCTGATTTCGGTCCTGTATGGTTTCACTTTTACAATTCTTGTTCTGAATCACCCACCAGAGGAAGCAGCTTCTCTCTGTTCATGCTGTAAAGCCTGATTTTCATTTTAAGCAGCCAAATTAGGAAAACCTCATGAGCTTGAAAAACTACCAGCTAAATGTAGCCAACCTGCATCCCAGCTTTAACCCTATAAGCCCTGTGGTGAACTTCAGCTGCTAAGAACATGAGAAAGGAGGAGGAGTAAGCAATTTGGCCCCTTGAGTCTGCTCCACTGTTCAATAAGATCTTTTTTCCTGCCCTTACACCATATTCCTTGATTCCTTTGATATTCAGAAGGTTATTGATCTCTGTTTTGAGTGCAATGACAGAGCCTCCTGGGGTAGAAACTTCCAAAGATTCACTACCCTCAGTGAAGAAATTTCTCTTAATTTCAGCCCTAAGTCGTCCATATCTTATTTTGAGACTGTGACCTCTACTTTTAAACTGCCTGGTTGAAAACATCCTCTCTACAGCTACTCTGTCAAACTCTCCGAGGAGTTTGTACCTTTCAATGAGCTCATTGCTCATATTTCCAGGTTGTGAAGAATAGTACACTAGCCCACTCATCCTCTTCTCATGTGACAAACCAACCATCCAAGGAATGAGTCTGGTGAACATTTATTGCCCTCTTTCTGTAGTAAATATTTCCTTCATTAGGAAATGTACCCAAAATTTTACACTATGCTCCAGGCGTGGTCTCACTGAGATCCTTTATAATTTTATGTGCATCAGCTTTTAGTGATTTGTGTACTACAACGTCTGGATTGCTTTGATATTCCCCAGCTCCTCATCTTTCACTATTAAGAAAATATTCTGCTTTTGACACAATTTTCACAGCTCCCATCCATCACGCCTCAAACTGTCACGCATCTCAAAGTCTCTCACTCCAAGGTGTACATCACACTTGCACCCTGACTGCTTCAAATATATTTCCATTAAGCATTCAAAGTCATGGTTGAACAAATATTCAAGGTACCAAGAAATAACAAATAGAAGTGAATATCATCAGTCATGAGGTTTTTTTTCATCAAACTATACAAAAAAAATGTCCCAATGAAACTGCTCTGAATATATATTGAAGCTTCTTTAGTTAATGTCCTATGCTGAGGAGTACACTGAGGAACAAAGTACCCAGAAGGTTTACAGAAATAGCAAATCATAAACTATTTATAAAATCTTCCTGGAAATCTGTCCAGTAGGTTTTCCCTCCTCAAAAATCAAATGGGTGTTGCTATTTCCCACAGTATTTGCTTGGTGCAGCTTAGTCCTCGCTCTCAATATTTTTGAGGCTTCCCTACTTAAGGTGACATAAAATTTTGCCAGTTTTGGTGTATCATAATGAACCAGCAGGAAGATGTGTCATGCCTTGGAAGATGGAGACCATTATTCAGATTTGCAGGTGGGATTGGGTGGAGAGGATCACAATTAACTTTAAATATTTTCTCTTAAACAAATTTATTTTTGAGATATTTATTTAAACATTGTTTTAAATGTAGACAAATAGGAGGATATATAGTAGTTTAGTATTTGCTGATCATTTAAAAGAAAATCACAACCTACATCAGATGGGATAGTTTGTCCACTTGATGTACTTCACCAGGTACCAAAGTCTCACTCAGAAAAATAAACATGGAAATCCTATTGTGTGGTGCAACATGGAAGAAATTTATTGGAAGATTGAATGTGATCAGTTTCTCACAAGAACTAGAGGGCATAGGTTTAAGGTGAGAGGGGAAAGGTTTAATAGGAACTTGAGGGGCAAATTTTTCACCCAGAGGGTGGTCAGTATATGGAATGCTCTGCCAGAGGAAGTGATTGAGGCAGGTACATTAACAACATTTAGAAGGCACTAGGACAGGTACATGCATAGAAAGGTTTAAGAGGGATATGGGCCAAACACGGACAAATGGGACTAGCTTAGATGGGAATCTTGACAGACATAGACCAATTGGGCCAAAGGACCTGTTTCCGTGCTGTAGGACCCTGTGACTCAATGACTCTGTGAGAGACAATAGGTTACAGGGAAGTAACTGGGGAAATGCCATTGATGGGATTGCCCCGAAAACCGGCATGGATTTGATGGATCAAATGGCCTCCTTCTATGTCATAAGGAAATATAGAAATGTGGGAAGATACGGAGGCCGAGTCCAACAGCATGCAACTGTTGTTTGGACACAACTTCAAGGAACTTCAATCACCCACTCATGGTCCACAGATGAAGTGGGTCACACATGCAGCAACAGAGTGTGTTGCTTTATAACTTGCTTTAGCAATGGTTATAAGGACATACTTGAGTAGATCCCAGGCCATGGGGTCTGGTGCTCAGAAATGCATGCTGAAAAGTCCCCTTAAAGTTCAAGACTAATCTTTTGGTGCAGGTCTCAGGTGTCCCACTGTTGTACTTGGCTTAACTGTACCACAATCTTCCACTACACCATTATCAAACCACAGATTCTACTTTTAGAATCAGAATCAGGTTTATTATCACTGACTTGTATGATGTGAAATTTGTTGTTTTGCAGCAGCAGTACAGTGCAAAGACATTAAATTACTATAAATTACAAAATAAATAGTGCAAAAAAAGGAATAACAAGGTAGTGTTCATGGGTTCATGGACCATTCAGAATTCTGATGACAGAGGGGAAGAAGCTGTTCCTAAATTGTTGAGTGCGGGTCTTCAGGCTCCTGTACCTCCTTCCTGATGGTAGTAACAAGAAACTGGCATGTCCCAGCTGGTGGGGTTCCTTAGTGATGGATGCTGCCTTTTTGAGGCACCGCCTCTTGAAGATGTCCTTGATGGTGGAGAGGGTTGTGCCCGTGATGGAGCTGGCTGAGTCTATAACCCTCTGCAGCCTCTTGTGATCCTGTGTATTGGAGCGTCCATACCAGGATGTGATCCAACCAGTCAGAATGGTCTCCACCGTACATGTATGGACAATTGCAAGAGTCTTTAGTGACATACCAAATCCTCTCAAACTCCCGATGAAGTAGAACTGCTAGCGTGCCTTCTTCATGATTGCACCAATATGTTGGGCCAAGGATAGATCCTCCTAGATGTTGACACCCAGGAATTTAAAGCTGCACACCCTTTCCACCATCGACCCTTCAATGAGGACTGGTGTGTGTTCTCCCGACTTCTTCCTGAAGTCCACAATCAATTACTTGATCTTGCTGATGTTGTGTGTGAGGTTGTTGTTGTGACACCACATAACCAGCCGATCTACCTCACTCCTGTATGCCTCCTCGTCGCCACCTGAGATTTTACCAACAACAGTGGTGTTATCGATGAATTTATAGATGGCGTTTGAGCTGTGCTTAGACACACAGTCATGAGTGTAGAGAGAGTAGAGCAGTGGGCTAAGCATGAATCCTTGAGGTGCACCTGTGTTGATTGTCAGTGAGGAAGAGATGTTATTATTGATCTGTACTGACTGTGGTCTCCCAATGAGGTAGTCAAGGATCCAGTTGCAGAGGGAAGTACAGAAGCTTGATGATTAATACTATGGGTATGATGGTATTGAACGCCAAGCTGTAATCGATGAACAGCAGCCTGACTTTCCTCATTTCCATGTCCCTCTGTCCCATCCTAACACAAACCCATTCCAAGCACCTTATCCCACTCTTGCTGATGCCCTAACCTGACCTATAAGGCCGCAGTTTCTCACCCACACCTACCCTTCAACTGACAATGCTTATACCTATCGAGAACCAGCCCTCTTCTTCTCAATAAGCCATGATCCATGACCTACAACCTACCCGACTTCCTCTACTCACTTCACCTTTTTGGGCCTCGTGGCATTAGAATTGTGCAGCAGTCAGCTCTCTCAAGACAGCCTATGTTCCCCCATGCTTCACCTGTTTATTGCTGGAGCAGAGGTACAGTATTTCCAAGCTAAAGTTAATATTATATTACCATGTTGATGGCATTCATTAATCTGTTATTCTAACAGTGATATATTGTACTTAGTTCACATCATCTGGTACTACAAAATCAGGTAGTGGAATGTCTTATAAAAGCTCAAGGTATTTACTGACCAATGTCAGCAGTCAGTCATTTTGAGAGTATTGCAACTTAAACCTCAAATCATGGAGAAATCATGCAGAGAGAACATTGATAGGATGCAGAGCTGGGCTGAGAAGTGGCAGATGGAGTTCAATCCGGAGAAGTGTGAGGTGGTAAACTTTGGAAGGACAAACTCCAAGGCAGAATACAAAGTTAATGGCAGGATTCTTGGTAGTGTGGAGGAGCAGAGGGATCTGGGGGTCCATATCCACTGATCCATGAAAGTTGCCTCACAGGTGGATAAGGTAGTTAAGAAAGCTTATGGGGTGTTAGCTGTCATAAGTCATGAGATCGAGTTTAAGAGCCACGAGGTAATGATGCAGCTCTATAAAACTCTGGTTAGACCACACTTAGAGTACTGTGTCCAGTTCTGGTCGCCTCATTATAGGAAGGATGTGGAAGCGTTGGAAAGGGTGCAGAGGAGATTTACCAGGATGCTGCCTGGTTTGGAGAGTATGCATTATGAGGAGAGACTAAGGGAGCTGGGGCTTTACTCTTTGGAGAGAAGGAGGATGAGAGGAGACATGATAGATGTGTACAAAATATTAAGAGGAATAGATAGAGTGGACAGCCAGCACCTCTTTCCCAGGGCACCAATGCTCAATACAAGAGGGCATGGCTTTAAAGTAATGGGTGGGAAGTTCAAGGGAAATCTCAGAGGGAGGTTTTTTTACCCAGAGAGTAGCTGGGGCATGGAATGCGCTGTCTGGGGTGGTGGTGGAGGCAGGTATATTGGTCAAATTCAAGAGGTTACTAGATAAGCATATGGAGGAATTTAAAATAGAGGGATATGTGGGAGGAAGGGGTTAAATAGTATTAGGCGAGGTTTAAAGGTCAGCACAACATTGTGGGCCAAAGGGCCTGTATTGTGCTGTACTGTTCTGAAATGTAGAATGATAACTAGGGAAAAATATTGTTGTTTGAAGCTGTGTTTAAAACTGAAAGAAAAGCATGTTTATAATAAGAGAATCATACCATGGCTGACATGTTTTAGTTTACGTAACACAGGTCAGATAAATATAGATTTAAGCATGTTATACCAGCCCTTTGTATTTCCTGAGAAAATGTCTCTGCATGTGCCAATCTGTTAGCTGGCTATGCAGATGTGTTGTAATAGAAATTACCCTAATACCTAGATGAAGCTAATGTTTTAACCATTGCTGTGAACTGCATGCATGAGAGAGAGCAGGATGGAAGTGAATACCAAAGGGAGGGAGATCCTTCAGCATTTAATGAAATGCAGAAGAATTTTGCATGTCACAGTGAAGAATTAGCCCTGCAGTTGACTGTTGCAGCTGTTGCTTATACACATGCAGATAATGAATCTCTTGAACCATTGTTTTATGAGTTAAAGAATAGACTGTTTTATGATGAAGGTGTACCATGTAATTCACAATATATTATTAAAGTTTTGATTAATAATGGCTAAAAATCAAAGTCCATTTTATTATGTGACACTAAACATTTTCTGCTTACACTTTCAGCATAATATTACAAAATGTCTTAATTTTTCAGTGAAAGCTATAAATACCTTGATTGTTGTGTGCTCGTCTACTTATAACAACAATTTTATTATTTTCTTATTTTAAAGTACGGGTTATAGAGTACAAAGACAGCCAATGTGCAACAGCTCAGACGTTGGTTTGACATGAATGGGAGGGGCTTTTGTAGAACACACCAACAATTGCAAGAAGGGATGCTTTGAAAGCAGTGGAGGCTGGCACCTGGAGGTGCTTCTGAGATATGGGAGCACTTTGAATCAATAAATCTGGATTTTAGCATCTGTGGAGGGCAGATTGATTGGTTGGGTGATTGCTGAGGAGTGGCAATGGGAAATGTCAGGATAAGGAAAATTGATCCTTGAGTGATTGTTCCAGTGTCTAGAGGACTGGAGGAAGGACAAGTGTCACAGAGCAAGAACAGGCATTGCTGTGGATCAGTGCAGGTCAGCACCTTTGCCGCAGTTGTGAAGCAATTAGCAGCAGCAGGGAGTAAGCGAGCAGTGTAGGGAGAAACCTACTGCAGGGAATGAGATAGCAGTGCAGGCCAGCCAGCAAAGCATTGAGAGACAGCACACAAGAGCCTTATTTTGTGGGAGGGAGAGACAAGATGGCAGCAGGGGTTCCAGATGCCTACAGAGAAAGTCTTGGCCTCTGTTAGGTTGTCTGAATTGTTCACCAGAGATCACTAATTTTTTCATAGGATTGTAGTAGAGGTGGAAAGTATGGAAGAAAATGCTCAAGTTTTTATTCAAAGTGTTAGGGGAAAAAGGCAATCCTATTTACAGAAACCACATGCTTTTAAATCAGATTGCCTGTCAAACAGCACAAGATGTCCCATATGCAGAAATGGTTTAGAACTGAAGAACACCAATATTGCTCCACTAAATGAGATTCCAGAGTATTACTAATTCAGAATCCACATATCATAGGTTGGAAAAACTGATAATGATTACATTGTAGCTCTACAATTAACCAAATACTCTAATTTTTGGGAATCTTTGGATAGAGAATGATACTTTGGTCTCCAAGCTGAGAAGATTTAATCAAATTTGCTCAGCATGAGAGAACTTATCTTCACTGCAAAGTGTCAGATAGCAACATCCATGGAACCAGCCATGGAGAATGTCAGGGAGCCTCACCTAGTGCCAGTGCCTCAAGAGATGGTGGCCTATATCAGTCGACTGCTGTTCCAGGCAGTTCTTCAAAGCAGTCCAGACAGTGCACAAATCAAGGAGGTACCATGGGACCATGAAACTATAAAAAACAGAAGACTGTTATCAATCTAATGCAGCACATGACTCCAACATTTGCTTTGTCTGGGATCCTATGTCTTCTGTGTCTGAAAATAGGGCTGATCAAGAATTAAGGGTAACTTTCAGGACAGAAGTCCAGCTGCCAATTGCAGGTGGAAGACAGGGTAAACGTAGATGGCAGCTGCCACGAGTATCTCAGATCAGTACATACAGTCTGGGAAATTGAGTTATAGACAGGGATCTGAGGCTGTTTAGCAGATACGACCAAAGACAAGAGCGGCCACATTAAAATGTGTCTAAGTTAAAGCCTAAGATCAATGGGAAAGCTCCATCAAATGCAAGTAGATACAATGATGGACTGTTAAATTGTAGCAAGAGACCTGTATGCACTTCTGTTGCATACCTTTGCAGACCCACACTGCAGATCTGAAAACCTACTGAGGTAATATTGGACGTCTTAAGTAAAATCAAAAGCACAGTTGAATATCGGTATAAGAATGCAATTACCATTGGTAAACGCAAACTTTACAAAAAGCCCCATTCAATTGGAAGACACTTCAGAAAGAATGGAAACAAAAGCCAAAATGGTCAAATTTGACAAAAGCTCGAGAAAATGAGGAGCAGGAATGGAACAGAGTGACAGATAATCCTAAGTTTTTGGTATTCAAGGGAGATCTGAACAAACAGAAAAAAATTCACAGAGCTGAAGAAGACATTGAATGATTTCTCCAGGAAAAGGGAATTCAGTTGGTTCACTGGAATAGTAGAATAGTTGATTTTGGTCTGAAGAAAACTAAAAAGAGCACAGGAGTGCAAAGAAAAAAAGATACAGTAACTCCATCTTGCCATCCATATTGTAGCCAGGGCTTAAAAGAAAGCAGAAAAGTGACAAGATTTAGAGGCTTTGACATCAGAGTCCTCAGACTGTTGCAAATGAGCTCAGAAGTTGATAGAATTATTCGGACTTATTGCTTAAGAAGCAACATTGTCAACTTCCAAAACCGACAGTGAAAAGGACATACAGACCTTGAGATTCTGGCTCCAGAAATCTTGAAGTGGAGCTAAACTTCAACACATTATACTATCCCAGATTCTAAATAGAACCAGAAACTGAACCTGAGAGGTGAGAGTGAACAGAGCAAGGTGATCACTGAAACTCCTCAAAATTTCTCACACAGAAGATCTCAAACAATAAGAAAAGCTGCTGGGAGGTCACAAGTAATTATAAATATACTTTGATTTTAAATGTATTATCCGCTGAGAGCATTATTATTTTCTGAAAAAGAGGAATTGTTATATGTGTGGCTGTTTCTTTAAGAGAACTGATCATGTAATAATGTTCTCTTAATATATACCACTTCATCTGGCATATACCACATAGACACCACGGCCAAGAAAGCTCACTAGCGCCTCTGCTTCCTCAGGAGGCTAAAGAAATTTGGCATGTCCCCTTTGACACTCACCAATTTTTATCGATACATCATAGAAAGCATCCTATCTGGGTGCATCGCGGCTTGGTATGGCAACTGCTCTGCCCATGACCACAAGAAACTACAGAGAATCGTGGAACTGCTCTGTCCAGGAACTGCAAGAAACTGCAGAGAGTTGTGGACACAGCCCAGCGCGTCATGAAAACCAGCCTCCCCTCAATGGACTCTGTCTATACCTCTCGCTGCCTTGGTGAAGCAGCCAGCATAATCAAAGACCACACCCACCCAGGTCATTCTCTCTTCTCTCCTCTCCCATCAGACAGAAGATACAGGAGCCTGAGGGCAGATACCACCAGGCTCAAGGACTTCTATCCCACAGTGATAAGACTATTGAACAGTTCCCTTATACAATGAGATGGACTCTTGACCTCACAATCTACCTTGTTTGACCTTGCACCTTATTGTCTACCTGCAATGCACTTCCCTGTATCTGTGACACTTTACTCTGTATTCTGTTATTGTTTTTACCCTGTACTACCTCAATACCCTCTGTACTACCTCAATGCACTGTGTAATGAATTGATCTGTACGAACGGTATGCAAGACAAGTTTTTCACTGTACCTTGGTACAAGTGACAATAATAAACCAATACCAATACCAATATATGAAGTGCAACTTTCTTAGTTCTTGAGTAAATCACATTAAGATTTGGTAGAGCTGGTCTTTCCTCTCTGTATGACATTTACTATGGAATAAATACTTATTGTCTTACATGCTTGATCCTGGAACCTCCATGTATTATAGGAATATTACGCAAGGTTACAATTGTTACAATTGTTACAAAAGTTACAATTGGGTTGGTGGTTTTCAGAGTGGGGGATGCAGATATCTCTGGGTCTGGGGTAGAACAGAAGTTTCTCAGGATGTAGTCAATGGCTGTAATAAAACATGCTTCCATTTAACTGAATGTATAAAATGCAGAATAATCAATGGTGAGAGAGTTTGTTAAAATGGAGTGATATACTCATGGGATTCCGATGTTTTATACTATGGTTTTCTATACTTGCTGGGAATCTGATAGCTTACCTTGGATGTCAAATAACTTATCATCAAATGTGGTATTTAACAGTAGCACATTAACACAAGTTTGTAGCAGGGTCATTAAGAAATCACTAAGCAAGATGCTGCAGATGCTTGAAATCTGAAATAAAAACAGAAAATTCTGGGAAAGAAACAGCAGGTCACAGGGGCACCTGTGGAGAAAGAAGCACAGGTAACATTTCAGAGGGAACATTTCTTGTGCAGGGACTGGAGCATTTAGGAGACAGCAATTCTGATGTATTCGTTAGCACAAGTTAATTATGATTAGTTTCAAGAACCAGCTGAAATTAACCTGCAATAATCCAAATCATGTCTTCCCTTTTAAAGGGCAGGTGAGCACTGAATCCAACCATTGCTGAGATCAGTGCATCATTCAGTAAGCATTATTTATAGAAGGTTACAAAACTTATTTTTCTGAAGGCCACTCAAGCAACTGCATAAGTCCAAGACTTATAGTTTCTTACCCCTGTCAATCTGATTCTGCTCTGGCAATAGACTCCTCTGAGTCCAATAATTGACGACCAATTTCCTGCAGCTTTCCAGCAGATGGAATTCATTGCCACAGACAGCTGTAGAAGCTAAGTCACTAGGTATATTTAAAGCGGAGGTTGATAGGCTCTTGATTAGTAAGGATGTCAAAGGTTATGGGGAGAAGGCAGGAGAATGGGGTTGAGAGGGAAAAATAAATCAGCCATGATCGAATGGCGGAACAGACTCGATGGGCCGAATGGCCTAATTCTGCTCCTGTGTCTTATGGTCAGATACACTGAGAAATCTGCCCACTGAACCTGTACCAGTTCAGAGCTGGGACAGGTGCAGTGAATTGGTGCCACAGTTTGTTCAGCAGTTAGTCCTACTATCTCACAACTCCAGAGACCTCAGGTTCCAGTTGTGTGAAGTTTGTTTGCTCTCTTTGTGACTGTCTGCAATTCCTTCAAGTGCTCCAATTTGCTCCCACTTCCCAAAAAACACTGGTATGTTAATTGGCTACTGTAATTAACTTCAGTGGAGATCACTGGCAAAAAGAATCAAAAAGAAGCTGATGGGCATATTTGAGAGAGAATGAGTTACAAGGGTACAAGCAAATGAGGGGTGTGATGGGACTAATAGGATTAATCCCCTGGGAACTAGTATAGAATTTATGGGGCGCAAGATCCATTCTCCATTCATTTTAATGGTGAGGACTGGCTCTGAGAGAGATAAATTACCTGAAATGTACCTGCACCTTTTTTATTTATTGAGTTAACAAATGTATTCAATTGGTTTAAGTGTTTTCTAGTGTTTTATGTTCTTATTATTTTGAAAACATTTACATTTTTAATTATATTAATTTTTAATAGTTTTTGACTGTTTTTGAATGTTGTGTGCGACAGAAACATTCACAGGTATTTAAAGTATTTTCACAGTTTTGACAGCTGACACCTGGGCCGTGGCCTAGTCAGCTGTTGAAACATTTTGGGAGTGGGGGGTGGTGACTTACCATTTCCAGCACAATTAACCATCAGCAACCATCTGTGGGGATCAAGTTGCTGCTCCAGATAAGTGTGTGGTAAAACAGTGAGTGGGACACCAAGCACGAACAGCCTGCTTTATGGAGGTGGGTTAGATTATGAAAGTTCAGGCAGGAAAGCAGCAATCATTCTACCAATGCAGACTGCTCTGGACAGAGAGGAAGCCCAGAAGTGGCCAAGAACCAAAGAGAAGTGCAAGTGGGAGACACTGAATGAAAGAAAGAAGTACCCAGGTGAGATCCTGCTGCCAATGCAAAAAAAAGTCATGATCTCATATGTCTGATCAACATCAGTGGGGAAAGTAATCCCAACTACCAACAGATCAGACTCTCTCACTAACCACATAAACTCATCCTACATCTTGCAGGCATTTCCAGCTATTTAATGATATCATCTACATTCTTTGCAACATACAGGCTGATCTTTCTCTCCATGTAGCACTGGGCTACTGCAACAAACTGGAAGACGGACACTACCAAACTAGGAGTGCTGCAGTGTAAGCTCTGATTTCTGCTGCCTAAGCTCAGCTTGCCGCTGTCATTGCTCTGAATTATACTGTTTACTAACATTTCAAGAGTTTGCTCCAGTATTATGCCAGATATCTAGGCCAGCTAATTCCCTGCTTTGAGCCAAGGGCAATACAGTGGAGACTGGTTGTCATTCTCTGGAGGGAACAAGATTTGTGATCCCACCACTACCACTCCATCAGTGTCCTTGGGGTTGGCCACCAGCCCATTGGCCCAGCCTGCTGCCACTCCTGGTGAGAGAGTGCAGCCTGTGGCAAGTCCACCAGGGCTCAGAGCTGCTCACAGTCACTCTTCACAATCACCTGCAACCTCCTCCACAGCAAGGGAGCAGCCATCCACCAGCTTGTCTGCAGCACAGAAACATAAAGGCAGACAAATGTACATGGCTGACAGAGACATTCAGGAGTGATCAGTAACCATGGCAACTGTACCTCTAAGGAGATGTCAGTTTCTCTTAGTATGTGGGCTGTAGGCATCACTGGGAGGTCAAATCTATTTGGCACTGAGAGTGGTGAGGAGTCATCTTAAAGTGACATTGGTGAGAAAACTCCATTCCCTGCTTTTGTGGGAAGAGTTCCAATAGGGTGAATCAGTGAACACACAGGAAAACAAATGAAAGGTTTTGACCCAAAACATTGACAATTCCTCCCCCCACGCCCAGCACAAATGTTGCTCAACCAGTTGAGTTCCTCCAGCAGATTGTTTGTTGCAACAAATATATAGTTTCAAGAAAGGGTGTTGTGTGACTTGGTGTCTACTGGAACCAAAACAACAGCTATCTGTGTCTTTCTAGTCGCTACTAAATGAAGTTCCTTCTTTTGATGGGAAGGCATTGCGTTACCATGGGACTGCAACAGAAACTCAAAGTGCTTCATGGGATTGTCACTGCAGCAGACAGCATCATGCTGATCAAGGTAGAGCATTCTTCAGTGTCAGAGCTGCACTCATGCAGATAAGCAGAGACCATCATTCAGTATCTTTGTAGTTGTACAAAACTATTGCCATAACTTGTGCCTTTCCGATGGAGTGACAAAGAGTTGTATCTTTCACTGAATGAAACACAGCCCCCAGTATCCCCCATCACTTTACATCCACGTCTTCTTATTGTTGACACTTCCACTACACACAGCAGTTTATCCTTGATGATTCTGAATAGTTTTTAAATCACCTCTCAAATTTCTTTCTAAGGAGAAGAGCCCCAGCTTCTCCAGTGTATACATTAACTCATCCCAGAACCACTCTCATAAATCTTTTCTGTCACCTTTCTAGGAACAGCACAGTGACCAGAATTAGATGCTCCAATTGCAGCAAAATAACTGACATACAGAGGTTGAATATAATTTACTCACATTTTAATTCTATCTGTTTATTAAAACCCAGGTTCCTCAATGCACTTTAACTCCTCTCATAATCTGTCCTGACACATTCAAAGATCTGTGCAAGTATACAACTAGTTTTCCTTCCTATTATAGCCACTTTAGAATGGACCCTCACAATTACATTGCCTCTCCTTATTCTTCACACCAATATGCATCACTTTATGCTTCTCTCTATTACACTTTATCTGCCATGTACCCACCTGTTCTATATTCCCTTGAAGTCTTTCACTGTTCTTAATATTTACCACTCCTCCAAGTTTTGTATAATCTGCAGATTTTGAAATTGTGCTCCGCAACCCAAATCCAAGTCATTAATATATAGCAGGAAAAATCAGTGATCCTCGTCCAAACAACTATTCACCATTACTCTGTTTCCTGTGCCTAAGCTAATTTTGTATCCACTGCACCTTTTATTCCAAGGGCTTCATTGAAAAACCTATTTTGCCATTGACTTTTTCTTCCCATGTTCATGCCAGTTACATTGTAAATCACAAAAAAACCCTGTCAAATATGAAATATTGTGCCCATGTTTGAGGAAGAATCCAGCCTGTGCTACACAAGTGAGGGACGGTGTGAAGCACCATAGGACAGCCTCACACTTCATCTGAAAAGACTGCTTCTTCCAAGTGCAATCACAGACTTCTATGTGTTTTGACTTGGCTGGAATAATAAATGTACAAGGCTCATAGTGGGTGGACACCAGCTAATTACTTACATCATGAAGTAGGTAGGAATAAACAACTACTGAGTTTCTGCATGTTTTATGTCACATTAAACTGAAACTTGATTTTTTTTTCATTTATCACAGGTATCCTGAGGGTTAAATGTATAATTAAAATGCATAAAAAGTCATCAGTCCTGCAAGTATTACCTGGAAATGTAAACATGGTTGAAGAATTCAGACAAAACTTCTTTAGTCAAGGAGATACTAGAATGTGGATCTAGCTGCTGATAACTGATGTATTTAAAGGGAAGGCTGCCAAGGGAACAGAGGACATGTTTATAGGGTTAGATGAAACAGGATGAGCAATGAATATACACACCACAAACACTGACGAAGTTCGAGAAGTTAATGGTCAATTTGATTCTGTAAATTCTACATAATTTGATGAAATATTTTATTATTTGCTTGCCCTGATGCTGTACTTCTGTACATTGTTCATATTGGTGATGATATAACATGTAATCGATATCATACCAGATTTGCAGCTGACACACTTGGACGTTCAGAACACTTAAACTTTTAGTTCATCTGTGATGTAACAAATGGAAACTCATAATATTTTACAATTTTTGCAATGGGACTTATTGGAACAATTCTCTGTTTCAAAGCCGGCATGAATTCGATGGGGCGAATGGCCTCCTATGCTGTACTATATACGAAATTTAAAGAGGCATCTGAAAGGGTAGTTTCCCTTTTCTTTTTCTACATTCTCCTTCCCTGCCGATCTGTTCCTCTCATACAGTTTCCCCCAACTCCTCCCTGGACTAGTGACAGCCTGCCCAATTGACAGTTTGCTCCTAGATTGAAACTCGTGGTTTGTGGGAATAGATCTACAGTGCGAAGGCTTTGCCCTGACAGCACTTTCCTGCCAAGTCCCTCCATCATCCTCTGACGGAAGGTTGTTCTCGCTTCATGTGATGTGCTTGGGACAACTCATCTGTCTGTGTGAGGTACCACATGTTTACAATTACACGAAACATGGCCACAAGTGTTACAAGACACCAGAACATTTTACTTGCAAAGTTGATTTGATGCAATAAGTCCTAAATGTAGGATATTTGCGCCATATACTTTGAAATAATGTCGTTGTGTATGTTATAATGTATTTTATGTCCAATGTGGTAATTTAAACTGTATTCCTAGTTACTTAAATTGTAAGGTATTATTAGAGCAAATAAAACCGCCGAGACACAGGGATCGCTCATAAAATTTATTTCTATTTGGACATTTCGTCAGTACAGATCTGTCAACTCCACAAAGGGACGCGTACTTTACATTGAGTGTAAATGACAGACAAACGTAAATTAGACCACACACGGTGAGACCCTTGCATAATAAAAATAAATATTAATACAACCTCAACTCGAATTTCATATCTCCTACTCAGCCAATGTATTATTTTGTCTCCTTATCTGATCTGGCTACCCATGACAAACAGTAGCAGGCTGCGAATTTAGACAACATCTCAGTTTCGTTGCTGGGTGATGGCTGTGGCCCTGCTGTGTTTGGGTATCTGTCAGATTTCATCTACGTGTCCACTCGCTCCAGTGGCGTCACTCGCCGCACTGCATGAAGCCAGGGTGAATTAGCAAACTGAAAGCAGCCACTTGGGGACACGTTTGTCAAACCCAGAGGCTTTGTTTACTAACGGTGCGCGGCCCAGGGTCTCCCCTTTACCAGATTGGTGGGAGGTATTGATTCGGTTCATGGAACCCCTCCCACAGAAGCACTCCCAAATTCGCCGTCATATTTGAAAGGGAGACGACCGGTGTTACGACAATTAAATCCAGCAAATAAGAGGTTGGTGGGACGATTAAACACCACTTAGCACAAAGACACTAAAGGTGGAATGCCGTAATAGTAACACAGAAAGCAGAAATGACAAAAGATGCGCGGATGCTAGAAAGTGAAATACACTCGAAAAGCTCAGCAGGTCAGACAGCATCCGCGGAAAGACACATTACCATGCGGCTTAAAAGCGGTTTATGGGAAACTGTCGAGGAACTTAATCCCTTGCAGGCTCTTCTGCGCTTGGAACTATGTTGTTAACGTCCTTTTAAACACTTGCAGCCCTTTTTTTTCACGGCGTGGTGTGATCAGCGATATCCACTTACCACGGTTCCAGTATTTCCGCAAACGGTGACTGCATCTTGTGCGGGAAGTGGATCAAGATCTGATGAAGTCATACAGAATCTTCGACCTGATAAATAAGATGGACATTCTGATCTAATTTTTTTTTGTGTGTACCGATGACTAATCGATCTTGCAAAAGAGATTCGTATTAAATTTAAACTGGGATGTAACGGGAACTGGCACCCAGTCCGCACTATGTTGCTGACTTGACTGCGAGTCAAGGTGAACTGCAACATTACTGCATTTTAGGCATACTTGTCTCGGCTGGGCTGGAACATAAACATCTCTGGAATCCAACAAGACAGCTGTCACACAAAACATGAGGTGGCAACGTGATTAGCATAGTTTGCTTCTTTGGTCAGTTCTAATAGCACACGGATCATATTTCAGATGTTTCATATATGTCGTTTTGTCTGGTTTGAAGGCGTCTATCACCCCCGGTTAAAAAGGTCTTGTGACATGAGATCACGCCTACCACTATGCCCGGAATGACGAGGAAGCTGCAGCCGCTGACCGAACCCTGGATCCAACTCCCAGCTTGGAACATGATCTCATTCAGAGGCACCGGTTTTATATATAAGGAAAGTTGAGGCTGGGAAACTCATCAGACGCTAGCAGTTTGCTACCGAGGAAAGTCAGCTGCATTCAGGGAGTTCTTAGAACCACCGACAACATGGTGATGCTACGAGTTGAAGATCTGGTAGGATCTTTGTTGCATCCAAACTGTAGTATTTAATTAAACACAGTTTTCTATTTCTATGCATGTCTCTGCTAAGGGTAAATATCCCACAGTGGATTTTTTTAATTTAAAGTTACCATGTCTATAAAATTATGGTGCTTTTGTCAGTTTTAAATATAGAATTCGTTCATGGATCATGAAGCGATAATGGATCAATCATATATGCGAGTTTGCATTTTTATAATATCATTTATAACTTTTAATAAGTTGGGTATTTTATAACAGACACCAATATGCTGTTTAATAAAATGTAATCATATAGAATGACAATGATGGTTCTGGTTGGGGGTGTTTCCCCCGGAGCGGAGGGGAGTTAAGAGCGGACCTGATTGAGGTATATAAAATTCTGAGGATTATAGATAGGGTACACTGCAGGAAACTATTCCCCGTATCAGATCAAACTAAGGGACATAGATTTAAGGCAAGGGGTAAGAGAGTTAGAGGGGACCTGAGGGGGACCATTTTCACCCAGAGAGGTGAGTGCATGGAATACACTGCTGGAGAGAGTGGTGGAAGCAGAGACACTGACAACATTTAAGAAGTGTCTTAAATCGCCCAAGCATGGAAGGTTATGGGCCAAGTGCTGAAAGAAGGGATGAATACAGATGGTGCCCACTGGTCAGCATGGACGTGTTGGGCCGAATGGTCTGTTTCCATGTTGTGTGACTCTATGCCTGTGATGACTTGCTAAATTCCGGGGATACCTGAACAATTATTTATTGGTGAGATGAAGACAGAAAATGCCAGGCCAGGCAGCATCTCTGGAGAGAGAAACAGGGCTGACGTTTCAGTCAGTGCCCTTGCATCAAAATGGGAACGACTTGGAAATAAGATAAGTTTAAAGTTGCAGAGAAAGGGGAAAGAGACAGAGAGAACAAAAGAGAAGGTCTTTGAGAGGGCTGGGACCAGGAGAGATTGAATGGCGGAGATTCCAGCTGAAAGAGGGTGGTGAATGGCAAACTGGTGATGTTCGCAGGAGAAGACGAGTGGAACCTGAAATGACCAGAAGGGGAAAGTCTGGTTAGGATCCACATCCCTGCGCCGCTTCTCGGAGAGGATGCAGTCACAGCCGAGGGCGGAAGCACTGGCTCCATGGTGAGATCTCGCCAAATCACGCTGAAAAGACCAGTGTAAATGTACTAATGGGGGGTAGATACACACTGAACTTGGACAACGGGTTTTAAGCCGGCACAGGTTAGGCAGAAATTCATATGCTCTCTGCAGAGTTTGCACCCATAAATCCGACCAGCTATGAATGCGGATGTGAATGGTTTTTTAAAGTATTTCAGATAGGCATAATGAATAGTTCGATTGGGCTGGGATATATTCATCCGCTATAACATGTCTTGAATCTCGAATTTAGGAAGCGGGAATTGGTGTGAACGCAGCTCTAATTAGGCTGGGGCAGCGCGCAGCGCCGAAGCGAACTTCTTCCACCAAGTTCATGCTGTGCCTCTCCCACCAGGTGACCGGCAAGAAGAGCTTGGCTAAACCCGGGGGATGGGAGGCCGGTTCGCGGAGTGTGCAGGAGGAGTTCGGAAGTGGAGGATACTGTTCTGCGGTGGCGATCGAGAAACAAGATGATCTGAAGACCCAGACAGAGCCATTCCCGTTCATACCCAGCCACCAGCACCAGAAAGAGAAACTCCAGCCGGTGGCACACAGCAAAAATGTACGTGTAATATGCCTGAGTTCAAATAACTGGAGATTGCCAATACTCTTTCTGCAGTTCACGTCGGCCCATTGCCTTTGACTATTTGCAACCTCATCCCGTTCAAATCACATTTAGTTGACCTCTCGACTCCTTCGAGGGTTTCAATGACGCTTTCTTTTCATTCATCAGTGATTTATTGTTTTTAGATAAAACCCCTGGATCAGAGACTGAAGCTTGAAACCATAGATGATCTTCAATTCATCGTAAGCTTGAAAAAGAAGCAGCAGCAATCCAAGACCATCGCCGCGGAGCCCCCAAAGGAGCAAGAGCCGGAAATTATAGTAAGTTTGAGGCATTGGACGAGAAAATTAAACAACAACTGGACTCGTTCTTCGAGAAACTAACCCGCGCTGTGCTCTGTCCCAGACCGAACCTGTAGATGTGGAAACTTTTTGGAGGGCGGCACTGGACAACAAGCCCCATGTGGTAGAGAAATACCTTGCGGATGGCGGCCAGCCGGATGTATGTGACCAGGTAAAAGGACCCAGTCCTATCAATGGAATGAGGCTTGTCACTCCCGCTTTGAACACTGTTGGGGGGTGGGGGGGTGACCTACCAGGGGAAATTCGCAGTGACCGGGTGTCTGGCACTGAGCCTGGTCGTGTGGTGCAGAAGGGAAGAGGGGAGAAGAGGAGAGCGGTAATGACAGGGGATTCAGTAGTAAGGGGGGGGGGGGGCAGACAGGAGGTTCTGTGGACGTGAAAGGGACTCCCGGATGGTATGTTGCCTCCCGGGTGCCGGGGTCTGGGATGTCTCCGATTGGGTCCACAGCATTCTGAAGGGGGAGGGTACATGTTGGTACCAATGACGTACGTAGGAAAAGAGAAGAGGTCCTGAAGGGGGAATATAGGGAGCTAGGTAGGAAGCTGAAAAGCAGGTCCTCAAGGGTAGTTACCTCTGGATTGCTGCCTGTGCCACGCGCCAGTGAGGGTAAGAATAGATTGACTTGGCAGATGAATGCGTGGCTGAGAAATTGGTGCAGGGGGCAGGGTTTCAGATTTGTGAATCATTGGGATCTCTTCTGGGGAAGGTACGACCTGTACAAAAGGGACAGGTTACACCTGAACTGGAGGGGGACCAATATTCTTGCTGGCAGGTTTGCTAGAGCTGTTGGGAAGGGTTTAAACCAGTTTGGCAGGGGGTTGGGAACCCGAGTGATAGGTCAGAGGTTGGTGCATTTAGTGTACCAGAAGATGCAGTGTGTTGAAAGACTGTGAGGAAGGATAGGCAGTTGAAAGGGCAAAATTGCAGTCAGTTGGATGGACTGAAGTGTGTTTACTTTAATTCAAGAAGTGTCAGGAACAAGGGGGATGAACTTAGAGCATGGGTAAGTACATGGAACTATGCCATTGTGGCCATTACAGAGACTTGGCTGTCACAAGGGCAGGGATGGCTGCTGGATATTCTAGGGTTCAGATGTTTCAAAAGGGACGGGGACAGAGGTAAAAGAGGTGGGGGAGTGGCTTTGCTGATCAGGGAGAGTATTACGGCTGTAGAAAAGGAGAATGTCCTGGAGGGATTGTCTACTGAGTCAGTGTGGGTGGAAGTCAGAAACAGGAAGGGAGCGATCACTCTATTGGGAGTATTCTGCAGACCCACCAATAGCAGCAGAGACACTGAGGAGCACATCGCAAGGCAGATTTTGGAGAGGTGCAAAAATAACAGGTTGAGATAGATGGGGCAAAGTTTGTTAGGTGTGTCCAGGAAGGATTCGTGACACAGTATGTGGACAGGCCGATTAGAGGAGAGGCCATTCTGGACCTGGTACTAGGCAATGAGCCTGATCAGGTATCAGCTCTTGATGGGACAGCACTTTGGAGACAGTGACCATAACTCCTTCACCTTTACCATAGCCTTGGAGAGGGATAGGAGCAGATGATATGGGAAAGTATTTAACTGAGGGAGGGGGAATTATGATGCTATTAGGCAGCAACTTGGGAGTACAAATTGGGACCAGATGTTCTTGGGGAAGTGCACAATGGAAATGTGGAGGTTGTTTAGGGGGTACTTGCATGGGGTTCTGGATAGGTTTGTCCCATTGAGGCAGGGTAAGGATGGTAGAGTGAAGAAACCATGGTTGACAAGAGATGTAGAATATCTTGTCAAGAGGAAGAAAAAAGCTTACCTAAGGTTTAGAAAGCAAGGATCAGACAGGGCTCTGGAGAGTTACAAGGTAGCCAGGAGGGAGCTTAAGAATGGATTTAGGAAAGCTGGACTTGGGAGACCGGGGCCGGATGGGATATATCCAAGGTTATTACGGGAAGCCAGGGAAAAGATTACTGTGCCTTTGGCAATGATCTTTGCATCCTCACTGGCCACAGGAGTACTGCCAGATGATTGAAGGGTGGCAAATGTTGTTCCTTTGTTCAAGAAAGGGAGTAGGGATAACCCTGGGGATTACAGACCAGTGAGTCTTACTTCAGTGGTGGGCAAATTACTGGAGAAGATTCTTAGAGACAGGATTTATGGGCATTTGGAGAAGCACAGTCTGATTAGGGACAGTCAGCAAGGCTTTGTGGGTGGCAGGTCGGGCCTCATGAGCCTGATTGAATTCTTTGAGGATGTGACAAAGCACATTGATGAAGGTAGAGCAGTGGACGTGGATTTTAGTAAGGCGTTCGATAAGGTTCCTCATGGAAGACTCATTCAGAAAGTCAGAAGGCATGGGATTCAGGGAAACATGGCTGTGTGGATTCAGAACTGGTTCACCCATAGGAGACAGAGGATGGTTGTAGTTGGAGAGTATTCTGCCTGGAGGTCGGTGAACAGTGGTGTTCCGCAGGGATCTGTTCTGGGACCCCTGTGCTTTGTAATTTTTATAAATGACTTGGATGAGGATGTGGAAGGATGGGTTAGTAAGTTTGCAGATGACACGAAGGTTAGTGGTGTTGTGGATAGTGTAGAAGGTTGCTGTAGGTTACAGCAGGACACTGATAGGATGCAGAGCTGGGTTGAGAAGTGGCAGATGGAGTTCAACCTGGAAAAGTGTGAACTGATACACTTTGGAAGATTGAATTTGAAGGCAGAATACAAGGTTAATGGCAGGACTCTTAGCAGGAACAGAAGGATCTTAGGGTCCATGTCCGTAGATCCCTCAAACTTGCTGCGCAGGTTGATAGGGTTGTTAAGAAGGCGTATGGTGTGTTGGCTTTCATTTGTCGGCGTTTTGAATTCAAGCGCCGTGAGATAATGTTGCAGCTCTATAAAACTCTAGTTAGACCACACTTGGAGTATTGTGTTCAGTTCTGGTTGCCTCATGGTAGGAAGGATGTGGAAGCCTTAGAGAGAGTGCAGAGGAGATTTACCAGGATGCTGTCTGGATTGGAGAGCATGTTTTATGAGGATAGGTTGAGTGAGCTAGGGCTTTTCTCTTTGGAGAGAAGGAGGATGAGAGCTGACTTGATAGAGGTGTTCAAGATGATGAGGCATAGATTGAGTGGACAGTCAGAGACTTTTTCCCAGGGTGACGATGGCTAGCACGAGGGGGCATAATTTTAAGGTGATTGGAGGAAGGTATGAGTGGCACATCAGAGGTAAGTTTTTTACACAGAGAGTGGTGGGTGTGTGGAACGCACTGCCAACAGAGGTGGTGGAGGCAGCTACATTAGGGACACTTAGGAGAATCTTAGATAGGCACATGGATGATAGAAAAATGGAGGGCTATGAGGGAGGAAAGGGTTAGATAGATCTTAGAGCAGGATAAAATATAGCACAACATTGTGGGCCGAAGGGCCTGTACTGTGCTGTATTGTTTTATGTTCTATGAAATGAAACGTCTTTTTTTTTCTGCATACAGTTTAACAGGACTGCCCTGCACCGCGCCTGCTCAGAGGGAAATGAAGAGATTGTGCTGAAACTATTGGAAGCCGGAGCCTCCACCGAGTTTCGCGATATGGTACAGTATTGATCTATTTATCGTGTATATCGATCAGACGTACCCGCGGGTGAAGTGACTGATGCAAACACCTTGTACTTCAAGGCACGCTTTGGCTTCAGAGCCTACTAAGTTTAATAGTCGATTACAATGACTATTCAAAGTGCTTGCCAATTTTGTTGTGGGTGGGAACAGATCATGGTTTACGTCATCACATCATGTGATTGCAGACATTCCCTGTAGCACTTTGATTCACTCCGCCCAGGACTAACACTGGCGCAATCTTGTTTCTGGTACAGCTCGACGCAACAGCAGTCCACTGGTCCTGTCGCGGAGGCAGCCTGGAAGTTTTAAAAACTTTGTTAAATAAAGACGCAGCTGTAAACGCGAAAGACAAGGTGAGCAGATTATCCACCTGATCAAATCTCTCACCAAGATTTACCGGCAGTAAAGCTAATTTGACAATAACTCCTCCCTTTTTTTCTACGATTCCTACAGTTATGCAGTACTCCTTTGCACGTCGCTGTCAGAACCGGACATTATGAATGTGCTGAGCATCTAATCGCGTGTGGAGCAGATCTGAGTGCCAGAGACATTGTACGTATCAATCGGTGTACTAAAGAATATTTATTCGTATATAACTTTTTTCCTGTAAGAGCTACAAAAGACTAGATTGTAATACAATGCCTTACTAAGTAAAAGAAATCTTGATGAGCCGGTGATACCGTGATGATGGGACTTTAGAATGACGACTGATTCATTGTAATGCCATTGGAGAGCAGTCCACTTGTGCCCCACCTGGGATAGTGCAAGGGAAAGGGCGTGGGAATACAGGAATGTTAATCAACGTTTTGTTACTTTATCATGGGGATTTATATTGCAACCGATATAGTTTGAATGCGGCATATTTGTGTTGTTTGTTCCTTAGCAATATACAGGATATTCTGATCAGTTTCGTAGATCCGATTTTGCCAACTTGATTCTAACACTGTTGGTTTTGGTGATTGATGCATGTTCCGAAGTCTGAAGTGTTTTTGGGCTACTGGAAGTTAGTCCCGAACCATTCTAGACAGAGAGTCCTCCAGTCATGTTTTGTGGATGTGTCAGTAATTTGGTCAATGGTAATTAACCATCGTCTCTCAAATGTCGTTCTCTGAAGGAAGGGGACACGCCTATGCATGATGCAGTACGACTGGGCCGTTACCGACTAATGAAGCTCCTGATGATTTATGGAGCCAAACCCACTTTAAAAAATTGTGTAAGTACAATAATCAACAGATTCCCCTTAATCTTATTGGATTTAAACCTGAATTGGTGGTTGGGCTCTTTAGAGGTTGGTTTTGTTAAAAACATTTATGACGCATTTTGAAGAGATTCTGTAGATGATTGATGTGCTGGCCAAAAACTAACTTAAAGCCCATATGAGAAGATGATCGATGTGATAAGCTACTGTTATGAGGGTTTTTCCATTTTTCTTTTTTTTGTTAATCAAGTCCTTCGTTAATGTGAATTATTCACCAGATTGCACCACGCTATATATTATAGTGCCCTGGGAATTTGGTGCTTAAACCTTGAATTGTAGATAATTTGAATTAGGTAACTTAAAACGGCAAAAACTGGAGTCACTTGTTTGACTTTAAAGGCAGCAACTCCTGCGATGCTGGTGTGGAGTTGACACGTTTGAGTTACATGTGGTTACAATCAGAATAGCGGGTTGTGTTATTCAACAGCCTCGAGGGGCCGAGTGGCCTACTCCTCTCCTAATTCGGATGTCCGTAAGTTTACAGAGCCAGATATTGGATAACACAAGAATGCACTTGAAGTCTGCGATGAGCAACTGATTGCTGTGCCTGCCAGTGTTAAATTTAACATATGGCGTGCTCATCCCTAGAGCACCATGATCACACAGACAGGTTCCATAAAGTCTACACATCCATAGCATTTATCTAAATAGAGCTGTTTACATTGAATTCAGCACATACAGGCTCATTCTAATGGATTGCCTGCATTTCTCGTATTTCCACACTTTCTACAATGCGGACTTGCAGGAAAATAAATATAAACCTCAGGACCAATCATCCCGGTGTGCAGTCCCGACCACTGCTGCCGGCCTTTTCTGCCAACACCGCCGTCCCGCTGCCGGGATATCCATGTCCCAAGGCCGGGTGCAACCGGTAAACCCCTGGGTCCAAGTACCACTGTTGGGCAGCAGAAGCCCCTTACAGAGCGGAAGGGAGGAGGTGCGTGCGTGTGTGTGTGCGTGTGTGGAGAGAGATAGGGTGAAGAGAGCGTCGGGAAGAAGGGGAAGGACGATCGAGGAAGAACAGAGAGGGAGAGAGGTAGAAGGGGACATGCAGCTGGGGCTCAGTTTGTTCCGTTGAGCACACCTCAACCAAGGATTGGGGCAAGTTCTCCCACCCTGTTCTCTCCACTGTCCTCATCGCTCTCCCCACCCCACTACCTCTCTATACCTGATTTCCCCGTCTTTCTACTCGTGCCACTCTCTCCGACTCCCACAATCTCCCCTTCTCGGAGCCGAGTTCTTTTTTTTCCTTTTGTGCTTTTCAAAAATATTGGTATTTCTGTATCCACGAAAGATTCAAAACACAAGTAACTCACTTTTTTATGTTAGCAAACGATTTTAAAACATTGACAGCACAAATAATGCTATAATTATGTGTAATGCTGTATTAATAATACAGCAACTGAGAAATGTGGCTAATTTTGGATATTAAACTGGCTAAGGTTCTGTATTTTTCTATATTATTTTAAATATCATGCTTTGAAGTTTGCTTTTCGAATCATAGCCAATTTCTTCAGGGATGGAAACATTACCAAGTATTTGAAATCTCTTGTAAACTCAAAATATTCAAAAAGCATTGGCAGGTACGTCAACATGGTGCTTGGGAAAGCTTTGGGAGACGTAAATTAAGTATAATGCCGGAATTGTCTGCGTCCTGAACACGATCAGTTTGTAAGATCAACACACATTTGTCTTGTATCAACAAAAATAAAATAATAAAAAACTCAAAGAGCAAGAATGCAATAAATTATTAAAGGCAGATGCTGAAAATGCCATAGACCAGTCAGTAGTAGTGGGGGAAAAATATGTTTCAGGATGCAGCCTTTCATCAGAATCAAAATTATGAAAGATAAATATTTAATAGAAGGGAGAACAGGGTCAGGCAGATGTCAGTGGACTGATCTGTCATCAACTTAAAATAACAGTTGTTATCAGATTTCTTTTACATCAAATAAAAGAGAAGTATGAGAGAAATTGAAGATTTTGCAAAGGCAACATGCGTCAAGATAGTGGAATCAACGAATGAATTAACAGATAAGCACTCCTGTGCATTGTAATAATGTAGTAAAACCAAGGAAATTTTGAAACTACATTTGTTTTGCATTTAGAATTTATTGGCAATTCAGTGCTTTGTTGCATAATGTAATTCCCGTTGTCTTGTTACAGAACGGACAGACACCACTAGATCTTGTTCTTCAGTGGCAAACTGGCGCAAAGGAAATACTTAACCAATTTATGGAAACCTCGCAGGTGTCATCAAAATGAAATTTGCTGTGCCGAAGAGTAAAGCGACCCTCTTCCCTACCCCCTCCTCCACCCCCAAGGATGCCGGGTGCATTCTCCTGCTCTGAATTTGCGAGAACTTCGACACATTCACCACATGCGTAATAGTAGAAACGTTCAATCATCAAAGCTCAATATAACATTGAAATTGCTTCAGTTTATGGCCTATTGAAACTTAACTAAGAGAAGTGAAAAGTCAAGGCTGTTTTTTTAAATGAAGACTCAAATTCCTGCTGACTTTTTCAACTGTCAGTAACAAAGTTTATTCTGAAAATAGGAAGTTGAAGGAACAAGACTGCGGAACACTGAAGAAATGGAAGTCGGAGTGGTTTGCGTACAGAGGATTGATGTTTTAGAGATAATGAGTGGGACAAGGTGCTTTAAGAGTTTCACTATTCTATAATTAATTAGCAATGGCGAAACTATGTTCTATTACCTCCCCTCCATATATATAAGATGGCAATTCAGCTATTAAAAATAATTTCTTAATAGGTGGATTTGAAAGTGGGTTCTTAGATGGAATTTAGGTATGGGTGAGACATGTATGTGGAAAGTCAAAAATAAGGATACACGAAGGTTATGAACTGGAACTTTATGAAGTAATGGATTATATTTATGATGTAAAGTTTGTACATTTGTTTTAAATTTGTAAATTTTGTACACTTTAAGTATTTACTGTTATTTATCTGCAACTTAAGAGAAATAAGGCTGCTTTTGCAAGTGTGATACGATTCCAAAGATTTAAGTAAGAAAAATTGTATGTTCTATAATACTAGTGATACAATAATGAACAATTGGAGGCAAGTCTCCAACCTGGATAGTGGTTCCTGAGAGCAGGAAGACTTGAAAATCTGGGATGTATATCAATGGTCATTTGGCAGAATTGAACATAACTGCAGCACAAATGTGACCAAGACCTTTGGTCATCATGGGCAAGATCGTGCATTCAGCCAGTGCTTTTGGATGTTTGTGGGTGGTCTGCCCACCAATACATGCATGTGATCTGAGGTGATGTTGTAGAGTCTCATAATGATTACCCTCATGTCTTCTGCTCAAAAAGTGATTTCTCATATATTTAAAGTTATATTATGACTTATATTAAAATAGGTATTGTACTATTTTTTCCTCGGATTTATTCAAACATTGAAAATCATATTGTAAACAGAACAAAAATAAATGTATGATTAAGATCTTTTCCATCATTTCATGCATGTTGGTAACTATATCTATATTCACATCAGTTGTGATATTTATGGAGATGAAGGATTCAAAAGCCACAGGCCATTAAGATGACAATGCTACCTAGTAAGCAGGTGTGATTAATTCAAATAACCAATTAATCATCTGGAGCAAGGCTACAACTGTCGAATAAGTGTGTGACTGAGCAAAGATCCAAATAAGTAGATAACTAATAATTCCAGAAACCATGAATAGAAACTTTGGTGATCAAACTGAAAAGTTGAATTAACACTTAGAATCATCCTTAATTTTGTATCTAAGCCTCAACTTAATTCCCTTACATGAAAGTTGTTGTTAAGGTCATCTCCAGTGATGGGCTTCCTACGCATGTCTACAACAGGCCCACCAATTCCCACACCTACCTAGAACATTATTTCCAAAATTCCATTAATTTTCCCAATTTTCTTTTTTTTCCCTGGTGATGCCACTTTTCCAAACTGGTGTTGAAATGTTCGGAGTTAAGGATTACTTCAATCCTTTTGTTTGTTTTTGCTTTCCTGGCCCATGAAAGGGTACTCCTTTCCCTGCCAGCACCCCAAGTGTCCATCTTTAATAGTTTAACCCCCATTTCTGCTCCCTCTAAAACCACCCTGTTGGAAACTGCATTCTCTCTGCCCTCCATATGTTGATTCACACTTCTATCACCACTGCAAAATGCGGTCTTTCCAATTGCATCTTTCCATCAAAATGCAGAAGTTGCAACAACTATTTACCCTTCCCTCTGTCCAGGCCTCAAACACTTCTTACGAGACAGTAATCGACACATTTTCTCCAAACTTGTAAATTGGATCATGTGGTTTTGTTTTGGTCTCCTCTTTTGGGGAGACGAAACTCAGGATTATGTAACAGTACTACCAAATACTTGTCTGCAAGCCCAAGTGGTTGTCACTTAATTTATCATCGTACTCCAATTCTGGCCTCCACCTTTGACCTTTTGTCAACCGTACTCCATCATTCATTTAGGAAAAAATTCAGTTATCTGCCTTTAACAGTTTACATTAAAATAGTCAAAGAAACGTAGGAGCAGTGGGAGCTTGGAGTGCACACCCATGATTCCAAGGTAGCAGGACAAACAGATGAGATGGATAAGAAACCACAATGTACTTTCCTCCAACATAAGAGCAAGGAGGTCACAGCAGACACAAGAGACTGTAGGTGCTGGGATCTGGAGCAAAAAACAAGCTACTGAAGGAAGTCAGGTGGTCAGGCAGTATCCCTGGAGCCAAAGAGATCGTAGTTGAGACCCTGCATCAAGACTAGGTCATGGCAGAAACATGCAAAACACTAGTTGGGCTAGAATACAGCCAGGTTACAGTAACCATGTTCCAGGAAGAATGTGCTGGCATCAGTGAGAGTGGATAAGTATTTCAAAGGATGTTGCCAGGGCTGGAGAAATTAGGTTAAAATATTAAGTTGGGGTTGGGTGTTTATTTTAATAGAAGAGGCTGCTGAAGGGAAGTTTAATCAAGATGTACCAAATTATGAGGGTATATATAGAGTGGACAGGAACGACATATTTCCCCATAGAAGGATTAGGGATGACCGGTAATTAGGAAGATATTTTTCATTCAAAGAACTGTAGGGGAGTAGAGCTCATTGTCAACAGGTGCTGCATGCAGAAAATCTCATCACATTTAAAATATATCTGATGAGGACTTGCTGTGCTTTAACTTGCAAGGTTATGGACAGAGCTATGAAAGGAGATTAGTCTTAAACTTTTTCCACTGCTGTGGACAGGACGAAAAAATGGCATCCTGTGCACAAATACTTGTTAGGTCTATATTATACTGAATTTACAGCAGAGGAACAAGCCCTGGATCATAGCTCTTCACCCGAACCACTCAACAAATTCCATTCTTTACCTCCTTTTGCCGTGGTTAGCTGGTTTCCCAGAATGGCAGACAACTCAATTACTACTTCTGGTAATGGAATTCATATTCTAATGACTCTCTAAACAATGAAGTTTCTGCTGAAATTCCTGTTGAATTAATTAGCGACAAGTCTTACACTTATGGCTTAGTTCTGGTCTCACCGACAAATGGCAACATCTTCCTTAAGCCTGCCTAACACATTTCCCAAACTCCCTGGTCTTTTTCCAAGAGAAGAATCCAGCCAATTCAATATTTTGGGACAGGTATAATGTCTCAGTTCTAGTACCATCATGGTAAATCTATTTTGCATCTTCTCCAGTGCCTCATACATTCTCTTTATAATATAGAAACAGTTTGCAGCATTCCATGCCAGTTACTTGGCTGCCAATGCCATCATACATTGCTCCCCCAACAGCAAGAATGGGGATTTGACCTTACTGTGAGCATGAAGACTCAGAGGTGTAATTGCATGAAGATGCTGTTTATCCAACAAGACACAGAATTAAGTAAATGTGTCTGAGGTATGTTGCCTGGTCTTGTCTTGACATTGAGAAGCTTTGGTATAAAAATCTGGTCTGCATGAAATGTCCAATGAACTGCCTGCAATGTAAATACTGAACCATGTTGAAGAGCGTTCGTATAGCAAGAGATGGATCTAGTTATTGAATGAATGGTACATTAAGAATTTTCCACACACATCAAAATAATTCTTTATGGTATGCACAAGTATTTCAACACAAAGAATGAGAAAGTACGTTATAGAACAATGCTGCCTCTCCCCAACTTTGGGTCAATGACACCAAATGGTTCTAAGGGAAGGGGGAGCAAACACAGCATCTACTGACTATAACTTCCACCCTTTCCATGGTCCATCCATGGAAGTTTTTTTTTTGCACGAATGATAATGAGTATATTTTTGCCTAAATCCACTTAGAATGAACACAAATGAAAATTTGCAGGATAAAACCATACCAAAATGTGGTCCTTATGAAAAGATTTTATTCACTTTTTTCTATCTTATTGGTATGTATCTTTGAATTTCCTCACAACTTGGAATTCAGAACTGATAGAACAGTAATTTGAGCTAACACAGGCATTTAACAGGTCATAGAACCTAATTAGCAATGAACTCTTAAGTTCACTTTTGATGACTGAAATGTTAAATATTAATTATGAAAGTAACTTCAACAACACAATGCTGTTAGATCATTATTCAGAAAAAATATGGACACAGTTTCATAGTTATAAAGCAAATAAAATTTAGGCAATAGCCCAGGTTTTCTTCCCATCATTGGTTATTTTCAGTCTTGGCTTTTTTGGAACGAGGTCTTCCTTCATCTTTTTCTTCAGTTGCTGTAACTTTCCTTGCAGTGTAGATCACACCTAATGCAGTCTTTCTGGTTTCTGTACAGTAAAATTAGGCAATAGACATTTTAATGCAAGGTCTCTTATGGAGCCGATGTGAGAACATGGAACCCATTTCTATTTATTGCTGTTGATTTCCACATTGCAATAAGACAGGGCACTTTGGAGATGTTACATTAAACAAAAACCTGTAGAGTCAGTATACTAATTTCCCCCAGGTTTCATGTTAATTAACTAATGTCCATGACATCTGTAAAATAACATTCATATTCAGCCCCTCGAGTCTGATTTACTTCGTACAACCACAAAAATCTTGAGGCAACTCATTACAAGTCCAACCCACAGATTTTTCTCACTGGACATGATTCCCAACAGAAGTAGAGAAGCTGTGGAGAAATTGGTTGCTGCAATTCCCACTTTACAAGAGTTCAACACTTCTGAAGTTTTCCACTGGCTGCAAGATGCATTGGGAAGTTCTGAGGTTATGAAAGGCACATTAAAATGAAAAGTCCATTTTTCAAAAACATTTTAAAATGTGTTTTTTCAATGGCAAACTTTACTGGATTTCTAGGAAAAATAAGACTGATCTACATGGAATCTAAGTTATTGCATTGGGTTCTGGGTGTTGAATGCAAGGAACCAAAAATGAGTGTAGGGTATTTCTGGGACAAGTAGCTCTTAATACTAGAATCAAGCAATACTGAAGCTAAAATTCTGAACTCTCATCATTCATTTCAATCATTATTGTCCTATGCGGAATTAAATAATTACAGCTGTAAGTTAACATCAATTCATGAAAACATTTTATAAATAGTGTTACTTAAATGCCAGTCACTTTGAAAGTTCTCCATGCAATGCTAGCATTGTTTTTATTTCATCCTGTATCTCTAGTATTTTACTTCTGGATTAGTATTTAATACACTGTCACTTCTCTTCTAGCGATGCCCATCTTCAGGGAATTCAGTTCTTCAATAAGAGACAAATGGAAATCTTTCCTTGTCTACCTTCATTGTTTTGGATCCTTTCTCAATTCTGATCAGGCTTCTTCCAAAACCCACTTTCATGCCAACATCTCAGTTGGCATCTCTGGTTCCATGTTGTTCCATTCAAATTCCATTTAACTTGGATGTCAGGAATATATTTGGTACCAGTCTTACATGTTTGTTAGAGTACAATGACAGGATTACTGACATTTTCTGCTCTTGTTTTGAATTGGAAAATTTCATTAATCTTGCTTTCAATTTCTAGCTTTACAGTATCATCACATAGACTTGTCTCTAACTTGTCCTTTACTCCTCTACCTCCCCCTTTGGGGAAAAGCTATTGACCAATGTCCTCCATAAACTCGGCAATTTCCACAGCTGCTTTGATCACACTTCCTCCCATAGAGCTTCTCAGTCCATTCTCCTTTTCCATTGCATCTGTTCTAGTGACTTCTCATTTCAATGCCTCCAATATGTCTTTTTATCTTTAACTAACGTTTTCCCCCACAATAAACTCAAGTGTTTATATTCAATTTCCTACTATTTTCTTTACAAGCCTACTCTCCACTCCCCCCTCCCACTTCTCAGAACCACAATTAGGTTCTCCTTGCTCTCAGCTTCCACCAGACCACCTTCAGCCATTGCCACTAACTCTTCCTTCCTATTCCAAGCACTCTAGTAGTACTGATTCTCCCATGACAATGGTGAAAAACATTCTTTATCCCATGGTACCATTCCATACTCTACAGTACCTTCCTATCCTTTTAAATCCTCTTGGACCTCCACAATCTCCTTCAAAATGTAACAGCAAATAATGTATTTAAGTTGTTATTCAGAATAGCCTCTTTATCACTGCAGAAAAGATTGCATTGAGAGTCTCTTCTACATAGGCTAAACTCCAATTTCAATGTTCTGGCCCACTGCCATTCTGACCTTTATATTTTTATCCTTCTACACTGTTGTAATGAAGCTCAAAAGAAAGCTTATCGAACATCATTCCAACATTCAATTAGATATTTAACAAGCAGGGTTAAAACCTAAAACATTAACTCTTTCTCTCTCCACATAAGACTGAGCTCCGAGTGCTTCTAACTTTTTTCCATTTTTACTTTTGATTTTTAGCATTTTGCTTTTATACAAAGTTGTAGTATGGCAATCAGATGGTTTAAATACAAAAGAGTTAACAGATTTTTAATTTGAGCACTTCATAATTGATGCAGTATGCCATGAAAGGCAAATCAAAGCTGTGTTTAGGAAATATATCAAGCTGGTATCATGCTACTACACACTGGTGTAGTGAACTGTCTCACCAAACTGCAGGATAATGGACTTTCTCTGTAATTCCAGATTGGATGAGTTCCTGGTATAGCATCCAATAAAACTACTTTCTAATATGAACCGCTGCAACTAATATACAGTTCCATTTGTTCTACAGTTCCATTCATCTTATTCATTTGAAACATACAGACTATAAAACTCTGGGATATGATATTTAGTGCAGAAATGGACAAACAAACTAACTACTTTAATCAATTTTGTTCAACTTAGGTGAGTGCACCAAATGACTAGGACTGTCACAATTGAATGTATTTACTCACCTCCATGCAGAAGGACAGCTCTGCAGTTTGTTGATACAGCAGCTTTGGCATCTCCTTCAGATAGGCCAAAAAGCATCCCGCTTTCAGTAACTTAAGTCAAGGATTATAACTTTATACCAATACAATTAACTTAGTTCCTGTAAATATCTTTTACAAAGCTAAACAGTAGAAAATTTTCTACTATGCAATGTAACATTCAAAGACATCACTTTCCATTATGAATATTTTTCAAGTTTTACAGATTGGAGGCACCATCAACAATATATTACCACATTCATCATAATTATTCATCGCTGCCCTAATAGGGAAGAAATTCAATTTTTTTTCTTCCACATTATTTTCTTACTCAAGAGATGTGTATAAATCAAAAGCTTCCATTACAGAGCTTATAAAGCATGACCTCATTTTCATGCACTTGACTGCTCACCAAAGAACAGATCTGATCAATGTGATATTTCCTCAATACTGCACTTGAGATCCTACTTCTGAATGTGTGTCCTTGTCCCTCAGCAAAATCTGAATCCTGATCGTACCCATATTGTTGGCTCCTTTGAAGGCCATTATTACTGGATTCTAGCACTTGTCCAGCTGCAAACCAATGTACTTAATTCTCTTCTTCTTAGGGATCAAGAGTGACTTGCTTCCATCTGGTTTTGCGGTCTTTTTTGGTTGTTAACAGCAATGTGGGAACTGCAGGCTATCCACAGAAGCCTGAGGGGATGGGTAGCTTGTGAGGTAAATCACTCCTTTGCCATTTACAGGCTTCTATGTGCTCCTGATACACAGACGAGGTTCTCAATACCATCCTGAATACATCTTCTACACTTTGAATAGTCATGGGCCAGAGATTTCCAGGATAACCATCTGAGCATTGACCTAGTTGGGTAGTTCATTAGGGCAGTAACTCAGCTGAATCATCTTCAGATACTTCATCAGCTAGATTCCTTCCATCATGTTGAAAGTGAGGATGTTTGCGATAATGGCAGAACATTCAAATCCATTCTCAAATCCTCAGAAAATGAACAATACACCAAGACATGATAATATTCAGGGATGACTTGAAAAGGGACAAGTAACATTCATTAAATACCAGGAAATAATCACCTCCAGCAAGAAAAACTCTGACTGGCTACTACTGATATTCAATGGCATTATCGTTGCTAAGTCCATCATCATCAACATCCTGAGTGTCACATTGACCAGAACCCTAATTGAACCAGCTACACAGAGTGTGACATCAAGAGACATTCGATATCCTGTAGCAAATATCTTCAGATAAGTGTGATGTGTTGTATTATGGGAAGGCAAATGAGGGTAGGACTTTCACAGTGAACAGTACGACCCTGGGGAGTGCTGTAGAACAGGGGGACCTAGCAGTACGTGGTTCCCAGAAAGTGGCATTGCTAGTAGACGGGGTGGTGAAGAAGGCTTTTGGCACACTGGCCTTCATCAGTCAGGGCACTGAGTATAGAAGTCGGAATATTACTTTGCAGTTGTACAAGATGTTGGTGAGGCCACATTTGGAATACCGTGTCCAGTTTTGGTCACCCTGCTATAGGAAAGATGCCATTAAGCTGGAAAGAGTGCAGAGGAGATTTGCAAGCATGTTGCCAGGACGTGAGAGACTGAGGTATGGAGAGCGAGAGAGCGAGAGAGAGAGACTTTATTCATTGGAGTGTAGGAGAATAAGGGGTAATCTTATAAATGTGTATAATATCGTAAGTGGCAATACATAGGGTGAATGCACACAGTCTTTTTCCCCAGGCTTGGGGAATCAAGAACTAGTGAGCATAGATTTAAGGTGACAGGGAGAGATTTAATAGGAACCAAAAGGGCAACTTTTTCACCCAGAGGGTGGTCAGTATACGGAATGAACTGCCAAAGGAAGTGGTTGAGGCAGGTATTTTAACATTTAAAAGGCACTTGGGCAGGTACAGGGATAGGAAAGGTTCAGAGGGATATGGGCCAAACACAGGCAAATAGGACTAGCTTAGATGACTGGCTTTGCCAAAAACACCCCCATCCTGTAACTTAAAGGCAAAGTAGTAGATTCGAAGAAGGGTCAGTACTCAAAGAAAGTGAGCTGTTAACAACATTAGCCAACAGCAAAACAGGAAGAGACGTTGGGTGGTTAGCTGTTCAGTGAAAATAGGCAGCAGGAGGTGGGTCTTGTGGGCAAGGAGAGTTCAGAGAGACAGAAAGGAATCAAGAGAGATTCAAGTTTGAGGCAAGGACTGGGGTGACCCCTGGAAGTCTGGACAGGTAGGATAAGGGGTGAGGGGCAGCAGCAGCAGTCAGCTAACCAAATAGATTCAATTTTAATAACCCAGAAGTTAATTAACTCCTTGTTCTTTTCTTTGGTGCAGGCAGGCAGGAAGTGTTCAAGAAGGTGGTTTACAATATAAGAAAAGAGCCAGGGGTTATCTTTGCTTTCCAGTGTGAACTTGGAATTGCTCTAGAATTATTCCGAGAAATACGGAACATTCTGTCACAAAAACTGAACTGAGAAGCTGCTTTTTTCATTAAAGGAAATTGCTTACAGACAGAGGATGTATACGAGTAAACTCAATGCGAGCAGGGCATAATTATTAACCACAAGCACACTGGTTAAGGATACAAGTTAGAAATGTCATATGGTCCTCTCAGTCCCAAAAACTGCAGACAAAAAGGCATTAATATTTTGATTTAGAAAATATTTTGGCATGTAAGACTTCTCAAAATTTTGAGCATTTACTACCATGGTTCGGGCAATTGAAAAGGTCACATTTACGATCCACGAGTAATACAGTGACAGAGATTAGTCCTGGGGCAGGATTTGCATTATTTCAACAGTGATATGTTGAAGATTTAGAATACAAGGGAAAGGGAAATCATTTTTAATTAAAAATCACTGTGCTTTAAAGTTTTAAATGATTTACATTAACTTTATTTTTAATTTTTCTCTTAACTGCTTTACAGAATTATTTGAATCAATTTTGTTTTTCAATGGCTCTGAACAAATACTGCCCCCAGCTTTGCCGAATGTTACGGACATTGAGGGATAAAGACCCATCACTAGACCAGCTGAGGCTGAGACACCAACAAGACCATGCCACTGAACCAGAGAATGTAGATGGCTAGTGAGGTAGGCCTCTCTGGATTTGGACAAGGTGAAAGTAGGTATGGGGGAAACAAGGTCTGTCCCGTTATTAACCTTACAGAACAAACTGAAGCGTCATTAATTTCAAGAACATCAACTTATTCAGCACTGCTTCAAAATATATCAGAAATAGTTTTCTCTTGCAAACTGCTGCTGCAAGCACTAAGTGAAGATTTCTAAATTGTAGTTAGCTGATCCTGGTTGGGTTATGATAAATAAAAATATTACTGCTCCAGTGGGAGAAGATATATCAGAGATATGAAAGCCAATATAATCAAATTTACTCATTGCTGAAGACACAATATTGGATAACTAAATCATAAACCATACCTCTTCAGTTGCACTCGACACAATTATGTTCTAAAATAATACAAACATAAATATTGTCAAGTTTAAATACAAGACTGCAGGATTTCCTACAACACCATTGAATACACAGAAACTTCACATGATTAGCAATTTAAGAGCAAGATTTGTTTAGAAAGAATGCTCTTCAAAGCACTCTAGGCCAAATGAATGCTAATGACTATGGCGATCACAGTAGGCTTTTCATAATTTGTACAATGATCTTAGTTTTTTAAGTAGCTACTATGACATGTTAAATTTAGTATACTTAAAGGGGAATGGAGGAAGGAGCGAGGCTCCCAGGGTTTCATTAATTAATTACAAACATTTAGAATGAAAAGGATGATCAAAATGTTCTAGGCTTTACAATTGCTTTTGCACTTTCAAGATCTGCATGTTAACAGAATGTAATGCATTAAAACTGCAATACAATTAAAAAATGACAAGATCAATTGCAATGCAGCAAATGTTCCAATTCAATGCAACACTTGATAGCAATACAAAATAAAGCAAGGTTTAATAAAACATATAAATGATGGAGTTCAATTTCAGACACCAACTTTGCTAGGGTTTCAATAATCCACTATGAAGTCTACAGAGTTGGAGTGAATGACAACATCAGTGCCACTTCCATCCCCTCCAGATATACAAACAAGAATGAATTTCCTGTCTTTCCATCATCCACTGGTTCCTTAAATCATGTCTTAAATGATTAAATAAAACAATCTTTGGAATTCTGGCCCAGTATTGAAGATGGAACATCTGTAGCCACAAATGCTCTCACTTCCAAAAATAAATCATTAATTTGGTTTTGCTATTGCTCATGATCATCTTGCCTTCATAGCAGCTTCTAAAAGGAGGCTTGGGTAAAATTGTACATTTCTACTGACTTCTCCATATCCATCACAATTAAACATCGAGACATCAGGATAACACTCCTTACCTTTCCTTTACATACATTCATCAGGCAGATTCCATTTGAAATGGTATATCTTCTCAGAGTGTAATCATTAATAGCAGGAAAATATGTTAGTTCAAAGTAAATTCCTCTTGCAATAGCCTAAAACAGAAGTAGAAAATGGCTAATAAAATGACAATCAAATCCATCAGCATTTTCATTGCAGAAAGAGTGCAAGAAAGGACAAATCTACTCAGAAGTCAACAGCTTAACTCCTACATCTTCCTCAACCCAAAAGTTGTAAGTGTTGGGCTGGATTCCACTTGACCCAGCCAGTGCCTTATAATCTCTGCCACATTAACCTCTTGAGGCTGCTCAGAATCAAGAGCCCTGCGGTGTTAGTGCTGTGTTTAATTGCATGGTGGAGCAGGTGGCAAGCAGCGACTGGGATGAATGTGCTAGAAACTAAGGTGCTGCCCCTGTCTATCCTAATGGCCTCTGAGCTGTCCAATTAACACACATCACTCTGCCTTGCTCCCCTTATCTCTACAATATTTCTCCTGCAAATAGTTATTTAATCTCACTTTGATAGCTACTATTGAATCTGCATGCACCACATCATCACTACTGGATTCCAAACGCTAACCATTCATTGGCACAAATCCCCTGTTGATAATTTAATGGTATCCTCTACTGCTTCCATACCCGTCAAGTGCCAACTGGCTGCCCTCCAAATGGTCCTCCCCAAGTCCAGCACAGGCATAGGCCTTCAAGTCAGATGCTGTTATAAAATAGAGAGCTTGACTGCTTGTTCACTGTGCTACTATAGCCATAGCTACATCTGCTAAAAATACTGGTAAATTTCAGTGTTTCTGGTCAAGTGGCTGGTTGGAAGAAATCAAAGATTAGCAGTAAAAAGAACGTTATATCTGGTCAATGATTTCAGAGGAAGCTGAGAATACAGTACCCTACCTCACTGTCAAAGCAGGGAGAGAACAGTTTCACATGTAAGAACTAATGTAAATTTGATTCAATGCCAACTATGAAGGATTAATTTAACTGCATTCCTCCATTCTGCCTTTCCATAGGGCTGGATTGTTGGACATTGTGGTAATGGAGGTGTACCTTCCCGGGTTGATTGACAACAGCAGTGAATGCAATAACCTGTTTAACAGATCTAACTCCTGGAGTTCTGTAAATCACTTACTCACCTCCAGAGAGGTTTCCTTGTGCTAACTCCAGATAGTGAAGAACACTAGATTAAGCAGGAAAGTCTCTTTTGCTGCACAGGATTCTACAGAGAGCGCAAGCAGCAGCAGAGGGGCAGATAGCAGCCGAGACAGCATAGCAGAAGTTGTCACCACTGGTTAAGCACCAGTGGGACTTCCATACCAATATATAATTTTTCCTCCAGATATGCTGGCAGGACCGCTTGACACCTTTTCCTCATTCGACCTGTGGTTCTCATCCCTATCAATTTAAATTGTTGCCTCTGGTTATTGGCTCTTCAGTCACTCACTGAAAACAATTTTGCTTTCTGTGTTCTATCTAAACCATTCATGACTTGAAACAGGTAGAACGAAGAGGATAAGATCAAGTAGGTTTATCCTTTATGTTGGTTTGCTCACTACCCGCCACATACCTAGTCCAATAGCTATGCCCTCCAGCACTTGGCTAGCTTTGTCAGTGTGACGCTACCGAGCTATGCTTGGTGGGGGACATTAAATATCCCACTACCAAAGCCCAGAAACTGAACTAGATGAGTACATAAATACTGTGGCTACAAGAACAGTTCAGAATCTGGGTAGTCTATCACAAGTCTCACCTCTTGACACCCTGAAAGCCTTCCAACCACTTATCAAACAAGTCAGGAGCATCTCCAACTCCAATTACCTGGATGAATACAACTGCAACAGTAGTTAGGGAGCTCAACACCATCGAGGACAAAGCAGCTTGCTTGATTGGCACCCCATGTAGCACACTAAATATTCATTCCCCCCACCAATGCTGCAACGTGGCTGTATTGTGTGCCATCCACAGTAAGTAGCTATTTGCCTAGGTTACTCAAACAATAACTCCAAAACCAAAGAGAACAAGGTAATCAGCTCCGTGTGCAGGTTCCCCTCCAACTCTTATACCATCCTAACTTGGAAATGTATTGTTGTTGCTTCATCATCCCTGGATCTAACTGCAGCAGTGTTTTCCATAGCTTTCTGGAAGTTCCTTCAGCAGAAGGACTGTAGCAGTTCAGGAATGTGGCTCATCACCACCTTTCAAAGGCAATTAGGATGGACCATAAATGCTGGCCTTGCCACTGATACATAAATCCTGAGAAATGAATCAACACAAAACCACTTTCCATGGCTAAAATAATCTTTGTAATGATGCCAGGATTCTACATAGCACTGATTAGATTGCAATGTATAAATTTAATATTACTCCCTTGCTTTTAGATTCTACTCACTTTTATATAATATACAAGCTATTTGTAAATCTAGCAAAGCTGTCCTTCATTTTAATTCATTTCATTAATTAACAAAAATTAAACATTTTCTTTAGGGTAACAGGTACACCCGTTTGGATAATGTTGGGGTGGGGGGGGGGGGGGAATGACCTTTCAGAGGCCAGCAGCAGTAGCAGGGTCAGTGGCACCATGCCCAGCTCTGAGGCAATTAAGGGAAGGGTGAGATCAGGCAGACCAATAGTGATAGGGGACTAAATAGTGAGGAGACACAGATAGTTGTTTCTGTGGCTGCAGTCCAGACTCCAGGATGGTACGTTGCAGCAGGTACAGGACATTCTGAGAGGGGAGGGTGAGCAGCCAGAGGTTGTGGCCCATAAATGACACAGGCAGCAGTAGGGATGAGATCCTACAAAAGGGACTTTAGGGAGCTAGGTAGAAAGTTAAAAAGCAGGACTTCCAGGGTTGTAATCTCAGGATTACTACCCGTGCCAGTGAGGTAAGAAAAGATACATAGTGCATTTCAATACGTGGCTAAGGAGCTGGTGCAGGAGGGAGGGCTTCAGATTTATGAATCATTGGGCTCTCTTCCAGGGCAGGTGGGACCTGTACAAACGAGACAGTTTGCATCTGAACTGGAGGGGAACCAATATCCTCGCAGGGAGGTTTGCTAGTGCTACTCAGGAGGGTTTAAACTAGAGTGGCAGGGGAATCAGAACTGCAGCAGCAGGGCAACAGATGGTAGAGTTGAGGGCAAGAAAGATGGTACGACAAGCAATACTGAAAGGAAGGACAGTAAGGGGGCAGGTTAATAAACATGGTGGGACTGATGGGCTGAAATATGTTTATTTCAACATGAGGAGTATTATGGGTGAGGAGGATAAACTTAGAGCCTGGATCAGTACATGGAATTATGATGTTGTTTCTGTTAGAGATCTAGTTGCATGAGGGACAGGACCGGCAGCTCAACATTCCTGGGTTTCATGGTTTCAGACGTCATAGAGGTGGAGGGGTTGTACTACTGATAACGGAGAATGTCACAGAAAGGACACACTGTAGGACTCATCCAGAGAGGCAATTTGGGTGGAGCTGAGAAATAAGAAGTGCAATTATGCTGACGGGATTATACTACAGGCCCCCCAACAGCCACCAAGTGGAGGGAGAGATATGTAGACAGATTGTGGAAAGATACAGAAACAACAGGGCTATCATAGCGGGGGACTTTAACTTCCCTGGCATTGATTGGAACTTCCTTAACACAAGAGGCTTAGATGGAGCAGGATTTCTTCATTGCATCCAAAAGGCATTCTTGAAACAGTATGTGGAGAGTTCAACTAGAGGAGAAAACATACTGGATCTGGTTTGGGAAATGAGCCAGGCCAGGTGACAGACCAATAGTGGGTGAACATTTTGTGGCCACAGCTCATTATGTTTTAAGATAGTTATGAGTAGGGATAAAATCAGATCTTGTGGGAAGATACTAAATTAGGGGAGGGCAAATTACGACAGGGCAAGCCTGGAGCTAAAGGGCATTGATTGTGAGCAGCTGCTGCCGGACAAGTCCATGTTTGACATATGGAAGTTGTTTAAAGATCAGCTGATCAGAGTTCAGGATTAGCATATCCTGGTAAGGAGCAAGAACAAGGATGGCAAGGTAAGGGAACCTTGGATGACCTGAGAGGACCTAAATATTGTCAGGAAAAAAAGCATACGCAAGGTTTAGGAAGTGAAAATCAGACTGGGCCCTTGTAGAATATAAAGATAGCCGGAAAGTGTTCAAGCAGGCGATTAGGAAGGCCAAAAGGAGCCATGAAATGTCCTTGGCAAGCAGGATCAAGGAGAATCCCAAGGCATTTTATACTTTAATTAAGAAAAAATGGATAACAAAGGAGATAGTAGGTCCACTCGAGGATAATGGAGGGAATTTATGTTTTGAGTCAGAGCAAGTGGCTGAGGTACTAAATGAGTACTTTGTGTTAATACTTACTGAGAAGTATTTGGAGGATAGCGAAAGCAGAGTGGGGCATGCTAATGTGCTGGGATATTTTGAGATTGAGGAGGTGGTAGTGCTGAGTCTTCTGAAAAGCATTAAGGTGGATAAGTCCCCAGGGCCTGATGGCATATATCCCAGAGTACTGAAAGAAGCAAATGAGATTACTGGGGCTTTGACAAAGATCTTGTGTCCTCACTAGCAACAGGTGAGATCCCAGAGGACTGGAGAGTAGCAAATGTTGTGCCTTGGTTCACGAAGGGAAATAGGGATAATCCAGGTAATTATAGGCCAGTGAGCCTCACGTCAGTGGTAGGGAAGCTATTAGAGAGGATACTGAGGGATAGGATTTATGCACATTTGGAAAAGGCATGGCCTGCTTAGGGACAGTCAGCATGTCTTGTGCAAGACAGGTCATGCCTTATAAATTTGATCAAGTTTTGTTTGCAGAGGTGACAAAGGTGCTTTATGAGGGCAAGGCAGTGGAGGTTATCTACATGGACTTTAGTAAGGCATTTGATAAGGTCCCTCATGGTAGGTTGATTCAGAAAATAAAGATGCACGGGATCCAGGATGAACTGCATGTTTGGATTCAGAACTGGCTTGCCCATAGAAGACAGTAGGGGTGGAAGGCTACTATTCTGGCTGGAGGTCCATGACCAGTGGTGTTCCGCAAGGATCAGTGCTGGGACCCCTGTTGTTTGTGATATATATATATATAATATATATCAATGATTTGAATTAAAATGTAGGTGGGTGGATTAGCAAGTTTGTGGATGACACCAAGATTAGTTGAGTTGCGGACAGTGGAAAGGACTATCAAAGAATGCAGCAGGATATAGATCAGTTACAGATATGGGCAGAAAAGTGTCAGATGGAGTTTAATCCAGGAAAGAAGAAAGTATACAGTGAATGGTAGATCCCTTAATAGCATTGAGGTACAGAGGGACCCTGGTCCAGGTCCATAGTTTACTGAAAGTGGCTATGCAAGTGGATAAGGTGGTGAAGGCGGCAAATGGAATGCTTGCCTTCATTGATAGGGGTGTTGAGCATAAGAGCAAGTCAGTCATGCTGCAGCTATAAAAGACATTAGTCAGACCACACTTGGAGTATTGTGTGCAGTTTTGGTCGCCCCATTATGGGAAGGATAGGGAGACTGTGGAGGGGGTACAGGAGAGGTTTGCCAGGATGCTGCCTGGATTAGAAGGTATGAACTAATAGGAAATGTTGGACAAACTTGGCTTGTTCTCCCTAGAGCATCAGAGGCTGTGGGGAGACCTGATAGGGGTTTTTAAAATTGTGAAAGGCATAGACAGGGTAGACAGAATCTTTTCCCCAGGGTAGAAATATCAAACACCAGAGGACATGCTTTTAAGGTTTGGGGGGGGGGGGGGGGGGGGGGGGGGTGAAGTTTAAAAGTGACATGAGGGGCAAATTGTTTGTGTTTTTCAAAAAAGTGATGGGTGCCTGGAATAGGTTGCCAAGGCTAGTAGTGGAAACAAGCAGTTTGGAGGAGTTTAAGAGGCTTTTAGATAGATACATGAATATGAAGGGAATGGAGAGATATGGACGATACACAGGAGGAGGGCCTTTAGTATAAATTGGCATCAAGATCAGCACAACATCGTGGGCTCAATGGCCTGTCCAGTGTTGTACTGTTCTATGTTCATACTTTTACATGGTACATTTCCTTCTTTCAGCAGTTGCATTTAATCCCTTTTTTTGTGAAACACCAGGGCCATGTTTGCCAATTATATTCACTGGTACAAATTTTGAATGGACATTTCAGTAGCTGCCCCTCCAAATATTATTGTTGATGCTTCTTGGCACATTTTTGGTTCCAAGCACATAAATGAGAGATCATTTCCTTTGGGTTCATTTTAAAAGAAAAACAAAATAAGCATAGACTCAAAAACCTGATTAATTATCATCAATTTAAGTTCACGATTTATGATAAGTATCAAGCCCAATTATTTGCAAGTGAAGTCTACATTTATTCAATACAATTTATAATAAAGGAGAAAAGTTATTTATTTTTTTAAATTTGTACCAACAGCACCCTCTAAAGGGAATTTTCAGAGTTTCCATCTGTAGAATTCATGCATTGCGAGTCCTTTAAGTATGTACATATCAAACTTAAGTGCACATAAGAAAGTTCTACTTTCCCCACATAAAAGAAATGTAACCACATAAAAGAAATGAAAGTCACACCAGCAAAGTTTGCATTATGGCTTTGTCTTAACTTGTAACGTCTTATTGCCTTTCAATTTGGGATTATGGAATGAGCTCCATAGCTTCAAGATTTCCAATAGAGTGATGACAAAGCAGTTATTTATTTACACAAGAAATGTTTTTTTTCCCTGTGCCCACGATTGTCAGATGCAATAATGCATAAAGGCTCTTGAACATGTGTAAAGATATCCAATGTCATTGAATCCAGCACTAGGAACCATCCAGCTAAGTCCTCAAGATAAAATGTTCACCCTTAAGACTATGACCTTTTGAGACCCTCAACACCAACCCTGGTCCCGAATGCCAGCTTACTCAACCAACCATGTCCCCTTCACAGCAGCTAACAGCAACAGTGTCTTCTTGATGCTCTAACTTGACTCATGGCACCACTACACAACCCCAAATTAACATCCCAGCAAAATTATTCTACCACCAAGAAAGCCTCCCTGCCCTGTGACCCTGACCCATGATTTCTTTCCCTTGCAAAGGTAAACTGAGTGGAAGACCTTTGAGCCTAATAAGCTGTAGAATCTTGTAAAAAAAAATGTTGGCTTACTGCACATTACTAACTTAATGTGTCTTTACATGGGTAAATGTAAAGACATATTAAATTAGCAATGTGCAGTAGAATATGACTGCTCCACATCAAATGCAGAGTGCGACTGCCCCACATTGAAGACACTGTGTGAATACAAGCTGCTGTAAAGTAGTAAAGCATTTTAAAGGAAACAGTTGGAACATTTAAACTGGTTGCATTCAAAACACCCAAACTGGAGAACCAGTTATCTTGAAGCATTACAGTACTGGAGGAGATTACAGAGTAAGGAGGGGTGAAGCCACACTGGGATTTGAAAATAAGGATGATAATCTTAAATTAGGATGTTACTTTACTGAGAGTCAATGTGCATTGGCAACCACAAATGGACGAACAGGAATCAATGCAAACTGACTCAGACAACTTGGAAGCAAGTGTTTGGAGGAATGAATAGTCAAGTAAGGATGTAACAAAGCCATGGATGCAAGTTTCAGCAGATGAACTACGGCATTATTACAGGAGGTAGAAATTCTTCATCTTAGTGATGGCATAGTGGTCTGCAGTTTATCTCAAGATGAAATATAGCAGGAGGAATGCCAAGGGCTCTGGTTCAGTTCAAAAAGTTGAATGGGAAATAATTTTTTACCAATGAAAACACGCATCTCTACTTGTGGCAAAACAAATGTGACCCAATTTCAGCTGCCAATTCTCAACAAAATACACAATGAATGACATCTCTCTTCATGTGTCCTGCAAGCCTAATTTTCTTCTGATCATGCTACATGTGCAGACACCTGGTCAAATTTTGAAAACTTCATTACTCTCAGATTTAATCATAAAACAATTTTCTAATCATACAAATGCTTCAAAACACTCCAATTTGTGATCCGATTCCTAGGCAAGAGTACCTCTCTTTCAAGATGGGGGTGAGAATAAAAATAAGGTAGATGAATGACAAGAAGTCAGAAATGGCATGCCTGATAACGATGGTGATGGAATTGCGATGGAAGTGCCAGAGATAACCACAGTTGCATGGGAGAGATTTAAAGTTCAAAGTAAGCCAAGGTGAAAAGTCAACAGGAAGCGTCAACTTGCACTTTGGCGGAGATGAATTCACTGAAGTCATCATTTGACAACAAAACTGACCAAGGAGAGGATGGGCTAAGAGGCTAAATACCAATGTGCCAAAATGTGGAGAATATTTTAAGAGAGTAAAGAGACACAATCAGGATAGAATAGAAAATGTGGAAAATGCAGGATGTGAGCCATACCACAGCCATTGTGGTCACACCCCCCATTAAGATGGTTGAGAGAGAAGGAATCTGTGCAAGAATGGTTTGTGTTGGTTGCTGGAAACTAACCATGAGAACTGAAAGGAGCAGAGGCTGGCGAAGCAAACACAGTAGAAAGGGAAACAAAGGTGATGCTTGAAAAATTGTTTCCCCAGGAAGTATGCAAGAGGTATTGCAGTTGCATAGCTGCTGCAAGAAATCTGGTAGCAAATACTGTGAATGTTGGGTCCCCAAAATTGAGCAACAGATTAAGGACCTCAAAAGGTTTAAATTTGGGAAACTGGCAAGATATTTGGTCAATGGGTGAATATCAATGAATGGGGTAAAGGATTACAATTTGGGTGAGAGGAATAGAAAACAGGATGGAAATCAAAAACAGATGATGAAGAAGCATGGTGTGGAATGACAGCCAACCAGCATGCATGCAAGGACATCGAATAATAAATAAAACATTAGCAAAATGCAAAATTATACATACATATAAACTTTAAACGGAAACTTAACTATTGTTAAAAGTTTGGGGCAACTCAGCATATGGTCTAAATTCTGGTGATAACTGTTTTTTTGTTAAACAAAAAAGGCACTGCTGAACCCAACAAGTTAGATAAAAACCTGCAATCTGGTAAATGAGCGACACATAAAATTGGGTAAAGTATTCACATTGGAAGAAAAATTAACAAAGAAAAACATCACAAATGATGTTTAAGTAGCTGCAGGTGATGTTCCAGAGGATAAATGGACATCGGAAAACTCAGCATTTAGAACGACGAGTCCCTGTGGAACGGTAATCAATTAAACACACTGAACATTAAATTTCATTGTGGGGCTGTACGCTAGACAGAGAATACAAGTACTTTAACCAAATGACTTACAGTACTGTATCTACGAAGACCTGATGTACATAGTCAAAATATGCCAGGTAAATCACAATGCCGATTTAGTAATAAAGAAAGAGACCGACCAAGAGACACGTGTAAAATTTCCCAATGGTAGAAAAGATGAATGCCTTAAAATTGATGACCAAAGGGGGACGTATTGGGACAGCATAAACACATTGGAAGAAAATATCTCAGAAATAAAGTGGCAAACATGTAGAATAGATAGAAGTGAATACCTGGGACAAAATACATGAAATCATTAGCAGTGAGACTATGACATCACAGAATCGTAGAGTCTTATAGCATGCAAGCAGTCCTTTCGGCCCAACTTGTCCATGCTGACTGTGTTGCCCAGTGAGCTAGTCCCATCTGCCCACGTTTTGCCCATTGCCCTCTAAACCTCTCCCACCCATGTACTTATCCAGATGGCTTTTAAACATTGCTAATGTGCCTGTCTCAACCAATATTTCTGGCAGCTCATTCCACCCTTTGCATGAAGAAGTTGCTCCTGATTTCCCTTTTCAATCTCTCACCTCTGATCTTAAACCTATGCCCTCTTGTTTTTAGTCTTTTTCCCAGGGAGGAGGTGCTATGTGCTTTCACCCTGTCTATGCCCCTCATGATTTTATCCATGTAATTTTTACCCACATCAATATTATTTATTTCAACCATCTACCCATTTCTGTTCCACGCCTGACAATTGCCCCTTCACTTGTGATGAATGGCAAGATATACACTGATGAAAGTATATATAATCTCCACTGTGGAACTCTGATCTCTCAGTGGGCATAGGAGAGTCTTATACAGTATAATAGTTGCCAATGGATCAAAGATGCTCAATGCATCCTCAGGGGGTCCTAACCAGCACAATGAGTTTATAGCCCGAGATAAACTTTTTCAACATTTTGGAGTGTCAATGCGCAAGGAGGTCCAGAGTCTTACATTGCATGGTGGTAGGCAGCTCTAGCTTGCTGGAACAAGTGGATTTGCTGGCCAAATGGACTTGCTGGCCGTATTTTTCCATTTGTTGTCAAGGTCACTACTGCGCTCAACTTCCTCGTCTCTGGATCCTTCCAGGCTGTCCTGGGGATATTTGTAGGATCTTGCAGTCTTCCACACACTGACGCCTAATGTGCAATGTTTCTGGTTCAATGAAGATTTGGTGAATGGGTCTCCACACCAGTATCCAACATCGTAATGAGTTTTAAATTAAATCCTCTGAGCCACACACCAGCTGACCTGCTGGAGACCGGGAGTAAAACCAGAACTGTCTTCAGCTTCATCTGAGCATAATTCCTGACTGATCAGTAGCTCAATTACGATCAGCATTTTAATGAGCAGAATGATGCTGATTTAGACCTGCACCATATTTCTCTAGACACATGAATGAATCAACTTAGTTTAGCAACAGCTTAGCTGCAAGAGAAATATTTAACCTTCCAACCAGATATCTTAGACCATCCAACGAAATTTTTCATTGAAGCCTTATAAATAAATTAAATATTGAAGTACAAAGGCAAACCTCAGGTAAGGTAATGATATTCCAGCACATTAATGTTTGTGACAATTTATTAAATTCATAAGAGAGAAGTGTACCATTGCCACTGAACAAAGCAACTTGCTGGGCCTTTTTCAGAATATGGTTAAGAGTTAATAACATTGTTTGGGTCTGGAAATCAGGCAAGGTTTGGGTAAGAAAGAGTGAGCCAGATACATTTTTGTTCAAAAACGCATTTCATGGTGACCATTTATAATCTTTTCATTTGAAATTTATTTGATTAAATGAATTTGAATTCCTAGCTATCGTGGCAGGATGCGAAAAGAATTCATTCAGTAATATTACCACTTTGCCTCTGTACCCCTTCATTGTCTTGTTTTTATTTAAATAAAACTTTTCTCATTATTAACAATTCAACTTGTTTCTCTCTCTGTTCTGATGAAAGGTCCCAGATCTAAAACATTAACTGATTCTCCTTCCACAGATGCTGCTTAACCTGCTGAGTTTTCCCCCCAACATTTTCAGTTTTTATTTCACAAATTAGTGTTCTTCTACTGTTTGTTGGCTCATTTTTTAAAATAAGAAAAACACACATATGAAACAGGCATTTTCCCCCCAACTGTTAAATAGTACCTACCCCATTCACAGGAGGCCGAGTGATACGGAATGGTAGTTTTGCTGTCCCTTGAATACAAATTAGGTCAATATCCAAGGTCATACAGGCCACCTGTTAAGAAATAATTTGTATTTGAAATAGATGTCTGTGATATAGCAATATAACAAAGTAAATTTTACCTAATTAACCACCATTTCTCCTGAAAGCAATTTTCACTTTTATAATGCTAATGAATAATAGATCAGTAACTCAAAAGTATTCCATTTCATCTCTGGACAAAATTACCTTGCGTTTGCATTCTGTCACCATTTCTTTCTTTATTTATTTTCTCTGACATTTCATTGTGACTTTCATTTACCTATTATCATGTCTTTCATGCTCTTTGGTTATATCTTCCAGTGTCTGCATGGATGCAAATACTTCTTTAAAAGATTTTATAACACATTTGGTCTAATGTCAAGAGCACACAGCAAGGTGAGAACAAAGTCTTCCACATTGGCAGAAGTCTGATGTGATTAGACTGGTTTGTCTGGCCCAGGAGGCGGTGGTCAGAAATAGAGAGCGGAAGAACAGACTGCGTGCAGAGGCACAGAAAGTGGCATGGTCCTGATGCAGGGTTTTGACTCAAAACGTCAGTAATTCCTCCACTCTTCACCCCCACTTACATGTTGCCAGAAGCAGCAGGATACAATGAAAGTCTTATACAAATGAAACATGAGCAAGGAGCAAAGCTGAAGAATACGAGAGGGAGGTCTAAAATTCACTTCCATTGGCATTAAAATGATATTGAATGTCTTAAATATTTTTAATAGGATCTCAGAATCAGTTTTAAAAGAAAATCACTGGTGGGCTCTAATGTTGATTTCAATGGTGCTACTGAAGAGCTTTCAATGAACTTCTCACAGTTGCCAGCACTAAGTCCATAACTGAGATTTCATCGGCCAGCCCTCTAATGGCACACACTCATCATCACCATCCCTATCAAGCGACTAGAGTGCTGATTAATACAACACGACTACACCAGCTCCAGAAAGCAGGAAATGTGTTCCCAGGTTTATGGGGAGAGATCTGGGGAGCTGGCACTGACATCTCAAGCAAGACCACTGCAGCAAACACCAGGCACATCAGGGGTTGGGGACAGTTGTGGAGGTTGCCCAAGCAGTATGGACTGGAGGACAAAGCAGAGGCAAGGCCTGTTAAGTTTATGTGAAGCCCTCAGAAGGTACAGAGATTCTCACAGTAGCAATGGGCAACTTTCAAAAGTTGAGATTCTACACAGTTTTGTTTCTCAAACTTTTCAATAACAAACCTTCTCTCTCTTCCTTCACCCGATTCCTTTGCTCACAATGGACAAACAGGTTGAGCTCTCCAGCTGAGAAAGAGCTGGATTTTATGGCTCCTGAGATGTTCAAGCCCCAGAAATCAGGAGAAACTGAGGTAATCAAAGACTTCTCAGATATTCATTACAACTAAGCACAACTTTACTCATTGTACATGTGTGGCAGTGCACCTAAATCTCAGAGGGCTCATTTACAGGCACTCTCACTGTGTGGAGCCTCCCGACGTTAGTAGATTAAATCTGGACATCAGCCAAGTGCAAACAATGACCTTTAGCGTACATCAGTGAGCTGCACTTGCCAACGGAGAAAGTTTACGCATTGCTTACAGGCTACATATTAGTACTTCCTTCACAATGCAGTACAGGATGTCAAGGGGACAATATGACACTCCTGGGTCTTGAATTAACCAACTTTTTTCTTTACATGTGAGTAATCCAACATAAACACATTTAACACAGACACCGCCACTATTCATGTATTCAGTTACCATTCCTAAACAAATATTTTTAATAGGATGGGAGCAATGGCTAAGGATGCTTGCGGCTTGCCAAGAAGCATTTAGGGGAGCATAAAGCTATTACATTGCAAGAAATTTTAACTATAGTTGCAACATAAATATTTGATCGAAGCTTGAAATGAAGTACACACTCATAATTTTGGATAGCTTTTTTTTTGTAAACTTGTTCCCTGCAAATTTATCCTACAGTAGTGGCCAATCCTGGATTAGCAACCTCAGCATAAGCTTACTTCTCTAACACAATTAACAAATGGTACCCTCAATGATTTGAGGTTAATATTTGCAGAAGGATGCAGAACTTTGCTACAATTTCCTTGCAGTTTTGAGTAATGCTTTGTGTTGAGATTTAATATTACAGGTGTACATTGGTGCAAGAACACCTAACGTGTACACCATTTCTTCTCAGGTACCTCAAGGAACAGATGTTAAAGAACCACGTTTTGTGAGGCAAGACATTGGGTAATGATAGGTTACAATCAGGCAATGATGGACAGGGAATTACTGTCTCAGCTCCAAAGTGGTCAAGAGTAATTAATAGTGGCGATCCAGAAGGGCTATACAAGCACCAGGATAGCAAGACATTTAGAGAAGGCTTCGAAAAAAGGTGGCCTCTAAAATACTTGGAGTAGTAGTTTGAGTTCGCTGAAAACAGATCAATGGAATTCTGGATAATGGTGGTAATCAAAGTATGTGGGGAGAATGCAGGATATGGGGAAAAAGATCAGCCAGGATCTTGTTGAATGGTGAAACAAGTTTTAAGGCCTATATTCTTAATCAGCTGTTATTATTTTAGGTTGGATATTACACCAACACAAGTCTGTCCTCTGGGTCTGGACCCTCAAAGCAAATATGAGGGCATGTAGCAGCAGTAATGGCTGCTCCTATTATTTTATGTTTGACTTTGGTCTCTAGCTGTTGGGCACTGTTCTCATGCACACAAGTCTGCTTTCCTGGACTGCAAACACACAAATTGTTACCTCACGGTCTATAGCCAGTCCATCAGGGCTGAGCATTGTGAGCATCCTGACAGGATATATGCATGTTAAAGCCAAAAAACAAAAAGCCTGCCTTCCAGCAGCCATACAACAGTCACAGGAAACAGTAATATAGTAATAGTGTTTCCAAACTCAAATTCACAAAAACTAAGAGAGACTAGCAGTGAGTCAATTTAGATTCACTATTTCATTATGTTTCCAATGCAACCAATTTTTCCCCCATTAAAAAGTTGCTGTTGGTCCATTTGTACAATATGTTGAGTAATTAATCCAATTGATCACAACAGAGTCTACTCCTCTTCAACTCTGACAATTTAGTAAACAGTTAGGAATTCTTTTAAACAGAGTAAGTATAGAAAATCTTCCAGTCGTTCAGTATTAATTTCTGATGTGCGGTCCATATGGGTGTATTTGTGCACATACACAGGCAATATGACAAACAGCCTTGAATCAAATGCACTAGAATTAATGTTACTTATCTGAATTGCGGGCATGTATGTCAAAGTAAGGTGAGGCATACCATAATGGCATAAATGGAAATGGGGAGACAAAAATGCTGAAAAACAATGCTTTTAATCAAATTTCTACTTCTAGTTCCAGCACTGAAGCTGGTATTAAAATTTGATGAGCTAGAGTTATAATTCAAAATTTAACTGCTGTGAAGAGAGAGCTACTGGACGTTAAGTAGACAAAAGGGGGATTGACAACCACAATACTAGTTACCCACTATGCTTGTATTTTCTGCAGAAGTGAAAGAAAGTGCTTTAAACCTTGAGAATTCTGTGCCGGTGATGCTTTGTTACAACACTCCTTTGATCCTCTGACTTGTGATGAAGCTTGGAAAATGGCATGCAGCTTTAAGCAATACATCTTTATGGACTGAAACTTCTTTGCCGCTGTTTTGTCAAGAGCCAGCAGCCAGCCCCATTAATGCTGCTGCATGCTAGTCCAATCTATAGCAACGACCCCTTTCATATCCATTTTGAGGATCCAGACCCACAAGACAGTTCTATGCTGTGTATTATCTAACCTAAAATAGTAATAACCAATTAAGATCATACCAGACTGTGGGGGATGGGGAATGGAGCTATGATAAGTGACTCTTCTGTTTAATTATTCTATTTGTCAATTTTAACTTTGCTACTGGATCAGCAATCTTAAAAAGATCATATACAAATTAAGACACAGAGATACACAGTAATTTTTAATTGTTTCATATGTAAATAGATACTAGTTAATTATACCTTCTTGATTCTAGTTCACTTACATGAAACAACTTTTCTGTTTTGGGTTCCACAGCTATAATATCATATGGCATGGTCTGAGGGTAAGCAGTTCTCTGCAACACAAGTTTCAGTGGTCAAAACAGTACATTTACTTCAATGGAGTTACAACTAATAAAACTGAAACCATATAAATGTTTAGTATTTTGCTCTCAACATGCTTGATTGAAAGCAGAATTATATTTACCACTTTGGACAGTAAGATACATTAAACTGATAAGATGGGCATCATGAAAATAAACTGCACCTTTTATAAAGTATCAACATTGTTATTCAGAGCTGGAATTTATCTGATAACTGAGTAATTTTAACATTTGACAAGTATGTGTACAATATAAAAAAGAAACATTTTTCTTCTGATGCATAACAAAAATCATAAAGCCATTCATTTTATATATATTTTCAACTTAAATAAATACCACTAACAAAAATATCCTCCTTGGCTAATTAAAGCTATTCAGAGGCAAGCTTCCATTTGAACTTGGAGGACATTTGGCTCTACTTCTCTGGCTACTCCTCCAATTCCAAGGTTCTTACTGTTCTTTGCAAGGATCTGTCCAAGAACCGGAGGAGCAAAATTGTGCTCCAGTACAATGTTAATTAAAATTATACCATCCAATTTTTGCCTTTCTGCATGACTCCTCTATTGTGGAGAAAATCATTTACATCTTTATAGCCACACATTTCATAGGAACCTAGGCTGTATCATAAATTTTCTGTTTGCACCAGTCTAAAAAGACCCAAATCAGTCTAATCCAGCACTAGATCCAGAGTCTAACAGGTCACAACTCTGCAAATAAGTGTTCATGGATGTTTTCAATGTGATGCAAATTTCTGTCTCTACTACTTTTAGGCAGTGAGCTCCAGAACCCCACCACCCTCTGGATATTTTTTTTCTACCTCCTCTCCCCTTTATTGCTTCAACAATTACTTTACACATACTGAATGTCTTTTTGACCCCTCTGCCAAGGGAAATTGATCCTCCCATTTTCTCTAGGTTCTTCAATTTTATATGTTTCAAATAAATCTCCCCTCAGCTTTTTTGCTCTGAAGTAAACCTCAGTTCATTTATCTTTCCTCATTTCTACAATTTTCGTTCCTGGCAGCATCTTTGTAAATCTCTTCTGCATTCTCTCCAGTGCAATCAAGTTAAAAATATCACTATTAGAAATAAATAGTTAACAAAACACACACCTTAAAAATGAAGTGTTAATACTTACCAATTGATTATAATGAGAAACATCAGAGGCAATCAAAGTAAGTCTGGTCACAATTTTAATTGGTTTTGATTTTCCCTAGTGGACAGAAATTCTATTAAATTCATTGTCAGTTTTATGTTTTTGTGTTTCCCTTTTAAGGTCACTGAAAAATGTACTTTTCCTTTAGCTGGAATCATTAATTCTCATCACCCTCCCCCCACAACAAGATTTTACAGAAAAGTATCTGCAATAGTACTGGCAGTTGGAAATTAAACACAATCTCTTGAGAAACAACATCCAATTATGCAAGTTAATGCACTCTAGACACTCGCAAAATAAACATCATTATGAAGATCTCAATAGGCAGCATGTATAATCTCAGAATTCGTTGTTTTAAGTTTCACAAGGTGATCATGTTCAAATATTCATCCTGCCTATCTATTTTCTGTACATTTCCTAGACTTAGTCTAAGAGATGGTTGTAAATTTACAGAAAGAAAAATATTAAAATATTTGTTTAATGACCCACCTAATCCATTCTTCAGAATGGAGTGGAGTTGAATAGATTCAGTACATTTGTGTTCAGTATTATCCCATTGTGGTTAATTTCACATAAATAATTCTCCTATGATTCACTGCATAGAAAACACTCCTGGAAAACCTGATCAATTTCACTTTATTTCACTGAGGAGGTAATGGCTAATTTTAATATTCTTGCCTTGGATGAGAACAGCTCACCAGGTAAATTCACTAAGATACTAACTAAAAAAGTTTACAGGAGTGAAAATAAATAATGTTTTGGAATGATGAAATATTTTTTGCATACAATGAAAATAAATTTATGGACTCACTATTAAATTCATAATTAGAACACCAAGTTTTAAATATAAGTGGGAGTTTTAATCACATCTCTATATGGATACAGAATACATGCAAATAAAAAAGGAATTAAATAATACACTTCAGCAGAAATTCAGGATGTCAGATTTATAAAGAACTCTGCAAAACAATGAAAGGCTTTTTGTTAATTACAAAATTGTTGTTCGACAACCAAATTACTGCAAGATGATTTAAAGCTGCTCTGAGGTTTGCTGAAACAACCAGAAACCCGGAAAGGGTGCAGAGGAGATTTACCAGGATGCTGCCTGGTTTAGAGAGTATGCATTATGATGATAGACTAAGGGAGCTAGGGCTTTACTCTTTGGAGAGGAGGAGGATGAAAGGAGACATGATAGAGTCATACAAAATATTAAGAGGGATAGATAGAGTGGACAGCCAGCACCTCTTTCCCAGGGCACCAATACTCAATACAAGAGGGCATGGCTTTAAAGTAATGGGTTCGAAGTTCAAGGGAGATATCAGAGGGAGGTTTTTTTACCCAGAGAGTGGTTGGGGCATGGAATGCGCTGCCTGGGGTGGTGGCGGCGGCAGGTACATTGGTCAAATTCAAGAGATTGCTAGATAAGCATATGGAGGAATTTAAAATAGGAGGGATATGTGGGAGGAAGGGGTTAGATAGTCTTAGGTGAGGTTTAAAGGTCAGCACAACATTGTGGGCCAAAGGGCCTGTATTGTATTGTGCTGTACTGTTCTATGATTCTACAATTCTTGTATGTTTAATTGCATAAAAGTGCACACACAAGTCCTCCTTTCAACAAAATTACAAAATAAATGATTTTAAATAAAAACCTACAGCTGCTAAATCACAAGAGCAGAAACCCTGAAATATATAGTAACATTACTGTAAACCTCTGCATAGTACTAAGATTTTGCATATTAAAATACTATTTGTATCTTCAAAACAGGTCTAGTCAGCTTTAAAGGAGCTTTGATACAGAAATGACCAGGTCATTCTAATCATTCTACAATATTCATTTCCGTACATACCTGCACAATAGGTGGAGATGGAAAGAGCTCAGCAATGGATACTGGATTGGTAATTTCCTGGAAAGGTTTTTTTTAAGTACAATAAATACAAAAGAGAGGAGAATCATTTACATTTATATACATGAGCTGGTGTCACAAGATTAAAATGTAATTGTTTTTAATACATATCAAATTATGTTAAGATAGCCAAATATAATCAATTCCGGCTTAAAACAGTAAAACCATATGAAGCAATGTGATTATGAAATTCAGCTGGTATGTAAATTTTACTTTAACATTTTAATTAATAACGTGAGTTCTGGTCTCTTGCTTTAATAATTGTTTGCTAACTGGGAAGTGAGGCCTCAGAAAGAGCACAGATTGGATGCAAAATACATATGGGCCAAAATGGCATTGCAGACCTCATATTTCCATTCAAATGGTCTTCAACAGAAAAGCTACAGGAACCTGTGTTGCATATCAAGGATACTTAGATGGGAGGTACTTCATGTGCAGTGGTGAATTCTGAGCCACATAGTGCCATCTGCAAACTGTTTCTTAGTTGCATTGTACAATTTCTGAAAACAGGCAATGCTTTTTAACTAAAAAGAAAATCATCAAAATAGTCCGATGTTAGGGAATTCTGATTTGTATGTAGATTTATAAACAATTTTAGTGTTATACATTTCTAACCTGTCATTGGAGAATACACACGCTTCCTCTGTCTCTCATCTGGCAAACTTAACATCTGTTGAAGCAATTTTGCTGCACCCCCTCTATTGCAAGTGCATCCTTTCTTACGCAAGGAGACCAAACCTGCACAATCAAACTCCAGATATGGTCTCTTTAAAGGTCCTATACTCCCTACTTAAGTACTTTTGGTATGTATCAATTGCCTTCCTACTCACTTGTTCCACCTGCATATTGAATATAATGCAAAGGGTTATTGATTTTAATTATGAAAACTGAAGTTACACCAAAACATGCCATACATTAAACTTTTAACTAGACAAACTGATAGAAAGGGTATTAGGCTACAGAGAGCACCATACAGAATTTTAATAGAGACATTGATTGAGCTTCCTTACCTGCCCTTTCTGTTGAAAATCAACCACATGATTAATTGCAACTGTTGAATAACCAACTAAAGAACAGAAAAAACAAATGTTAATTTGAAATATTTTGTGCACATGAAGTTAATTGCATCTTTTAATCAGATTTTTTTGAAAATACTGATAACTGGTTATTATTTATACCAATTGATAAAGTCATTCTATATTGTGTTCTACTTTACATTCCATATCTCAATACCCGCAAGGCAGCAACAACACAGCCTGCTGAAAGAATTAGAACTCATATGGTCTTCTTTTCTCTATTATTGCATTGTCCAGATTCGAAGATAAATATTAAATCATTAATAAGTTTAAAAAGAAAATAAAACGTGCAATTAAAAGGGAAAAACATTATATGGAATGTCCAGGCTCATTATGCAATGTTGTGTTTTGCCAGTAAAATGCCTTTAAATTTACCCAAATCATTTCATATCACATGTCCAGTCAAAAATACAGAAGGGAAATAAACCAAATAATGGATAGAGAATACAGTGGACATTTAAAAAATTGAAATATAAACAGAAAATGCTGGGTAGACTTAAATCTGGTGGCGTAGTTTTAGACTGAAGAACTATTATGAAAATTAAAAGAGATATTAGATGATCAAGACCTCATTCAAATAAATTTTAAGGGGGATATTAGAGCTGAAGAGGCAGGATCCAAGTGGCTGTTGATGCAACTGCCCAAAAGAATTTTTTTTAGGCAAGAGAGAGATTAAACTATTTATGACCTGCAAAGAGCTCAGAAGATAAATTTAAAATAAATCAATTCTTAAAACATTAAAAAGAATGTTCATTTATATAAGTAAATTGATTCTTCTTTTATAACATAGAACTACTTTGTAATATAGAACTACTTGGCTTCTCCCAGTTCGGATGAAGGGTCTCAACCCGAAACATCAACTGTCCATTTCCCTCCATAGATGCCGCCTGACCCGAATTCTGCCAGTGCTTTTTGTGTTGCTCCAGATTCCAGCATCTGCAGTCTCTATAAACTAACAATGGCTTTTAGTCACCTCGCTAGCATCTGTGGCTTGATGTCAAATTGTGGTTGGGAATACTCATGTGAAACATTTTGTGAAATAAGTTAAAGGAGCTCTATAAGTACAAGATGACATCACATGTAAAGTTTCGAAACAATCCATATGCATGCAGCAAAAGCTAAAATTGTCTCCGTTCAGACGAGTTACTTTATGCCCTTAAACTTGGGCCGATTGGCAATTTGATCTACACCATAACTAGCAACTATTCAGGATAAATACATAAAAAATACAGACACGATACGTGATAAATAACCATGAATGGAACTCTATAGTTAACCACAGATACTTAGCAAATGTTTTATAGCATTTCACAGAGAAGCAACGATTGGTAAATATGGTCACAGATGTAAAGCATAACTTTCAAGGTAACGGGGCAGAATAGTTTTGAAGGAACGTGCTACTCGAGGAGTAATAAGTCTTTCGCCACCCACTACAATGCAAAAGGGAGGAAAAGAAAGACTTACCAAAACAGTACGGAGAAAATTACCGGTGCTTAACTAGTACTATCTTAAGATAATAGCCTATTAAATTCAACTTGGAAGTGTCTAAATTGTAAGTCGACGCATTTAAACAGGCACGTGGATCACCTACTACAAGACGTGGGGAACACTTACTCACTTTACATGAACTGCACACAAAAACATACAATAAAAGACACCAGAAACCCTGGATATCCAAGTGGTTAACTAGTTGACTCGGCCAATACTCACGATGCGCCGCCGTTTCTATGATAGTTTGCATTCGTTTTCTATCGCCCACATTGACGATGTTTAAATCTGCGAAACACGCCATGCTATCACCATGTGACGGGCAGAGTTTACTCGTTCAATGGCTTTATGTTCCCGCGGGTCGAAGACTTATTCCCCTTTGCTCCGGCGTCCGGGCTACAACACGCACGAAATCATGGGGCCATTGCCGAGTCCGGGCCCGCAGCCGCCGACAAGGGCCTCACAGCCAGGGGTGGGAAACTACAACTCCCAGAGTCCTGTGCGAACCTCAGTCTATTTCCAATCCCCTGACTGAAGCAAAACTGCAAAACCAAAAAAAGACACCTCACACAATTGCCTTCACTAATCCCAAGCGGTCTCTCTCAGGTCTAATTCCCAATGAGCTGTCACTGTCCAACTGAGACAGGAGCCGGCCAACCGGCCGAGAACGGCGTGCAGGCGCACTAGTAATTCCCGTGAGTCCCCGCAACACTGCTGGTCGGCGATTGGTGAAAATTTAAATCTGGGGCGCGCGGTGGGGTGGACGCCGGCGGTTGCTGTAGGTTGCGGCAGTGGCGACACCGGAGTCGGTGTCGGTGTCCGGTTGTTGTGGGTGGTGGCGGCGGCGGCGCTGCAGCAGTCGGTGTCCGGTTGCTGAGGGTGGCGGCGGCGGTGGCGGCGCTGCAGCAGTCGGTGTCCGGTTGCTGAGGGCGGCGGTGGCGGCGCTGCAGTCGGTGTCCGGTTGCTGAGGGTGGCGGCGGCGGCGGCGCTGCAGTCGGTGTCTGGTTGCTGAGGGTGGTGGCGGCGGCGACCGGCTGTTGACGGTGCTGGTTGTTGAGTGTGGGGGGAGAGGCGCTGTAGTCAGTGTCCAGCTGTTGACGGCGGCTGACTTTGTCCGGTGTCAGTGAGCGGTGGCGAATACTGGCCCTCGCCCTCCAGGTAAGCCGGTTTACTGAGGCTTTTCCGCTCGCTCATTCCCACCATCTGCTTCCCCGCGCGGAGCACCGGCTGTCTCTCGGTTTGCTGCTTATGGCGTTGGGGATGAGTGGAGATGTCGTGTCTCTGGGGGGGGAGGGGGGGGGTGGGAGCTCCATGTTTCGGTCTTAGCTCCGCTCTTGCCGCTGATGGCTATGCCCATCTGTTCAGCGGATGTTTGATGCTGTTGAAGCATGAAGTTTCATGGATGGTGCTCGATCTCCATCCTTTGCTTCCTTGCCCCAACGTTTATTTTTTTGTTTAGGTTTCGTAATCCAGATGGACACTGCAGTACTGAAGTTACTTAATTTACTGAATTTTTACTCAGTAGATTAAGTAACATTAATAAATGTTATTAATATATAATACATTAATAGATAATTATATTATCATACAATTATTACACAATTATATAATATTTAATATTATACAATAAATATATAAATACAATTAAATATGAAGTAAGTTACCGAAGTTACCAATCACTGGAAACAACTGTGCAGTCTATTGTTTTGAGCATTTGCAAGTAATGTCATGAAGAAAGAATTATCTCTCCGTAGAGTTTCCGTCGGTGATTTCATCAGTAGTAGAGTTAGGTATAAACGTAGAGTCATAAATAGGCCACGAACACGGGCCCTTTCGCCCAGAGTCTGCACTGACAATCAAGTACCTATTTACACTAATTCTGCACAAATCCTACTTTATTTTATCCAAGTTTCCACCAATTCTGACACTCGCCTACACACCAAGGGCGATTTACAGTAGCCAGTTAACTTTCCTTGTTAAAGGGACAGTATGCCTTCTGGCCCAAAACTCCTTACCAAGCCCTGTCAGAGCTTTGTAAGTTTAAATGAGATCTCATTCTACTAAATTCTAGCGAATACAGTCAAAGTCTACTTGATCTTTGCTCATACAGCAAGCTCTGTAACCAGTCTTGCTGCATTCTCTTTGGGGCAAGTGTGTCCTTTCTTGGGTAAGGAGATCACAGCTGTACACAATACTCCAGGTTGGCCTTTCCAAAGCCCTATACAATTGCAGTAAGACTTCCTTACTCCTTTAACAAAACTGTTATAAAGATCAACATAACATTTTGCTCACCTAATTGCCTGCTACCCATGCATGTTGGCCTTCACTGACTTCTATACAAGTACACCCAAGTATTTTTGAACATCATCAATATTTGAGCTCTCACCATTTAATGAATGCTGTTTTTCTGTTATGTTCACCAAAGTGAACAATCACATTTTTTTTTCTACATTATATTACATCTTTCATGTTCTCCCCTCTTGCTCAGCTTGTAGGTATCCACCAAACTCCTTTTTAAAAACTCCTTTCTAAATCCTCCTTTGTCCTTGCAAACCTGCAAGTTTTAATGTCATCAGCAAATCTGGAAATGTGACTTTTGCTGCCTCTGGCCAAATTGTTGGTATAAGTTATGAATAAGTGGGGCCCCAAGCACCAATCCCCAGAATACTTCACTTGTCACAGCCTGTGAACCTGAGAAGGATCCATTTATTCCTACTTTTCAATCAGTCTGATAACCAATCTTTTAAAACAAATAAAAATGTGTATATTAACCCTAATTCCATGTCCTCGGATCTTGTTGACAGACCTGTGTGGGATCCTATTCGAAAGTTTCCCGAAAATCCAAATACACCACATCCTCTGGTTTTCCCCTTGTATATTCCACTAGTTATGACCTCAAGAAAAACTCAAGTAGACTAGTTAAACACTATTTACCTTTAATAATTCCACATTGACTTTGCTTAATCCCATTACTCTTTTCAATGTGTTCTATCTATACATCTTTTATTATAGATTCCAGCATTTTCCCTACCACTGACATTAGGATAATGGGTCAATAGTTTCCCAGTTTCTCTCTCCCTCGTTTTTGAAATAGTGAAGTCATTTTGTTAACCCCACCCCCAATTCACAATTTCAGAATGCATAGAAACCTGGAAGATGACAACAGAGAGAGCATCTACTATTTATAAAGCAATCTCCTTCAAAACTCTGGGATGTAGCCCATCAATGTTTAGAGATTTATTGGCTTTCAGGCACACAAAATTATCTATAATATTTTTATTATTCAAAATATAAAATATTTTACATTATTTATATTAATAATATACTATTTTGTATTAATATAGTATATTAATAATATTCACCCACTGGTGGAATTCATTACAATCATTTCAATCAAGTGTATTCCTACATGCCTAGAGAGAAACACTGTCAAAGCAAAAAGTAATCTTGGAAGTACTTGTCTTCAATTTTCAATTTGTAAAGAGTTAAATGCATTACAGTGAAAATTCACAAGCTGAGAATTTACTCCATTTGTAAAATGTCAATTGCACGTTAAAGGTACTTTCTTTCAAAAAAAAAGTGTCAATCAAAATAAATGTTGAAATTCGATACCATTTCTAGATATTTACGCTCTCGGACAATGGTGCCTTAGTTGCATCTAGCATTCACAGTATTTCCTCAATTCACAAATTTTTGCTATAACTCCATTGATTCTTTGTGGGAATGGTTGATTTAAGAAGCATTTTCATTATTACGTACAGCATGGCATTCTCTGTAAGAATTCCAGCCAGTATTTATGAAATTTTGCTTAACATATTTTCCAGGAATGCATCACTTTCGCAAATAGGTTATATTAGAATTATAACCATAAATTTGTTTTTTTAATATATATGCTAAAAGTACAATCTCAGTTGACTACATGTTTCCTATGCAGAATGGAGCCAATACTCAACTCCAAGTTCACGTTTATGGACTCGCATGAAATTTTGAGTGATGAGCAGAAGATTCCTATGGCAGATGATCTTGATGACATTAGAAAGGATTTGATTGATGAACTTTGCAGGGAAGAAAATTCAAACACATCACACGTGGTAAATATGATATAGCCAGAATTTATAATTATGTAAGTCAAGATGGAACTAGTTTTTATAAGCTTTTTTCAAACTGCTGATCTATCCTCCCAGTGATGTCCAAATTATATGTAAAGTATTTTCTTTCCCTTTTGAACTGCACTTCAAAATTGTTGTTTTAAAAACTTCTTGTCACTTCAGCTTCTCACTTAATCTGATGTGTATTGCCCAATTTTTTTTTTTGTAAAATGGTTAAGCAGCTTAATAAAATTGGCACTTTTATCCATTGCTTTGCTGTCTGAAAATTCTTCAAATTGATTGATTTGCCTGATGTACTGTTGCTGGATGTCATTTGGTGCCTGATTGCAAATTGCATTGGAAAAGACTAATCCATCCATGAAGTCTATATGTCATCAATAGGATTCTTCAAGATTGTCAACGTGCAAGCGTAGGAATTGTCCATGTGCTGCAAAACCTGGATGATGTCCTGGCTTAACTAATAAGAGGCAAATGACAATTGCATCTCACAATCATCTTCAATAAGAGAATGGCTAGCCACTTTCCTTGATGTTTAGTTGCATTGCCATTGGTTAAACCAGCTACCCCACCTCCCTCATTCAATATTCTGGGGTACATGTAATCATTGATCACAAGCTTAACACTGGATGGGAGCACAGGAGCACAAATACTATGACAACTCGTCTGGCTCTGACAGAGGACTGAGATTGGGTATTCTATTAAAGGGTCATCTGATTTTCTGTAATTACACCATCACCTCTAAGCTGCACATTATAAGTGTGATGCCTCTCATCAATCTATATATTTGAGTGGGTGTGAAACAACACTTAAACTTATCAAATACTGTATTCTAAATAATGTTAAGTGCTCAATAAAATGGCTTAACCATTTGTTCCTTGCATGGCCAGTTTATCCGAGATGAATACTACTGCAAGCTGCCCTAGGCTTCTTTAACGCAATCTTCCTCATTAACCAGAACCTCATGGGAATTCCATTGCCTCCCAATATCTTCATTAGAAGGACTAGTGGCTCATGACCTCCTCCTCATAAATAATTGGGGATAGTTAATAAATGTTGGTCTTCTGTTAGTTGCTTATCATCTCAACTTGCATGAGCATTGGATTTCTTTCATCTAACAACAATATTGTTGTTGGGTAGTATTTTCAACCCATTTCAGCACTGTAGTTGTTCAAAAAAAACCCATCCTCCCAAGGGCACTTACGGATGGAAAATTAAATGCTGATTCTGCGAGCATTGGTTGTATCTTCAAAGCTGCCTTAAATACATACCAGCAAATAATTTTCAACTTGTATATATTTATCACTTTTTAAATAAACAGGTTCCTGAACAAAATTCTATGTGTACAAAGGACCATATGTGTGTTTATCTTCGTATTAGACCTTTCACTGAAGCTGAAATTGCACAAAATGAATCTCAGGTCAGTTACTGATATTACTACCCAAACTGAATGAAGAATACTTTGTCTATAAATGTGGACACCTACTGATGTATTATTTTCACACTTTTCCTAGGACTGCGTGTTAATAGAAAACTCAACAAGTGTGATTCTAAAAGCACCACAGAATTCCTTAAGTTCCCGATGCAGTGATCGTGGGTTTGGCCAGACGGCCCAACGCTTTACATTTTCTCATGTAAGAATGATAGATTTATGTATGTTATGGTAAGATGTAATGGTAATCTTGAACAGACTAGTCCATTTATGTGTGGTTTTAAGTGGAATTTACATATTTGCTAAGATCCTTCTGAACATGCATCTACATGAATTCCATGGAAGTGCTAAATTTTTTTATTACACCTGTTAAGTTTTTGGCTGTGAATTTCAAATCTTAAAAAAAAATCAAAGCCATCTTGGGTTAAAAAAAAAAAGATTTGGAATCTTTGCTTGTGTGTAACAAGAGTTACTTTGATTCATTAAGAGTTCTTATTGAATGCTATCAAATTGGGTTGGGTCCAATATCATTAAGCTTAATAATGAAAGAAATAAAATGGGCAGTATAAACTTCACATGTGAAATTGTAAAGGCATCTTTGGATGATTGAATTAATTCTATCCTGTGATTTAATCAAGAAAGTGAGTTAAATTTATGCTGTAGTGATACAGGTGATGCCTTAAGTAGGGGGCAGAACCAATTCTGTACTTCTCAAGATAATTCCATCCCTTTCTCAAATAGTAAATGTTTTTTGCATCATGAAGGGCTGCAATAATATCACTCTAAATGTTATTTGATGAAAATCAAATTTTGGGTATCGAATGGTCCTAATTATTAGAACCTTTATCTAGCATTATTCCTACCCAAGTTGTGATATTGCTTTTCATCCTATCTGTTTGATCCTATCTGTTGGTTGTGGGATCTTTGCCTTGTCTTGCATGCTTTTTAGGATGAATGTTGCAGCTTTATCAGACTGGCTTCATTTTTAGTTGTGTTTTTTGTGTCCCTGGTCTGTTCTTTAAGAATCATTAAATTAGAATTAGTTTGTTGATGGAAGTATGATAGATATGTCAAACCATGAGATTACAGACTAGTGGAATACAATTCTGCTGCGTGACCCATGTGACTTCATTGATATCAACGTGATCTACATTGTGATTAATCCAGCAAATTATAGATATTTGGTACATTGGTGAGGGCAAAGTCAAGTAGGGTGGTTTGTTCACTCTTGATAGCTGTTTCCTTCAAGTTACGGACAGTTTGGTCACTGTGCTGCAGAGCCATTTTTGGTGATGGGCATTTGAAGTCAACCAGCCAGAATACATTGTATTTTATTACTATGATTCAACATTGAGAAGTACTGATTAATAAAGTGACAAAGGACAGTCAGTGAAAAGTCATCAGGAGATTGCCATGTGCTTGTTTGTCTAGACATCATAAGATTTCATGGAATCCCGGTCAATGTTGAGGACTTCAAGGCCACTTCTTGATGTGCCATGTTGCCACCACTTAGGAGATACCTGGATTTTAAAGAAGAGTGAGGGATTGACTCATGGGTACATTTTTGTGAGAATGAATTTGTTGGATGGTTGTCAGTTGAATAAAAGCAATCCCAATTTAGAAAATCAGACCACAGACTGACATTCCAAGGTCAAGTGTGTGTGACTTGCTCTGATTTAGTCAATGTTAAGTACATCAGATGTAAGATAAGATCAATTGTGTGTTTGTTTCCTCCTTCTCTTCTCCTCTCCTCATTAGTTGAACAATGTTATTCTCAGTCTAAGCATCCAATTGACCATGATCTGAATTATTAATGCATATTCTAATCTCTATTCTCCTTGGTGTAAAGTATTGTAAGTGTGTGTATGTCCATGAGTGCTGTACAACTGAATATTATTTGACTTGGTGAGTAGTTTTATACTATTTTATTTGCTTCGTTCCATTGGGACAATAGCAATATTGTTTCATTGATCAATGTCAGCTTCTAATTATGTTGAAGGTTACTAGTTCAAGAACTTTTTTTCTGTCATATTACATTTGTATAAATTCTGTCATATGTTAAATAGTTCAAAATTTTCAAAACCTCTTTTATTTCCAACCTAGGTTTATGGACCAGAAACCAAACAAAGAGAAATATTTGGATCAATAAAACCCCTTATTGAAGAAGTTCTGAATGGACAGAACTGTTTGGTTTTTACTTATGGTGTTACCAATTCAGGGAAAACTTACACATTTCAAGGTTTGAGTCTTTAAATAATGTTGTTGAAGGAGTAATTAGCTTCTTATTTTCGTAATTGTTGCTTATAGTATGATTACTTTTATTATGTTGTAGGACCAGACCATGATGTGGGTATCTTACCGAGGGCAATGAGTGTTCTATTTAAGAGTGTTGAAGGAAAAATTTATCAAAATATGAACATTAAACCACAGAGAAGTGCAGACTTTAGTAAATTAACAGAAATACAAGTGAAAGAAGAGGAGACCTTGAAGAAATCAGTACTTCACCTATTTAATGAGGTAAATAACTGAATCTACCAGTTTTTTGTTATAATCCTGCGATGCATAAACTGTATTTGAGCTATCATGAATTCAATTTTAATAGTTATATATTTTATCTCAGATGCAGGTATAAGTGAAAAATCAAATTATCTGTCTCTCGCAGAAGAGCTCTTTACTTGATGTAGAGCTGTGCAAATTAAATAGTTTCAATGTTTCACAAGACTCAACACAATTCCTCTACTTGGTAAACAAAGATGATTACAATTAGTTGCATATATTGCCATTGGAGAATGAAGTTTCAACGGACACCCTTCAACAGCACTGGTGTAGGTGACATTTCTTTGGAGAAATAATCCTACTTCTGCCAAGAGTGTCTTCTATATATTAAGCTCCCATGAGGGATGGAAGGTGGGATTAAGCCTTAAATGAAAAGTGGAGATGTGGTCCCTCCTTCCTGCAGGTTTGCTGCCATTTCAGAAGTGACTTGTGTGGTAGCAAAGTGACCTCTTGAGAGGCAGGTACTTCACTAATAAATTTAAATATGGATCACACCTTGCAGCTGATTTAAATTTGATTGCTGACATGGTTTCCTAATGCTCTATAGACTGGACACGAAAGGAAGACTAGAGCTGCCAGTTCCAGAAGGCAAGTGCTTTTATGGTAGTCAATAAGCTGAGGGGGAGTGGAGTGCTTCCCTTAGTACCTTTAAGGAAGATTTTGTCTCGTCAAGAGCCAGTTGTTTCTGGCTACCACTGGTCACTTTGTAAATGTGGCTGGTTGCTGAGTGACATGGAAGAAAAAGATTATAAGGAATTGTATTTTGTAGTCACTAGTGATATGATAGCTGTTTGCTGCTGACCTCAAATAAAATTGGTGGAGAGATCTGGCAACATATAATGTAAACTTCCACATTTCTGAAGTTGGTTGCTGTTTGGTGACCATGGTATCCAGCAAGCAGGGACATCATCTGTTGGATGAGCAAGCAATTTCTTTAGAGTTTTTTTTATATCAAAGTTTTTAGCTAATAGTTTAAATGTTTTGTAATGTAAAATAATGATTGATAAATGAGCTTTGGGTTATGTTGGAAATTTAGGTATTAAAAGAACTTTACCATTGTGTGAAACTTTTGAGGGAATTGTTCTATTAAGATCTGTATTTGTAGGGCTAGACTTGGCTCAACTGTAATTATGGCTTGGTATGTGGTTACACTCGCAGTTTATGTGACGAAATATAACAGTTTCACGCTAATCTAAATGATATTGAAATTTTGGTCACTGTTTAAATAGGCTTAAGTTTATGGAAGAAGTGATCTACTTAACAGCAACAGGTTTCTTTGCCACAAGTCTGTCTTCCCATCAGCTGGCGGTGCTGTGATAGTCACTGGTTTCACTAACTTTCTCTTAAGTATATTAAGAAAGATGGTAAAACTTGCATCAAGCATATGAGAGATAAATTGGGGAAGTTATGTATTTTTGTTTGGGGTTTACTGATAAATGTAATTTTTAACAATGTCCTAACTGGAATGAGAAACTAGTCTTGACTTGAAAACCCTGTGTATCGTAACCCCCATGGATCCTGCTTGGGGACATGCTGTAAAAGATTAATCTACCTCTATTTGTCATTGCATGTTCTGCTATCAACATTAATTTTATTTTTAATAGAGTGACCAATGTAATGGGAGCAGTCAGCATCATACACTAGATGCTACAGAAGGTAAGTTGCACAATTATACCATCATAAAATGTACAATTCATGATTGTATAATGTAAACTTCAGGCACAGATCAAAATTGAAGGTGGTCCCTTGAAAGCTGAATACCAATTTGCTGTTGATTAATAAATTATAGGCCCATTAAAAGGTATTATTATTGGCAATCTTTCAACAGATTGCTTAGTTAATATATCTCCAGAAGCTGCGGAGAATAAAATTTCCAGCGAAGAAGCTTAATGCAAGATGGCAAGTAACAGCCCTGTATAAAATTCCTCTTTTTATATATATATAATTTTTAATTTTAATAAGCTGGCTGTGTACAATAGATTTGAAGTTAGGACCCACTGATTCAAATTACTGTCCATAGAATTCGCACACACAGACCCAACTGGGCCAAATGTGGTGGGTTTACCTTGCTGGCAGAGTAGAGTGACAATTCCACCTAGCTGTATCGTTGAATATCAGTAGTTCCACTTGGATTTGTTAGCTGCATCCAGAACAATATTGGTGATTGTCTACTTTTAAAATTAAAAAAAAAACAAAATAAAAAGGGGCTTTTTAAAAACAAACTATTCAGATTATTCTCTTTAATACCTGCCATTGTTTCAAGATGATTGGTCTTGTAATTTTCCAGAATGAATTCTTTTCCCAATTTTGCCTATTCCGGTTACCGCATTATAGGAAGGATGTGATTGCACTGGAGAGGGTGCAGAGGAGATTCGTCATGATATTGCATGGATTGGAGCTTTTCAGTTATAAGGAGAAACTAGGTTGATGGATTTGTTTTCCCTGGAGTGGAGGAGGCTGAGTAATGATGTGATAGTGGTTTATAAAATTACAAGAAGGATTGATGACAAAAATCTTTTCCCATGGTGGTGTCAAAGACAAGTGGGCATAGTTTGGGTCCAGATGACGGGTCTTGACCTGAAATGTCAACTGTCCATTTCCCTCCATAGATGCTGACTGTTCTGTTGAGCTAGTGTGTTGGGCATAGTTTAAGGTGAGAAATGGGAGGTTTAGATGGGATCTGAGGAGAATTTTTTTCCAAGGATGGTTGGATCTGAAATACTCTGCCTGAAGAGGTGGTTGAGGCAGATACTCTTAATATTTAAGAAGCATTTTGATAATTATTTGAATTGTTAAGGCATAGAAGGCTACAGACCTTATGTGGGTAAATGGAATTAGTGTAGATGGGTACAACAGGCAGCATGGACATAGCGGGCTAAAGGGCCCATTTTTGTGCTATATGACTCTGACTCTAAACATATTTAAATATTCAAACCAATTGATAGATGTACTCCATTTCATAATTTGATTTGTGCTCTTTAATAGTTAACCAAGACTATACCATTCTAAAGGTTTATTTCTTTTTAAAACAGGCGGTTCACTGAAGTCACTTAGTAGTCTAGATGATTATGCTGAACATTTAAAGTGTTCTGAAGAAGTTGCTGTACATGTTCCGCAAAGGATCAAATTTTCGATCTGGGTTTCATTTTGTGAAATATACAACGAAATGCTTTATGATTTACTTGATCCAGTACCATGTAAATATCAGAAAAGAAAGATACTTCGGCTTGTGCAAGATGCAAAAGGCAGCACTTACGTGAAAGGTGATTGAGTGTATTTTATTTCTGATTAGTAACTAGTTTGGTTTTAACTACTTCAGTCCATAAATTAAGATCCCTCCAAGATACTTATGTGCTTTTCCTTTAGATCTAAAATGGATTCAGGTTTCCAATGCAGAAGAAGCATGCATGATACTGAAACAAGGGAGAAAGCAACAAAGTATTGCTTCTACAAAAATCAATCATCTTTCAAGTAGAAGGTATTTTACTTGTCATTAACATTTATATTTAGTTGTTATAATAACTAATGTTGCTGAAATTTGCTTGTGTGCTTCTGAGCAAAGCCACATGGCTTTTAACCAGTAATTGAAGTGTATTTAACATCTCTTAAAATAATCTTTCTACAGCCATTGTACTTTCTCAGTAAGAATTTTGCACGTGGAGGCAGATGGTCTTCGGGTTGCCCGAGTCAGTGAGTAAGTAGTATATTCTAGTCATGAAAGTTGCTTTTCAATGAAAATGCAGTTGCAGAACTGACAATGGAGTTTATCAAACCAGTATTTTTAGAAAAGAAAATGATATAATTTCTAGGCTCTGGTATTCGCTCAACGTTTTCGTTAACAATTTCACCTAGAACATTGAAATAGTGGGAATTGGCCATAAGCCCCCTTCAGCCTACTCTACCAATAAAGATCATGACCAACTTATGCTTGAAGTCTACCTTCCTGTCTGTTTCCTTTAGATTCCAAATATCTATTGATCTGTTTTGAATGTACTCAAAGGGCTGTGGATGAAGAATCAATGTGGTAGAAAATTCCAAAGATTTACCACCTACTTTGGAAAGAGAATTTTCTCATCTTACTCTTAAATGGCTCACCCCTAATGCTGAGGCCCAGGTCCTCACCCCAGTACTAAACCCCTCAGCTGGGGAAAACAACATCTTGTTATCTATCTTGTCAGTTTCATCAAGATCTTTAAAATCTAAACTCCAGTTACTATAGGTAAATCTTGTTCATTCTAGGCTAAATTCTTATTCTTTTTGGTTGCATTATAACACTTGTTAAGAGGTTAAAGCTATCAAAAGTCAGCTACTTAAGAACCTGCATGACTTTAAAAAGCTTTCATGTATAAATTTGCCTTGCCCTTTTCTGATTCTAATTTATCCACCCATTTCACTTCATCATAAGGGCTGCTTGTGAAATCTATGGAGAATAATTCCTGTCTGTCAAAAGCATCTTGCATCAAGTTGTATAAAGATTACTCACTGAACAGTTGTAATTTGGATTTGCTTTTCTACCCATCTCTGATTTGCAAACAGTCCATTTGATAATTTCTCACAAATTACATATTGCACAGTATTTTGGATGTTGATTTTTAGCAACAAAGACTTTTTGCATACAAAATACAAGAAGTTCTTCTGAGTATGGTAAATTGAGATTAAACTAACAAAATTGACTTGTGGTATGAGAAAAACAAAGCTTGATTTCTGGTCTCAAATTAAAATGCAACTTACTAGAAATGCACAGAAAATGCTCTTCACTGAATCTTTATTTTAATGTTTCCCCGGCAGGCTGGGGGATTGTATACTTGTGTCCTCTTGGCCAACTTGTATAATATAAAATGATAATTTGCAGACATACAGTATATATAAAAGTATTGTATAGCTAACCTGCAGACATTGTTTTAATTTTTAAGGAATTAGTTTAAATTCAGCTGGAAACAATTTTTTGCTTTAAAAAAAATATATATAGTTTCTATGTTCATATACTTCTGCACAAACCAGAATTGATATCAGAATCTGTACATTCTTTCAACACTTTCAATGTGAAATTATTTTTTGTTATTATCTCAGTGGCTAAATACTATGAATGCCAGAAATAATTAACTGATTAGGCAACACATGGAGAGAAAGAGAAATGATGCTTCAGTTCTGACCAGTTTTTAAGCAAGTATAGAGGCAGAGGAAGTGGCAAGGGGAGAAAAGTCATTTCCATTTGTTCTTTAACTTGACCCATACAAACTGGAGATCTAGTGTCAAATAGATGACATGAAGGCTATGGGCTTGGTCCAGTACATTTAAAAAAAATTTGTATGCAATTTTTGCCTTTGCTGGAAGGAAATGTATCATTATTATGTACTTGAGCAACCCCTTATAACTACAGAACACTGTTTAGTCCTTCTCAGCTGTCAGCCAAAGCAATTAAAGAACATGATATCTTGCAAAAAGGGTGTCTTTAAACATTGTAAAAATAAAATGTCCCAAGTATGCTTTGTAGCATTAGCACACTAAAAGGTAAACTGACACTAGGTCATTTAGCAGATTATTAGGGAGGGAACCAAAAATTTACCAAATAAATGAAGTTGAACAAGCATCTTAAAGGAAAGAGGCATAGATTTATGGAGAGAAGTTTGTTGTCTAGAGCTGTGGTGGTTGAAGCATGACTGCCACTGGTGAGTTAACTAAAATTGTTGGCTGTCAGAATTGGGAAGCCCAGATATTTCTTAATGAGTACCAGGCTGGAGGAATTTGGAGAAGAGATGTGAAGCCATGGAGGGATTGTTAACCAAGAAGATAATTTTATTAGAGATGTTGCTTCTCTAGGAGAAAAGGCAAGTCAGCTAGCACAGATGGAGGGGATGGCTGAAAGGAACACCACAGGTTAACTTGCTCATTTAGATGAGTTCAAGTTTATGAAGAGAAGAGTATTAGTACAAGTCATTTAATTTCTGATTCTGCTTCTTTTGTTCTTGGCTGAATGGAACTGCTCCATTTATAGGTTGTCTCTTTGTGATCTTGCGGGATCAGAACGGAATGCAAAAACAAAGAATGAAGGCGACAGATTGAAAGAAGCTGGAAACATTAACACCTCTTTGCTGATTCTTGGAAAATGCATCAATGCATTGAGACATAACCAAATTTCAAAGTAAGAGGAGCCTTTCTTCTAAACTCTCCACTCTTTAAGAATGTGCTTGCTTAAACTTGTTCTTATGTGCTCTAATATGATTTTAATGCAACTTTAGCTTTAGTAGAGAAGAGAACTTCAGGTTTAATGTAAATGGTATTTTAAAAATTCATTTTCATCCTCAGTCTACACCTATGTTATTTAAAATAATGTCTCTAAATAGTGAGTGACAGTGATTTTTGGTAACTTCTGATAATCCAGCATCTAATTGTTTGGAATTCCTGATGCTTCAGCATCTGGCTCACTCAGTATTTCAGAACACTAGCTGGGGCTTCAGAGTGCAAACGGGATGTGTGGCCAGGGCTAATGGTCTGGAGTGAAGCCTGGGAGTGGGCCTGGATTGTGGAGAAGTTGGGTGGCCAGAGCCAAGGGTGGGTTCAGACATATGAGTAGGTTTGCAACTGGAGTCTTGTATATTTCCTATTCTTTCTTAAACTTATCTGTTCAATGGAAAATGTATTATATACTGTGTAACATATTTTACAAAAGTGAAATAAAAGTATGTTTGGATATTAATGGGAGTAACATCCAATGGTCTGGAAAATCTCGAGACACATGACACAGATGCTGGAATCTGGAGCAACAAACAATCTGCTGGAGGAACTCAGCGGGTCGATCAGCATCTGTGGAAGGAAAGGAATTGTCAATTTATTGGGTTGAAACCCTGCATCCTGATGCAGGGTTTCAGCCTAAAATGTTGATGATTCCTTTCCTCCCACAGTTACTGATCGACCTGCTGAGTTCCTCCAGAAGGTTGATTGTTGGTCTGGAAAATCTGTTAGTCCGGCACTATGTATGTCCCAAGAAGTGCTAGATTGTCAGTTTTATTGTAGTTGTATATTATGGCTGACATTCTTCATAACTGCAATTACTAAATTTAGGGCATTTTTGGCTGTAATGGCCCTTTTTATATACAATTTATAAATGATGGCAGTACCAGCTCCAATTCGACGAGAATGTTAGAGGAATCATATGTAGTTTCTAGTATGCATCTGGTTGAAGTAAATCAGCTATCCTGGGTTTCCACAAGCCAAGAAGGCACCTGGAACCCAGGCGAGGGAGTTATGAACTTCAAGTCCTGATTGTGGTACCAAATAATACATTGAGCTAAATGGATTGAATGTTCATTCATCTATAATTAGTCTGATACACATCTGAATAATCTTACTATTGGGAAATTAAGTTGCGCATCAAGGCAATTAATGTTACCCACAGCCTGAATTATTATCTTGTTCTTTTTAGCATTTTTTATGTCTGCACAAGAGACAGATGAGGGGCTCAGTTTAATGTCATGTCTGAAATTTGGCACCTTTAGCATTCCAGCTTGCCTCGAGTATAGCACTCAGATTCTGCCTAGTTCAAATCTCCTGGAATAGTTTGAGAATAGATGACCATTTGATTTGAATGTAAACTGATGACTCCTAATCCACCAGCAGGTGACACTTAATGTAACAACCCTAATAATCCAAATCTTTGGTTCATTTGCCAAAGTTCTGGATAAAACTTTATTTTGACTGCCGTAATCAAAGACATTAAATTTTTAATCAAAATACCAGTTTAATGTACAGGAAATCTAAAGTTTTTCTTCTACTGCTTTAAAACAGTATAATTTCATTAGACAAATTTTGAAAATTCTGTTAGCTGATGCACTATTTAAAATTGAAGTGTTTCTGTTAACCTAAATTAGCAGATTTTTTGTTAATTAGAGATTGAACATCTCCAGTTCAAATTGATCATTTTTTAAGAAAAGGGATGATTGCCTTCTCAGTGAGATCCAATTGGATAATGTTGTATGGCAAACTTCAAGGTTATTTAAATATTTTGTTTCTTAGGACGCACAGCCATGTTCCATTTAGGGAGAGTAAGCTTACTCGTTATTTCCAGGGATTTTTCTCTGGGAGAGGAAAAGTTTGCATGATTGTTAATATCAACCAATGTGCTTCTATGTACGAAGAGACACTCAATGTACTAAAATTCTCTGCTGTGGCACAAAAGGTAGGTTACATTTATAAATTGCTATTATCTCATATTTTAATCATTAACATTTCAGTTGCTTAATTGAATAGCTTTTGAGGTTCCTATCAAAACAAAATAATTGTGTTAGTTTAAAGTTTTTTAACAACCTGTGTTTATTGTTTTATTCCAAAATTTTATTCTGGACAAGTAGATTAGGCAAAAACAGAATTGTGTGAGTTTCATATAACTTGGTTGTTTTGCTACAAATTTAAGTTTATAACTGCTTTAGTTTTTTTAACCTATTCCAGGGATATCATTCCTCCTCCTTGTGGCACTTGCTGAAATCTAATCAGAATTTCTAGGAATTGTGGCTGAACTGAAGACCAGCTTTTAAATATTCCTCTGATTAATATTACCAAATCTGTAACTTGTGTACGAAAATTATTGGTTCAAAAAAAATTGCCAAATTTTGCAATAGATACTTAATGGGCTTAACACTGCTATTGCTATTCAAAGCTTTAATGTCTATAGATACTGAGTTGTGCTTCTAGTTTTTAACTTGTTCTTCCATTTCTCATTGATAAGTGACAAAGTAATGCAAGCCAAATTGCACTTTTAGCCATTGACATATATGTGAGAATCTAGGATAAGGAGCTTTGAGTAAATGTGTTAATGGTAGTTTAATAACTGGAGGGGGAAATGTTTATTTTTTTCTCTTGCATGTAGTTATGGTCTGGAGTACATTGACTGAAATGATGTTGGTAGGAGATAACTTTCAAATGGGAATTGGATATGTACTTGAAAAGGGTTGAATATAACTAATTGGATAGATCTTTCAAACAGTTGACAGTTATTGGTCAAATGGTCTCCTTTTATGCCAAAGGAAAATAGTTTAACAGCATCTAGTTACATTTTGGACACAGATTTCTCAGCAACAGTTATTATTTTCCAGGTTTTGATGAAGGAATTTTTTATTGTAGCTGCACAATGTTCCAAAGTATTTTTTTTCCATTGGGAAATGAATCTGGGGAACATGAGTCTTGAGTTGCTCAATTCTCTGTCCCACTCTAACAACTGATTCTGTCTCCTATACTGTGACAATGACTTGCCATAAACTTGGAAGCGCATCTCCTCTAAGCATGTTATTGCCAGAAGGACTTGTAAATTAAACAATTTTGGATAAACTGTCTAAAATATTTTATTTTGGCAAAATACAGGATTCCTTATTGAATAGATATTTTTTTTGTAGATTCTCCTTGATTGTTCAAAATTTCGTCCTGCCCATTTGGTTCCAAAAAGATCAGCCAGAGCTCTTTCGCTGATTATCAATAATGCTGAAACTGACTCCTCTTTGGTGAAAAGAGAAACAATCTCTTGGGATGCGAGTCTTGAGAATCTTGTTGAAATGGAGGAAGGAGATTCGGAGGCAATTGACGTAACTGATGTAAAGGAGGAGGAGGAAGAAGAAGAAGAAGAGGAGGAGGAGGAGAATATAGTAATAAGAAAAAGCAATTATGAGGTAAATACATTGCATTTTTCCATGTTGCTACAAAACTGAAAAGAATTTTGTGCTGTGTGTAATCTTAAATGAATTGAAGATAACTTTGCTCAAAGCTCCATAACAGCATGACATTATATCTCTAAATGGAGGTTGTTGAAATGGTTTTGTTTATTACATTGATAACTAATTTGATATACTCCAGATAACAGTAGTTACTGAATTTAATATGCACTAGAAAGAAAACACAGCAATTAATCCATTAAATGTAAATTAGCAGGTGGTATTTCCAGTCATCAACACACTGGTGGTTCATGATGTATGCTGATGCCAATGTCCCATTACCTGTGACTTGTGGTTTCATGTCTTTTTCAGCCTTTTTATCAATAGAAGGTCTGTGCACGCTAAACAGTGTGCAAAATGACCAAGCTGCAAGAGCTCTAATTGTTGGTCCATTGCCTTAAGCTTTGGTTGAAACAGGTCCAGGGTCTTTATTTGTAAGATTCCGGTTTTTTCTTTGAATATGAAAATCTGCTGCCTGGCCCTCCTAAAGTAGGGATCTATAGAGGTCAACCTCAGGCTTGTGGATGGTTCCTTTTGGAGTTCAGCAATTAATGTTGGGGGTAGAATGGGAAGAAATCAGTATTTCAGCCAACTGTTATTTGTGAGGGGGCACGACCAGGGGAATTAAGAGATGGCGAGGATGTAGGTCAGAATGTCCTGACAGTCAAGGGATGTTATGGGGGTTTTGGAGTGGATGGCGGGAGTAGTTTTAGTGCAATTGGGTCTTGAATGACAATATTTATATCCTTGCAAGCATATCAAGTAGATTCTGTGTGTATAAATGTATATTGCCTTAGGGGTGGGTGCCCAGTAGCAAGAATTCCCAGGACATGGTGGTCCTAGTTTCTTTGCATTGCTCCAGAAGGAGTATTCACTTCATCACATGCAGCTTGGCAGGGCAATAGTGAATGATCCTGAAATGGTTAATATTGTGTTTCATTCATGAAAAATTTTTTTTGGTTGCTTAATGCTGAAAAAAGTGCTCTGCAATTGTCTTTGCCTGTGTTTGTATTTTACAAGGCTGTTTGGAAACGTGTGTCTGCCTGGTGTATATGAATGTAATTTTACATTGAAATGATTCTTATTGTTAATTACATATCATTGGAACCACCTAGTGAATATAGCATATCTCTGAAATGTATGGTTTTGTTCTCCAAGTAAAGCTGATAACTGAGTCTCTTTTGGATTTAGTATAATGGACTGACTATTGGTGTTGAGAGAGGTTCCAGATCATTTGCAGTAGAGAAAAGAATCTGAACATTACCTTTGCATGCCAGAATAATCTTGGAACTGCAAGCAGTTCTGGAAAATATGTATAGCCATGTAGTCTATTATTTCATCTGCTAGATTTGATGACGAATGGCTAAAGTAGAGAGTTGTGGACGCAGCTCAGCACATCACAGAATCAAGCCTCCCCTCCATGAATTCTGTCTATACTACTCTCTGCCTCAGTAGAGCAGCTAGCATGAAGACCCCAGCCACCCCAGACATTCTCTCTTCTCCCCCTCCCAGCAGGCAGAAGATATAAAAGCCTGAGGGCATGTACCACCAGGCTCAAGGACAGCTTCTATCCCATGGTTATAAGAATATTGAACTGTTCCCTTGTACAATAAGATGGACTCTTAACCCCACAATCTATCTTGTTATGACTGTGCACTTTCTCTGTAGCTGTGACACTTTACTCTGCATTCTGTATTGTGTTACCTTGTACTACCTCAATGTACTGTGTAATGAATTGATCTGTATGAATGGTATGCAAGACAAGTTTTTCACTGTAACTATGACAATATTCCAATACCAAAGAGATATCCCTGGGCTGGGAGGAGCTGTGCAAATAGAAGGGGAGAAAGCAGCTTCCATCACATCCAACAGGTGGAGATGAGAGCATATAAGATCAGATTGGTCTGCCAAGACATGCAGCAGGTGCTGCCAGTCCCCAGCATTGGCCCACACTTGCTGTACTGGCCAGGTGTGGATCCGGGCCCCACATCTTGGCACTGAGTTGTTGTACCACTTGCTCACTCTGCTCCACCCAACAGCAGCTCAAATATCATTTGTTCCATATTAAGCCATGGGGCAATTCATTGCTAGGGAGTGCCACTGGAGGGCAGGGGTTTGTGCCAAGTTCCTGGCACAGCAATGTGCAGCATGAGCAGATGTCTTTCTTAGAGTACAGTAAAGTTTGAATCAGTGAATGTTCATATTGAAGGATTAAGAGCATCATTTCACAGGGTAATGTTAAGCAGGATACCAGTATACTTTCCCATTGCTCAACACCATCACTACAAAGCAGATGCTTAATTGGCTCTCAACCCATCATCTAAATTTTCATTTTGGCCTCTGCTGACCCAGTGGCTGCAATGTCTGCCATCTGCAAAATTCACTGCAGTTACTTGTCTTGGCTATACTGACATCAGTTCCAAAATCTTTGTGCTCTACTATTGGGAATGATGAGGGCAGCAAATAAGATATCACTTGCAGGTTGTTCTCAGAGTCGTGCACTATCCTGACTTGGAAACAAATCACCATTCCTTCATTGTCATGGGTTCAAAAATCTAAAATGTACTGCCGCAATGTATTTCATTGAGGATACCTTCACCATAAACACTGCAACAGTTTAATAAGTCAGCTTGCTATTCTCTTTTAATAAGCTATTACAATCAGGCACTGATGTCTGTATTTAAAGTAAATTTAGAAAAATATCAAAGCAAAAAACTGTGGATGCTGAAAATTTGAAATTCAAAATACAGAAATATGCAGTAGCTATGGTGAGAAAAACAGCATTAACATTTCAGGCTAATGGCATTTTATCAGAACTGAAGTTAGAAATAGTTTTAATTTGCAGGGAAGAGGCAGTGGTGGAGAATAAGGGATTGCCTGTTAGCCTCTCTTAGTCTCCACCCTATCATTTATTCTCTGCACTGCTTCCTCGTTCCTTGCAATTCCTGGCCTTGATTTCTAACTTTTCACTTCTGATGATGGATCATTGCCATGAAACATTCATCCTGTTGCCCTCTACACAGATACTTTGCAAATTTGCACAAATACTGCAGTTCATCAGGATTTTGTGCTGTTTTGATGGCATTTTCCACATTATACTTTTTAAATGTTTCAGAGTTAGATAATAGAAATGTTCTCATTCTTTGAATTTGAATATGCTGTTCTTTTTTAAATATGTAGAAATTGCTCGTTTATATACAAGATCTGAAAAACAAGGTTATTGAGGAAAAGAAAGAAAAGGTGATCTTGGAAAAGAAAATCCGTGAAGAAGTTTGCCAAGAAATGGAAAAATTCATGTCTCAGTTTGAAAATGATTTAAGGTATATTCTTGGGTAATTTTAATGAAAATAATCATGTTCAGAGTTCCGAAAATGTAATTTTGAAAGGTAACAATTTTTAGTTGTTAAGATTGTGAAATAAACCTTTTAAGAAATAACATTGGTAACTTTTGACATGAAGTAACTGCCACCCACTGCTTTCATCTCCTTCATGTCTGTAACTATGACCACTAAAAAGCCAGAGGGATCTGACATTAAAAAAATCAAGGTTTCAGCTTTACTGCTTAATGTAAATATGTTAAATAATTGCCTGCTCCTGGGTACTTCATTGCTTAAATGCAAAAGAACATCAGATATTAGAACATTAAGTGGTCTTATGAGCCAAGTTGAGTGTCTTTTTTTTTTGCATATCCTAGTCAATGCAAAAGTAACTAGAGTTAATTGTTTTGGAATTGTCCCAATTTAAGAGAACTCCTCCAGTGAATATCAACAACAAACCAAACTTGCATTATCATTATAGATTTTAAGTCAGTTGTGTTTCCCAAGTGGTTAAAGGGTGTACTTCCTGTCGCTTGTTTGTTATTTTTTGACCTTTCCATCTTTTTAATCATTGAGTCAAATATAATGACCTGTTTAAATGGCACCATTAACAAACTAAATGTCTTAAAGCCACATCTGTGCAGATGGTCAAGGAGAAATTTTAATATCAAGAGACAGTGAGACTGATGCTATTTCAGATATAATGGATAGATCCTCATGCTTATTGTATACCTTATCCACATTTTGCACTTTTTTTCCTTCGTCTCTCTAAACCAATATAAATGCCAATCTGCCCACTTTTTTCACTTCATAAGAGCCTGTACCAAAACTTAACCTTTATTAATATTCTCTACAGGTGAAACATTGTCCTGCTGTGCTTTTCTGGCACTTGTTAAATAGAATTTCATTATATTTGCTTTTCATTTGGATTGTCACCTTTTTTTTCCAGTGAACGTGCAAAGGAAGATAGCAGATTAACAGAAGATAGAATTGAAAAACGCAATTCTATATTTCAAACTTTAGTCAAGACGTATGTTGCTATTGACCAAAATGAGAATTCTGTTTCTGAAGTATGTACCGAACCAGAAATTGGTCAGGTGGGTGTGTTTAAGTTTTCAGTTGAAACTATAATTTGAGATACTCATCTGTACTCCTGAGAAACAACATTCAGAGATGTCATCGTGTACATTTGCTTTTGCCTCTGTCAGTGCTTGGATTACCCCTAATGCCATGGTTTCATAAAACAAGTTTTCAGTTTCTGTAATCAACCTAATGAATTTTCTGAACCATCTCCAAGACAAGCATAACACTCCTTGCACAAGAAGACCTCTAAAGCCCTGTACTGTTGTAACAAGACTTCCGCACTTTAAATCCTGCCACCCTCATTTTGAAGGCCAATGTTTCATTTGCTTTCCTTATCACTTGCTGCTCCTGCGTGCTGACTGTTTCGTGTACTCTGATGCCCAGATATCTCCCTGTGAAGCAGGATTCTGTGCTCTCTCTCCAATTAAACAATGTTCTGCTTTTCTATTCTTTCTACCAAAATGGGATATCCTCAAATTTCATTATATTACACTCCATCTGATAAATTTTTACCCATTTAATCTATCTATCTCCCTTTGCAGACATTTTATATTGTCCTCACAACTTGCTTACCCAGAATCTTATCACAGATTTAGTTACAGTACTTTTGGTCTCCATCTTTGTCATTTATTAAACATTGTAAGTAGCTGAGGCCCCAGTGCTAAGCATTAGTAATGACCCTCTTTGGTCTACACACTTTGCAGCCCTCAGGACTCCATATTGAATTTGATCAATTTCAGAGAACCATCTCAGCAGTTCTGATTTAAGGACATTTATCTGTGATATTGGCTGAGTTTTTATCTCCACAGTTGCTGCCTGATCTGTCAAGTATTTCCAGCACTTCCTTTTGTTTCACTTTTCCAGACCATTGCATTCTCCATCTCTCAGTTCTAGTGTTGTTTTGTTTCCTGTCAGCTGCCTTCCTTTATCTTTGTTTACACTCCTCTGGAGATATTTAAAAATAGAACAACATTGAAAAACATCTATTCCAAAGTCTTTAATCATATGATGAAAAAGTAAATTTGGGCATTTAGCCAGCATGCCATTAACATTTCCAGTAGTGATTTTTGTTTTTCTCTCATTTACAATGCTAGTTGTGCAAACCACCAACTTTATCAAAACAGAGTCTGGTTAATACTAATGTTATGGGATACATCAAGTCCTTGGAGCCAGACGTTGCTGAAATCAAGAAGCAAGCTGAAATAATCCATCACCATCTAGTATCTGCCCCAGATCCTCAGGAAACTATTGCACAACTGGAAACTAATTTAGCTTGTGTCATTCAAGAGCTTAACCAAACCAAAGAAGTATTGAATAAGAACACTGCTGGTAAGTCGCAGTGAAAATAGTATTGTGCTCTAATTATAAAACATTGTTGTTTTCAAGTTTTATTTAATGCTACAATAGTATTGTATTTTACTTGGGTAAATGTAACTGAAGTTATTAAACTGAGCAATATAAAAAAGTTGTAGCATAGGACTAGTCATTTTTGTAATTATGACAAAGTCCAGATGTGTATGTTGTTTACCTGGTACAGTGATAAAAAATATCTCTGAACAACTGATGGGGAATTTGGAAAAGGGGAGAGATTAAATTGTTTTAGGCCATGCTGGGACTAACAGCATAGGATTGAAAAGGAAGGATGTCATGCTAAGGAAAAATTAGAAATGGCAACTCTATTCTTTTGTAGGATTAATCAGTGCACATTTGTAGAGTCAGTGCTACTAACCACTAACACAATGTGGAATGGAAAAATTTAAAAACAATATTAGCAGCCCAAAATTAGATATTTACAAGATGATGTGAGCCATCAGCAACAACAGAATTGTTTTTCACAACAATAAATAAACTCATGGTCAGAGCATATCCTTCACTCTTCCATTAGGGGTATCATGATAGTTCAGTGAAGGTTGTAATAGATCCTGCCAGGGCCAAAGACAGGCATAACTAAAAACAAAGTACAACTTGGCTAAAGCAGCATGTGATGGCCAATGGTAAGTGACCTCAAGCAACAGATCAGATGCCGTTCTGCCACATCTTGTCATTAATCATGTTGGACAATTAATTATCTCATGGGAGGAGGCTTCAAGAGCATCCCTATCCCTATTAGTCGTCTTAGCTCAACATGCAAGTGCAGGGGAAGCTGAAGCATTTGTAACATCTTCAGGAAAAAAATACAAAGTGAATGATCTGTTTTGGGCTTTTTCCTGAGGTCCCCACCATCATAAAACAGTGACCAGCCAACTTGATGCAGTCTAGGTGATATTAAGAAATCGCTGAGAATACTGAATACAGCAAAGGATATGGCACCAAATAACTTTTGCAGATGTAATGCTGAAGACTTGTGCTCCAGATTAAGTTGTCTCCAGTCAAATTGTTTCTTTACAATACACTAGATTTACCCAACAATGTGGAAAATTTTCCAGGCATGTCCCATCCACTATAATATGCATCTAGTCTGGATAATTCTTGCCCCACCAGTGTATCCTTTTTTCAGTAAAGTGATGGAAATTGTAATACACAGTACTGTTAAGTGGTATAATGGCAGCTCACTAATAAGCTACTCACACACGTTCTTTCTGTTGGTTTGGATTTTGCTGGGACCGGTATGCTTTGGACCTTGTTATAACCTTGGTACAAAAGTGTCACACTTCAGAGGATTACTGCACTTGTAGTAAAATTTGACTGAGGAACCTCTTGTAAAATTGAACTATATGGAAAGAGTGGAACAACTGTCTGGAATGATACCACACACAAAGGAAGATAATTATAGTTGTTGGAGGTTGATCATCTCAGCCCAAATACATCAATACATGGCAATGCTAGGCCCAACCATGTTCAGCTGCTTTGTCAGTGATGTTGATTCCACCATGCAGACATATATGGGGTCTTCCATGATGGTTATACAAAAGTCAATTTTATATGCAACTCCTCAGAAAATGAAGTATGCTGGCAAACCAGCATGTATCAAAATCTAAATGGCATTCAGGCATGTGTTAGTAAATTTAGCTCATTTGTTATACAATGAGTATACCCAACAAGTGAGTTTGATTACCTACATTCTACAACCTAAGTGCCGGATGGCAAGCTGGGAGTATCTTGTAGGATTTTATTTTCATTATTTTTATTCCCCCCTAGGTGGGTCAACCTTGCCTTTTTACCTCAAATTTTTTTGGGCTGGTGTAGTTTAATATCAATACTTGTTTGGCTGGCCATTTAGTTGGTCTTGGGTCATGAGCAAGTTGAATTCCCAAAGTTGCTGAAATATAGATGCTCAGGCACACATTCAAAGACTAAAGAAAGGAGTTTTTGTAACTTGAAGCCTCAGTTACTTTGAACATTAGCCATTAATTCACTTTACTTGTATCACGAATTCCTATTTGGTCAATTTTGGTGCAGTTTTTTCTTTTGGAAATTAACTGTAATGATTGTTTAGGATGCCAGTGCTTTAATGTCTTTTTTCTTCCTAAACTATCAGACCTTATGTGTGGGTCTACACACTTAATGTTCTTGTTTTTAAATTTCAGAATTGGAGATGTATAAAACAACTCGAGTTGAGAGAAAATCAGATGAAGCCCATAAGGTGATTATTTTAACATTATTTGAAGACTTGATGTGCACCATATTCTCAAGTTCAAACTTGTTTCTATTTAAGAGCTAGTGCAGACACCACCTGTATTACGCAAGGGTTCCATTCCTGAAACTATCTGTAAGCCAATTTCTCTCAGCAATGTCTGCGTTTAATAGCTACCCATATCATGTGCACATACAATACCACATACACTTGGTATAATTTCATTCAATAGTCACCCTAACACTACCCATAATTAAACTTGTGGAATATATACTGTATCCAATCATTAATGAATACCATGAAAACATTTTATTATTATTGCTGCTACCTTGAAAAATGCTTTTATTAAAAAAAAATGGTAGAATTTGCATAAAATCAATTTTTTGTAAATCAGGGCAATCGTAAGTGGGGGATCTCCTGTGCTCTGCTTTGGCATTTTACTTTACAAGAGCTCTTTGAGAATCAAATTTAAAAACAGCAATTTGCATTTCATTTCCTGTCAAAGGATTTCATTGTTAACATCTCAAGAGTTTAAGTAATAGTAAGCTAGTCAGATTTGTTGCCTTGTTCTGTATGAATTTTTAGTTCTGTGCCACTTTTTAATGGCACCCTTGGCCTCTTTTTCTTTCCCCATAGTGTGGCATTATCTTTAGTCTAATGTAGAGATGATAAATTATGTTTGTAATGTGGCTTGTTTTTGAAATATGCTAATTATATTTGCAGATTGATTAATTTAACTGCAGTCATTAATACCAGGGCAAATGTGGCACCATGAAAAATTACTCAAGTAGTGAGGTGATTGAGCAGTTAAACCATTTTGACTCGATAATGTTAACAAGATGCAGATAATTCATAGTTGTTTTGAGCATCAATGTAGAATTTTCAATATATTTTCAGAAAATCCAAAAAAACTGGATCTCTTTCCACAGAGGCTGCCTAACCTGCTGAGTGTTTTAGGTGTTTTCTATTTTTATTTAAGATTGCCTGCATCTGCAGTTTTCTTTTGATTTTCAACATTTGAAAGAATATCAGTTAAAAGTTTTGTAAAGCATGATGGTTGCTGGAACTAAAATGGAGATCAGCAAAAAATCTGGTAGCTATTTTCACCAAGTATTTTTATTTGTTGAAAGTATTTTTAAATGACAGTGAAATTATAAAGAAAACTGTTTACTGTACAAAGCTTGTCTCAGAGGTGTGAATAAAGTTAATAATTGCAGAACAAAGGGAAATTGAGTGGAATATGAATGATTTTTGAAGTTTGATGTTTAGAGATGACCAATTGTGCATCCAAGGTCTGTTGGCCTGACTTTGGGTATTACTGATGCATGATTTGTTGTTACTTCAGGGTGGGTATTTGGTCTTTTACTTTTCTACCATCTTTCTGTCATCCATGGATCACAGCTTGGCCTTTGTATGTGAGCTGCTTTCTGTTTTAAATGTTCTGAATAATTGTAAGAGCTAAACCTGTATTTTGTAAAGGAAGCCTTAATTCGCTTAGTTATGGTAAGGTAAAGTTGAGAAGTTATACTTGGGTTAACTTTTATACTGCTTTCTGCTAGGCTGTTTTATTTTGCAACTGCCAATATTCCAATGGCAGATGTATTAGATTTCTCTCTGTAATAACACAGGGTATTAGTAAAAAAAAAAATTGTTTTGACCTACTTTTGTTTCTTTAAAAAAATGCATAGGATGTAGAAATCCAAAAATTGATGGATGAATTGATTCTCAAGGATGCCGATCTGAATAAAGTGAAAAACCTGCTTGCCGTTTATGAAGAAAGAATGGAAGATTATGTGAGTTTCTAATTAGTTTTAAAAGAATATTATGGGACATTTGGTCTGTTTAATATGAAGATTTTTGTACTTCATATTAGTAATCAAGAACTCTGACAAATTTTAAGACTTTCAAGTCAAGCTCTCTGCCTTTGTTTGAACTTAAGGTACTTTGTCTTTATTGATTTTCAGATGTTTTGGACTTAGCAATGGTTTTCTTTTTGCTGGGCTTTTGTCTAATCAAATATCAATACTGAGCCCCAGCCCCATAAGGTGATGAGGTTTGCATTGGCTTCCTTGTTCAACCATCACTTCTGTTTTTTTTCCTTTCTTTTTTTCTGTTCTAATTGTTTGCTTTTGTGTCTGCCCCTTTGTTTGCACTTCATGTGACACATCTGCCCACTTCCTGAAACACATTTGACCCTTACCAATTTTTTCCGATGCACCATAGAAAGCATCCTATCTGGATGCATCACGGCTTGGTATAGCAACTGCTCTGCCCGTGACCGCAAGAAACTGCAGAGAGTTGTGGACACAGCTCAGCATATCATGGAAGCCAGCCTCCCCTTCATGGGCTCTGTCTATACTTCTTGCTGCCTCAGTAAAGCAGCCTGCATAATCAAAGACCCCACCCACTCCGGACATCCTCTCTTCTCCCCACTCCCATTGGGCAGAAGATACAAAAGCCTGAAAGCATGTCCCACCAGGGTCAAATGTTATAAAACAATTGAATGGTCACCTAGTACGATAAGATAGACTCTTGACCTCACAATCTACCTCCTTATGACCTTGCACCTTATTGTCTACCTGCACTGTACTTTCTCTGTAGCTGTTACACTTTATTCTGCATTCTGTTATTGTTTTACCTTGCACTAACTTAATGCAGTGTGTAATGAATTGATCTGTATGAACAGTATGCAAAAGAAGTTTTTCTCTGTACATGTGACAATAATATTCCAATTCCAAAACACTTGGTGAAGACTGTGCTGGAAGATAGTGGTCATCCAGCTTAGAGACTCTGGAGTTAAAGCAACTGGCAAACACTTTATTTTAAAACCTTGAAGTTTTCGATCCAGATTGAATGGAACTGTACCAGTCTTGTTTAGAAATTTAAAGACCAGTCAAAGGTCCTGGTCTAGAAATTCAACTGCAGAGTGCTATTTATTTAGTGTTTATTTCGGTGCCATGTTTGGAAAATGCATGCTGAATTGAGTGAAACATGAAGATTTTTTCAGGCTGCTTTGAGTTGCTCAGTAAATTGGACTGGACACCTCAGTGCTCTTACAAGTCGGTCAGTATTTAATTGTCAGACCCTCGTCAACTGACGTTGTGTTGTCCTTGGAATGACCATCGTTGGTTAGTCCAATGCAACAGACTTTTATAGCATAGAATTGGACAGGCACCCCAGAAAGGCAAGTCTCACACTTGCCTTCTACATTTCTGTTTCTTTTTCTTTCCACCGTGGTACCAATCTAACTAGCCATCTTTCATTCCCTTGCCTTTTGCTCAATACCTTGATAGCTCTGATTACCCTGCTCTCAGTCTTATTGACCCATCCACAATGAATCAGCTGCTTCCTCAGACAAAACTCTGCATAACATCCAGCTCGGTAGCTCCTGTTTCCAACCTGAAACATCAGCTATCCCTTTGCCTCCCCTCCAGTTTCTCACTGCAGGGGTTCCTCACGGCTGCATCCTAATCTTGACGATCTTCAGCTGCTTCATCGATAACCTTGCTTCCAGCTTGAGAACAGAAGTGCTTTCTGGGTCCATGACCTCTACCACCAAGAAGGACAAGGACAGGAGGCGCATGGGAACACCACCACTTGCAGGTTCTCCTCCAGGTTTTTGAAGTATATTGTATGATTCAGTCCAAATACTGGAACCCTCCAACAGTCTTCACCAGAATGACTCTGTTGTATAGCAGTGATTGCAAAAGGTGCCATGAACCTGTGCATCTAAGAACAGAACAGTAAAGTATGGGACAGGCCATTCAGCCCACAATGTTGTGCCGATCTTGATGCCAATTTATACTAAGTGTCCTCTTCCTGTGTGTCATCCATATCCCTTCATTCCTTTCATATTCATGTGTTTATATAAAAGCCTCTTAAACTCTACCAAACTGACTGCTATCACTACTACCCCTGGTAACCCATTCCAGGCACCTACCACTCTGTTTTCTCTTTAAAAAAACTTGCCCTTCATCACCTTTAAACTCTCCTCCCCACACCCCGCCCCCCCCCCCACCCCCCCCACCCCCCGACCTTAAAAACACGTTCTCTGGTGTTTGACATTTCTATCCTGGGGAAAAGATCCTATCTGTCTACCCTATCAATGCATTTCATAATTTTAAAAACCTGTCAGGTCTCCCCTCAGCCTCTGTTTTGGGGAGAACAATCCAAGTTTGTCCAACCTTTCCTTGAAGCTCATACCCTCTAATCCAGGCAGCATCCTGGTAAACATCTTCTGCGCCCTCTCCACAGTCTCTACATCCTTCCTATAATGGGGTGACCAAACTGCACACAATACTCCAAATGCAGTCTGACTAAAGTTTTATATAGCTGCAGCATGACTGACTTTTATACTCAACACCCTTATCAATGAAGGCAAGCATTCCATATGCCGCCTTTACCACCTTATCCACTTGCATAGCCACTTTCAGTGAACTATGGACCTGGACCAGGATCCCTCGGCACCTTAATGCTATTAAGGGGCCTACCATATACTGTATACTTTCTCCTTTCATTTGACCTCCCAGAGTGCAATACCTCTCACTTGCGTGGATTAAACCCATCTGCCACTTCTCTACCCATATCTGTAACTGATCTATTTTGTACTGTATTCTTTGATAGTCCTTTACACTGTCCACAACTCCACCAATCTTGGTGTCATTTGCAAACTTGCTAATCCATCCATCTACATTTTCATACAAATCATTGATATAGATCACAAACAGCAGAGCTCCCAGCACCAATCCTTGTGGAACACCACTGGTCACGGCCTTCCACCCCTACTTTGTCGTCTATAGGCAAGCTGATTCTGAATCCAAACTCTCAATCCACCCTGGATTCCATGCATCTTTATCTTCTGAATCAACCTACCATGAGCAGAAATTAAAGGCTATTGACAATTATCTTAGCTAAGGCTATATTTTAGTAATATCTCCCATGCCTTTCTAGGTGCAAACATTCCCAGTTTCTATTGTGTGTTATCTTCAGGTCGTGATCTAATTCCAGCTATTAATTATAAAATAGTACTGCAAATAATGTACCATCTAAACTAGTCACTTTTGAGAATTATTCCACGTCACCTGAAGTTCTACTGTTTTCAACTATCACATACTGCATTGACATTGTACTACATTAATGCTTGGCTTGTGTCAAAGTGCAGCCAATTTACTTTTCTACTAGCTTGATTCTGCTTTCAGACATCATTCACAGTTTTTTTTTGGGCATGACCTTAGAAGGTGTATTTTTAATATTATAATTAGATTGTTGTCAGATGGTAGTTATTGTAAGTAGAGTGCAGTCTGGCAGATCACAAAATCAAATGTTTTGCAGTTTTGTGCTTGGTCTTCAGTTAATCAGTTTCCACTTTGCCAGCCATTCGCACCTAATCTGTCTAATCTCAAACTGTGTTGCATATATCAAAATTGCTTATGTTTCTTATCAAAATAGTCTTTCAATGATGTGTTCAGCAGGTATTAACAATGTTGTTTACATTCATCTCCATATTTGGATAGCATTATGCCTGATTAATTTGCAATGTATAAGGGTCATATTGATATGGGCTGTGATGCTTCTAATCTCCTTCACTTGTTTATTTTAAATAATTTGAAAATCAAGGTCCCCTTTTCTTTCACTTTTGGGTTGCCACTTCCAAATTATAAAGTCAGGAATATACAATCTGTGTGTGTGTGTGTATGTTTGTATATATATTTTCTACAGCTGTTGTGCTCTGGTATTTCTGTATTTCTCCTGGACAGTGATCTTCAGGATGTTGCCTATAATTCCCTATTGTTTTTCTTTCTTGAAGGTGAAAAGTTCCATAGAATCATAAACGCAAGGATGAAAAAAGGGTTCTTTTGGCCCACCTTGTCCATGCCAACCGTGATGCCTGTCTATCGCTAATCTCATTTGTTGCATTAGACCCACATCCCTCCATGCTTTTCCTATCCAAGTACTTGTCTAAACTCCTTTTAAATGTTGTAACTGTATCTGCTTCCACCACCTCTTCTGGCAACCTGTTCCAAATATTCACCACCCTCGGTATGGAGAAACTTAGCCCTTGGGTCTTTTAAATTTCTCCCCTTTTGGTTGACTTGTAACTGCAAATCTACTTCAATGAGTTTAGAGCTTCCTATCTTGTATTTTATTATATTGTAACTGCTTATTTTCAATTGTCATAGTCGTACAGCATGCAAACAAGCCCTTCAGCTCAATTAGTCCATGCTGACCAAGATGCCCATCCAAGCTAGTCCCATTTGCCAGTGCCTATAACCTTCTAAACGTTTCCTATCGTGGACCTGTCCAACTGTCTTTTAAAAGTTGTTATTGTACCTGACTCAACCACTTTCTCTGGCAGCTCATTCTACATACATACTGCCCTTTGTGTTTGCAAATAAAGTTGCCCCTCAAGTTCCTTTTAAATCTTTTCCTTCTCACCATAAACCTATGCCCTCTAGTTCTTGATTCCCCAACCCTGGGGAAAAGACTGAGTGCCTTCTCCCTATCTATGCCCCTCATGAATTCATACATCTCCATAAGATCACCTCTCAGTCTACTATGTTCCAAGAAAAGTCCCTTGGCTGCAATATTTGCTTGCTTCCACTCTGGTTCTGAGATCAGTGTTGGACCTGTAGATTCTACCATAGGAATAGCAAGAGAATCCTTACGGACAGATCAGTAGCTTGTGAGGTGGTATGCTTCTCGCACATAGAGTCCATGTTCTTACTACCTTCTGACAAGCTCCTTCTCCACTTTTAAGTGATCATGGACTAGGGGTTCCCAGGAGTCTGTGGGACATTGTAATTTTTCAAGGAGACTTCAATATCTTTGAATCTTTGCCCCTGTCCACCTCTGACGGTACTTAGAATAGTGTGTCTGATTTGGGAGTCTGATATCAGCCATGTGAACGCCTTGTCCTGTCCTGCCCAATAGTTTACTGAGTACAATTAGGGCTTTGCTGCTGTAGATCTCTGCCTGAGAGAACATGCTGATATTAGCTTGCCTATTCTTCCAGTGGACCTGGATGGTCATATTATAGCTGTCCACTGGGGTGTAATTATAGAAAAAGGCATTTTGTGCTGTAGAAGCTGGGCAAATCATCTTGCATGATTCCAGGCTGAATCCAAGATGAAGAAATAGATCCTTTGCAATCATGTAAGATTGTCTCTCTCAGGTTATTATCTTTGGAGACTAAATTATGTTTGAAGAGTAATTGATAATATTTTGACTGTCATCAGTGTAAAAATACTTCATTGAAGATGTTCATGATTCTTTGTTATTCTCTTGAAATCAAATTTCAAATATCTTTTTTCTCTTTTTTTTTAATGTAAAACACTTTTTGAATAATTGTTTCTTTTCCTGAATATATCAAAGTTAAACATATGGCCTTGGTATGCAATATAAAAATCAGTTTTTTTTTAGCTTTTCTATTTAGCTTTGTCTTTTAGAAAAGGCTGTAATGTGATATTGTGGTATTTTAAATGTTTTTCCTTGTACTTAGAGCAAAACTATGGAAAGCATTCAAGGAATGTTGGAAACCTGTGGTAGAACTGAAGATTCATACAATAAACCAATGGAAAATCCTTCAATGATAAATAGAAAACGTACTTATGAAAATTGTCAACAGGAAGATGAACCACCTTCCAAGAAAGGTAGCGCTTTCGTTTGGCGTTAAAATTGAGCCGCAAACTGATGCAAAGAATTGATGGTTCAGTATTTGATAAATGTCTCGGGCTGCAGAAGAGTATGTTTTGCATAAATCTACAAATCTTCAAGTCTATAAATTACATTTTGTTTTCAATGATTTTTTCTGAAGAATTTGTGCACAGGGTTCTCCTGAACTCAGATTTTTTAAAAAAACCAAACACATTTAATTGTTGGATTGCCAAAAATAGCCTTTTATTTTAATTTCTATGGACCTGGCTAACTTAATTAATAGAGAATGCTACTCTGGGTACCAGATATTTACTTTATTGAAGTCTGCAATAATACAAGTTGTTTTTTGTCAATCAATCAATGGACCCCCAGAAGTTGCTAAACCCATTTATCTTTTAGGTGTCATGATGGATTTGCATGCAATTTCTGAATGTAATTTTGATGAACTGGCCAGGACACCTAGAAACATAGAAAAAACCCCTATTGTTACTTATCTGTCAACTAATTTTCAATCCAGGCCAATACATTACCCCCGTATCATGTGCTTTAATTCTGCATACTAACGTCTTATATGGAACTTTTATCGAAAGCTTTCTGAAAATCCAAGTACACTACGCTGACAGGTTCACTCGTACCTATTCTACCAGTTATATCCTCAAAAACAATTATCAGGTTTCTAGTGGGATCATTTTGGATATGGGAGTTTGAAATAATAGCATGTTATGTATAGTCAGTCCATTATGCATACACTAGTAGTAGCACAATTTTTTTGAAAAAGCTTTGCTTTGTTACTGCTTTGGCTTTTAATTGTCCTTATTTCAATCTGCAGTACAATATTATAAAGGTACTGCCTTGATGCATGGAATGTTTACACCACCATACCCATTTTTATTTAGCAACTAAGATGTTTGAACCTTTTTTTCCTTCTCATAGGTTCATTTGACAAAGATCTATACAAATGCACAGGCATGAAAACTCTTGAACAGAAAGTTGAAGGGATGAGAAATGAATTAACCAATAAAGAGAGTGCAGTAATAACATTAAATGAAGAAATACGGAATTTGAAGGATCAGTTAGCTTTATCCCAAGAGAATCTTGACAATGAGAAAATCTTAAAAGACGAATTGAATCAATGCATTGAAGGGCTCCAGTTGGAACTAACTTCTTCAGCTGAGACAGTTTCCAAACTAACGGAACAGATTGGAAACCAAAATTCAAATTACGAAAAACTAGTACTTGAGCTTAAATTTGAGAAAGAATTAAATGTGCAACACTCTCAAAAAACTAAACAGCTCCAGACAGAGATCGAATTGAGTAGGCATGAAGTTACACAGAGAGAACTACAAAATAAAGCGCTGGAAGATAAAATAAGCATGCTAAGTGATTTCCAGAAGGAATCAGAATTGAATGCTATAGAACTGAAATGTACCAAGGACCTCCTGGAAAATGAAAAGAGAGAATCTCTAAAGAAAATGACAGAAATTGAATCTCTGCAGAAACAACTATCTATACTTGCTCAAGAACTAGATGAGGCAAAGGCTGTGGTGCAAAGACGAGACAGTGGTCATTTCCATAAGACTATTGAAAAACTGCAGAAAGAATGTGAGGCTGTAGTTAAAATGTCATCTCAAAAAAGCCAGCAAATTCAAGAATTAAATGAAGAGCTCGAGTCCTTGAAGAAGCAAAATGCAGACCTTCAGACCAAATGTACTGAACTGGAAGCAAATGAAACCACAACTCAGATCTTGCTTCAGGAAAAAGATGCCAAACTTCAAGAGTTGAAAGCAAATTTTAAAGAGACTGAAGATAAGTTGCAAGCTCTAATGCAAAGCAAAGAATATATTGCAGATCTTGAGAAAGAGATTGAAAATTATCAACATATAATGGAAGCTCGAGAGTTGGAAATCTCAAAGAATAAAACCAATTTAACCAGATTTGAAGAGCAATTGAAAGAGAGGGAGAGATGCATTGCTGATCTGCAAAATAATTTAAAATGCATGGAAAAGAAATTTCTTGACTCAGACAAATGTGTTGACGATCTTAAACTAAATCTAAAATCTCAGGAGGTTAGATTTGAGAAAGAAGTTTTACAGGCCCAAGATAATTGGCATGCTGCAAAAGAGACTTTATCTAAGAAGGAAGGAGAACTGGAGAGCAAACGTCTTGAATTTAATAAGTGAGTATTTGAAATGCATTACATGGCAAATATACAGAGTTCTACAAGTGATCATCCAAGTCTCACGAATGGCTTATTGATAAAAGAATACATTCCTTTGCAACAACAAGTGTGTTGGTACAATAAAATTGCTACTAAATTTTAAGTTGTGATTAAATGATCTGATCCATAGAACCATAGAAAACGGGCCATTTGGCCCTTCTAGTCTGTGCCGAAACATTATTCTGCTAGTCCCATTTACCTGCCCTCAGCCCATACCCCTCCAGGCCCCTCTCTCGTCCATGTATTGCTTCTATTGTAGTTTCAAAGTTTGTTTTCATATGGAGACCTGCTCTTGATAGATATTGATTAATTAATGATCAAGTCTGTACAAAATTGAAATTTATGCTTTTGTTACTGAATTGACAATAAGTACAGTGATTACAACTGCTATTAATGCATGACTAACCTGGAAGGGAAATATGGAAAACCAACTTTGAACAAAGTTGTTTTTGTGATATGTATTCATACTTTTTTTTTAAAAACCCCACATACATAGAAAGGAGACTTGTGCATTGTGAAGCAGTGATATTAGCAAAAATTGGCAAAATTGCAAGATCTATAAGATTCAAGTGTGCAAAACCTTTATCTGGAGATCTTTGTTCAAATGTCTACAAATTGATAGTGTAAAAAGATTAAAAAATTAAAGACGTTACTGAAACTCAGTCTAATCTTAAGTCTTTGTTTTCATTTTTAAGAATTTAACTTCCTTTTTAGCTAACAGCCAAGGCACAGTATTGGCAACAACGTAGCATATTCATTCCATTCTGTACTGATGCATCAGTTTGAATTGAATTCACAACCTGCAGAATCTGCTATGAGTGTTTCCATTAAGCTATCCTGACACCTCAAAATTTGCACTTTACATAAAGTTGAATGTAACCTTGCTGTTTAACAGCTTGATCTGAATGATATTTAAGTTGAAATTTCTTTTGATCATTTTGTACTCCCACTATACAAATGTCAAGTGTATATGTTGTTAGGCCTGGAATGGGTTGGCTAGACCTAAAATTCTGCTTTTTGTTGCCACAATTTCTTAAACTTGGTAATAAAAAAATATCTTTGCTGTACCAAAGGCTGAGAAATGAACTTTCTGAAAATGCCTCAAAATGTCAAAGATTGGCAGTTGACCTGCAGAGGAAAGATGAAGAGTACAGAGAACTCAAGGAAAAATATGTAGATGCCAAGAAACAAATGCAACAGGTTGAGACAGAGGTGAGTCTAATAGTTAACGATTAAACAAGAAGTCTGCTGGAAACCTGAAATGTGCATTCAAGGTGCTGGAAATGCATAGTTTCAGTAAAGAGTAAAGACTTAAAAATGATGTGTAGAAGTGAAATAAAATAATGGTTTGAATGGCCATGCAGATTGCATCGTTAAATGTGTAATTACTGATTTCTTGATGTACAGAGAAGTTATAATTTTATTCTGCTGCCATGAGCCTTTTTTGCACCAGCTTTCCGAGAGTTTTGTCCATCAGGTTGCTTTAATTTTGAGATGTCTATTGTGGTTTGTTCCAAAGGGGTTTGACTTTAGTGACTATTAACTCAAGTAAGGTGACTGCTAAGATGAAATTCTTTCATGGTTTTGCTTACTGGTCTGCAAAGCTAATGCACCAGAATTTGCTGCCAGCAGGGGGCTACTCACATTCAATGCTGATCTATGTGCTAGGTATTTATTTATATTTTTGTTGTCCTACTATTGTCAATTTGTACTCTGAAACTGAACTAATCCCTACTGGTGAGGCCCTAAAAGGCACAGAGGCCTTGTGTAATGTAATGGTGCTACTTGTTTGGTTGGAATGGAGAAGTGACACTCAAAACTGCTGAATCCCTGACACTCAGCTAAGCCATGACTCTCCTCTTTGTCAGCCATCAAAGTTGTCAAAATCATTTCTGTATGGCTCTGTCATTCACAAACTAAAAATTGATCAAATATTGACTTTCTAAATGTATTAGAAATTGAATATAACCTAACTACGAGTTGAACACATAATTGAACTTAAACTAAATGGGCTTAGTTAAACTTTTTTTAATGTAGTATTTAATACTATTTTGCCATTTGCTTTCCTCTATTCAGATGCATTGAGTTGCTGCTCCTATGTTAGATTTACCTTGGGATAAGGTTAATGGACATTTTTCCCTGTGTTGGGAAAGTTTTCATTGAATTACTGGGCTGTTTGAGGAATCCAATGTTGGACCACAGTCGAGAAATTGACAGCAAAGAGCAATCAGCAAGTTTGCCACTTGTGTTGAAATTTGGGGTCATTTGATGCAGAGAAAAATGTTGATATGTAGATCTTGTGATATTTCCTGGGAAATCAAAAACTTGACAGAGCAGAATGGAACATGAGCCTATGTAGTCAGTAAACATGCAGTGATGAAGCTGGGGCTTAAAACTGCAAAGAGGAAGAAAAGTGGGGCAATATCTTTGGACTGGTATTATTAAAGAGAAATGAGTGGTTAAAGTAAAACATTTAAGACAAATGTTTAAAAGGCCAATATTTAGAGTTATGATGAAAGGTTATTGATCTGAAATGTTAACACTTTCTCTCATCAGAGGCTGCCTGACCTGAACATTTGGCATTCTATTTCAATTTTGGCATTTCTCCCCAAATTTTCAGATTTCCACAAAGCGGGAAGAAGAAAAATCTCTGAGACACAAAGTATCTGAACTTGAGAGAATAAAAAAACAAATAACTCAGGAGCTTGAGACTAAAGAGCGAATGATTCAACAATATAAACAGGTATGTTTGGTTTAAATAAATAGCTGTTCTGAAAGCTGAGATACAAGTATATCCAAAGCATAGATACATTTTTAGAATACAAAAGAATTGAAGGATATTGGGATGTTAGGAAAGTGGAATCGAACAGGATCGGCCAAGATCATATTGGAATGATGGAGTAGGTGAAGGAAAACTGGGACTGACTTAAAAATTCAATCTGTTTATTGGGTTCTCACCATCAGAAATACACAAGCAGAAATCTAGTTAGAAAACGATCTTCATTTCAATCTGCCCTTTTTACTCGAGCAACATGGAGGTTATATTAACTCAATTTTCTCGAAGTTTCAGACCCATTTTGATTCTTGAGGCATAAAGTGAATTGAGCCTTGTCTGTCTTTCATCATGCCTTAAATATAGTGTTTTCCTCAAAGCTTTGCCAAGATTGCTCTAGCCTACTTATATACTCGTACGTTCTTGCAAAACAGTCACTGAGAAGGTGTCAAAACACACAAACACTTGTGCCTTTCTTTTGTTTTGAAGACCTCATTCCATACATCGATTTTGGCCTACTGCACATGAAGTTATGTTCTCTTCCCATAGTTTTTTATGCCCCCACCACCCAGTTATATGATAACAATATTTAGTAAGTCTATGGTAATATCCATGGTTGCATCATGTTAGTAGCTCAATATTTTGCAAATGTTATTGTAAATACTGTGCAGAAGGTTTCTAAATTACGAACTATATATCTTACGATTTTAGGTGTGCCAGAACGAAGACGACTTGAAGAAGAAGGTAGAAATGTTAATGATCACCTTAAATGAGAAAGACACTGCTTTAAGAAAACTGGAAAAGTTCTTGGAAGAGATTAAAACTCGACACCAAGTGAGCGAGCAGCAGGTTAGTGTAGTCTCAGAATTTCCAGAGCTAAGTAAGTAACCAATATTCAGTTTAAGGATTTAAATATTAAGCCTTTGTCAGAGGAGGGGTGTGGTGGAGGGGGGACATGGGAAGTATTAAATTTGTTATTTTAATTATCAAGTCATTACCTATTTCTTAATCCTACTAATTGCAGTAACAAAGTTATTTGCTGGAAGTATCTAAAATTTATAGAAAATATAATCAGATTTCATACGTTTTCCTTAAATATATTCCTTGGTTGTTAACATAACAAAACACATTTCTTTGATTTCTATAAAGTGCTTTGACACACAGGGCTCAAATGAAGAAAATAAGCCAACACCTGACCCATGCGTCGTGCCAGCTGGTAAAGTAGAAGAAACTATAGGTCTTCTGCAGACTACTTACAAAGGTATTTAAAGAAATCAAATATAATTGGGATTTTTACAACACTTGCTTTATTCAGATACTAATGATTTATGAATGCAATTTCTTTTTTAGCTTAGGGAACTTGGTTTAAATGTTTGGAAGACTCTGATTTCACTTTAAACAATACATTTGTTGTGAATGATTGCATCACCATCTTAACCTTGATAGCAACCTGGCTGAGGGATAATGACACCTTACCTCTTTAACAAATCCTCTTCACCTGGTTGCCTGACTTTTCTAATGGTGGGGTGGCTCTTATTACCAAATGGTCCCCTATTTGTCCCTGCACCTTTCTGACAAAATCCTCCCCTTTGGGACTCTTACTTTGAGAGATAGCAAAATGGAACAATTAAAGTACTCGCTGTCTACCCCCTATCCAGTACCGTAAAACTTTCTCATTGGTTCTTCCATTTTACAACAGTGATTTTACAACCATGGTAATTTCCATTTCCACCTTGAATCATAGTGTTCACTCTTCTGACTTCACTGCCCATCTTCCCTGGATCTCTCCTCGTACATAAACTTGCAAATCACTTTTCATAGCCCCCTTCCTCCTGCCCCTTTGGCTTTGGTATCTTGTAGGGACTCATTACTTGGTTTTGTGTGTGATTGACTCCTTCAATTACCACCTTGTATCACTCTAGTCCTCCCAACCCATCTGCCTCTGGAAAAAGAATACTTCTAATTAATTTAAACCACTCTCAATTCCAATTGTCTTAACTTTTGACCATCTGTTCACAATGGCAACTTTCAACCTCTGCACCCATACCCTCAACTTATCTTTAATACCCAAGCTTCCATTAAAAGCCATTACTTATCTCTGCTGTTCCCATGTTGCAGTCCTCATCTTTGCTTCCTTAAGTCCAAGGGCTGCACACTTAAAGGCTCACCTTATAAATAGTTCAGTAATTCCTTCCTTAACAATAAGCATTATTTGACACATTCCCCAGTTGCATAACACTATACCAACTTCAATCACTCATTCCTCTTCAAATTCATTGAATATATTGGACCCTCCCAAATCCATGCCTATTTTTCCCAAAACTCTCCATCCTTTGTAACAATGGTAATTTCTACAATTACATCATGCGCTTCATGACCAGTCTGCAGCTTTTGACAAGGTTGACAATACCACCCTCCTTCAATGCCTCTGTGTGCCCTTTGATCTGAATGGGAATGATTCAATTCTATCTAGTTGTAGTCAAAGAAATATCTGCAAATCTTCTTTGAGCTCTCCTCAATTTCATCCATTCCTGACTCTGTTCTTCACCACCCTCCATTTCAACCACCACTTTTTTTTTAATCTGCATAGTATACCTTGGTGATGCCATCTGAAAACTTCCAGTTTCCACATGTACCTTAAAAATACCCAGCTCAAGTTTACTATCATGTTTCTTAACCTCTCAACTGTCTACGTTGTCTGATTGCATGTCTGCCATACAGTATTCGTTGGGGAGAAGTTTCCACCAACCAAATATTAGGAAGTCTGAAATCATTGTCTTGCATTCCTCCCATGTTCTTTCATTCCTAACCACCAAATTCATCCCCCTTCTTCGCAATTGTGAGAGTCTGTAGCACACTATTTGAGACTTTTGTGTTATATTTCACCTTGAGATAAGCCTTCAACCATATATCTTTGCCATCACCAAGAATGCCTATTTCGGTGTCTAAGGCTGTCTGACTTAACCCCTCTCAGTTTACTTCAATTTTCAACCCTTGAGTATCTTCATTTTTAGTAAATTAACTATTTGTAACGGTGCTTTTAACTAGCAAGAACCTAGGCTGTGGAACATTCTTACTAAATATCTCTTTTTTTTCTACTTGCTTCTTCTTTCGTAGATCCTTATTAAAACCATTTTTTTCATCTGTCCTGTTATCTCTTGATGAACTTGGTACTGTGAAGTTTTATGGGATGTATTGCTCTCTTGTCATATAGTACATTTGATACTGTTCAAAGGCATCTTGATCCCTAAACTGCCCTAAAATATTATTCTCATGGCATACCATTTGTCACCCGGAGAACAGGTGGAGCAGGCATGTTCTGTCTTGGTGAAGCAGTGCTCAGGCAGCAATCTGATGAATATATGCTCCTGACTTGGAATTTGATGTTTAATGTGTGGAGTTTCTTTGGTCATTACTATGTCCTTTTATAAATTTAGTGGATAATCCAGTATTATCCCTTGTTCAAGTGATGTACACCTGAATTGCATACCTTGCAAATGGTTTGGCCATTATCTGCTCTATTTCAATGGATCTGATGTTTGTCGCTTGGAGAGGTCCTAGATTAATTTCCTTGTTTTTTTGACATCCTGATTTTCAGCTTGCAGGCATAGATTTGAGTTTTACTTGGGTTGGATTATAAGATATCCATTTGGATGATAATATGACATCTCATGTACTGGGAAAGGAAACTTGCTTTGTTTGAAACTTGCAAGACGATATTTTAAATGTGGTGGTTTTGATGTCACTACTACCTAAGTATTTCTAGCTACAATGAAAGTATTACATTTTTGTGTGATTTGTGTGATGCCTTCAGATCCTTTACATTTCTGCCCTTCACCTTGGCACAATACCGCTTTTGATCTATGGAATAACTGAATTTTTAAGTTAGAGTTCCAAATCTTTTTAATGTGTATTTGTTGTTGATTATCTGTTCCAATTTGCATCAAGAACTTCAAGATAAAGAGAAGGTAATTCAAGATAAAGAGAAAATAATTCAAGATATGAAAATTGTATTAACTGAACAAGAACAAACTCAAACTGAGCAGGATACATTGCTTGAAACCAAGTTCAATGAGATTGAAGAACTTAAAGCAGGTGACTTTTAAATTTTAACTTTTGATGGTTGCTACCACCAAGCACTCTGAGTTGCACAAACCTATCAGTCCTTGATGAAAAGGGAATAAAGCTATAGCTAGGCTTTTGAGATTAACTATAGCTGAACCATCCAAAATTACACTTATTTGTTTTCATTCTTTCTTCTAAAGTTCAGTTGCTAAATCTTCTAAAGTAAAGCATAGCAGAAGCCTGCAGGAGTCGTCAGATGTTTTTACAGCTGATTTCTATCAACATAATCCATTGAGAATCCTGTATTCTGACTAAAGACACTTCAAACATGGAGTTTTTTTTATGTTTTGCCATTGAGCAGAGGAATTGTATACTTTCAAAAGATTTTTTAAAAGTATTATTTTCCCTTTCTAGAATTAGAAAAATGGAGGCACCAAGCAAAAGAATTTGAGAAGAAATGTGATACACTTGAACACAACCAGGTAGTGAAAAATGCACATCAAGGTGCTAATACAGAAATAACACAGTTGCAAGAAGAAATTCAAGTTTTGAAAAAGCAATTAGTGGTGAGTTTTCTAAATAAATCAATAGCTGTAAGTAGAAGATTGTGGTTCAGGTTCTGTATTCAAGGTTAGGGATTACATTTCACTGCAATGCTGAGGGAATGAAGGATAGTTGGAGGCCATTTAGATGGGATGTAGAAATGAGGCTCCATCTACTGAAACGAGGAAGAATAGGAGAGCTTTCACTTTTCCTCTCCAACCTATCACCTGCTCACACTCTATCTTAACTTTGCCTGCACGTAGCCTTTCCCTCATGTTTTAATTAACTTAAGGAAACTGAGCTCTTTCTTTATCCCGCTAATTGATCTCCTGAGGTAAGACTCTTATAAACTGTGCATTGTCTTAAGTTGAACTGGGAGCTGAAACAAATAAGATGGACCTTAGTGGCCCATACTGTGAAATTGGGACAAGCAGTTACTGTTATGACTGAGGGTAGGAAATTTATAATGAGAAACTTTGAAATCATCTACAAAGCCTAATTTTGAATATTAAGAGAGACTAATTTTATAACTTTTTTGATATTTCCAATTGAAGGTTTTTGAGCATAAAATGACACTAGCTGATGCTTTAAAAATTATATAATCCACAAAGATTAAGTAAAATTAATTCAATTTCTTTAGGAAATGGAAGATAAGCAGAGATGTAATCGGGATAAATGGCTTAATGAGAAAATGCTTCTCCTTAAGCAAACAAAGGAAGCTGAAGATCAGCGCAATAAAGAAATGAGAAAATGGACAGAAGAAAGGGAACATTATTCTAAATTACAGTCAGAAGTGGTAAGGACAATCTATTCAGATTTAATCAAAGTTATGAAGTTGCCAGCTTATTTATGTAGAAGTTTTATATATAAAGTCTGCAAAATCTATTTTCAAAAAAAGTCATTTTAATTCTATTATTTATTGCTGCTGTACACCAACAGAACAAAGTCTAGTATAGGTTTTCTCACCAATTATTAAAATTACATTAATCTTTGGGGAGCATGGGGGAAGTTGAAAGCTATGAAATTATTAAACAATTGAATTGACCTGGGCTCTTCGGAGTTTGTTTTCCACTTCAAAAACATCTTGTCCCTGAATTTACCATACTTCACCTTGAACAGACTGTCAAAATCCTCTTAAGAATCTCAATCCTGCTAAGCATTATGCTTGTATGTACTCTGATTTGAGTTCTGCTCTTTCTGTAACTTTAATATACTACAAAGATGTTACCTTAAGTTGAATGAGAACCTAAATTGCAAGAAACTTATCAGGAATATGTGTAGTTTTCAAGAATCTCAAGCAATTTTTTCCAAAACTTTGATTCCTTTTTTAATGCAATGGCAATCTTTCCTTGTAATCTTAAAGGAGACTTCAAGTAAGAACTGTGTTCCATCTACCTTGCCCATCCTAATCCAATGGCTTTCTTAATGGTGAAATTTGTCTTCTAAGTGGAAAGATATTCTCTTACAGGAGTCGAGTTGCACTGCACTTGTTAAAGCTTCCAACAATTTGCATTAAGTCTCAAGTTGCTTCATTGGCAGCACTCAAAATTATAGATTCAAGTCCTACCAGAGTGTAACTATTATTTAAGTTTCTCCGTGGATTGTCACCTTGTCGTAGCGGAGAAGCTTGTGTGGTCCTGAGATCCCGAGAGCGATGCTGTCTGGAGCGATGCTGTCTGGAGCTATGCTCCTGGTAGGGTCACCCATGGCGGTAAGGTCGATGGTGAGGTCCCTGACAGAGAACAGTCTAACCAAGACCTCAACGGTGGAACTGGCGGACGAAGTTATTTCAAACTCAACGGCTGTGAAGGCGGATGAAAGCTGCAACAAATCCATCAGTTGGTTGATTTGTGAAGTATCGTGTGCTTTTTGAAGTGCAACATCAAGTACACGTTAAACAAACATGCACAGGCATCTTCGCTCTGTGGGCTACTTCTGATCAACGGAACGAAGACCATCATCCTCGATCTCAAGGGATAGCCGCGACAACGACGATTATTTAAGCTAACAGCCCTGTGTGGAGAGGAAGAACGAAAATATGCTGCTTTATTCTTTGGCTATGTTAAAGGAAAGTTTTATATGCACCTTGAGATGGGTATAAAAGATCCTATGACACAATTTGCATATGAGCTGAGTAGTTCTGTCATTTGCCTAGCTAACAATTACTTCTGAACCTAACCAACAAAACAGATGTCGTTCTACGTTAGATGCTCCCATTTCGGAGGAAGAAATAAAGTAATATTTTCAATGAACTCTGGTAAAGCACCTGGCCCTGACGGATATACAGCCGAATTTTTTAAATCCTTTTCTGATATTCTTGTTCCCTGGTTAACAAAAATTTTTAAAGATGCCCTATCAGTGGGTAAACTACCACAATCTTTCTATGAAGCAACTATTTCTTTAATTCTTAAAAAGGATAAAGATCCCACTGATTGCATCTTATAGACCTATTTCTTTATTAAATGTAGATTCAAAAATATTTTCCAAAGTATTGGTCTTTAGATTGGAAAAGGTTCTTCCACAAATTATCTCTGAAGACCAGACTAGATTTATTCAGAATCATTATTTACATTTTAATATTTGGAGATTAATGAATATTATATATACCCCTTCATCCCAAATTCCAGAATGTATTGTCTCACTAGATGCTGAAAAGGCGTTTGACAGAGTCGAATGGGAATATCTATTGATTACACTTCAAAAATTTAATTTCAGCCCTAAATTTATATCTGCGATTAAACTGATTTATTATACACCTATGGCTTCAATACTTACTAATAATCAAAGATCTCCTTTGTTTAGGCTTTTTCGAGGTACTAGACAAGGTTGCCCTTTAAGCCCTTTTATTATTTGATATTGCTTTGGAACCCTTGGCTATTGCACTTCGGGATCCTTCAAATATATGTGGCATTACTCGTGGACAGAAGATTCATAAGATACCTCTCTACTTTAGATTCCTCCAGATTAGAAATATATTCTCACAGTACTATCACTACTAGATCAGTTTAGTGTTTTTTCTGGCTATAGATTAAATCTTAATAAGAGCAAACTTTTTCCATTAAATATGCAAACCCCAATTTACAGGCAATTACCTTTTAGATTGGTAACTGACTATTTTATGTATTTAGGTGTTAAAATTACCAAGAAACATAAGGACTTATTTAAAGCTAATCTGTTGCCTTTAATTGATCATGTTAAACAATTATTTACTAAATGGTCCCCACTGTCTTTATCATTGGTAGGCCAAATTAATGCGGTTAACATGAATATTTTACCAAAATTTTTATGTTTATTTCAAGCGATTCCAACTTTCGTCCTGAAATCTTTTTTTTGACACTATTGATTCTAAAATTCTTTCATATATTTGGCAGAATAAAAACCCAAGGTTAAGTAAGAAATATTTACAAAAACTGAAAAAGGATGCTGGTATGCCCCTGCCTATCTTTAGATGATATTATTGGGCAAGTAATATCAGAAATTTAATTTTTTGGATACAAGATTCAGAGGTAATTCAATGCCCCAAATGGGTACACCTTGAGCACCAATCGTTACTTGAATTTTCACCAGTTTCTATTTTAGGAGCTTCACTCCCTTTTGCACTTACCAAATTAAGTAAGCACATGATTAACCCAATTGTTAAACATACAATACGAATATGGTTTCAATTTTGTAAATTTTTTGGATTGAATAAATTTAACTCGTCAAGTCCCATTCAATCTAATTTTTTCTTTCACCCATCCATAGTTGACTCAGCTTTTTCCGTATGGAAAAGGAAGGGAATAATATGTTTTTGTGATTTATTCATTGATAACTGTTTTTCATCTTTTGAACAACTGTCTAACAAATACAATTTGTCTAGATCACACTTTTTTCGATATTTGCAGATTAGAAATTTTTTAAAAGCTACTATACTCTCTTTTCCAACACTTTACAAAACTGAAATTACGGAAAAAATTTTAGGTCTTAATCCTTATCAGAAGGGCTTGATAGCAATAATCTATGATTTAATTATGAAAATACGTCCAGAATCACTGGACAAAATTAAGAATAAATGGGAAAGCAAACTCCAGACATCTTTACCGACAGAGACATGGAAGAAAATTCTTCATTTAGTTAATACATCTTCAATGTGTGCCAGACCCTCGTTGATACAGTTTAAGGTAGTCCACAGATAAGCTAGCCCGTTTTTATCACCATATAAATCCTATATGTGACAGATGTAAATTGAATGTCAAAAGATAAGCTAGCCCATTTTTATCACCATATAAATCCTATATGTGACAGATGTAAATTGAATGTGGCTTCTCTGACACACATGTTTTGGTCCTGTCCTCTTTTGGAAAAATATTGGAAAGACATTTTTAACATTATCTCAACTGTATTGAATATTGATTTACAACCTCACTCTATCACTGCAATTTTTGGATTACCAAGGACAGAGTCTGGCCATTTATCTGCTTCCACTTACCGTATGATTACCTTTGTTACATTAATGGCCAAACGATCCAGTTTGCTTAAATGGAAGGATCCAATACCCCCTACTACTTTTCAATGGTTCTCTCAAACTATATCATGTTTAAACTTGGAAAAAATTAGGAGTGGTACTGTTGATCCTTCGCTTAAATTGAAGATATTTGGAGTCCATTTATTCAATATTTTCACATGATATAGATCCCCCTTCAATAATCAGTAATTCTCCAATTTAGAGGAACGGAGTTGACGACATAATATTGCTCTGTTTCTACTGAGAAATTTCAGTCCAGTCTTTTTTTTCTTCTTTTTGAAATTTTTCTGTTTAGTTTGGTTTGATATATTGTTTATAATTTTTCTTATTGATTTGGGTTTTTTTTTCTTTTATAAAAATCAAAAATTAAAAAAATTAAAAAAAAACATGTCTCATTTGCTATTTGTGGCACCTTGTTTGCTGACATCTCGTCCCTGAATTTGCCAAAGTGGATCTTTAATGGAATGTCAAAATCTTCCTGAGAATATCTATGCCAGTCTGTTGGCTGGTCCTAAGGGCGAGTTTCTATGTAAATTGTAATTGTGTATATTAAATACGACAACTTTGAATGTTTGGAACAATTCAGTTTTAATCATTTTATTTTCTTTAAGAAAAACCTAGCATCTGAAATGGTTAAGAAGGAAAAGGAAATGCAGATGTGGCGAGAAGAAAGGGACAGCTTAGTAAAGGAGTTGGAAGTGCAGCTTGGGAATCTTATAACCAGCAATAAACAGAAAGATGAAGAAATAAAAAGACTCAAGGATTCTGCAAAGGAGTGCCCAATGGAGGTGAGGGGGGATGTTTATGTACACGTGTTCAACTAATTTTTTTTAGAAAAAATACTTTTCTAGAAAAAATACTTTTCTAGAAAAGATGCACACCGGATGATGCAAGGTTTTATTCTGAACAAGTTGCAACAGATAGGCTGACAGGCTGGTGCCATGTGAAATGCAAATTCCTGCATCTGGATCTAACAGAAAATATTTAAAAGCAAGTTGGTCAGGGCTTTTTTTGGGGGGGGGGGGGGGGGGGAGGGTGGTGGTGGTAGGTGGGATTCATTACCATGAGGGCTGACTTCATGTTCAGATCTTGAGAATGATATTAAGCGGATAAAATAATTGCATAATTTTGATGCTTTAATATAAGATCATATGACCTTTAACTTTAAAATCTCAATCAGATGATTCATTTTAATGTTTTATTTTATTTGTTGGTTAGTCCGAAACTGTCCTGGATTCTTCAGAAGTTTCATCAGAAAATGGAGCAAGGATAAGTAGATTTCCAAAACCTGAACTAGAAATTCATTTTACACCTCTTCAACCGAACAAGATGTCAGTAAAAGAACCAAGGGGCAATTTGATCAGTGTGAAAATACCCAGAACCAACAGCAGAAAAAGAAAAAGCTTTGCAATGGAAGAGGTAAAGAATCCATGTAAAATACTTGCTCTGTTATTTTTGTTAGATTTCTATTTTACATTCAGTATAATTTTTTAAAAATCTGGTTGCATCCATGTGTGTATCAATCCCACCTCTGAGTCAGAAGGCTTGTAGATTCAACCCCCACATAAAAGACAAGCTCAAATTCTAGGCTGTCACCCTTTTGCAGTACCAATAGTTCTGCACTGTAACTACCATTTTTGGATGTGAGATACTAAATTGAATGCCATGGTCCTATTTCAAAGAATCATCCCATCTACTGGCTAATAATCATCCTTCGACCTACACTTTTGGTTACCACATCACTGTTTGTGAGGCAATATGCACAAATGGATTTTAAAGCTTCATGAAATTGTTTACAACTTAAGGTTGTCTGCTGCTAAGGCCATATGTATTTGGGTGACTTTATGTCAAGGTTTGAGCAGATTAACTAAAGATGTTTTTCATTTAGAGTAGGGAACTGATCTTCAGTTTTGTCTTATTCAGAAATGGTCCATGCACGTGTATAACCTTTCAAAGCTGGTTTCAAAGAAAACCTGGCATTTTGCCAGCTGCAAATACCACTTATCGACTGCTTATTATAACTTGAATCTCAAAGATGCTTTTATCCATGTGGTCGTTGAAATGTTTGTGCACCATCTTATCAGAATAAAGGTTTTATTTAAAGTAGATGGGGTGGTTTAAGTCTTTAAAAATGTATTTCGTTTGATCCATCAATGTTTTACATCATCATTCTAAAAATTATGATTTGTTTTGAGTAATTCTTTTATCCATAAATAAGGATTGCATTTTCAAACTGGTCTGTTTAGTCTTTAGAAGTGAATTTTACATAAGTACCTCCCCAAATATGATGCAATATTTTAAAGTTTCCAAATGTTATGATTTTATTTATATATACATTTTCCCCTCACTTTACAATTACCCTTCAAGAGTGGTATGCTGTCAGCCTGCTGGAAAAGCAATTCTCCAAAGAAATCCTCAGCAGCTGGCATTTATAAGGTACAATTAGTGTTGCTGAATAAAGTAGTAGTATCTTTCTCAATGACACTTTAATGCAAATATAATTGAAATATCAATCTAATCCCTTAACTAATTGGGATTAGAGAAACAAAGGACTGCAGATGCTGGAATCTAGATGAAAAACACGATGACGGTGGAGGAACACAGCACGCCAGGCAGCATCCGTGGAGAAAAGCAGACGGTCAACGTTTCGGGTCAGGACCCTTCAGGGTTCCTTCAGAGTTCCTCCAGCATCATCATGTTTTTCAACTAATTGGGATTGATTATCCATAATCCAGTGTTCTATTTAAATGGTCATAAACCTTTCAAATCTTTGATTATTCCAGTTCAAGTGTGAAATGCTGCTATCTAAGCTTTCATATAATACAGGTCATTTTGTCTCCCTCCAATTAACAAATCTCAAATCAAGTATGAAGTGTTCATTTGTATATTCTGTACGCAAAATGGAAGTCACAGGGCTTGTACACAATGTAAAAATTAACACTGGCCATTCAAAAATTACATGCATCTGTGATTTAGTGTTCTTAATTTTTAAAAATTTCACAATTTAAAAGAAATTCTTGATGGTATTCAGTACTAGTTATGGGTACCAGCCAGTGTCAACTACTTCACTGGGCAATAAAGGTTGGGTCATTCCATCATGAAGGACAGCATTGTCAGGTTCAGCTGGTTACGTCAGATGAAGTAACCCTAATAGATTTTTTTCTCTCTCAGTCCATCCAAACCCAGTGGTGCAATAAAGCAATGGTTGTTTTCAATTGCTTCCCATGGATATAAACTGGTTTCTCTTTAACTGGTCGGCATAGAAATGGGATTAGTTGCAACTCCATTTGCCTGCTGTTTTTACATAATCATTTGATCTCTTTAACTATCAAAATAAATATTGACCCATCTTGAAAATTTTATTTGGCTCAATCTACAGCCTTTGGGGGAATATAATTTTAGATTTTCACTGTCCCTTCATGCTTAAAAGAAAAATGTTCCTGGATTTCATTTCCAGCTATACATTTAAAACATGTTATGCATTCTACTGGAAAATTTTATCTGTATTTACACATATCTTAATCTCATTACAATTTTAAGGAAATCAATGAAGTAGTCTTAAAATTCTGAACTTGAGGTATTGTAGACCAAATAATGGAACCCTGACAGCCCTAATATTCTGGTGAATCTCTGCTTCCTGAAACTCTGGTTCAGATTTCCAGAGAAGTCTGCTTATCACTGCTGAGTCATGAGAAAGGAAAATCAACTGAGCATCAGATCCTAGGATTTACTATGTACATCTTGTTACTACTCTTAACAGTGCATTAAATTAGCTGGTGATTAATTTGAAAGTGGGTATGGTATAAATATCTAATGCACTAGATGCTGTTTGTCTTTTACAGTTAACATTATAAAAGTTTTTGTTTCTTGGGGGAAACTCAAATATGACTTTGTCAAGAATTTAATTTGTGTGATTCAGTATGAGAAAATTAATTAGCTTTGGTTGGCTAGAATTAAATAGAACACTATCTTTTGGTAAACAAATGTGACTATTTTGTCAAAATACAATAATTAAAAAAACATTTAATGAGAACAAGAAAAGTTCTTGGTATTTGAAAGTATAGTCACATTGTAGTATTGTTGCCCTATTAACACCATGTGCAGTAAGTGTTGTGGCATTAACAAACTCCTCAACATCTGAATCTTTTGCTTTTCTCGTTTAGTTACAATTTGGTTACTATGCATTTTCCATTTTTAAATTCTTTCCTATTTTCCAATTTGTATTTTGTAACAATTGCTTTTCTTTATTGCAGACAACATACTTTGCATAATGTGCATGTGTGGGGATAGAGGGCACTGATGAATAATGATTTAATTTCATCATTGTATTCTTGTCTGTATCTAAAGGAATGTGGTGCTTATATTGGACGAATGCATTTTACCTTGCATACATTGACTGTATCATTGCAGTTAGATTTTTTTAAGGTTACTTTTCTCTTTCAAGATGTGCTTTCCCTGTATTCATCTACTCGAAATTGATATGAGTTGTTCTAAGGCACAGGGGTTGAACCTAATTCCTTCCCTCTACTGTTAACAATTTATTGCATTAAATTTTATTTCTAACTTGGAAGGTAGACAAGTAATGGAGCTGGACTATTCATGTCTGAGAGAAATTAACAATATGATGGAAAGTAGATGGGGAAAGAAATAATAATAGTATGAGGGAAGTGGGATAAACTAGGGGCCAAGGTGCACATGCAGAAAGCAACATTAAATATGTTCTTAAAGGCAACAATGCCTTACTTGTTCACAGACATCCTAACAAAACAGCTGTGTGGCAGATCCATGTAAGCAAACTAGGTTCAGAAAGTGAATTAACCCAAGTGCCAGGCTGACAAGTAGGTAGGCTTATGTGGTGGGAAATTGTAGAAAAGATTTTAGATCACATGAGTAAAGTTTTTAATTTCTGAATTACTCAAGTTTTATAATTGAGATGTTTTCAGCCAATTTTTGTATGTGCATAATTAAAATTGCTACTCAAATGCAGATGAAGTTTTTGTAACGTACTTGAATTTGTGATTGTTGACTCCTGATCATTGGTAGTGTAGAGCTTTTTGGGTTGTTGGTTGACTGTCATACTTGAAAAATTAATTATTTAGTGAGACATTATGCCCTATGGGTGTAGCTTAGATACGAGGGGTAAAAAAAAATCCTCTTTTGGGTGCGATCTATAAATGAGCACCTCAAACTGGTTACCCTTGACTCCTTCCAGATATTCCATTGCATTAAAATTTAAAAAATAATATTGGATGGAGTGCCTGAAAAATCAACACTGTACCTGTTTATCACGAGACTAATTTTTACACCAACACATTTAATAAATTGATGTACACAGCTTCAATACTTTTTTAAAAGAAGGAAAAGATAGGTCTTGTGTTTCTCTGGTTCCAAATGATAAAACAAATGACATTTCAATATTTTCAGTGACTCAGGAATAAAATAGTAAGTGCAGTTCAGAATTTAGCAAAATTTAATGCAAGATTTTGCATTGTTTTTAGCTAAACGGCAGAATTTTAAAGAAAAAAGCTACACATTTTTGTTTTTGAAACCATTTTAGTTCTACAACTTGAGGGGGTAGAGTTGGTAATGTTGCAGAACTAAATGAGTCTGAGGTTTAATTGGCATTTTTTTTCAGCACTTTGGCTGTAGGTGTACTATTTTCCTGGTGCAATTTAATGAGATCAGTGCCTTTATTGCAACAACCATGTCTATAATTCAATTCAGTTACACAAATTGCACAGACCATTATTCTCGTCTATACACCTGAATTGAGATGAGAGAATCTCTTCATGGCTTTCAAGGGTAACTTTAGTTTTGAGAGCTGCGAATCAGGAAAAAAAAGAATAAAAATCTTCTGGCTGTAAATTATTCATTACAACAAACAGTAATTTAGCATGGAAAGGTGACCTCTTAATTTCCATTGCCTCTCCCAACACGTGCACAGATGTTGTCTCTTTCCCTGTTTACTGCTGTCCACTGGAAATTTCCTTTCCTGAGAAAATATAAAAAGGATAAGCATGAGTTCTAACTATTTTTACCCTTCTTTTGTACTTTTAGAATGATGATGACTGTGAAAACAAGAAAAATATAACTGTATCTAGATTGATACGCAATGCACCTCCCATCGTTTCTACTCCCACTATTATCAGCATGGCAGAGGAGGTTGGTCAACTATTAACTTTTAGGAAGCTTGTTATTTTATTATCACAAAACATAATTGTTAATAACTTTCATTCAGTCATTATTGCACAGTTATGTCTATTTGTGTTGTGAAGGAAAGATGTGCTTTAACTGAGCCAGGCTGGTCTGCAGTACTGTGGGGCATTAACAGATTGAATAACTAGCCTGGCTATTAAGTGCTATGGGAAGGGTATATCTAGTGGCGCAGATCCAATTGGGAGTTGGTGTGCTTTTAATATAAAGAATTGTTTCCTTATAGTAGTGTGTGTTTCCTTCCCCACGTTGTAAAAATCTTATGTTGCTAATACCATTTGGCACATTTGGAATATATATACTCCACTTGCATGAAAGAATACAGTCCATTTGACTAGTCTGAACTATATTACAGTGAATTTTCATGTTGGTGTTCTTTCAAAATATATGCAAAACCTATTATAGAACTATGTATTTTAGCCTAAAAATTACTGTTTGTGACATTAAATAGCTTCAATTTTTACTGCAGCATTAGTACATTAACCATAATTCCTCTGCCTTATGTATCACTGAAAACATAATTGATTAACATGGTTTTATTTTTTTTACAATAGAAGGTACCATCATAGAGTTCCTCAGAAACTGACTGCTCATATATAATGATTCATGTCTTTGTGCTTTGGGGTTGTGACCTTGAGACACAACATGCCATGTTACTATCACAGCTGGATGACTTGCATCAAGAATGGCCAGTTCTGATATGAGAAACAGATCTCTGAGGTTGCAGGATTTCATATTTAGTCCAGAAGACTGCAAGATGCCCAGATGGAAGATGTGAAGCTTGCATTGGCCTTATTAATGCAGGTGGCTATAAATGGGCCAGTGTGGGAGTGGAATGGAGAATTAAACTGGTAGACAATAGGAAGCTCAGCATGGCCACTATAGACGGAACACAGGCACTCTGCAAAGTGGTGACTCTATTTGTGTTTGGTGTCTCCAGTGCTGAGGAAATGACTTAGTGGGAAGGGAAGAGGTAAAAGGACAGCTGTTGATTCTCCTCTGTTTGCATGGGAAAGTGCCCCAAGAAGGGTTTTTAGTGGGGATGGAAGTGTGGCACAGGGAGATGAGAAAGGAATGTTGTTGCAGCTAATAGAAATTACAAAGAATGATCTGTTGAATGTAGAGTCTGGTGGAGTGGAACTCCATCCTTGCTCTGTACAGGAAAATGGGTTAGAGCAGAGATGCTAGAAAGATATGATGTGGTCAAGGGGATCTGTCCAGTATGGTAGTGGGCAAGCCACATTTCCGGATAAAGGAAATGCTATCTAACTGTCCTGCGTACCCTATTTACAAGAGGACCTCAAAACTTATCCCCATAGCAACCTGGCCTCATCCTGTCACCTATGTGCCTTTTGACCTATCTGTTCCTCCTTCGCACCTTCTCTGCAACTTAAAACTAACTTGTTTTTCTCTTTTCCAGTTCCGACAAAAAGGGTCTTTAACCTGAAATGTTAACTCTGTTTCAACAGATGTTGCATAAACTGTTGAATGCTTCCAGCAATTTTTGTTTATTTTGCATTTCCAGTTCTTTGATTTTTCACTTGCATGGTAGTTGTCACCATGTTTAATGAGCTTCAAAAGATGGAAAATATGCTGTCAAAGTTCAGACCAAAAATTAAGGAATGTTTATTTTCAAATGAAACATATATAAAAATACAAGGAAAATAAAATTGTACAAAAGCTCAAGTATAATAAAGAAACTGAAGTCTTCAAAGTTCTCAGAAACTAGAAATAATTTTCTGACAATGAGGCAAAGAGCTCCATTAGAAAAGACTAGGTCAAGAAACTGTAAATTTTTAAATGGGTATTCAAATATAACCTTTAAGGAACAAACATTCTTAATTGTCAGGCATTCAGAATAATATTTCTGCCATGTTTAAAATGTAAAACAGCCGTGTCCTACTTGTGTTGATTTGTTTGGATACTTGGCTTCAATAGAAAATCAGTTCAGTATGTCAGATGCAAATTTGTGTACATTTAAAAGATTTGTGGCAAAGTTCTAGTGGGTCCTAATGAGGTGTGTTTGTATGCAGCAGGATGCCCACAAATTAGAGCTTCTGTTGAAAACTTCAGTTGTGTATGCAGCTCCAACCTATGAGTGTTTGTACAATGTACATTTTTGGTGCCAAAAGTGTACCTCTTAAAAGATCAGCAATGTGCTTATGTTTCTGGTATATTTCTGATGCTGGAAATGGTGTAAAGATCAGTATTGGCACTTTGCTGTAGAGGAGGCAGAAGAAATCAAGATGAATGTTATGTTGTAGGGTGAGGAGAATGGCATTGGGTCTAGCTGTGAATGGAGGGGGATTGAGAGGCAAGAATAGGACCAGTAGGATCAGTGGTGCAGGAATGTGGGATCAGCAAAATCAATTGAAAGTGAGGTTTGTAGTGGTTGTGGAGGGGTGGGAGGGTGTAGGGATCCAGATCAGGGACAGGGACTTGACTGACCCCAAGGATGTCTGGTCTGGTAGGACAAATGAATGGGAAAGTTCAAAGGGATTAGGTAATTAACAGCTGGTAGTTGTTATTTGTCCAGTGGTGTGGTAGTTAAACCTAGTTTCCCAAGAATGTCTGGTGATGGGTAATCCTGGAGCAGTTACAGTCCAAGTCCTTCTGCATTGCTCTTAAAGGAGCATTGAATAGGGGCTGGCATTATCTTATGTGCTCTTGACACACAAATCCCATTGGTGGGGAAGTGTGACTTGAAATTGGAAATGCCCAGTTGAAATTCTGAAGTGATGTGAAACAACCTGGAAGTGGATGATGTGGGGTGAGGCTGGTGTGAGGAGAAGTAGTTTTCAATTACATAATTCTGAATTATGCCATGCACAATTTATAGGGTTGAAAACAAGCAAATGAAAAGCATGCTGATGAAATTTATTTCACCAAAGACACAAAGCAGAAACAACTTCTCACAAATCAATTAAGCATCTTCCTACAGGGTATTGTGAAGCACCTAGTCCTTCTGGCTTGTAAACAGTAGGAAATTAACTGGAGAACCAAGCAGACAGGACCCTCCAGTTTGATGCTGCAGCTTTTTTAAAGCAGATAAATGGAACTGTTGTTCCAGAATTGAATTTTTCTATCAAAATAAATTGCTAGTTAGAGAATAGGTGAAACTGACACTCTTATCTGTACAACATCCATTGCAAATACAAATTGACAATATGGCAAAAGAATGTTATGGAATTGCAGGGTCTTAATTCAAGATTTATTGTTTCAGGATGCAAAAGGTACAACTGATGGGTTGGGAAAAAATCCCTCAGTCTCAAGTCTCGGGTCATACAAAAGGAAAGATGGAACATTGCAGAAAATTGGAGATTTATTGCATAATTCTCCAACAGCTCTTCAGAGCAAAGGTTAGTACTCTCTATCTTGTTTGCCAAGTTGTAGTAAAATCTGTTTGTGACAACCAGCCTTGTTTACCTTTTGGGTCAAATTGTGCTCTCTGTGGTTAGGCTATTCAAACTGAAGCAAGTATCACACTTGCTGTAAATGCAGGACAGCATTTATATAGGGTAGCATAGTGGCACAGCAAGTGAAGCTGCTGCCCCACAGTTCTGGTGACCCAACGTAAATCCTGACCTCCAGTGCTGACTGTGTGGAGTCTACACATTCTCCTGTAACTGTGTGGGTTTCCTCCCACATCCCAAAGATGTGGGTTGGTAGATTAATTTGGCAACTGTATACTTGCCTTAATATGTAAGTGAGTAGTGAAATCTAGGGGGTGGTGGCGGTGGGGGAGTTGGTGGGAATGTGGGGAGAATAAACTGCAATTAGTGTAAACGGGTGTTTGATGGTCAGCATGGATTCAGTGGGCCGAAGAGCCTAATTCCATTTTCTGTGACTTTGTTATTCTCTACAATTCTAGAACTTGAAGATTATACAAACTTTCACATTTCAAATTGTGCATTGATTTAATATTTCATTGAGTCAAACCAAATCCAAAAATTTCCCGTGTTATCTGTGTATTTTTCAAATATATGTTGCACCCAGGTTACAAACAGATTAAATTTTACAGATATCCATAAGTCAACTTTATCCAACAGTTGGAAAATACACAAAAATCACTCAATACAGTAATCATTCCTCCATGGTATTGATATAAATAATGTTGATGAGGGCTAATTAACATGAGCATTTATTGTCTTCCTCTGCCTAGTTACAGTGCTAGAGAATGTCCCATGCTCAATGGCTGGTTTCAATAAGCTTGAAGTATCAGTGCATGTTACATTGTTTAATGGAGTGTCATTGCACAAGTATCAATAGAAGTGATTGCTTGTCAATTTCTGAAACAACTCTCTAAGTGGTCTCTTGAAGAGAAAGTGGTAGCTTGTGTTAAAAGAAAATAGTGTCAATTACTGCAGGAATGTTGTATGTAAACATGTTTTCTTTTAAGAATAGTTCTCATTTGAACTTAATAATGTTTCTGGGACCTCACTTGTTTGTATGGTGTGTCCATAAGTCATGGTGAATTGCTACACACATTTTTACAGCGTATTGGATACAGCACAATAACCAAAGCACAATTTCAACGTGAATTATGGCCTTTTTAAAATTATTTTGCTTTGATCAATATTTTTATCTTTAATTATTTTTTCATTACTCGGTTTTAATATTTTAGTGTTGGAGGTATAAAAACTGCTAAATTGCCTCACCACTAGTAAAGCCCTATCCCCAGCTATGCTACTTGAAGATTGTTTTGGAGGAAGGATCACCCACTGTGTTAACCAAGATGTAGTTGCCATCTGGGCTATGCTACTGGACTTGGGCAGGAAAGGTCGGAATTTGAGGAAGCAGGCTTGATCTAGCCCACATTAAGTCTAAAAAACTTTTAAAATGAATGAGTTAATGTGTTACACACCAATAATTGTCATTTTTCAGTAAAGTGGATCTTAATTGGATTTCAAGCTTACTTTTGACTTGATACAATACCAGCTCAAGAAATCTACCATAAAATGGTAGTGTTCATTACTAATTTAAATCACCACTTGTTTGCAGACCTTGTGGATTGCTTGTTTGTAATTTGCATTTGTTTTCAGCCAAAAAGTTAATGGAAACATTGAGCTCCCCCAAGAACCTAAAAGTGGAAGCTACCTGTAATAATTCAAAACCCAGAAGAACAAGACGGAAGCTGTATAAGCAAGATATATCATCACCCATGAATTTCCCATCTCAACCAGTAAGTGCACTTGTAGAAACCAGTAAATCACAATGCACTGGTTTCTTTCTATTTTTAAGAAGAACTTGCTTCTTTATAATTGGTAGTTTTTATGAATAATATTTATACAAGTAATACAAGAGTATAGTAAAGCAGATTTTGTAATGTTTAGTAAGTTTGAAATATTAAATATTATTACAGCTAAAAAGAAAAGCAAAGTTTTGCTTGTAGAACTAGAAAAAGAATTAGTAATAATTAGTAATATTTACATAGTATAATTGCTAATGCATTAAGAACAATCACTATTTTAAAAAACATTAGCAATAAACATGTTATCTGATCCAGAGCTGCAGTTGACGGTATATTTGATTTAATTGTAAATCAATAATACAATGCTCAGAATATCCTTTGATCTGTGAAAACCAGCAATCCATTATAGTTATTGATGGGAATGATTATGTAATTCAAATATCAAATTAGCTTTGGTAATTTTGTAACATTTACAGAATTTAACCAGAAAACTTTAAAACATTGCAGATAATAGAGCTGAATGAAAAGGAAACTGATCATTTAATCATGAAGAGGCGACTACGATCAAGGACCACTAAAATTACTAAGTGATCTTCATCCCTTGATGTACAGAATGATTTTATTTGTTTTAAATTGCAATCATGTACCTGTATGTGGACCTCTTGTCTGTAAAAAGAGGTGTAAATATTATGTTTAGTTGCTTTGTACATGCTGTAATTTTTACCCTATATAATTCAATAAATGCAAAGTAAATAAATTCTGAACTATAAAATCTGAGAAACAATTAAAATATGCAGCCAGGAATGGGGTTTTGTCGATAATTTAGTCCAGATATTTAATAAGCTTGATTTAAAAGAATGCATTTTATTTTGGTAAATTTTGGCTGTCTTGTTTCCTCCACCCTAATGGCTTATTGAAGTGGCTTTTAACAAGGGTAGACCCATTGTCCACAACAAGACAAGCTGATCACTTCACATATTTGTCAGGATCTGGATACCATGTGTTAAGGTAATGTCTGATACATAGATATGACATACAATGTAGAAAAATGCTTAATTTTTGAGGAGCACCCTTGATGGTTCATTGAGGATGTGGTTCCAAAGTCTCGTTAAATTAATGCTACATTACTTGAAACATACAAAAGTTGCTTAAATTATGGAAGACCTACTTTCTGAACACCTGGTTATATTAGTTAACACATGCATAATGGATATTATTGAAGCCGAGAAAAAAGTTCAAAAATAAAACTATTGAGGTAAAATATATTGAGATGAACACTTAGGATGTTTTGTTTCCACCATGACCCATATAGCCCATTTTTGACTTTTGTTGTGGTAGATTCCAGATGTACTTAAGATTAGGGTGGAAAAACTACAACTGCAGGACTATCTGCAGAAGGATATAATGAATACTTAAGTCTCAAACAAAATTTCCAACTGAGACTAAAACACTTGTTTCAATCTATATCTCTATGAAGACTTCCACCCACAAGGTCAATGTGATTTTATTTTTAAGAACATCCAGCCTTTCTGCAGCCTCTGGTATTTTGCAATTATCTTCTCATCCATTTCTGAAGATAGCTAATTTTGATAAATGTTCTCACTGTGTTTGAAATTGTGCATAATCTAGCAATTTAGTTACAATTTCTTAACACTGATTTTAGTTTTCCTTTGTTCACCATTGCTGCTTTTGTCTACATTGGATGTGTTGCATGATGTTCTAAGCAAATGTCACTGTCAGGGTTCCTGGGCTTTTGCTTGTTTTTGCTCACTTTTATAATTTTGGTCAGGTCGTGCATGCTTTTAGACTGTCTGCTGAGCATAAATGACAACTTTTACTGAAGATTTTTTGATTTCCTGGTCCTGAAAGCATTTTTGGTTAAAGTCATTGAATGGTTTTGATGACTTTGTTTTTTTTTATATCAAAGCACTCAAATAGGTTGAATGAATGAATTTACTAATCGCAAGAAAGTGGTAATTTCTGGTTAGTGTATATGTGCCCCAACTCAGTACTCTTCAGTCAATTAACACTAAACTACTAGTAAAATATAAACTACTGGAAGTAATTAGTAAAGTTGACGTAGTGACAAATGGATATTTTTTGGCCATGTTCACTTTGATGGAAGGGTAATACCCCAAGTATGGGACTGTGTGGTAAAATTAGAAAGTCCTTTCAGACCACTAGTAACATGTTATTGGTTTTTGATGTTCCTTTCTTTCCCCCTTCACTTTTCTTTGACCCAAGCGCTCTCCCTCTTCCTCTTTTTCTCTCTCCAGCACCTGCTGTTTCCACCATTCCTTTTGATCTTCCCTTCTCTTATCCTGAAGGGCCCTTGGCAGAGACCTCTGCTTCTTCGCTCAGGTCCTCGCCTTAATGGATTCCAAGCCTGACATGACGCTGAAATCTTCTGCCACTTCTGCGGCTGTTCCTTTGGCGAGGAGTCTTTGCCCTAGGTGTGGGCCCATCTCCTGTCTCCAGAATTCTTGCTCTACCTGAACCCCTTTCTAACTGCTGATGTGATGTTGATCATCTTGATGTTTTCACTCCCCTCACTTGTCCGTCCCCTTCTGAACTAGCAGCATTCTGATCACTAAGAATCAACCCTGACGTTACAAGAAAACCGTCGCTGACAGGTTTGATGATAGTGGTCTGATGAACCTCACAGAGGCCACATGCCAGCTCTTAGATATATCCTTGTATCTCCCTCGTGACTATAGCCCCACTACCTCATTTCCTTGGGAGATATGCCCTGCACAGCTTTCAGCTTTATAACCTCCCAGCCCACTACAGCCCATTTCTACCTCTTCCCAAGATCCACATGCAGGACTGCCAAGCAGCCCCATTGTTTCAACCTGCTCTTGCCCCACCAGATTAGTATTCACTTGCATTCTCTCCAATCAAATGTGCTGCATTCAGTGTTCACTACGCAGTCTTTACCTTGGAGAAACCAAATGCCGATTGGGCGCTAACTATGTGGAGTGCCTGCATTCGGTCTTCAGGGATGACCAAGCTTCCTGTTGCCTGCCACTTTAATTCTCCATCCCACTCTCTCTGACCTATCTGCCTGTGGCTTTCTGCACTGTTACAACAAGGCCCAATGCAAGTTTGAGGGACAGCACCTCATCTTCCAAGTGGGCATGTTGCATCCTTCTGGATTCTATCTATTCCTACAACTTAAAGTAACTCACTTTTCCTGTCTTTCAGAAATGCCTGTTGTACCGTAAGTCATCCATGGTATCGATTCAGTATTATTTCTCCCCATAGCCCTTCATTTGGCAATATTTAATGCTTTTTTTGCTTGTTCTTTCATCCTCTAACCCATTTACCAGAGGACCTCTGCAACCTACGTCCATGGCAACTGTAGCTTTGTGTTATCGCAGATGTTTCCTCTGTCCTATCTATCTTCTTCCATTACCACCTACGCAACTTAAAATTTTTTTCCCCAATTTTGAGGAAGGGTTTCTGACCTGAAATATTAATTGTTTCTCTTTCCACATTGTTGCCTGACCTGTTGATTGTTTCCAGCATTTTCTGTTTATATTTCAGACTTCCAGCATCTGTTGTTTTCTTTTTAATTTTGATATTGTTGGGTCCATTTGGAGCTACAGTCCTGCAGAGGAAAAAAGAATGTTTCTTCACAGCAACTAGTAAGAATTTTGTCTTACTTTGATTGTTGCAATTGGCTATGTGCAGCCTGATTCATCGTTTATTGTCTGATCGATCTTTCTCCACCAGACTGCTGATTTTATAATAAACAGACAAGGCTGCAACCTTCCCACCAGAGTGCATCTACTATATCATAAGATTGAAATTCTGCCCACTGTAATTAGCACTATTACATATGGATGAGGTTACAGGTTTTGTAACCAATTGATAGGGTGGGGGGTAGAAAGATGACACAGCTGTTTTTCTTTGAAATGTAGTGATCAGGTCACTATTTTCAGAATGCTTTTGCCAAAATTCTGCGTATAAGGAGTGCTGCTAATGGAAGCATGTTACATCAGGGATGATTCAATTACTGTCTTTCTCATGACTCCACAACGCTTACTTGTTCTGATCCCTCTCCCTTAACTCCCACATAATCGTATCTTCAGTGCTCTAGTGCTTAACAAAACTCTATGCTAAATTGTTCAATTACAGTTGTAATCTTTTTCAAAGTTAAAGCCTCTTTGGTTAATGTTACAGTAATGATAATTTTTCCTCTTTAATTGACTAAGGGCCCAATGATCAGACCTTGATAAGCTTCTGTGTTATAGCCTAATAGAAGATACCCATTTTTATTTTCTAACTAGCAGACTAATGCTGCCAAATAGAGCAGCAGTCAGATTGAACAGCAAATATCTCCCTTGTTCCATTGAGATAATTTTGCAAGCTTATTTTCCTTTTTTCATCTAAGATGTTTGAGACAAACAGGTTATTCGGCCTAATCAATTTATGGTGGCATTTAAACTCCACGTGGTTCCCACCTCGACATGTTTTCCCTCCTCATTTTTGTGCTTCCTCTGCCTCCCTTTAAATGCATCTGTACCATTTGCCTCAACCACACCCTGTGATAACAAATTCAAAATACTCAGCACAGTTTGGGTAAAAAGGTTTCTTAATTCTCTACTGCGTTTTATTTTTGGTAACTGTCTCACTTTGGAGGCCTTTAGTTATGCTCTTTCTTAGGCAGAATTATTCTTTGTACCCATGTAATCAAAACTATTTTTTTTCCTTAACAGCAAAGGGACTTTGTCTGTTCATTCTTTGCTGATGTGTATACTTTCACATTTCTGATATGATCCTTAGAATCTAAATTGTGCCTCTCAATACTTTTTACATAGTACTCAAGTGTGATTTTTATCAATGCTTAATATAGATCTAGCATAATTTTGCTACTTTTAAATTCTAGAAATCTAGAACTAAATCCTGCTTGATTTGCTTCCTTAAAGGCATTGCTAACCTATGATGCAACTTTTATTGAAGACTGTATTTGTACTTCGTGAACTTTTTTCATCCCCCTCCTCCCTCTCCTTTTTATATTAGTTATCTCCTTTCTATACTCTCAGACTTGATGCAGAGTCTTGACCCGAAACATCATCTATCCTTCCTCCATAGATGTCTCCAGCAGTTTCTTTTGCTCCACATTCAGTGTCTTGTTGCCAATTAAATATAGTGCATGATAAAATACACCAGACAATGCCTTTGCCTAACAACTAGTTGAATCAATTGTGATTAATACAACTGAAAGATTCACAACATAGTTTCAAACAATTACTTAACTTAGTTTCACAACTCTTTTAGTTACACAACTCTTTTAGATATTTGCACAGCTCTTTAGTTTATTTTCACAACTTCCAAAACTCGCCACTTGTTTTCAGATATTACCCACTCTTGATGAACCTGACTGGGGTTCGATCATGGCAAGTTCTTCTGAGTCCCTGACTCAGGGTTGTCTTCATTGGTTGGTCTCCGGATTCACTGCTGCTGGTCGTCTTGTAAGGCAACTTTTATACATCTCTTAGTTCTTTAGTGCCTTTAGACAGCCTTAATTCCGATCCTTATCTGCATGTGTTTCCTTAACTACTTCAAATTGCTGCTGGTGCCATCCTATAATTATTTTAACCATTTGGTTCCTAAATTACCAGAGTGGTTATCTGGGATTTGTAATCTATCAAATAGTACTTTTCCACATGTCAGATCCCAAATACCCCTACCTGCTTCTCCTGTCCTCCAGATAGCTCACAGTGGGATGTTTATAATGGAATAGTCCACAGGGCTGTAAAGCTGTCTCAGCTATGGTTTCAATTGAGACTGACCAGGCATTTGATTACATGGTTACTTTACTGTGCCCCTTTGTTCTGTGGTTCCCAACATCTCTTCCAAGGCAACAGAGTTTCCTCCTAAAGCATAATGGAATACTTCACATTGCTCTGGCTGCTATAATCTGCAATCTCTTGTGTCTCCTGTTCAGAAATCACCACCTTCAAGCATAATCATATTAGACAGAAGCAGCCTTATTTTGATTTCAAAAGGGAAAAACCTTGTTTGACTATCTTTACTGGCTCAAAAAGCAGACAGTAAACAATGGTAATGCAGTAGATGTAATTCTGAGGAAGCTTGCAATGAATTACAGAATGAAAGCATTGAACTTGCACTTTAGGCAAATCACTACAAACTGAAGTTCAAATTTAAGTCCAGTTTATTGTCATATGCCTTAGTACACGTATGCATTGGTGCAATGGAAAACTTACTTGCAGCAGCATCACAGGCACATAGCATCATATAAATAGTATTTACAAGAAAAACATAAATTATACACTTTTTTTTTACAAGAAAGAACACAATTAGAACAAAGTAGTCATAATGTTACTAAACTGCAGTGATTAGGGTTGAGCTTGGTTCCAGAACGGAATGGTTGAAGGCAAGTAGCTGTTCTTGAACCTGGTGGTGTGGGACTTCAGGCTTCTGCACCTCCTGCCTGATGGTAGATGCAAGAAGATGGCATCGCCTGGAATGGTGGGGATCTTTGGATGTTACCTACTTGCGGCAGTGCCTCCTGTAGATACTACTGATGATGGGGAGAAATGACGTCTTGGGTTGAGTCGACTAGTCTCTGCAACTTACATTCCTGTGCATTCAAATTGCTGTACATGAGATGCATCACTGGAGCAAGAAGGATTGTAGTGTCAGTGAGATGATGCAGCTTTGCTTGACACCATTCTGTACAGTGATAGGATCCGTTAGAAATCTGTTGATTAAGAGAATTACTTGCAAACCATCATTGAAAAATGAATTTTCCAGGCAGCCAGATTTGAGAAAGATGCTCCACAGTCCCTTTTATTGAAGAAGTCAAAGGTATATCGAGGCCAAGAAGGGCCACATACAGTGGTTGATGGTACTCCCTGCATTTCTCTTGGAGTTGATGTGGAGTTGAGATTCTGTCCATTGTTCTATAGTGCAATGTGGTCTGTGACCACATTGGAGGAGGCAATTCAGGAGAACCCTGGTGACAACATTCGCTGTGGCAGAAATCCCTGTGGTTACTACAATCAGACTTCTCACCTTTCTTGAAAATGATTGTGATTCTGGTGTCTGAGCTCCCCAACATGTCCTTCTCTTCCCAGATGTGGGAGATAAGCTTCTGAATTTGATACTGAACTTTCTTCTGCTATGTTGTTACTAAACTTGTGTCAAATGTTGGTTAGCCCACACGTAGAAATACTGTATGCAGTTCTAGTTGCCATATTATGAAATGGATAATAGAGGCTGTGGAGTGGGTGCAGTGGAAATTTGCAAGAATGATAACAGAAATGTAAGGATCAAAGGAAATTCCTCCTCACCCCCACCCTTCTAAACTGGTCATCGTTTCTGATCGCTCTTCCCTTGGTACAATGTCTGCTTTCTTGCTGATATCTCCGTAAGCTGCTCTGGGATGCTTTTCCATGTCAGTTGTAACACAAATAGTTTCTGTTTATATTGTGACTTATTTTTGAAAGAAGGATTTGTATTTCCATCATACTCTCTATGATCTCAGGGCTTCTCATTGTAGTTTATTGCCAACAAATTCCTTTTAAAGCACTATTAAGATTAAAATGAATAACATTTATTAAATTAAATAGTTAATAGCATTGATTACAAATCTCAAAATTAGAATAAAATCATTTTCAGAAAAATAACCTTTTAATATAGGAGATTAAGCAGCTAAATTTTACGCAGCAATCTCCCATAAATAATACACTTTAGTAATTAAGGTTGAGGGATAAATGTTGCCTATTACTCTGGGAAAAATCCTCTCATCTTTTACAAAGTGTTTGTGCTATTTATTTAATATGTATTTTAGACAGCAGGTAGAGCTATGTTTCACACCTGATAGGCAAGCCCGTTTAGAGCTGCACTGAAACACCGTGGAAATGCAAATCTTTCAACAAATGAGAACAGAAGCAACTGTTTCTATTTGTGCTACAACCTTGACACAGATCCTGTGCACTTGTCTCGATCCTGGAACATAAACCCATGACCTTCCAGCTGAGATGCAGGTGCTGTCATGAAGTTCCATTTGGCACCTTGAGGTAACCAAAATAATTAACATATTTCAGACAAGGAGGAATGTGTAACTTCTGTCTTGAGTAAACATATAACTTACAGCATGCTATTTCCAGAACTTCCAATTTGTGCTATAAAAGACGTTGCTTTTTGGTTTGAGTTTTACATCCCTTTAATTTACCATAGGAAAAGAGACTGAACAGGCTCTTGAGCAGACTTCAGACACAAAATAATTACATTTTTGAAAATACTCTTGAAAAGCTGAAGGGCCAGATGGTACTGAACCTGGTTCACCACAAAGATTCATACTGGCGTTCAAACCTGGATTGAATGTGGAGGATTGATTTTTGTTGGCACTCCATTACCTCAAGTAGAGAGTGAGGTCTGGAAGTCAATTGGAGAGTGCAGAGAGGTGTCCCTAACCCCCGGAAATGCACATGACAGGTTTTGATAGAAGGCAAAGCTGAGCTTGGGAACTGACAGGTTGGTCAAGCTATAATAAGAATCTTTTAAATGTCCCTGACACTCAGATATGGGGATGCACTGGGAAATGCAGAATTCTGAGACTTTTCTGTGATTTACTGACTGACAGAGGGTATCAAATATGCCACAACATTCCTTGCTGGCTCTAGGTGGCATTAACAGTGGAGCCCAGTCCTTCTGTGACTTCCCAGCATTACACCAGGTCAGAGCTGGCACAGAGTCTGAAGACCCATTGGTTTTACTGGGGATTCTAGGCCTGCAAATTAGGAGGGAAGAAGTAAGATGCTAATTGTTCTCAGAAAAATCTGAATTTTGCATTTCCCTGTGCATGCCCAGAAGACCAAGACTCACTTCATTTTAAAAGGCTGAACACTGATATTTCTTATCTACTGATTCCAGCCAGCATCACTTACCCCTGAAACACTCTGGTTTTTCCGGGTTCCCAACTTGATCTTAATCATAGTAAATGTACTAAAAAAAATTGTTTCCTATTTAAAGGAAAGCATTCTCCTTATATTGTAATATCAGTAGGGATACCTGGTATTGTTATTTTTTGCTTTAATTTCACATGATATTTTGGTTAGAAATAAGTTGATGTTTTTTTTTTCATTTTCATCTCTTCCTTTGATTTCTTGGGATGTTGCTATTTTTGGTTCCACCAATATACTTACATCCTTGGGAACTGTATCTCATCTATCAATATTCCTAGCTAGATTATCAGTTCCTGTAGGCTATAGCAACTTTTAAAGTTGAGAAGAATGAAACAGAGCTGAATTTTGAATTAAAGCAATACTCAGTAGAAATTAGTCATGAACCAACCTGATGATTACTTGGAAGTAGCACAGGAGGGAGGTCCTTCTTCCTGTTGACTTGGTAGCATGGTTAGCAGATGGCATTAGCTGCATCATTGAACACCAACTTTGCAGTTCTGGCATCAAATTATCATGGCATCAAATAATGTTTGATGTCATAATCTGACCACTCAGTGTACTTCCGTTCCAGCATTACAAGTACTTACGCCATTCTGCATATGGTGGTTGAGACACTCCACAAATGTGCCTTCATTCATTGGAAGTTATATGTTGAAAGAAATTGGTGCCTTTGATGCCCATACCTGTTCTATATCTATCAAAATCTTCTAATATTTTAACAACTTCTATCTGGTTATCCTCTGCCTTCCCTTTTTAGCAGAAAAGAGACCTAGCATTCACAAAGGATCTTCGACCTGAAATGTTAACTCTGTTTCTCTTCCCACAGATGCATTCCGACTTGTTGAATATTTCCTACATTTTTTGTTTTCATTCTAGCATTTTCAAGTTCTCCAGATGGCTGTATCATCCTGAAACTTTCCTTTTTTTTTGTAACTTGGAACCCAGAACTGTACGCACAACCCAACAGTGGTCTAAAATAACTAATGTGACATTTCAATTCTGTCCCTCTAGAAATAAATCCTAAATCTTGGTTTGTCTGCATTAAAATTTGTGGAGACCTGTATTTTCAAATTGCCAGATCCTTTTGTGTCTCTACTCCATGTAGAATCTCATTTTCTAAGTAATATGTGAACTGCTTCCTTTTGTTACCAAACTGTTTAAGGTCATAATTAATTTTCCAATTAACCACTTCATATTTTTCACTCCCCTTCTTGATCTTTGTTTGCTAATGTTGTTCAACTGGTTTTCTGAAAACTTGTTAACAGGGCTTTTCTAATCTGTAGTCTAGTTTTTCTGAGTTATTATCTTGAACCTATTGCATTCGGCACCATTGCCTGGATATTCACTTACTAGTACCAGACACAGTAGTGAATATAACCATGTTGGATTATTACACGTGGGCCGAGAAAATAATTCTATATCATTGAAAGAACTACTACTTTTCTTGTGTCTTCTGGACAGTTGATTTTAGGGTAGCTGATTTCCTTAATTTGTTTTCATTTTGCTCCTTTTAACTTTTTTCCATTATTAGTTGATCTGCAAATTCCTTCTTATAACATGACTAAACATTATAACATGATTAATCACCTATCCATGTCCTTTCTATCTCTGTTTTACTAATGGTGGTGATACTGGTATTACGTTATTTCTAATAAGTACTGCTGCTTCACTTCTCCTTTTCTCACAATTTCTAAACATGCATTCCAAGAAATTGGATTTCACCCATTTTTGGTGTGCTAAATCCCCTGCAAGAATTTGTGGAATTGGGCAAAAATAAAATAAAACAGTACTATGCTTCCTAGCAATAAACTTCCATTTGGATAAGACATGTGCACCTGAATCAGGAAGAATCACTTAAGTTCAAAGAGAATTCCTTACAATCTCCTCTCCAGCTGCCTCAAGATATCCCTTCATACTGTGCTGATGGGCTCTTGCTGGCGTCTGTAGAGAAGAATAGGAGACAATTTTTGCAGAGCAACTCCCTTACAATGTAAGGCAATAATGACCATGCAAACTGTCTTTGTTAATGGAGGTTAAGGAATACAGGTCCTCCCCAGGTTACGAATGTCCAATTTCTGCAAAACCCATACATCTGAACAAGTGTTTGAGTGACCGCAGGATGGACTTACTGGCTGCTGGGCGGCTGCAGGCATCTTCTGCCGCCTGTGAACTTGGTTCGGGGCTGCATTTCTGACGTGAACTGTCCAGATAACAAACAGCACACAGGAACGGAACCCTGACATAATCTGGGTTGAACCTGTAAGTATCCTCATTATATGAGGAGCAAATCTCTTCCTTTTTCTGCAGCTATCCTAAGGACCTAATATATTCATTGAGAGGTTTGGTTTAGCATTTCATCTGAAAGATTCATCTTGGAAGGTACAACAGGTGCTACTAGGTTGTCAGCGTAAATCTAACTCTCAACCTTCTGACTCAGGGACAATACTGTCATCACTGTGTCCCAGCTGATGCTTCTGTTCTTAATTATCCATTTCCTCAAATATCTTTCCATTTCAGCCTTCATTTCTGCTTTTCCATCATCCTCTGTGTATAATACTTCCTTCCCTCCTGTAAACATGAGCCCGTATTATCAGATTTCAGAGCTTGAACTGATGGCAAATATCTTAATGGGATTCAGTCCTCTAAGAAGCTTAAGTCATCTTTTTTTCTGAGTCACCTTCAGGGAAAATGATCGTAAAGTCTACAATCCCATCAGTTTCATATTATTTGATTGCCTTTTTTAGTGACTACATAATGTCTGATGTACTTCATACCACCAATTTGCACAGGCAAATATGGAAGTAACTTCTGCATCCACAATACAATGACATTAAAGTGTAATGTCATGAATTACCTGTTAATTGGTACTTTTGGTAACCTTTTTGGATGATGAATGTTAGTTGTGATACCTGGGACAGTCCACTATTCTTATTTGAACACTCCCATGAGATTTCCATGAACATATGGACCTACCTTCCAGTCAAGGTATATGGCACCTCAGCTTTGCTTTGGGTTGTCCACAAAGATGATGAAAGGGAATCCTAATCTGGAAACTTCCCCTCCTCTGCCATTGTGACATACATGAAATTGTATGAGCATCTAGTTTTCAGCAGCAGTCCTGTACCATCATGTAACCTTATAAAAGATGGCTGTATATGTCAGTGACTTCACCAGAACTCTTGACTTCACCAGAACTCTTGCAGTTGAGATGCTTGGTTACAATACAGGTCCATTATGGTCAGCTAAAGACATAAGTAGTGTCTCTCCACAATCCCTGCAGTTCACCGCCTGACAATATATGCACCAGTTATGCTGCTGCTTCATCTACAATTGAACCATATTTGAAAATAGCTGAATGATATTGCTTTTTTAATATTTTAATAAGTTTTACTAATGCCTTTCATGTATTTTGTAGTCTATCATTCACATGTTGTAGAGAAAATAATTCACCAATTGTGAGACGTGCCAGTTTTGCTCTCTGTGCCTCTACTTGGGCTATAGGGCTATTGTGCCTGATTTCCCTTGCTCTGTGGTTGTAAGCACACCTTGACAAACAAAATTTTGACATTTTTTTTTCATGGTTTTTTGGTCTTTTGAAGCACGTTTCTTTTTGGTTCGGGATTCTCAAAGCAAAACCTGGGCAAATAATGACTGCTCTTTTCCGATGTTCCTCCACTTTACATTTACATCTGCTATTCTTTTTCATTCTAATTAATTAAGCAGTAAAGTCAGGCCCTCGAGGCTTCAGAATTACCTAATTAATTGAGTCACGTAATTATGATATACATCATTCAATTAAACAAGAAATACAAGCCAAATGCCAAGGTTTAGATCTGGACAGTTATAAAAGGAAACACAATTAAGCTTTTCTTTTGATAATACATTAAATGCAGACATTTTTAAAAAAAAAGGAAACTAAGAATTTTCACCACGTACAGTATATCATTAAAAAAATTCTAGCCTCTTCATTACAATAGATATGGATCATTTTGATCATGCTTTGCTCTGTTAAAAACTGAAGTAATTTAATGCCAGCCTAATCTGCCTTGTTGCACAGAGGTTTCCCATAATGGAACTATTCCACAGAAGATACCCATTGATTCTCCTGGAGGGCAGAGGTGCTGTTTAACATAATACAACACACAATGTTGGAACAGTATTCATTTTATGTTTTCTATGCTTGGGGTGCATCGAAGTTAACTTTAAATTATTCATGAAATGGGATGTAAAGCAGAGATTCAAATTACTGAAATTTTAATAACAAAGTCAAAGAAGAACATTTTATGTTTTAGTTTGGTTGATAGATATGGAGAAGTAATATAATGTGCTTTAACTTTAATGTGCCCATGATGGCCTAAAGCACTAAGGCCAATGAATTACTCTTCAAGTACAATCATTGTCATGCAGGCAGATATTTTTGCATAAGTCCCATAAATGGGAAATGAATGGTCATTTTGTGTTGTTGTTTGAATATTCTCTCATCAATGAATAATGCCAGAAGACCTTTTTGAACACCAGAAACTTCATTTAATATCTCATCCAAAATACATTGCCTCAACGCGTACAACAATCCCTCAATACCACATCATAACTTTAACCATCTTGAGAACTGGGGCAAAACAAATGGTGCCTTTTTAATGCAGTAATATTTCTGTTGCAGTGGAACTGAATATGTAACAGTCAGCCAACGCAATACCACTCAAAATGAATTTCTACTCTAAACTATTCAATTCTACCTGGACCTTGAGCTTGCCATATCTGAATGCATGGTAAAGGCTCAGTCACGTAAGTAAAGTTGGTTCTTTGGGCTGCTTACTTTCACATAAAACAAATGATTACAAAATTGCAGATATAGAACTGAGGTTAATCTGTAGTGTTGTTAAACAAGGATCAGAAAGGATTAGTGGAATGGGTATTTCTCTTGGGGAAAAACTTCTACTTAATATGGTATCACATCTTCTGCTAGCAAGATCTACCAGATCTGCTGGCTTTTAAATTCTTAACTGAGCCAATGCTCCAGATTCCAGATTGTAGGCTGAAGTGTGGCCTTCCAGTCAGCAGAAGACCAGCCCCAGGACACCTGTGTTGCTGTGGCAGCTAATGGGGCAATGTAGATCTCTGCAGATTTACTGGCTCTTGGGCTGCTGAACCTGCACTGGGTTAAACCTGGCACAAGTCCTATTGAAATGAGTTGGAACAAATTGCTCTGTTTGGATGAGGGAGCTGGAACTTCCAACTTCGTGCAAGGTTCTTAATGAGTGAAATTAGCAAAACAGCAGCTGTGAAGACAAAGGGACTAATCAGTTGTAAAATAGAACGGCGAGAAGAAATTTCAATTTGATTTGTTTTAATTTATTTTAAGCATGTATGTGTTTTTAGTATTATAATTTTTATTTAAAAATTGCTAGTTTCTTTTTTCTTTTTAATAGATTTTTGTTAATTCTCTAATAGTCTACGTGGCCTTTTGAATGTTTGTGAATGTCTGAACCAATCACAGTTAATTTCAGTGATGCCTTCGACAGCCGCTGATACCAGGGCTGGGGCTTTACTGGCTGGGAAAGCTGTCATAGACTCATAGTCATACAGCATGGAAACAGGCCCTTCAGCTCACCGAGTCTGTGCTGACACCAGCCACCCGTTTACACTAATGCTACATTAATCCCATTTAAAAATTCTCTTGTCATTCTCATCAAATCCCCACAGATTCTGCCTCTCACCCACACTGCTGGAAGCACAGATGGGCCACTTGCACTTAAAAGGTTCCTGCACAAAAGCCTCCCCGGTCAGCTGGGAACTGAGCTCTCAGTGAAAGATTGCACCTATGACCACACTGGAAGGAACTGTGTGGTCTGAGCTCAGGTGATCGGCAATCTCAGGGGTCAGTGAAAGATCTGCCTCCATGTATTTCTGTCATTCCTTATCATTCTTGTGTGAACTCTGGGCTTGGAAGTGGTTCAGGAGTGTAGTAATTAGATTGACTTCAAAATTCATAATATTTAAATAATTCTTAAATTGCATTAATCACTAATTTGCTCTATTGTTCTTAACTCAACAGGTAGGACTCAGAAAAATGCCCTTTTTCTCAAAAATACATTGCTCAAGAATATATTTGAAACATTTTTATATAGTTTAATGTAAACTACAGAATCTATTGGCCTGCATCCTAAGGTCTAAAAGAGCTGGCAGCAAAGAAAGAATTAGTGATAATCTTCCAAAAGATCTCAGATTCCAAAATAGTCCCAGGGAGCTGGAAGGGAGTAAATGCTCTATTCAGGAACTGAGGAGGGAAAATAGAGAACAGACTAGTTAGCCTGAGATCAGCTGTAGGGAGATGCAGGAATCCATTGTTAGGAAGTGGAGATAAGACACTTAGAAAATCATATGTTAAGTGTCTGCCTGGAGGGAAAACTATGTTTACCTAATTTAGGAGAATCCTTTGGGATGCATCCTGCAGAGTGGAAGAAGAGGAACTAGAGGAAGAAATATATTGGGTTTTCAAAAGACTTCTGGTAAAGTATCACATAAACCGCTGTTGCATAAATTGGAATGAGTAGAGGATGAACTAAAGAAGAGAAAATGGGTCCTTTTCAGATTGCTGGACTGTTGCTTGTGGGATGCCATAGGGATTGGTGTTGGGAACTTGATTATTCAAATTTACATAAATGACCTGAAGGGAAATACAGCATGTAATGCATCCCATTCCAAGTTTGCTGATGGTTCAAAGGCAAGTGGGAAACAAAAGTCTGCAAGGATCATAGGCCCAGTCATTGTGTGGACAAAGTAGAGTACATGTGGGAAAATGTGGATGACATGGTGGTGCAGCAGGTAGTGCTGCTGCTACTTAGCTCCATTGATTGACATTTGATCCTATCTCTGGTGCTGTCTGTGTGGAGTTTGCATGTTCTCCTTGTGACTGCATTGGTTAACCCCAGAGGGACGAATTTTCCTGCATCCCAAAGATGTATATTGTAGGTTACTTGTAAACTGTAAATTCTCACCTAGTGTAGGTGAGTGGTTGGAGAATCGGGAAGTTAAAGAGCAAGTGACAGGGATTAGGTTACAGGGAAATAAGCGAAGAAGAAGATTGGTGAGATTGCACTGAGGGCTGGTATTGACACGATGAGCCAAATAGCCACCTCCTGTGAAAGTAAATACAGGAAATATGAGATGTCGTGTATTTTAGTTGGCAGAATGTGTCTAAATAGTGAGAAACCAACAAATACTTGTATATGGAGGGACCTGTTTTTCAGTCTGCCTGCTACTTTCTACCAAATGAGGAGGATGTGAACTCTAACTTCCTTGAGTCAACAGCCTCTGTTCCCATCATTGTGTGAGGAGCAGCAGATTGCAAGGTACTCCTTGGGTCTTCAGCAAGAATTCAATGCTTTGACTGCCACACTGGCATGGCTATTTTGCCTGCTGCCTGTTTCCAGGTGTGGCTGCAGCAATTGACAGACGTCTACAGTGACCTCCTGAAGTAATGGAGTCTCTCTAGCTATTGTTCCTTTGTCGAGTTAATGTAGAAGTTCTCCTTGAAATCAGTGGTAGACAAAGCTTCCTACTCAATGCCTCCTTCCTCTCCTCCTACTCGTTCTTCTGCCATGTCCCAGCACTCTGTTGGCCCAAGGGTGCGTTTCCATCTTGTGTACTCTGACTTTGGCTGTTCTCGCTGCTTGTCCCAGACAAGTGAAAGCTTGGAAGTATGGCCATCAAAGTCCCTATGTCAAAATGAAACTGGGTTAGGCTTATAAAGTTCTATCGTAGGCAGGGTTCTTCCTGCTGTTAAATGCTGGGCTTGTCCTGTGTGCTATTACAGCACTGCTGCATCAGCTACTTTTGCAACTGATGTCACAACTGCCCAGTCTTCAATGTCCAGTGTACGTTAACAGCACACAGACCTGAAAGAAACAATTTGCATTTGACATGACTCATGCTGAATATATGCGCTTCTGATTTACTCAAGGTTGTTTCAAACCAGCTTCCACTCTGTTGAAACCATCAGGAACCCAAGTTTGCGGTGGACATGTTTTACCAGGGCCTTATATTTGCAGGCATTCATTGTTCTACCCCTTGGAGCTGAAATAGTTGTTTTTATCAGTTATGTTAACAACTGAGTAGCCTTCATAGTTTGCAGCTGCTGCTCTGTTAATTCCAGTCAATAAAAGTCTTGCAGGAAATTGAATATTTCCTCTCCCTTATGCAAACAAAGGGTTATGAATGTATTTGTTTTGTTCCTCTCTGTTTTCCTGAACTGATTCTGTTCTGACGGTCATCCTGCTTCAGTAGATGCAATGTTATGACAGCAGATTCACAAATAATATGATGGGTTGTCACCTCTGGTTTTAGTGATTTTGTGTGAGCTATGTTCAAGTGATGATGTGTTCATGCCAAAATAAGCATCAGTTTAAAATTGATGGGGTTTGACATAGCAGTGTGGGAACTAAATGTTATGTAAATCCCATGTGCAAATGCATTGTTGCTGGAGGATTAATTATATCTGCCTATGGACTTACAGCACTGGTGGAGGCTCCAATCAGCTGACACTCGCATGTAAGATAGAAACCATTGACAAAGTTAGTTAAAGCTACTAAAACAACAGAGAAAGGAACTTAGCAGAAGTATGTTAAGTATTTGTACAATAACATCAAGGACAGAATTTATAAGGTTCATTTTGTGCACACTAGCCTTCCTTCTTTGATAAGCGATGAAATTGTGAACTTTATGGTAGGTTCCAAAAGAGTTTGAAACAGTACTGTTGGATGTGCAGTAAGACAGATGACTGTGTGGCTAAGCCAAGAAATAAAAATGATCTTGGTGATTTTTTTTCCCCCATTCACAGAAAATCTACAAGGAGTGCTTCACTTCATTAAAGACACTATAAAAAGCACCATTTGTTGTTGTTAATTGAATCATTGAATGATTTAGCACTGAAGGAGGTAATTTGATCCAGTCAACATAGCTGCCGATTAATTCGACTTCTCTACTCTCTGCGAATGTTTTGGAAATTCTTAGTAAATCTCTGTTCATTGACTTCACAGGCAAAGCGTTCCGGGTAATGACAACAGTGTTAATCCTGACAAGTTAAAGATATGGTATCATATGAGATTTGCTTATTTTAAACCACTGCTCCATTTGCAGTTTGATAGACAGCTCAGATCTGATCGTTTTTTCAGTTTTTCAGATTAGTAGGAGAATTAAATCAGATTATTCCTCAGTAATCAACAAAATTCTGAATAGAACTTGAGGACACCAGTAAAGGAGAAAATAGAAGCAGGAATAGGCTATCAGGCCCTTCAAGCCTGCCCCACCATTTAATATGATCGTGGCCGATCTATGCTGGCCTCAGCTCCTCTTCTGTGCCATTTCTCCATATCACTCTGTTCCTCAATCCATCAAATACATAACCACCTCCACTTCATACAATCCTAATGATTCAGCTTCAACCATGCTCCACTGCGGAGAATTACAGAAATTCACCCCCCCCACCCCCACCACCCCACCAGAAGAAATTTCTATGTACTTTAGTTTTAAATGACCAGCCTCTTATCTTGTAGTTCTGTCCCCTTTTTTTGTTGAGACTCTCCCACTGGTGAAGACATCCCAACATCTACTCTGCCCCCTTCGGATCTTGCACATTTGGATAAAGTCACCCCTCATTCTTAATGCCACAAAATACAGGCCCAGTCTACTTAGTTTCTGTTGGTAGGACAACCCTCTCATCCCAGGAATTAGCCTGATGAATCTCCTTGGTACTGCATCAGATGTTACAATGTCCTCTGAATGGCCACGAACCTGACTAGTCAATAGCATGAAACCTAGTGATAAGAGTTAGACTGATTATGAACAGCAGGTGGAGATCATTAAAGTTAACAAGCATTGCTTTTACATGTAAATATCCACATCAGGGGAACTGGATTTGGCATAGAGTTAAGTGGAATACATTTCAAGTGCATAGACTGATTTGCACCCAGTTTAGAAAGAAATGCTGAATCAAGGCCCCATTTTTGTGATCGTTCAAGATTAATGATTAGTCAATAAAATGAAATCTAGTAATAAATTTGAACTATTGTGTCCTTTGAAATGCTCAAAACAGGCAACTCCCAGGTTATGAAGGGGTTATGTTCCTAAGAAACCATCCGTATTAAAATTTTCCATAACACGAAACTTCATTTCCCACTGAATCCCATGCTATAAGCAGAGATGCAATCCTACAGGATGTTTTTCTCTCAACAGTAATGATAGAATTGCAGCTGCTGATTCATAGTGGGATGGGGGGCGGTACTTATCAGTTTCCAAAGCAAATCTCTTTAGTGGCCAGCAGCTGCATTTGGAGACAAAAGCAACTGCAGATGCTGTAATCTGGAGTAAAGAACAAACTGACGGTTGGAAGGTGACAGGTAGAGACAGATAAAGAAAGAGGAGAAAAAGGCAGATGGAGCCAGGTGGGAGGAGGAGAGGTTGGAGGTAGGTGGCAGCCCCTTATGTCTCCACATATCACTTTCCAGCCTTCAGTTTGAGTAGAGACACATACTTTTAAGCACATTTCAAATATAGGTAAGATAGTTTAATGACTCACAACAAATAACAGTGGTTGTTTAGGTTTACAACTTCCACTTAAACTTGCTGGCCCTGTTTCAGCCACCTTGAGGGTAAATGGGAAACCGTTTGGTGGGGTGGGGTGGCGGGGGGTGTGGGGAAAACTCTGCTGGGCAGCAAAATGAACCAACCACTCTACAATAAAATGTTACATTATCTGTGCATGCATCAAGAAATACAAATTTAAAAAAAACAAAATTTGTTGTTTATTTCATATTTCGTGTTTATTTAGTTAATATTTTCCCCACATAAATTCTGTGAGACAAAATTTGATTCTGTATCTCAGATTTTTGGGTAGCGATTGTGAATTCTGTAAGGGTGAATTTCCATAACCCAAATGGCCATAGGCAGGGATTGCCTGTACTTACAACTTGGTCTTGTGTGTATTTCATATTATTTTTAAAAACAGAGTGAGACCATTAGTAAAAATTTAAAATATCAGTTACACAGCAAGTTTGATTAACAGCAACAAGCTTCGTCATTTGAATGTTTGCTTTAGTATAGTAATGATGCACCTGTCTACATCAATCGTGCTGAGGTCAAGAGGGTTGAGAGCTTCAAGTTCCTGGGATTGAACGTCACCAACAGCCTGTCCTGGTCAAATCACGTAGATGCCACGGCTGAGAAAGCTCACCAGCACCTCTACTTCTTCAGGAGGCTAAAGAAATTTGGTTTGTCCCCTTTGAATCTCACCAACTTTTACAGATGCACCATAGAAAGCATCCTATCTGGATGTATCACGGCTTGGTACGGCAACTGCTCTGCCCAGGATCGCAAGAAACTGCAGAGAGTTGCGGACACAGCCCAGTGCATCACGGACACCAGCTTCTCCTCCTTGGACTCTGTCTTTACCCCTCGTCGTCTTGGTGAAGCAGCCAACATAATCAAAGACCCCACCCACCCGGGACATTCTCTCTTCTCTCCTCTTCCATTGGGTAGAAGGTACAGGTGACTGAGGGCACGTACCACCAGACTTAAGGACAGCTTCTACCCCACTGTGATAAGACTATTGAATGGTTCCTTTATACAATGAGATGGACTATGACCTCATGATCTACCTTGTTGTGACCTTGCACCTTATCGCACTGCACTTTCTCTGTAGCTGTGACACTTTACTCCGTACTGTTACTGTTTTTACCTGCACTACATCAATGCACTTCGTACTAACTCAATGTAACCGCACTGTGTAATGAATTGACTTGTACGATCGGTTTGTAAGATAAGCTTTTCACTGTACCATGGTACAAATGGCAATAATAAACCAATACCAATACCAGTAATGTTTTGTCAAATTGGCTGCCATCCTGTTTAGGCAGGCAGTGACAATGAATAAATTAAGCATGACTTGTGTTGTAATCTTTTTCTGTACTTGCTGCTTCACCATGTTTACAGAGTCTGGATTAAAGTAGTTAATTAAACAGAAGAGATACCAAGGATTCCAGACATGGGAATAATCAAACATACCATTTTGCTGACTTTCCTCATTATGTAGAATGTAGGAATGAAAATAGAAAATGAATTGCTTGCATTTAAAGTGGTCTTAGAACAGAAGGCTTAAAGGGAAAACAGAAATAGGAATGGGGGTTCAACACCTGGGGCATTAACACTCCCAGGAAGCCCTCCATGATGATTCAACACTGTACCTTTCAAGAATGACAACTGCCCAAAAGACTTCGGGATGACCATTTGATGTTCAGGCCTGAGGATGTCTGAATGTGTATGCTTAAACTCATTGATATGTGCCAGCACTTCAGATGGCTCCTTATTGACCAATCATTAACCTATAATGATCCTGAGAGGCAAAAAGCCCTGGGTTTCTTGGCTCAGCAAATTTTTGTTAGGGTATAGTATCTAGTTATAATGAGTTGTTGTGTCTGTCGCTCAAAAACAGGAGGTCTTTCAATATTGTGGTCAACTATTCACAGTTTCACTACCAAATAACAACATGTAAACATACACCTATGAAATTTTACTTGAAATTCTTAAAATAGGATTTATTGTTCAGGATTCTGAGTTTCATATTCTGGTTGATGAAACCCTCCAAGTCCAAACCCTGATCCGCATTATGGTTTGTTGCTTTTTATACCATTCTATGTTACAAATTTCTTATACAATGTTCCTTTGTGATAAGCTGTGCAGACCTGTTATACTTTGCTGATATATTGGCCCATCTTTACAACTTTATACAGCATGCAAGTGATCAATGGGTAAGTTTTCAACCCTGGTAGTCATTGATGTGAATGAAGCAGTAAATGTATTGCTGTCCACTTTTACTGGGTCTTGAGCGGCACAATGGCCTACTCCTGCTCTGCACCTTCCTGCATCTGCAGTCCTTTGTTTCTCTACTCCTGCTCTGATTATGTTTGTTTCTATTGATGTTTTTGTATGTATCTCTCACCTCCAGATTCCTGACACAATAACAGACCTGTCTGAAGAAACCTCTTCATACACCTCTAATGTTCATTCATCAATGACGTGAAATCAGTCCTTTCAAATCAGTACAAGTCATTTCATCAGTAAGTTGTTTCTAATTGTATGTTCTCGCTTCAATGAAGAAGTAAATTGGCAAATGAAAACTATCTGAGGAATTTATTTCAACTGTTTAGTCAGTCAGATTTGTAGTATTATATAACTGACTGAATGGGAAATTTATTCACTTTATGATTCAATCAATGAATTAACAGTTATATATGATTGGTAACAACAGATAAAGCCATCAATTTGTTGTTTGCATATTGAAAAGCTGTGACACTTTAAAAAAATGTAAAAGCTTTTAAAGCTGGAATGCAGCAAGTGTGCTCGAGGCAAGACAACTTAAAATATATAATGCTGTACCACTGAACTAAATTAATGCCAGATAACATTTCAGAACTATCTTTAATACAGAATGGCAGTCTATTGATTTCCTCGATCCAGGGCCTAGACAATGGGATGCAAACCCAAACCTTTCAAAACACGATCAGAAACTGGGCTATTTTTTCATTGAAATAAATAGAATGCAAACTCTGAACTTAATGTCTTAGCTGAAGTAAAGTTAAAGATATTATTAGAATTAGAACTTAGTGATCTTGAAGGATTTGTTTGTTACCTGAAACAAGAGACAGTTTCCTGTCAGTTTACTGCAACAGAATGTGTACTTTCATTTGGAGCAATAGAAGTGTATTTGTTTGTTTTTTACTCACAATTAGATAGCTGAATGAAAATCTGTCTTTGAATGCATTCACACAATGGTGGGATTGACATGTAGCAATCATTTTGGAACAAGATAGAGGAAGACCATCAACCACTCTGATGTTATCATGATGCACTAATAATGAAGTCATGAGCTTCGCAAGTCCATCAATAAAGCTGTCTACAGCTAACTGTGCACTTCCTACTGTAATAGAAATGGCATGAGAAGAAAAGAGGTTCTTCTAAAATTAGGATTAGGACAGAAAAGTGGTAAGAACTCATGTGGTTCACTCTACATGTGGCTATGGTGTCTGACCTGGGGTTCGTTAATGTGATGTAAGGAATCCAAATTGATTTCATTATCCTCCATGATGCACTCACGAAAAAACCCACTAAAAATATAAATTAATTGAGAATAGTTTCAAATCTCTTTAGTTGTAAGGTGAACCACTCTTGAAAGATCAGGTGACTTACTAATTGATTTGAAAACATATAGAATTTTGGGAAGCGATAATAAATTCAGTGGATAAAATCAGTGGGTATAATACTTTCAAATTTATTAAATGGAATCTATTATATGAAATATCAGGAACCTCACACCATTCATTCCAATATATATTGAAAATCCCTATTCCAACTGTTTCATTTTCATACTAAATTGCCATAGTACTTGTTATGCCTGGAAGTGATGGCATACTAAATAGCTACAAAGGTAAACTAATTCATGCTCATGTTGCATCCAAACTCTGAAATAGCAGCGCAAAGCCAACTTGCAGTTCTTCAATTGAGCCACAAGGTGACACCATAAGATTTTACTTTCATACGTGTTTGGCAACGAGCCCTTTCATACTGTTTATGGTTCTTGCAAGCATTGAATAGACCTTTGGCTTTTATAAAGTCATAGAGTCCATGCCGACTAAGGCGCCCTCCTAAGCTAGTCCCATTTGCCTGCACTTGGCCCATATCCCTCTAAACATTTCCTATCCATGAATCTATACAAATATCTTTTAAACATTGTAATTGTACCCGCCACTTTCTCCGGCGGCTGGTTCCATGTACTCAGCACTCTCAGTGTGAAAAACTTGCCTTTCTGGACCCCTCTCACTTGTCTAAAATTAGTGTGCCCTCTAATTTTAGACTCCCCTAACCTAGCCCAGGAAAAAGACTGCGACCATCTCCCTTACATGTGGCTGTCATGATTTTATAAACATCTATAAGGTCACACTTTATCCTCCTTCGCTCCAGGGAAAACAGTCCCGGCCTATCCAATCTCTCCTTATCATTCAAGCCCTCCCGTCCTGGCAACATCCTTGTGAATCTTTACTGCACTCTCTCTAGCTTAATCGCATCCTTCCCAGAATATGGCAACCAGAACTGCACACAATATTCCAGGTATGGTCTCACCAACATCCTCTGCAGCTATAACATGATGTCTCAGCTCTTGTAGTCAATGCCCCATCCAATGTTTTCCCACTTCTTTTGCTGATCTTCATCTGATGTGTCTTACAGCCCTGTCATTGGCCTGCCTTGTGATCTCCATGCTTTCAGTCTTCTTCTCTATGTACCAACTCTTTCCCTCCTTGATCCAATTATCTCCCTGTCCTTTAATCCTGTTCTTCTGAATGCTTGATTCTTTGTTTTCAATGTCGAGTGACTAACTAACCCCAAAGAAGGATGAAGCTCATACAACCGATGACATGCTAATTATCCTGAAAATACCCCTGACTGCAGAAAACAGGTGGCAAGAACACATAGCGATAACCCCAGCCACATGATCCCCTTTCAGGAATGTGGTTGCAAATCAACAGTAAATGGTAAGATTTTGTCTATGCAAGAGGAATGCTGATTTTTGTATAAAGGTGGATGCATTCATTTATTGGGATTTTGTTAAATTTGTTGTCAGAAACTTTGTCAATTACAGCTTTGTCCTCAAAATCTTTAGTTTTATCCCTCCCTTGAATTATAAAATGTCTTTTTTTTCCCCTTTTCTGTACTTCAACCTGTTTCTGTTCAAAAGTGAATGGTCAAGGATGTTAAAGGGTGTTAGAATTGTGGAATTTTACAGCATTAATGGGAAGAATTTGCCTATCATTTCTGAGCTGATTGTTTGAAAGACCTATCCATTTGTTTCTATTTCTGTACCATTCTGTGTTTTCTTGGTCCGATATTTTGCATTCTAACCACCCTTCAAGTTTAAACAAGAACTCCATGCATCTGCTTGTTGAAGGGATGGAATTGGTGATGATTAAATGCATGGATTGAAATTGCACTCCACTGCTCCACCTAGCCACTCCACCAGGGTTACTAAGGAATGTGAGCTGTACAGAGAAAATGTTTGAAAATAAAACCTGGTAGTGGTAAAACTGACTATGCCATGGTCACCTTGTTATAATAAACCTACTGGATCACTAATTTTCATTAAGGAAGGTAACCCGCTGTTCAGTATTTGATTCCAGTCCTCCATCATGGTTCACCCTACCTGAAGTAGCCTAGCAAGCTACTCAATCATATAAAACCACATCAGTTCAGGATAAAGGCTCAACACCATCTCCAAATGTTTTCCCTTCTTCATTGCGTACTGAGCTATATATTTTTTTAGATCTTCAGTTTTCACTTGGATAGATTGAAATATACATCTGGGTTTTATCAACCATATTTATTGCTTGGTGTTTAACACATCTGAGGCTTCAATGAAGTGTTTGAAAACTAGGGGATAATTGATTTGCTTTACTTAAGTTCCACTGGAGGCTGAGCTCTTGGGTATTGTTTAGCAGACAGCATCATTCTCCCTTCTGAGCAGATAATCTACCAAAGAAATTAGCTGCTTCATTGGCTAATTAACTAAACAGTTACATGTGCCTTCCTGGTTAATCTGATTTTAATTGCCAGTATTATGTTTGATTTATATTGGTTCATTATCGCTGTACCCATTTAGAATTTACCCTTGGTTGTAAATGTCACAAACATGTTGCTGACTATTCTTTAACATGCAAAGCCAGAAGAATCATGTATTGGGTTTTGCTGCAATAGCTAAAGCTATACATATGTAAAGTTTAAGGAGCTTTCTTTTAGTTCCTGTTATCTGGAATGAGGTGCTGCAGAGTGAATTTGAAGTGAGACTGCATTGTGGAAGATAACTGCCTCTATTTTCAGCATTCTCATTTCATCTGAAGTGCACTTCCATTCCCTAGTCTTTCTTTATGGATATTGCTGAAAGAGAGTAGCCAAAGTGGATACGTATTCTCCCTATTTGCTCCTGACGTCTGAATGAAGGGGGCACATGTGGGTCATGACCTCATTTGCTGAAGTTTAATGGTCTGCATTTTTTCCTGATCACTAAACAGAAGCTCTTCTACTTGGGAATAAAGGCCTCTTCTTAATGTTCTGACATCTTCAGCTTGCACACCTTATTCTTCAAAGCAGGTGTTAAGGTATTCTCCTCCATACCCACACCGGGCAACCCCAGCTGTGCTTCAAGTACTCGGAGCACCTCACTGAATTATCCAAACAGCCTTGATCCTATGACTTCTTGGAGTAAGGAACCAGTGAGCTGAAGTTCCATTGAACAACTGCAAAAGTCTCACAGTGCTGGGATCTATCAATTTTTGGGCTACTATTATTAAAAAAAATTTTAATTGAAATCTATAATTTTCAGCCAATATTCTGTAAGTTAAATATTGTTTTAAATTCAGAACTTTTTATTTAGTATTCCTTCCAAATGTAACTAATGCCACAGTCCTTTCATGGGTTGTTAAACTTTATATGAACAATTACTGCTTCCAGATCTCAGTGGAACCGAATAAGAGAAAATTACATTTCGTAAACATTTTGAAAACATTCAAAAATATTTTAAAAAGCATCCTCAAAGCTGTGAATTATTGGAATATCCATCATAAAACACTCCATGCTCTTACACTACACTAGTCTTTCATTAAAGAACAGCAGCTTTCATCTGTGAAGTCAGTTATATGCTTTGTTTGCTTCTTCTGCACAAAATCTTAAAGACTCCTCATACTATGATCAGTTTTAAATGTTTTGTTTCAATTAACCAAGCATTTATTTATTTATCCTCCAATCTATTGTTTCATAAATTGCATTTAACAATTTAATACCTCTTTAAAATGGAAATTTTGGCTTCTGTATGATAATACCTGAATGAAAATATATTCAGAGGTCAAATACTGTCAAGAGCAGCCATGCCATTATGCTGCTAAGGTTACAGATAAGGGCAGAAGGAGGCTTATATGGAGTTTGAATGCTAGCACAGATCAATTGGGTGCAATGGCCTATGTTGTAAATTCACTGCAATGCTGGAAAGAACTTTAAAGATTGTTCACTTTACCCTGAATTGACAACATGTTGTAGGTGAATTTCATTCTCTCCCAATAATTTCTTCCATTCGAATCTTCAGTTTGTTGCACCTTTTGCACATCATAAGGGGATGGTGAAAGCCTGGAAACTATCATCTTTTCATTTGGATGCAATTTCAAAGAGCAGTGCTTTATACATTCAATGAGAGAATGATGACTCACGCTTTGTAAAGTGAGCCCTGCAGTAATTTTGAGGTGGTTTCATTACCACTTCCCAAAACAGTAAACCACAAACATTTTCAGTTGACTGGTATGACAAGAAAATAACGGCGGAGTGGGATAGCAACTGTAAATGGAAACCATGAATGAAAATGAAGCATGACTGGTTACAATTGGGGTTCTGTTAAAATGCTTTGAACCTAGAAAAAAATGAAGGCATGTTAAATGTGATGCAAATAGTTTGATTCAAATTATTTCATTCACTGTTGCTAAATGGGAAATAAAGTAATGAGTTCTTAAATGGCTAACTTTCAATATATCAGTGAGGTATTAGTATGAAAGGAGGTGCACTGAAAAAAGAAGTAGTGATATTTCACATCCATATTGGGTACCAGTGTAGCAAACAAGGTACAGTATTGCAGAAGTGCTGTACTTTTGAAGGTGATGACATTCAGATGAAAAGTAAAACCAAAAACTCGTTTGCCTTCTCGGCTGAATAGAAAAAATTCAATAGCACTGAAATGCAGTGAGATTCTTCCAGGTCAACATTTTTTCTTGATTCAGTCCAAATAGAATGGATTACTTGATCAGTTATTGCAAGATTTTTCTGCATGCAGTTTAGATGCTGTTCCTGTCTTCTTTGAGTGAATGATCACACTTCAAAAATGCTTAACTGGCTGTGAAGCCATTGAGGATGTCATCACAAATGGTGCAATTTAAGTGAAGGCTTCTGTTTATAATGCAAGTTGGAGACAATTACTCATAGATTTATAATTCACGGAGTACAGGACTGTATGTTCCAGTAAGAACAAGGACAAGAATGACAAGGTAAGGGAACCCTGGATGACAGGAAAGGTTGTAAATGTAGTCAAGATGGAAAAGCATATGTAAGGTTTAGGAAGCTAAAATCGAACAGGGCCCTTGAGGAACACAGAGAAAAGAACTCAAGAAGTGAATTAGGAGAGCCAGGAGGGGCAAGTAGGATTAAGGAGAATCCCAAAGCATTCTATACATATATCAAGAGCAAGAGGATAGCTAGGGAGAGGGTAGGACCACTCAAGGACAAAGGAAGAAACATGTGCTTCGAGGCAGAGCACGTGGGCGAGGTCCTAAATGAGTACCCTGCATCGGTATTCACCAAAGAGTAGGACATGGATGTTAATGAGATCAGTGTCGAGCTTGATAATATGCAGGGGGATTTTGTGATAAAGAAAGAGGTGGTGTTGGAGCTCTTGAAGAATGTTAAGGTGGATAAGTCCCCAGGGCCTGATGTGATATACCCCAGGTTATTGAGAGAGGCAAGAGGTGAGATTGCTGGGGCCTTGACCAAGATCTTTGTGTCCTCTCTAGCCACAGGTGAGGTCCTGGAGGACTGGTGAGTAGCTAAAGTTGTTCCTTTGTTCAAAAAGGGAAATAGGGATAATCCTGGAAATTATAGACAGGTAAGTCTCACATCAGTGGTAGGGAAACTATTGGAGAGGATTCTTAGGGAGAGAATTTATGAGCATTTGGAAAAGCATAGCCTAATTGGGACAGGCAGCATGGCTTTGTGTGGGGCAAGTTGTGTCTTACTAACTTGATTATTTTGTGGAGGTGATGAAGGTGATCAATGAAGCTGTGGATGTTGTCTACGTGGATTTCAGTAAGGCATTTGACAAGGTCCCTCATGGGAGGGTATTCCAGAAAATTAAGATGCATGGGATCCAGGGTGACTTTGCTGTTTTGGATTCAGAATTGGCCATAGAAGACAGAGAGTAGTGGTTGATGGGACTTATTATGGCTGGAGGTCCATGACTAGTGGTGTTCCATAGGGATCCATACTGGGACTTCTGCTGTTTGCGATATATATAAATGACTTGGATGAAAATGTAGATGGGTGGGTTAGATAGTTTGCAGATCACACGAAGATTGTATGTAGATGGTGCAGAAGTTTGCCAAAGGATACAGTGGGATATAGATCAGTTGCTGATATGGATGGAGAAATGGCAGATGGAGTTTAATCCAGGCAAATGTGAAATGTTACACTTTGGGAAATCAAATGTAAAGGGGAAGTACAGAGTTAATGGCAGGACCATGAACAGTGTTGATGTACAGAGGGATCTTGGGGTCCAAGTCCATAGCTCCCTGAAAGTTGCTGCACAGGTTGATAGGGTGGTAAAGAAGGTGTATTGACATGCTTGCCTTTTTTAGTTGAGGCATTGAGTTCAAGAGTCAGGATGTTATGTTGCAGCTTTATAAAACTCTGGTTAAGCCGCATCTGAAGTATTGCATTCAGTTCTGGTTGCCACATCATAGGAAGGATACAAAGGCTTTGGAGAGGGTGCAGAAGAGGTTTACCAGGATGCTGCCTGGATCAGAGGGCAGGTGCTATAAGGAGAAGTTGAGCAAACTAGGGTTGTTTTCTCTGGTGCAACAGAGGCTGAGAAGAGACCTGATAGAAGTTTATAAGATTACGAGAGGCATCGATAGAGGAGACCTCCGATATTTTTTTCCCAGGTTAGAAATGTCAAATACTAGAGGGTATGCATTTAAGGTGAGAGGGAGTAAGTTCAAAGGAGAGATGCGGGGCAAGTCTTTTTACACAGAGAGTAATGGGTGCCTGGAATGTGTTGCCAGGAGTGGTGGCGGAGGCAGATGTGATAGAGTTGTTTAAGAAGCCCTTAGAGAGGCACATGAATGTGCAGAAAATGGAGGGAATGGAGCATGTGCAGGCAGAAGGGATTCATTTAATTAGGCATGATTAGCTTAATTAATTCAGCACAATATTATGGGCCGAATCTCCTATTTCTGTGCTGTACTGTTCCATGTTCTCTCTTCTAAATCTTCCTGTACTGGTCTGCTGCAGATGGGAGATGCTGAAGACACAGAAATCCAGTGTGAATGTTATTTTGATGGTTAAAGGTAAAGCGGTTGCAGTCCTTCTGTTCAGCTGTAAGTGACAGATCGCCACGAGGAGAACGTTGGAAAGCAGAATCTCTGCAGCCACTGCACTTCCGTCAGGCTAATGTAGGAGAAGTGCTTCAGGAAAACCTGTTGTGGGTAAGGCCACCTACTTAGAACGCTTCCTTCCCCTCTCTTTTCCCCTCCTATCCCTTTCAAGCCTAGAGACACGTGTACAGGCAGCCCCCAGGTTATGACGAGGTTCAGTTCCTGAGAACTATTCATAATCCAAAAATTTGTAAGTCAGAAATGAACAAAAAACAACGTGTGGGTGAGGATCACAGGAACAGCTGTGATGGGAGGGCGAGCAGGAGTGGGAAGAGTGGCCGCCAGCCGGCCTCACTGACCCAGTGAGTCTGCTCAGCGCTTCTGACTCTACTCAGCTTCACCCAGCCCATGATCGTAGCAGCTCAGGCTAGGGTGGTGGGGGGGGTGGTCGGCAGGCGGGAGGAGGTGTAGGTGCGAGGAGAAGGCACATGGAAATGCCTCGTTCCCACCAAGAGAAGATGCCTGCAGCCCTGCAGTCGTTGGCAAATCTACCCCCATCGATCTCATTGGACTCCCAAACACTTGATCATATGTACAGGGTGTTCATAAATCAGGCATTCATAATCCAGGAATCCAGGATTAGTCTGTAATACTGGCTGAGGTAAAGCTCCATCTCAAGACTCTCTCACAACTTTTAAAACTCCAGTTATCTGCAAAAATGAGCATCAGGCGACAAAAGATTCTCTCTCCATTCGATCACCTGCAAATCATTGAGAATCCCTCCAAAACAGTTCAGTTTTGGGTACTAAATATTGGATTCCTACCTTTGCTTAACCTTGGATTCCTACCTTTGCTTGGTCCAATTTGGTAACACTGGCAGTGAATTAGAGTATTGCACGGATTGACACCAAAGTTTATTGACCTCCAGTGGGCGGGAATGATGAACACGCTACCACCCTTCCTAATTTGTCAGCATGATTATCCAAAAATGATGTACAAAGAATCGGCAGCAAGTTAGTACCCATAGCTCAAATTCACAACCATTCATTAGTTAAATGTAATCTTTTTAAAGTTTGGTGAGCGATTTGCTTATTAAATGCAAACAGCAGCTTATTTAATTTGTAATGCTGTCCATAAATTATTTTGGTATGACATTCAGTTAATGAGTTTAGTGAATAGCCTGATATATTAAATTTAGAGGATAACGGTGAATTCTAAAACTTTTAACCATAATTGAATACAGTTTTGTCAGTCAATTAATTATAAAATGGACTGAATAAATTACCTAGTAAAGGTGGGGGGATTGCAGACTGAGATCCAAGTGAAGACAATATTTTCCTGATAAAGGCCATATTGGCTGCTCTTCTCTCTGAGTCCAGCTTTCTACTCGTGGAAAGTGCTTCTGAAATACTTTCAAGGCACAAGGTCATTTATGCATTATTAGGGTGAGGGAACACTCACAGAAGAATAATACTTACTGATAAGTTGTTAATATAAATGAGTTTAGATTGCAATCTGATTGCTTAAGTATCTGTAAGAGGTCATAACACAAATGCTGATAGTATCAGGTATGAGATACATAGGACTCTTTCAGCAGTTGAAGCTCATTTATATTAAAACCAACACATAAATATTGTTCTTCAGTGAGTGTTGCTTCACCCTAATTATGCACAGTTGAACCCTAGCTGTTAATCTAGACTCTAAACAAAATGCACACCAGATTTTTACTAAATAGTTATTCGCTAACAGTATGAACAATGGAACTAAAGGATTGATTATGGTCAAAGATTCATAAAGAATAGCCAAGCTCATGCAAGAAACCAAAGGAATTTAATGGTTGCTTAAACAAGTATTGGATTATTGCCTAGTTTTGCGCTCAGTAGCAATTATTCACCATCCTGTATGTCTGATTTGTTATTTAGAATCTTGTGCATTAAAAAAATCATTATGTGATCGATGCAGCTGTTATAAGCTTTGCTGGTCTCTCATTGATATAGCTTCAAGTTCATCATTATCCAATGCTCATGTAAGAGGGTCACTGACAGTCCCATGTGCAAATTTCATGCCCGATATCTGGTTCAACGATGACTTGGTGCAGGGAGGGGATTGGTGTGTTGGTGAAACAATATACATATTTTCCAGCGAGCCTGCTAAGTTTGAAGGGAACATGGGTAACATTGCCCCGGTAAGTTAAAAGGGAGCATGGGAAATAGAACCAGGTAAGCTTCAAGGGAGAATGGCCAACGGGACCAAGTAAGAGTGCGGGAACTGGGGCCCTGGCGACTGGAAGGGGAGAGCAAGAACCAGGGTCAGAGTGAGTGGGCGAGGATCATAGCGAACATCACCTGGTGACACAGGTGCTCAACCATCAGGATTTCCAGCTAGTTAGATAGCGGATTATCGGAGTTTAACTGTATGTACTGAAAGGGGGCTGTGGTATAAGAGGAAGGATACCTTGCCACAATGCCACAGGGATTTTCTGACATCATCTGGAACACTCCCTAGAATTTTGACTCTCTTCCTAACAAAGTATATGCTCATCTTGGAGGAAATGTGACAAAAGTTAACTGGATTGAGTGCTGAGGTAAGGAGGTGTATTAAGTGAGGAAATTGAACAGTATTGGCCCATGTTCTCTGGAAATTTGATGAATGAGGGATCATCTCACTGAGTGCATCCAATTCTTACAGGGTTTGGAAGGACTGATGATGTTGGGTTCCTTTGGCTGGAGTCCAGACTGATAGCAGGTCATTGGTGATTGGTTTATTATTGTCGTATGTACCGAGGTACAGTGAAAAACTGTTTTGCATGCCATCCATACAGATAATTTCAAAACATAAGTACATCAAAGTAGTAGAAAGGGAAAAGCAATAACAGAATGCAGTATATTGTGTTACTGTCTCAGGATAAAAGGTGGGGCCACTTGGGACTGAGAAGAGGACAAAAAATCTTCTCCATCAATGCTTGGAATTCTCTACCACAGAAAACTGTGCATGGTCATTTACTGGGGACAGAAAGGCTAAAACTGACAGATTTTTGAGCAATGAGGAAATTAAGAGATATAGTATCTGAATCGAGTGGAAATGTGAAATTGATATAAAAATTCAACAATGATTTTACTGATGGTAGGTCAGACTTACCATATCAAATGTCCTATTCTTGCACTGTTGCTTATCTTTTTATGTTTCAACAAAGTTCTGGTAAAAATTGAAAATGCTTTAGCAGTCATGCATGAAATTAGAAAACACATCAATTAATTTGTTTACAGCATTAGGTTGGAGCCTGCCAGTGTTCTAAGTTCTAGTTGTTTGGTGAGCTAATATGTTATTAGCATTGTGAATATGTGAAGTGTAACCTTGCCACTCATTCACTTCACAGGAGCTGATTCCATAATTTCACTCAGAAGAAATGAACAAAGTTGCATGCTATGCCAAACATAACTGTGTCTTCCACGAGTTTGGTCCAATCCACTGGACATTACCTTATGTTCCCTTTTTCATGTTTTGTCTCTCTCTCTTGAACTTCCCTCATTAACCTATCAAGCAGATAACTTCATCAACATCCTGTGGCAACCCTAGCATTACCCTCTCAGAGATTTTCTTTACCCCACCCATCATTTCCCCACCCTCTCTGCAACTAACTTGGTTTCTCTCTCTCTTCCAGATCTGATGAAGGTCTTCAGCCTGAAACATTAACTCTATTTCTCTTTCAAGTGATGCTGTTTGACCTGCTGAGTGTTTCCAGCAATTTTTGTTTCTACCTCAGATTTCCAGCATATGCAGATTTTTGATTTTCATAACTCAGTCAATACTGTCCATGTTAACGGAGGTTAGGGCAAAAATTAAACTCTGTATCATTGGTTTCTTGGGCATATTGGAGCTTCTATAACTACAAAAGTGAAGGGTAACACTGATTTCTTAACTACTCTGTTATTTTTCAGCTCCATTGCTGCCAATCACACATCAGCCATACTGCATAAGGACACCACATTTTCTTACTTTGAGGACAGTAGCAAGGCTGAGTGAGGTTTCATGGTAGTCTGATAGTCTCATGGTCTTTATAACAGATACTACCTTTTCACACAGGAATACAGATTTATTTAATTAACTTCTAAGACAGCATTGAACCTCATCAACTGTTATGGTGGGATTTGAACTCTAATTAACAATTTAAATTCCCCAACTCCTGTAGTGGGGATTTGAATACACATCTCTGAACTGCAGGACCGGAAACATAATGTCCATGTTCATGAATCTCCTTATTTCCTGGGTCAAAGAAGAGGCATGGTGTTAGCTGTCATACAGTTGAACTCAGGGAACGTCCTATTATGCAAACTTAAATGATTATGTTGCAATCTTCATCTTAGGCCATCCCTCAGGGTCAAGGATGACTCCAGTTTTGTTGGTTCTGAGGTGGCTGATGTGGGAAATGCAGACTCTTCCACAGATGGGGCAGGAGGTGCCTGATGTCAAGTGTGGATGGTGGATAGTTTACAAGGTGGTTCACTCCTTCTGCCACACACACAGGGCATCTGTGTGCTCCTGATGTACAGACCCGAAGTTCTCAAAAGCATCTCGAATGCTTCTTTGAGTGGTCATATTCCAAGGATTCCCAAGAATCAGTGGGGATGTTATATCCAAGGAGGCTTTGACCACACCCTTGAAACTTTTCCTCTGTCTGCCAGGTAATTTTTTCCCTTAATAGAGCTTGGAATAGAGTGTCTAGACTACTTTGGAATATCACTCAGACCAACTTCAACCTCACAGTTTTGAACTTCTGTCCATCCCCCATAGAGCATTGTGGCCACAATGTGTCCCATTTACAAGATGCACTGCATCAACCTGCCAAAATTCCTTCAGTAGCACCTCCCAAACTCACGACTTTGAGCTCCTGGAAGGGTGGAGGCAGTAAGGTGGAGAAGTGTGGAGGCTCCACACTCCGTGCTCACTTGGACATACAACACCATTCCTTCATCGTCACTGGGTTAAACTCATGGAAATTTCAATCCAACAATATCTTCACCAGAAGGACTGGAGCAATTGGAGAGGATGACTTACCACCTTCTCAGGCAACAAATGCTTGCCACACCAATGACAGCTAGATCCCACAAAAGAATTTAAAATGGTTAAATATACTTCATTGCTAGATATTGAACCTTGGTATTTTTTTTGCCATCTTAACTAAAAATGTATTAGGGCTGCAATACACCATAGAACATAGATGAGTCAGTATCCTCTCCTCATCAGTCAAGATGGTTTTAAGAGAGCACATTTTCAACAGCCACTCGACTCTAATCAATCTTGGGGCTTGACACTGGATGATTTTTACAAGTGGTAATGCCAGAAACTGAACTGAGTGTCGATGGGAAAGTTACTGCTGAGTTTGCATCACTTGATAGAATTAATGGTGACTTTTCCATCTTAGTGTTAATCTGAACAAGGTTTCAGGTTGTTAGTTAAACCAAGTTCCTCCTATTTCACATTCAGCCATAAACATGTAAGAACTGGAAAAGGTCTGCAACCTGTATATTTGTCCAATTTGTGCATAAACAGCCCAGGGAAATAAGGAAAATTCAGTTCTTCTTTACGCTGTCACATAAAATATAAAATTTCAACTTGAGATTTCTTTTTGCTTCACACTGAATGTAGATAGTTTCCTTCAGAATTATTTTGAAGCAAACTTTCACGATTTCACAGTTTTACTTGACACTTATTCTTGAAGCCTGCAAAACTGAGAATCCAGTGAAAAATCAAGATGTATTGATCATCTTATAACTTTAAATGGGGCGTGAAAGTGCCATAAATTCTCTGTGCTAGCTTTAGAGTACATTACCTGAGGAGGAGGGAAGATCCTATTAAGATTATTAGAGGGAAGTAAACAATGAATCATAGAATAGCACAGCATAAGTAAGCACTTGAAGAACATCTTAGTTACCTTTACTCTCATGCTCCCCTCTTCTTTCTTCCCATAATTCTTTATGACCCCGTAGGTTTTTACAACAAACCTCTCTGCTTGTCTTGTCACCTTAAAGGCTCTGCCAGAACCACCCCAGGTTCCTCTGTTCCTGCACCCCCTTTAAAATTATACCACTTAGAATTTCTTTTCTCAGACGGATGTGAGTGTTTGGAACTTTTTAGCAGAGAGATTTGTTTCTTATTCAAATATTTATTAAACTCCCTTTTGAAAACTGCTATTGAATCTGTACCCAGCACCCTATCAGGAAGTACATTTCAAATCCTAGGCACAAAAGGCATTGGAGGAACTCTGTGGGTCAGACAGCACCTATGGAGGGAAATAGACAGTCGATGTTTCGGATTGAGACCCTTCATCAGGACTGTTTCTTTCCAGCTTCGACTGTCCATTTCCCTGCATAGATGCTGCCTGACCGGCTGAGTTCCTCCAGCACCTTCTGCGTTGCTCCAGATCGCCAGCATCTGCAGTTCCTTGTGTCTGCATTTCAAATCCTAACCATTTTTTCATAAAGTTGTCACTTGAAGCTTCACTGTAAAATCTGGGGGGCTGACACATGAAAATTGGCAACTTTTTATTTATCCCAGCTAAACCCTGCAGAATTTTAAACACCTTCTCTGCTCTTAAGCTGAGTAACCGCAGCTTCTCCAGCTTTATTCCCTGGAGTCTTTATTAGGACCACTGCTCTTTTTGATATATATTAATAGCCTGGAGGGGTATAATTTCAAAATCTACAGATCATTTAAAATGGTGAACTGCAGTAAAGAACGAGGAGCTCAGTGACAAACATAGACAGAGGATATGGGCCTGTTAGAATGAACAGACTCAGCGTGGATGAAATCTAAAGCAGAGACACGTACATTTCAGTGGAAAGAATGGGCAGAGGCAATATAGGACCATAAATCCATTGGAAGTAGGAATATGTGCAGGTCATTAAGCCTGGTCCGCCATCCAATGGGATCCAACATCCCTCAAGTCTACTTTCCTGCTCTTTTTCCCTTAACTCTTGACTCCCTTACTGATTAGAAATCTATCTATCCCAGCCTTAAATATACCCAAGGACTCTGTTGCCACAGCTCTCTGCGGCAAGGAGTTCCAAAGACTCGCAATGCTCTGAAAGAAGAAATTCTTAGTGGTACAGTTTGGGGTGGGGGGTGGGTGGTGCAGGAATTGACAGACCTGGCAATGTTATGGTAAAGCTTTGAGGGTGACAGGACAATTTGGGATGTATGTTAAAAAAAACATAGGATCCTTAAACAAAACATTGCTGCAGTAAAAAAAAATGAAGAATGAAACACAAAATATTGGAAATACCAAGCATGTCCATGAGCATCTGCAGAGAGAGAAAAACAAAGTCAATTCTTCAAGTCAAAGACTTTCATTGGAACAGCATCAGCATCTCAGTATGAGATCCTTTACTTTATTCACATAATATAAAAACAGTTACAGTAGAACTTCATATAATGCTGGTTATATTTCAGCTTGTGTTCATTTCTGAGCCCCGAACTTTGGGAAGGTTGTAAATAAAAGGAAGAAATCAAATAGTATTACAGGGGTTTTGAGGACCAGGCAAGACGATTGAGGGTGGGGATCAAGTTACCCATGGTCCTGTATGATGGACAGCCTTAAGAGGCTGTAAAGCCGACTTATATTTATGATGTTATAAACTGGGTTTGATCTCAGCTGAAGTGTGAGAGGAGATGTTCATGATCATGAACAGTATTGCTTCCAGTGGCAGAAAGGACAGTAGCCAAGATTGACAAAGGGACCAAAGTTGGCACAAGGGAACACTTTATTTCCAGTGAATAGTTATGATCTGATTGCATTGTCTGAAAAGGTGGTGGAAGCAGATTCAATTGTAACTTCAAAAGATATTGGATAAGTTATTGAAGGGGCAAGTAGTTACGCAGATGTGGGGATATGAGGAAAGGGCCGGGCAATGGGATTAAATGGAACTTGGCTGGACGTCTCCCTTCTGTGCTGAATTCTTGTATGGTGCTTTGAAATTTCTGTGAATCCCGATAAAATACAATATATGAACAAAGCCCACACCAACTGAGGACCCAGCAGAGAGGCCATCTTGAAGGAAGGGCACATGATCTCCACCACTTGCTGTTGTAATTGGATTTAAGGTGCCAGCCTATACAGTGAGATGGACCTGTAAATAATGACACACTCACATAAATGGGGGTAGCTATCAACTGTTTTACTGTGGCTTGTAGATGTGTGCACTATTACATCCATCTGAAAGAAATCAGTTTCCAGGTAAGTTGCAGACATGCACCCATATTTGTCTGACTTGATTTACAAAAAATAACCTAAACACGGTTAAAATAGTAATGGATAGATAGTATGTGAAGTACTATCTGCCCATTGAAGTATTGCAGCTATCTAGAAAGGCAGAGCTATTTCATGGAACATAAGAAAAGTTATTTTGATTGCACCAGTGTGAGGAATACTTACTCTGGGGTTTCCTTCTACAACCAATACTTCATTTGACATTTACTTCTACTGGATAATAATAGCATATATGTTGCTTTGCAACTTTTGCTCCTCTGCAAATTTTCCAACTCCACCACAACTACTATATTAGTTGTGGATGTAGCTAGTCGTAAAAGGAAATAGAATAGCAACAGCCCTAGCAAAAGAACAGAACAAATAAACGTGTTTGGCCTAGCAAAGTGACAGTGCTGGACAAAGTGCATTGGGATGTGAAACAACCAAGGATTGACCTAGTGTAGGTTTTCCCAGAACTTACAATGAACACCTCATTGCCCATTGCAAAGTCCAGTCAAATGATCATTAATACCTTCCCACAACAAACTGTGACAGAGAACACTGGTGCCCATGTACTCATTGCCTTGACTGAGGGATTGCTGGCCATCATTGGCAGAACTCTCATTATCAAATCCTCCTTTTTATGCTCACTTCCCACACATTCCTCAATTCCTTCCATTTTCCAAAATACAGATGATTTAAGAATGTCCCTTTTACTTGCCTCTTGGTTCACTATGACCATCCTTCTTCCAGATATCTCAGGATACCAACCCGGGTAAGCCTGGCTGCTGAGCGAGGAGACGTCACAGAAGGCAGCTAATTCACCCGTAGACACTTGATCAGACATTGGCATTTTGCTTGCAATAGCAGGTAGTTTAGACATATTGCACATGGTGAATCATCAGACATGAGTACCCACAGTAAGGTGCCAGCTTCTCAGAGGACAAAGGTTCACAAATGTTTTACTCCAGAGGATTCTTTGAGGACTCAGATGGGTGATCGACGAAGGCTGATGGGAATGTACGTCACCATGCTTGAGTATTGATTGCTCTGTGTGAAAGCCTGCATGAATTTTCCAGTCCAGCTCCAACCTTTGCCGAGACTTTATGTGGAGCCTGGAGACTATCCTTTCCAACTTGATGCCAACACTCGCTTTGGATCTCTGTATTCAAAGAGGCATGTTTCCTGGATCTCACTGACTATCTGCATCCATAGGTACTTCTCCTGGTTAAAACTCCCCTCACTGTACTTACTGACATTCAGGTGGGATTCATTTCTGAGATTTTCAAATGTTGGTCTTAGAAAAAGCTCAGTGACTGAACTTCCAAGGCTGTTGTCTATCATTCTCCCTGCCCATCATTCTCCTATGGGTGTTAGCGTTGACCTGACATCCATGCCAGCAATTTAACAAACCATTCAGTTTTCCTCAACATTTCGTGCTCTGTTGAATCCTGTCGACTATCCTTTGAAATGTTTTTGTTTAACAACTATGTGAATAGGACATTTCCTGAGCTTTTAAGTAGCTCTTTCTTCATAAGATATACACAAAAATTGCATCTAGTCTTGTCGTACAATGTTCAGGTAGAGCATAAGTTTCAACTTCTCATGATAAAGTTTATTCAAATTCTTCTATCCCATTAATAACTCTGCAAATGCTGCCAATATAATTAAATACTAATGCATTTCTAATACAAAAATTTCTTTTGCAAACTGATTCCAGAAAGATAATACATCATTTTACTAATTTATTACGCACATACTTTATCCTTGTGCCAAAAAGAATGTTAAGATTATCACCTTAGCTGGCTTCATGGTTGATCATCTGAAAAAGAGCTAGTTTAATCTTTGCAAAAAGGAATTTTCTCAATCTGCAGAACTACACACTATGAAAGGCTTTATTGAGATAGCATTTTGAAATCACCCTTCGGCTGTTTTGCTTGTTTTGCAAGGCTTGCAACTGAATTTAATTGAATTTGTTTCTATTGACTGTGCATCACCTCTACAAAGAAATTACTTTTTTGGAGCTCACACACATAATTCTGGAGACGTTAGATTGGAGATTGCCTGAAAATAGGCTCAAGGATTGCACGTTTACTCCACACCCATTATTTTAATGTAGCCGACACCCAACTTTATAATACATCCACTGTTAACACAGCTGTTCATTGACTTTATCCATGAATAGAGATCGTACATCATCAAAGCTTCCCACATGGCATTCTGAAATCTAGCAGCCAAGAACAGAACACATTCAAAACCCTACAGCCCCACCTCTCAATAGCATGCCTGCCGCTGATGGCAAACATCATCAACTGGAACCTCATAACTGCCTCTGGCAGTGAAGTCCAAGGCTTTAAACTACCAAGGAAAACCTGGATAACCCTCAACATTGAGAGCAGGCCAGGGGAGATGTGGCCACTTTCTCCATAAGTGGATTATGACAAATAGATGAAATTGTGACCATGGCTATCCAACACTGATCATTGTGTGCATGAGAGATCTTTTCTGGCTAACATCACAAGCATTTTGACTGCCTCGCCTGAAGCCATTAAATTGGCGCTAACCTTGACAATGAATTATAATATCTTGCCCAGCCATACAAGTACCTACAACTTTTTCATTTATTCATTTTGTAAGATCTAGGTATCGCTGGCATAGCCGGCATTTATTGCCGGTGGAGTCATAGAGTAATACAGCACAGAAACAGACCCTTCGGCCCAACTGGTCCATGCTGACCAAGATGCCCATCCAAGCCAGCCAATCCTGATCTCTAATTGCCTTTTGGAAGGCGTTGGTGAGCTGCCTTTGTGAACTGCTGCAGTCCTTCTCATGAAGGTGCTCAGACAGTGCTGCTTTTTTTCCGTATTTCCTTGCAATGTAGAGGGAAGGGAGTTGCTTTGGGCAACCAAAGTCCCCACCAGCTCACAGAACAGTCCCATTTCCCACTAATTCTCCCTGTAGCCTATTCTCCCCACATTCCCATTGACTTCACCACCTACCTAAACTTGGAGAGATTTACACTGGGCAATTAGTCGATTAACCTGCACGTTTTTGGGATGGGGCAGGAAACTGAAGCACCTGAAGGAAGCACACATGGTTAGAGGAAGAACGTGCAAACTCCACAAAATCAGAACCGGAGATCATGATTGAATCCAGGTCCCTGGAGCTGTGAGGCGGCAACACTAATAACTGCATCCCAGGGCCTCAGTTTTGGGTAGGGGGTCCCAGGATCTGGAGCCAGCAACAGTGATGGACCCTTGTCCATTTTAGAGGTAGAGGCCATGGACTTGGGCGGTGCAGTCAGAGTAACCTGTATGAGTAACTTCAATGCATTTTGTGGAAGGTACACACTGAAACCACAGCGAACTGGTGGTGGATGGAATGAAATTTTAGGGTGGTAGATGGGTTGCCAGTCAGGCGGGCTGCTTTGTCCACAGTGGTGCTGAGCTTCTTGCAAACAGTTGGAGCTGGACTCAGCAGGCATAAGAACAATAGAAATGGAAGCAGGAGTAGGCCATACCTTTCTTCATATGGATAGTATTCCATCACAGTCTTGACTTTTGCATTATAAATGGCGCAAAGGTCAAGAGTGTGATGGAATACTATCACACTCTTGACTTTTGGGATGTCAGGAGATGAGTCACTCACTCACAGGATGCTCAGCCTCTGACCTACTCTTACAACCATGGTGTTCCTGTGGCTGGTCCAGTTAAGGTCCTGGTCAATAGTAACCCCCAGGATATTGATGCTGGAGGATTCAGTGATTGGTTAGGATTTACCTTGTTGGAAGTGGTTATTGCCTGGCAATTTTGTGACAGAAATGTAACCTTCCACTTATCAGCCCACACCTAAATGTAATTCAGCTCTTGCTGCATGCAAGAATGGACTGTTTCATTGGCTGAAATGCCGCAAATGGAATTGGACTTGGTGCAATTATCAATGAACATGCCCACCTGTGACTTTATGAGAGAATGAAGGTCAATGAAGAACAGCTGAGGATGGCTTAACATAGCACACTGCCCTGAGTTGCTCTTTCAGCGACGTCCTGGGGCTGGGATAATGACCTCTGAAAACTACAACCATCTTCCCTTGTGCGAGGTGCACACCAATCACTGCATTGTTTTCCATTTGACGATAACTGACTTCAGCTTCACCAGGATGCCTTGATGCCACACTTGGTTAAGTGCTGGTCAAGGGCAGTTCTCTCACTCACCTCTGGAGTTCAGCTCTGTGGTCCATTACGTAAATCCTGTCTGTACCTCTTCAAGGGATGGTTCATTGAGACTGTAGCAGGTGGTGGTAGGGGTTTTTGAACTTAGTCTGACTTGTGGGACATCAGGTAATGTGGGGCTCTTTAATGTTCTCACTATGTACTGGAGGCCCTGTTAGAGAAGGTGTAAAGTGGGAAATTTGTCCTCTACCTCTAGCCAGGAAGCCAACCAGAAAAAGCTGGCAAAGGCAGTCTGAGATGTCAACCTGGGTGCAGAGCAGCAAAAAAAAAAGTCAAGAGCCTCATAAGTCCGATCAAGTTCAGTGCACGCATCTTCAGTTGCCACATCCCACTGACTGCACCGGGAGACTCTGACTCAGCTCAATGCACCATGCCCAGATATCTCACCTAATAGCAATTCCTATCCATCTGAAATTGTACCAATCATTCTTCTGTTTCACCACCTCCTCGTGCGTTGAGCACTGATGCATATCTCCCACTCACATTTCACAGATTGCACACACTGCCAGTCGCTCAACCATGATAAATTCATCATCCAAACATATTGCACAGCTTTCCTCTGTCTCTTGAAAGACATGTTGCTACTTTATCACAGGCAGCAACAACTATCAGTGGTGCCTTCATTACCTTGCCCCCATGGCAGAGACAGTACCTGGTACCAGTAGAGAGCAGATATTGTGAGGCATCACAATGGGTGGGGTGGAAACTAAAGGAACTGTTGACATCCTCATTCCTCATCCTCCTCCTAATATTACACTTGCCCCGTACCCCTCACACTCTTCTCATTTACAAGCTGCAGATGAAATAAGTGTGCATGTGTTATTTTAACCCTTTGCCGTTCTTCCTTCATATATCCAAGGACTGGCACAGTGGCACAGCTGGTACAGCTGCAGCCTCAGAGTGCCAGAGTCCCTGGATTCAATCTTGACCTCAGGTGCTGTCTGTGTGAAGTTTGCACATCCTCCCTGTGAAGACGTGGATTTCCTCCGAGTGCTCTGGTTTCCATCCACATCCTAAGGATATGTGGATTGGTAGCTCCGTAGAGCTAAACAGCACAGAAACTGGCCCTTTGGTACAACTCATCCATGCTGACCAAAATGCCTATCTACGCTAATCCCATTTGCCTGCATTTGGTTCACATCCCCATAAACTTTTCCGATTCATGTACCCGTCCAAGTGTCTTTTAATGTTGTAATTGTGACTGCCTCTACCACCTCCTCTGGCAGCTCGCTCCACATACCCACCACCTTCTGTGTGAACAACTTGCCCCTCAGATTCTCTTTAGAACTTTCCCCTCTCACTTTAAACTCATGCCCCCTTGTTTTAGACTCCCCTACCCTGGAGGAAAGACTGTGACTATCTAACCTATGTATGCCCTCATAATCTTATAAACCTCAATAAGGTCACCCCTCAGCCTCCTTCACTACAGGAAAACAGTCCCAACCTATCCAGTCTCTCCTTATAACTCAAGCCCTCCATCCAGGCAATGTTCCTGTGAACCTTTTCTGCACCCTCTCTAGCTTAATCACATCCTTCCTATAGCATGGCAACCAAAACTGCACCCAATAATCTAAGCGCAACCTAACTAACAATTTGTACAGCTGTAACATAACGTTCCAACTCCTTATACTCAGTGCCTTGGCCGATAAAGGTTAGTGTACCAAATGCCTTCTTCACCACTTTCAGGGAACTATCCACTTATACCCCAAGGTCTCACTGTTCAATAATAATCCCCAGGGTCCTGGTCTGATTTAACTTCCAAAAATACATCACTTCACACTTACCTGAGTTAAATTCCATCAGTCATTCCCTTGACCACTGTCCCAGTTGATCTGGATCCTCTTGTAACCTGAGACAACCTTCTTTGCTGTCCACTATACCACCAATTTTGATGTCATCTGTAAACTTACTAATCATGCCATTTACATTATCTTCCAAATCATTAACATTTGCTACCTCACACTGGGTCCCATGTGATCTAACTTTCCAGACCAGCCTATCAGAATCAGTATCAGAATCAGGTTTATTATCACTGTCGTGAAATTTGTTGTTTTGCAGCAGCAGTACAGTGCAAGACATAAAAATTACTCTAAGTTACAAATGAGAAATAGCGAGGTAGTGTTCATGGGTTCATGGAGCATTCAGAAATCTGATGGTGGAGGGGAAGAAGCTGTTCCTAAATTGCTGAGTGTGGGTCTTCAGGCTCCTGTACCTCCTCTCTGATGGTAGTAATCATGTCCTGGATGGTGAGGGTCCTTAATGATGGATGCCGCCTTCTTGAGGCACCACAACTTGAAGATATCCTTGATGGTCCATATCCCTATAAACCTTTCCCATCCATGTTGTAATTGTGGTACCTTTACAAAGGGTTTGCTAATGTCCACACAGACAATGTCCACCGCTCTGTCCTCGAAAATCCTCTTGGTCACCTCCTCAAAAAGCTCATTTAAATTTGTGAGACATAATTGCCCACGAACAAAACCATGCTGACTATCCCTACTCAGTCCTTGCCTTTCCGAATGAAAATAGATCCTGTCCCTCGGAATCCTTTCCAGTAACTCTCCCAGCACTGATGTTAGGATCATCAGTCTGTGGTTCCCTGGCTGGTCCTTGCAGCCCTTCTTAAATAAAGACACAATATTAGCCATTCTTCAGTCTTCCAGTACCTCACCTGCAGCTAATGAAGATACAAAAGTATCTGCCAGGGCCCCTGCAATCTCCTCACTTGCTTTCCACAACACCCGAGATACAAGTGGTCAGGTCCTGGGGATTCATCCATCTTTATGTGTTTCAAGACCGCCAACAGCTCCTCCTTCAGAATGTCAATATGCTTCAGGATATGCTTTAGTTAAATGGCCATGGCAAATTGCCCCTAGGGTGAAGATGAGTGGAAGAATCTGGGGAGAGTTGATAGAATGTAGGGAAAACAGGATTCATGTAAGATTCGTGTAAATGGGTGATGGTCAGACCAGATTTGGTGGGCTGAAGGGCCTTTTTCCATGACTGCTATCTGGCCAGTCAGTGGCAGAAGAACAGGGAATGAGTAATCAGAGAACTGCATTATTCCATTCACACCTGCACCAACAAGCTCAGATACAGATACTGGACCCAATTTCAAGGTTGGCCTGGAGGCAAGATCTGCATGTGGTAAATCATGGAGTACATGTGGCCTCCAGCTAGGGCCAGGGAAAGGCTAGTCCTGCATCCTGATCCCTAAGGGGCAAAAATATCAATAAGATCAGCTGCAGACGACTCAGATGAGGAACGTGCTGGTGAGTTTATAGAAGAATGCTGGCGGATGAGTACAGTGAAATGCTTGGCCCATGATCAGGCCTTCTAGAAAGTCTGCCTGCATTGCTCAGGAGCATTGAATAACCCAGGGTGAAGCCTGAATTTTAGGCTTGGGTATTCTCTGGAGCTGCTTCTGACCTACTGGGCATTATTTAGCCACAAGTTCAGCATCATTAAGGTTTCTCATTGGTTTTCTAATTACTAGTCCAGGCTAATAGCTCTACAGGCATCAAATTAAACTCTATTGTCCTTGCTGAATAAAGGAACTACATAGTGTATTTCTAGAATGAATCTACGCAGTAGTCTCAAACTCACTCACCATCACTTTCAATGCTTTATCCTTATCTTGATGAGATCAATTGATTTACAGTCCTTTGGATTATTTATTAAGAGCTCTTGCCTCACTATTGGCCATCAACTCATTATCTGACTTGGGAACTGTATGTAGGCACAGAAACAAAACTATAGTTTACAACTTTAAATGCACAAACTTCTAGGTTACGAGGCCTGGGCATTGTAACACAGGATGAGAGGGCAGGTGGTAGTAGGGTAAGGGTGCGCTTTGGGAGAGGAAGTACCCTGCTGGCTGACAAGTTTAACAAATGGATCACGTTGCACCTGTATTTTCAACACGAAGTGGACTTTACCCAGAGTAGATTGCATTGGAGATCATTTCAGGGTGAAATCACACCAGGTTCAAAATTGCACCAGACCCTTCTGTGCAATATTTGTGTTAATCCTCTGAAGTTTTCCTGGCATCATGTGTGAAGTGGGTTATGCCCACTTACAGTTATACTAAAATAAATTGGAGCAGAAAGCTCCACACTAAAACTGCTGTGCAACTGACTCAGCAGAATTGAAATCTTGTGTAAATGATTGCTTTTCTTGCTATTTAAAAGGACACACTACCGACATCAGGAGCGGTGTCTAGGCAACTTCAGAAATGACTGCAGAGTGCTCTAATGCCTTCCAAAGCCTTTGGAGCGTGCTACGTCTGACAGGGAGTACGTTCTCCAGCATTTAGCTGCTGAGATCAGCATTCCATTGGTGCCTCAGTAGTAGGACAGCAGGCAGCATTCCATTCCTGGAGGTGCATCTATGGACAAAAGAGGCCACCAGAATGGATCTGAGGGCAAGAAGTAAAAATATGTCCATCAGTGAAGGGCTTACACCAACTGAATCTTCCAAAACACCACTTCCATCTTGTCCTCTCCAAAGGGCAATCTGTTTGGGTTTTTTAAGCCTGTTGTCATTGAGATACGTGATCTTCATCCACATCCTTGTGTCTGAGGTCTTCTTCTGTGAAGGTCAAGGTCACCTTAACCCTCAACATCTTCAGTACAGAATCTTTCTGAGCAATGGCAGCAGGTCTCTGCCATATCTCCCAATCTGCAGTTCACCGGAGTAACAAAATGGTCACCAAGGCTCTGTGTTCACAAAGGAATAATTTTGTTTGCTTTGATCTTAGTGAGGAAGAAGTGTCATCTCAGGTATTAGGTCTTGTCAGCGTCATTGCCTCCCATGAGTGCTGGCAGCCATTGACTGCACTCATGCACCTTTGAGGATTCTCCTTTATAACCCAAACAATTTTATGTGCAGAAGAGGTGCTGAATATGCAGGTGGTTGTCAATTGTGTACTTCCTTGTGGTGAACACCATGTCTCCAGGAAACATGACTCCTTCATCCTGAGGAAGTCTCCACAGCTAGACATTACCCATGGCTAGTGCTCCCTGGAAGGATAGATCCCAGGAAACTAGGGCTACCCTTTACTTCTCTGGCTCCTCACACCAGTGCACTATTTAACCATGGTAGCTGAATGCAGATAGAGCAAGAGTCATATAAGTACAGGGTAAGTGTGGGAAATCACCTCAAGATTATGTTGTCTGCATCTGACTGTGACATCCTGGATGAACTCAGCCAGCAGATGTGGAGGCTTCTCTGTTAGGCGTAACCTGCAGCACAACCCTGCAGACCATAGACAGCAGCTGGTGCCAGAGGAAGAGCAGCAAGAAGGCCAGGAGCCTCACAATCATAAGGCAGAGTTTGAAGAGCAGCAGGAGGAAGAGAAAGATCACCACGTGGATTTTCCTTCTCAGCATCCACAGCCTCGCCTTCCAACCAGGTGGAGAACACAGGCATTGATCTCACGACAACAAGACAACAAGAACACAAGACAACAGGAGCCCACCTGCCTCTACAAACCTACCTTGCTCTAGGACTCAAGTCCTCTTCTGTGCTGGTTTTCCACAATTTCCCAGTGTTTCACCCCTCTTTGAATAGGTCCTGCGATGTACCCTAACAACTCCCTGGGGTAGAGAATTCCAGAGATCGACCACCATCTACAAAAAGAAATTCCTACTCACCTCAGTTTTAAATGATCATTCCTTATCTTGTAACTATGTCCCCTCATTTGCAATTCAAGTTACTTTATTGTCATTCACCCATATGCTATAAAAACACAAAGAGAACGAAATGTTGTTTCCCCTAGACTCACACAACAGAGGACATACATAAAACAGAAGAAATACAATAAACGCAGACAAAAATGTTGTGCAAGTACAAATAGTGCAAAAAATGGTATATACAGAATACAAGTGCAGAGTTAGTGCAAAACCAAGTTGGACGAAGAAAATACAGAACTCAGTGTGTTACACTAATTGTATAAACATGCTCAGCAGCAGCCAAAGTTCTTATCCGCCATTGTGCAAACCAGGGCTTTTGACACGGCATTTGTCTGAAACTGTCTCCAGGGTATTCAGGAGCCTGACAGCCTGGGGGAGAAAGCTGTTGTACAGTCTAGTAGTTCTGGCCCGGATGCTCTGGTACTGCTTGCCAGATGGCAGTGGGACAAATAGGTCGTGGGAGGGATGAGAAGGATCATCTGTGATTCTGCAGACCTTGCGTGTGTATCGTGTGTTGTAGATATCCAGGATGGAGGGAAGAGGTGCTCCAATGATCTTTCCAGCTGTACTCGCAATTCTCTGCAAAGACTTATGGTCAGAGATGTTACAGTTACTGTACCAGGCAGAGATGCAGCTGGTCAGGACACTCTCAATGGTACCCCTGTAGAATGTGTGAGGGTGGGGGAGGGCAGGTTTGCTCGCTTCAGCTGCCGTAAAAAGTGGAGACGCTGCTGTGCCTTCTTGGCGAGGGAGGAGGTGTTGGTTGACCAGGACAGGTCGTCTGCTATATGTATTCCCAAGAATTTATAACAGCTGACTCTCTGTTCAATGATGCATTGATGCACAGGGGTGAGTGGTCAGCCTGGGCCTTTCTAAAATCCACAATCATCTCCCTTGTTTTGTCCACATTCAAGGAGAGATTGTTGACTGAGCATCAATCCGCCAGCCTCTCCACCTCCTCTCTGTAAGCTGTTTCATCGTTCCTGCTGATGAGGCCCACCACTGTTGGATCATCAGCAAACTGGATGATATGGTTGGAACTTGAGTTGGCAGAACAGTCACGGGTCAGCAGCATGAACAGCAGTGGACTGAGCACGCAGCCCTGGGGCTCCAGTGCTCAGCCTGGTGACGTTTGAGATGGTATCTCCAATGCGAACTGACTGTGGCCTTTCAGAGACGAAGTCCAGAATCCAGTTGCAGGTGGAGGTGCTAAGGCCCAGAAGGTGTAGCTTCCTTATGAATCTCCCATTAGTGGAAATATCTCAGCATCTACACTGTCATGGCCCCTCAAGATCTTGTCTGTTTCAATGAGATCACCCCTCTTTCTTCTAAACTTCAAAGAATACAGATCACCAATTCAAGGGGCTCCCTGATAGCTGATTTTTATACGGAACCTGCCAAACAAATGTATCCAAAGCAAACCAAATGACCCTCTCCACCCTATAGCTCCTGACATCAATATAAAGATGCCAGTAATTACTAGGAAAATCCAGAGGGTGCATGTAATCCCTTCATGCCTTGTTGTGCAGGTGATTATGACACATGAATGAATGAATACTTAGTCTCATTATTTTGAGGATTTACTGAAATATCTCTGTATTTCCAGGTGAGTGACAGCTTGCTTACAGATCTCAGGCCACTGCACAAGAAAATCATGTTCAGTGACAACATCCACTTTGCAGGTACAGAGAATGGTATGCAAATCGCATTGAGATATTTTGTGAGATGATGAAATTCCTTCATCGTTGTTCATTGTCTTCCAATGAATGAGACAACTGTAGCCACCTCATGCCAGGCTCTTATGATCACCTGGCCCCCAGACACACAGGTCCTTTCTTCTAGTATGTTTTTTTTTTAACAAGACTAACATGAGAGTGCATTAATCGGAGTGAAAGTGGGAGCTCTCTTTTTATACCCAGCAACCTCTGTCTCCTCCATGGGAACCAAAGTGTGAGTTCTTGCTCTGTGACTACTGTGGAGACTGGACCTTCCTTAAATCCTATGCAAGCAAAAGGTTGGGAGAGAATACATGAATAGTTTGGGTTCCAATTTAACGCTTAATCCTGCTAACTAAACTAAATTATTGACAATTTTTAGCAGGGAATGGATTGGTATTGGTGTCAAATGCAACTGTGTTAGCATTAAATGGGTACAATCCAATGTTTGGATGAAAGTTCTTTTGAGGGTAAAAGGACATTCTTTAAAAATCAAAGTGTAAATAAACAGAAGAAATAAGTAGAGTAAATGGCTGTAACCGTAAAATGCTCAAATGCTTCATCAACATAATAAGGTAAATAGTACTCAACACGCATATTGAAAAACATTGGGATATACTTCGCCTTAAACAACATCAATGAATTGTGTCCTGATGAAGTCTCTTGACCCAAACCTTCGAGTATTTATTTCCTTTCATAGATGCTGCCTGACCTGCTGAGTTCCTCTAGCATTTTGCGTGTGTTGTTTCATTGATACCAGCTTTCTATTTGCAGATTTTTCAAACTGAATTTAAATCTTGTTTAGATTAATCATCCAGAAACATATGTTTTCATATTCTGCTGCAATCACATGAAATGCAAAGTAATTTGGCCAAGTTAGGAGAGAATGACTTCAAAATTCAGCTTTGTAGCATGTTTTTTTCAGGAGCTATTGGTGCCAACGCTGCCATTTTTGATGTCAACACTCCAGCGATTCTTCTCACATGACCTCACATGACAGAACATCCAAGAAATTTCTTTCCAACGTATTACTTGAGCTAAACTAGTATTCAGTGTCTCAATGTTGCTGTCCTAGTAAGTGCCATAAAATCTTCCATTGCTAGTTTCACAGAAGAGTATTTTTGGTTTCTTGGCAGATGCTGTAAGTTGGACTGGAGAAGTTGGAGGTTTTTTTCTCTGGGGAAAGAAGGTTGAGAGAAGATTTTTTACTGACATGTATAAAACTATAATTGGTTTAGATAGGGTAAGCAGAAGGAATCTGTTCCCATTAGCAGATTGTTTAAGGACAATGCACAGAGATTTAACATTTATGGCAAAAGATAGAAGAGTGCAGTGAGGAACAAAAATCTTTTTACTCAGAGAGCAGTTATGCTCTGGAATTCACTGCCTTTAGGGGGCGTTGGGAAGAGAATGTACTTGTGCCTTCAAAAGAGAGTTGTATTGGTACTCAGGAGAGAATAACTTGCAGGCTATGGGGAAAGATTGGAGAAAGGAATTGACAGAATTACTCTGGTAGGAGCTGGTATCAAGTTGATGGGCTGAATGGCCTTTTTTGTGTTCTATCAGCCAGTTGCTATCATTTGGGACAAAGGGAAGACAAAGCTTAAATCAAGGAACCAAAACTATGTCATCATTTTATGGCAATGATACACAACTGTTCAGGCTTAAAGACAGATTAGCAGCATCTATAAGCAAAAATGATAATAAGTTCCTTGCATTTTGTGGCTTTCCAAGTTTATTTCTGTCCTTTATCTGAAACAATTACATGTCCTGTATTGGATTAAGTCAGCTGTATAATATTTAGGGTCAGGAAAAGTTCTTGTTTATCACAGTCCTCAGCTTGCCAGATTTGTAACTAATTCTTCTGTGTCATAACCCAAGTTGCTGCAATGAGTTACTGTCTGTCAATAAATCTTGAAGGAAACTTGCGTCATTACAGAATTTTCTTAGGTCACTTTGTAAATTTAGAAGTATAATGAAGCTGTTGCAAGTATTTGAGACCCAGTTTGAAATTAAGTGAAAATTAAAAAAACCCTAAGACACTGGCAATTTAAAATAAAAACAGAAAGTGCTCGAAATACTCAGCAGGTCAGGCTGCACCTGTGGCAAAAGAAACAGAGTTAACGTTTCCGATCAAAGAACCTTCATCAGAATCCTGACCAAGGGTTTCGTTTTTGGGTCGTTTCGGTGGACTTCGGACTTCGGAGCAGCTAAGTTTTTTTTGCTCTCTAATCGGGAATAGTGGGGCGAGACTGCACAGGGGTGTGACGTAAGCGGGTAGCGTGCGAGCAGTTTAAAAAGAAGACTGCCATAACCAGCGGGCAGCGTTTGGAGTGGGCAGCGGAGTGAGAGGGAGCAGAGTGATTGGGCTTTGGCTTAATGGGCTTAGGCATAAAGGGGCGAGGCGGGTGAGTAGCTGGTAAGTAAAGGTAAGGTTTAACTGTTATTGTTATAAATTTTAAGTAGATTAAAGCTAGGTAGGGAAAGAATAGTTCAGATGGAGGACATGGTGATGTGCTGCAACTGTTTGATGTGGGAGCTAGTGGACTCTGCTGGGGTGCACGGTGACCACTTCTGCAGTAAGTGCTGGAGGCTGGAGGAACTTCCGCTCAGAATTGATGAGCTGAAGTCACAGCTTCAAACACTGCGAAGCATCAGGGAGGAAGTTATGTGGATGCTGTGCATCGGGAGGCAGTCACCCCACTTAGAGTAGGTAATTCTAGGGTCAGGAAGCAGATAGAAGGGTGACTGTCAGTGGAGAGAAAAAGAAAAAGAAAACGAACAGGCAGTTAGTGCAGAGGACCTCGGAGGCTGTTCCCCTCAGTAACAGGTTTTCCGCTTTGGATGCTGTTGAGGGGGATGACCTACAGGGATCAAGCAGCAGTAGTCAGGTCTCTGGCACTGGGACTGTTCCTGCTGCTCAGAAGGGAAGGGAGGAGAAGAGGAGGGCAATAGTGATAGGGGACTCGATAGTCAGGGAAATGGATAGGAGGTTCTGTGGAAGTGAGCATGAATCCCGGATGGTATGTTGCCTCCCAGGTGCCAGGGTCCGGGATGTCTCTGATCGGGTCCACAGCATTCTTGAGCGGGAGGGAAAACAGCCGGAAATTGTGGTACCCGTTTGTCCCAACGACATAGGTAGGAAGAGGGACGAGGTCCTGAAAAGTGAGTTTAGGGAGCTAGGCAGAAGGCTGAAGAACAGGACCTCAAGGGTAGCAAACTCAGGATTGCTGCCAGTGCCATGTGATAGTGAAGGTAAGAATAGGAGGAGATGGCAGATGAATGTGTGGCTGAGGAGTTGGTGCAGGAGGGAAGGTTTTAGATTTTTGGATCATTGGGCTCTCTTCTGGGGAAGGTGGGACCTGTACAGAGTGGACGGGTTACACCTGAACTCGAGGAGGACCAATATGCTTGCAGGCAGGTTTGCTAGTGTGGTTCAGGAGGGTTTAAACTAGTTTGCGAGGGGGATGGGAACCAGAGGGGTAGGTCAGAGGAAGAAGTGGATGGGGAAGAGTTGGATCTAACATGTAGAGAGGCTTTGAGGAAGGAGAAGCAGAGCACAGGGTATAAAAGTAGAAAAGTGGATGGGCTAAAGTGCATTTTCTTAAATGCAAGAAGTATCAGGAATAAGGGTGATGAGCTGAGAGCTTGTTAAGTACATGGAACTATGATATTGTGGCTCTTGCAGAGACTTGGCTGTCACCAGGGCAGGAATGGATATTGAATATTCCTGGATTTCAGTGTTTTAAAAGGGATAGGGAGGGGGGGAGAAGAGGAGGAGGGGTGATATTACCGGTCAGGGATACTATTACAGCTGCAGAAAGGGTGGATGATGTAGAAGGATCCTCTCTAGAGTCAGTATGGGAGGAGGTTAGCAACAAGAAAGGAGCAGTTACTCTACTGGGAGTATTCTATAGGCCCCCAGGTAGCAGCAGGGATACTGAGGAGCAGATTGGGAGGCAGATTTTGGAAAGGTGCAAGAATAACAGGGTTGTTATCATGGGAGACTTCAACTTCCCAAATATTGATTGGCATCTGCTTAGTACCAAAGGTTTAGACGGGGCAGAGTTCATTAAGTGTGTCAAGGATGGATTCCTGTCACAGTATGTTGACAGGCTGACTAGAGGCACTGCCATATTAGATCTAGTATTAGGTAATGAACTGGGTCAGGTGACAGATCTCTCGGTGGGTGAGCATTTGGGGGACAGTGACCACTGCTCCCTAACCTTCAGCATTGTCATGGACAAGGAAAGGAGCAAAGAGGACAGGAAGATATTTAATTGGAGAAGGGCAAATTATGAGGCTATAAGGCTAGAACTTGCGAGAGTAAATTGGGATGACATTTTTGAAGGAAAATGTACTATGGAGATGTGGTCGTTGTTCAGGGATCTCTTGCAGGATGTGAGGGATAAATTTGTCCCGGTAAAGACAGAGAAAGAATGGCAGGGTGAAGGAACCATGGGTGACAGGAGAGGTGGAACAACTAGTCAGGAGGAAGAAGGCAGTATACATAAGGTGTAGGCAGCAAGGATCAGATAGGTCTCTTGAGGAATATAGGGTAGCAAGGAAGGAACTTAAGAAGGGGCTGAGGAGAGCAAGAAGGGGACATGAAAAGGCCTTGGCGAGTAGGGTTAAGGAAAACCCCAAGGCTTTTTTCACGTATGTGAAGAGCAGAAGGATAACGAGAGTAAAGGTAGGACCAATTAGAGACAAAGGTGGGAAGATGTGCCTGGAAGCTGTGGAAGTGGGTGAGGTTCTCAATGAATACTTCTCTTCAGTATTCACCAAGGAGAGGGGCCTCGATGACGCTGAGGACAGTGTTGGTAAGGTTAATGTTCTGGAGCATGTAGATACCAAGATAGAGGATGTGTTGGAGCTGTTAGAAAATATTAGGACAGATAAGTCCCCGGGGCCTGATGGAATATTCCCCAGGGTGCTCCGCAAGGCAATGGAGGAGATTGCTGAACCATTGGCTAGGATCTTTGAGTCCTCGTTGTCCACAGGAATGGTTCCGGAGGATTGGAGGGTGGCAAATATTGTCCCCTTATTCAGAAAAGGTAGTAGGGATAGTCCAGGGAATTACAGACCAGTGAGCCTTACGTCTGTAGTGGACAAGCTGTTGGATAGGATCTATGAACATTTAGAGAATCATGGACTGATTAGGGACAGCCAGCATGGCTTTGTGAAGGGAAGGTCATGTCTCACAAGCCTGATAGGATTCTTTGAGGAAGTGACCAGGCAGATTGATGAGGGTAGTGCAGTAGATGTGGTCTACATGGATGTTAGTAAGGTGTTTGACAAGGTTCCACATGGTAGGCTTCTTCAGAAGGGCAGAGGGCAATGGATCCAGGGAGGCGTGGCCGTGTGGATTCAGAATTCGCTTGCCTGTAGAAAGCAGAGAGTTGTGGTGGAGGGAGTGCATTCAGATTGGAGGGCTGTGACTAGTCGTGTCCCACAACGATCAGTTCTGGGACCTCTACTTTTTGTAATATTTATTAATGACTTGGATGAGGGGGTAGAAAGGTGGGTGAGCAAGTTTGCAGATGACACAAAGGTTGGTGGTGTTGTGGATAGTGTGGAAGACTGTCAAAGATTGCAGAGGCATATTGCTAGGATGCAGAGCTGGGCTGACAAGTGGCAGATGGAGTTCAATCTGGAGAAGTGTGAGGTGGTACACTTTGAAGGACAAACTCCGAGGCGGAGTACGAGGTTAATGGCAGGATTCTGGGTAGTGTGGAGGAGCACAGGGATCTGGTGGTTCATATCCACAGATCCCTGAAAGTTGCCTCACAGGTGATAGGGTAGTTAAGAAAGCTTATGGGATGTTAGCATTCATAAGTCATGGGATCGAGTTTAAGAGCCGCGAGGTAATGATGCAGCTCTACAAAACTCTGGTTAGACCACAGTTGGAGTACTGTGTCCAGTTCTGGTTGCCTCATTATAAGAAGGATTTAGAAGCGTTGGAAAGGGTGCAGTGGAGATTTACTAAGATGCTGCCTGGTTTGGAGAGTATAGATTATGAGGAGAGACTAAGGGAGTCAGGGCTTTACTCATTGGAGAGAAGGAGGATGAGGGGAGACATGATAGAGGTATACAAAATATTAAGAGGAATAGATAGAGTAGACAGCCAGTGCCTCTTTCCCAGGGCACCAATGCTCAATACAAGAGGGCATGGCTTTAAAGTAATGGGTGGGAAGTTCAAGGGAGATATCAGAGGGAGGTTTTTTACCCAGAGAGTGGTAGATGCATGGAATGTGCTGCCTGGGGTGGTGGTGGAGGCTGATATGTTGGTCAAGTTCAAGAGATTGTTAGATAAGCATATGGAGGAATTTAAAATACAGGGTTATGTGGGAGGAAGGGGTTAGATAGTCTTAGGCGTGGTTTAAAGGTCGGCACAACATGGTGGGCTGAAGGGCCTATATTGTGATGTATTGTTCTATGGTCTTCGACCTGAAACATTAACTCTGTTTCTCTTCCCACAGATGCAGCCTGACTTGCTGAGTATTTCCCGTTTGGGTTGTAGCTAAGTTGTGGGTATAGGGTACAGTCCCACTGGACTGTCACACTGGGATTGCAAGCTCCCACAAGGGGAATGAGTTGAAACTGTAATACTATTGTTACAACCTTAATAATGGGTGCTACTAATAATCAGTATTAGTTAGCAAAAAAGCCATTGAAAAATTAGGCTTGTAGCACATGTTTTTTGGGCAGGGCAGTATCCCCCAGAGCTCCAAAATGGCATCCATGTCAAAGCCACCCATTTTTTAATAACATTCTTTGACAAAGGCAGCAGCCCATGTGCAATGATGATCCATTGGAAACATATGGAGAAAGCAGAGCATGGTGTCAGAGTGCAACACTAATTTGATATCAGCACTGCCCAAGTCCAGTGTTGCCCCCCCCCAGTGCCTTCTCCTTCCCTTGCATGGTTGAACATGCTCTCAGAATCAGAAGGACTCACCTCCATATCCCACCATCCCACACCTGCTTCTCACTACCCAGGGGGTAGTTAAAGGGGACAATAACAACTGCTGCCAGGTTAGTTGCTCATTGACATATTCGGCTTGTTGTTGAGGCTGTACAAGCACATTGTGTGTTCCACTTACTTATACCTGCAGGGAATGATGGCTACATGGGGCCTATTGCTGATTTTAAGGCTCCAGTCTAGATCAGCTGTGTCTGGATGTGTTGCTATTAATCGGCATTCCCCTGGGAATAATGGGACAATGAGTAGGGGGCACGCAGAACAGAACCAACAGCTAACAGTGGGAAGAGGTCACAGATCATCAAATTGGTCATGTTATATTTGGTCATGTAAAAATAAAATCCACTGCAAAATAAATACTCTAAACCATTTCAGAAACAGAAAATGCTGGACAAACTCAACCAGTCAAGAAGCATCTGTGGAAAGAGAAAGCAGTCAATGTTTCTGGACAGTGGCCCTTCCTCAGAACTGGGAGAAGGGAGGAGAAGGGAAGAATTCTAAACCAACTTATTGGTGAAACTATGTCATGTTACATTGAAATATCAACTGATGTGGTTCCCTATTGCCTGTGTTTTGTGCTTTTGCCTATCCTATGCTTCTATGCTTTGCTGTTCTGGTGGCTGGTGGAAGCCTGCCGACCTTCGGTGGGGAAGAATGGATAAGGCCAAACCGGGCAGCTCGAGCAGCTCTGGGACTTCACTATCTCAGCAGGGGCGGCAGGGACCAGGACTGGCTGATAGACAGCTGAAAGTCCACTGCTGAAGTCGGAGTGATGCAATCGTGAATAGTGTCATCTTCACAAATGACAAGTTGTTTATGCTCCACTACCTCAGTCTCTTTCTCCGTAAAATGGTGAATAATTCAAATTAACAGCAGGGGCATTTCATCAAGTAAAAGAAAAGCTTCCAGTGTCAGGACAGCATTTCTTACTGTGGCTTTTTCCACTAAGTCAGCCAATTTATGGATTTTTTCTTTATAACAGAGAGCAGTTAGTCATGCAATTGAATCCTCATAGTGGCATAGCCTTAAACCAGCAATAATCGTTAACAATATTATATATTCTATATAAGCTACAACATTTTAATTAAAATAAAACGAGGAATAAACAAAATAACTGTGCAGGCTCTATGCGTTTTATTTTTGGGACAACATTTTACATATACTTGGCCTCTGGTGAACTAGAGTCATATATGGATTGAGTTGCCAGAGGAATTGGTTGAGTCAGGTAAATTAACAGCAGTTAAAAGGCACTTGGACAATTACATGGATAGGAAAGGTTTAAAGTGATATGGGCCAAATGCAGACAAATGAGACTAGCTTAGATGGGAACCTTGGCTGACATGGACCAGTTGGGGCAAAGGGCTTGTTTCAGTCCTGTATAACTCTAAGCATGAAGCAACTATGTGAATTTAATGAACTTGTGTGAATTCAATGAATTTATCTCAAGGCTTAAATCCTGGTACTGAACTTCATAGACAACTGCTCCCACTTCCTCCTGCATGTGAGCCTGGATGGATCCTGACCCTCTGTGAATACAGGACAGCTCTCCTATTTGGCAACGTTTAAAATCTTTTGGCAGGTTGTGCTATTCTTCACTGTTTCATTGGTCAAAACATGTCCCTCCCTGAAACTGCATAACTAGAAGCTAACAGAGGTGTTCAAGCACAGGGGAGATAGGTGAGTGATATTTAGTGCAGAGTTTCGGGTTATTTCAATTTTAAGGAGCAAAGGAGATGGGAGACCAAACAGGAATGCATTAAAACAGTCAAATCTAACTGGAGCAAGGGCATGAATGATGTTAGCACAAGATCAAATATGGCACCAGAATTATGTTCAAGCATCAGAATCAGGTTTATTATCACTGATATTTGTCGTGAAATTTGTTGTTTTGCAGCAGCAGTACAGTGAAAGAGGTAAAAATTACTATAAGTTACAAAATAAATAAATAGTGCAAAAGAGGAATAACAAGGTAGTGTTCTTGGGTTCATGGACTGTTCAGAAATCTGATGGCGGAGGGGAAGAAGCTGTTCTGAATCGTTGACTGTGGGTCTTCAGGGTCCTGTATCTCTCCCCAATGGTAGTAATGTGAAGTGGATATGTCCCAGATGGTGAGGGTCCTTAATGATGGATGCCACCTCCTTGAGGCACCGCCTCTTGAAGATGTCCTCAATGGCGGGGAGGGTTGTGCCCGTGATGGAGCTGGCTGAGTCTACAACCCTCTGTAGCCCCTTGCAATCCTATACATTGGAGCCTCCAAACCAGGCTGTGATGCAAGCAGTCAGAATACTCTCCACTGTACATATGTAGAAATTTGCAAGAGTCTTTGGTGACATACCAAATCTCCTCAAACTCCTAATGAAGTAGAACCACTGGCATCCCTTCTTCCTGATTGGATCAATGTGTTGGGTCCACGATAGATCCTCTGAGCTGTTGACGCCCAGGAACTTGAAGCTGCTCACTCTTTCCATCACTGACCCCTCAATGAAGACTGGTGTGTGTTCTCCCGACTTCCCCTTCCTGAAGTCCACAATCAATTCCTTGGTCTTGCTGATGTTGAGTCAAATTAACATTACTGTATAGAATTTAATAAAACGTTCATTTTTTTGACATGGTCTTTAGATCTAAAGGGAAATGAAAATGGATGAAAATGACCCCAGTAACAGTAGTTTTCAACCTGGATTAGTCTGCTTTCTGCAGCCATGTTTAATCACTTGTTACCTTTGATTTCTCTGCTTTGGGATAACCTTCAGCGCATAATTTCTTCTGATGTGATATGTTCCCTATGATGTGAAAATGCAAAATATTTTGTAGCCTTTAATATCTTAAAAGTAAAGTTCTTTGTAATTGTTTAGTTACGTTAATGGATAATACAGGACAGAATATTTAATTGAAATTTAAATGTAATAAGGTTGACTATTTATACTTCCTCTTCACATACAAAGATGAATTATATTGGTCGATGGCCTGAATAACTGAATATTGTTGCAGTCCTGCCTATGGGCTTAATGGAGTATATTCTTTAAGGTGGAAGTTTGTTCTGTAAAATAGTTTACATTTCAAAATACATTATTATTCAAGGCAATAGTTTAGACAATCACACGGGAACACTCTAGGTACTTGTTGCTGTAGTTTATGGAGAGTTTTCCTAAAAACGTGGGATATTGTTTCATAAATTATTGTTTTAATCTATTCAATTTACTCAATTCCCATACTGAGCCTCTGAGAAGTATGAAAATACATTATCTTGTATTGTTTTTTGTTCATTATTCTCTTTGTTCGATAATGTTCCCATCAAGCACAATGAGACATTAAAGATGCTACATAAATAGGGCAAAAAAGCAGTGGGACTAGCAGCAAATCAGGCAATGTCTGTGAAGAATGAAACACAATTAACATGGGAATGTTTGCCTCGAAATTGGACGTCACTTGTTTTTCTTGCGCTAAAAACATTGTTGCATTTAGTGCAAGCATCAGATTGGGTCTCCCTCTGAAAGTTGAGAAATTGGTCAAACAGATGTTTGAAACAGTGAGCTTACACCAGAAATAGATGTTAAAATTGGACAACACTCAGTTCACCGTAGGTGCTGACACTTTGCCGTGCACCAATCTGAGAAAATTATCAGCCCTTAAAGGCACACTCCCCATGGCAAACAGGTACCAACAACACACAGTGTGGCTTCTATAGAGAGAGAAGCCAGAGAGGAGAGAGAAGAAAGCTCTTAGGTTTACTGAAAGGGACATTGGACATCTGGTGCATGAGACATCTTCGAGGAGGGAGGTCCTTTGTGCCAGAGAGACCAGGAGGACCGTCAGGGCCATAGTTACAACAGACTGGCAGGTGGTGACTGGAGCCGACTCCTCCAGGTATGAGATTCTCCATTCAGTGGAGCAAAATTGTAAGAAATCTCAAGATCTTACAAGGTATGACAGGGTGAGCTGCACAGCAATATGGATAAAGTTAATCAGACACATGCATATTATGCAGACTGTGAGGAACACAAATACTATGTCTGTTCACACCATCCACACATCCTACCCTCTTCTACACATCCACCCACTCTCACTCCACAACTGAGCTTCAGACTTCTCCATCTCACAGTAAGTTCAAGCCTATTAACTGAAGCAACCTCACAGACCATAAACCAGAACGTAAAAAGTAGTTTTTAATAATGTTTTACATAAAGTGAAATATTGGTTAGGGATTGCATGGAATATTAGGTTCGAAAATGAAATATCATAAATTTTAAAAGAATAAAATTCATTTTTATAGTTTTAAAATCCATTAAATGTTCAAGTGATATCTTGTGAATTGATATCACTCTTTATAAATTTTGTTTTATAGAGTCAGAGTGATTGATCAGCAATAATTAATGTGCTACCGCTCCCTCAAAAAGCTCTGTTACATCCTACTCAATGTGACCTAGTGATTTCAATTCTTTTCATGGAAAATAGTTTGTGAAAGGTTGAAGTTCATATCAACTCACTGATTGTGTTTATTGTATTTGCAAAGCCTGTAATAGTGCACCCTGTAGGGAAGAGTCTCACAGATTTCCACATGTAATTGCACACATTCAGATGATAAAAGATGCCGTTAGTTTTACAGAGAAAGTATGACAAACACTGGCTGTTTCTTCATTGTTCCAATCACATATTCCAGGCCAGCTGAATCATGTAATAATTGGAAGTTTTCCACAGTCAGTTAAATCATGCCATGATTGTTGATTCCAACTAAATTAGCTGAGAAAACTATTGTTCTCAATGTTTTTTCTGTAAAGCATCAAAATAACTGACTCCCCTGGAGTCCTTGCCATCACTCTCCCCTCCACCACCCCAGATCCATAAAAAAATGGCAGATTAAGAGGTTATTTATGCATTGCTGTTTGTTGGGCCAAAGTATGTGCAAACTGGCTTCTGATATGTGAGGAAATAGCCCACCCATTGGAAGTAATGCATGGGCTTTAAACTGCTTCTGGAAGAATTAGAAGAGCTTATATGAGTGTCAATTTAGTCCTTCGGTGATGATATTCAGCATTTTCCTTCCGGTCTCGTTCCCACCCCAAAATTTGTAAATATTAGCAGGTAGGTTCAAAGTAGAATCATTTCAGAATGAGAATCAGAATCAGAATCAGGTTTATTATCACTGATGTATGTTGTGAAATTTGTTGTTTTGGAGCAGCAGTACAGTGCAAGACATAAAAATTTCTACAGGTTGCCAAAAAATAAATAAATAAATAGTGCAAAAGAGGAATAATGAGGTAGAGCTCGTGGGTTTATGGACCATTCAGAAATCTGATGGCAGAGAGGAAGAAGCTGTTCCTGAAACATTGAGTGTGGGTCTTCAGGCTCCTGCACCTCCTCCCTGATGGTAGTAATGAGAAGAGGGCAAGTCCCAGATGGTGAGGGTCCTTAATGATGAATGCTGCCTTCTTGGGGCACCATATCATTATTGTAAGTATGCAGTAACGCAGTTACATTTTAGATTGGGCAATTGTGTTAACACTCTTACAGGATTCACCACTATGAAATGGTGCATTTTTCCTCAGATTCATCCTCAGCTTTTGGTCCAGATACGTTTTGCTTGATGAATAATTAGGAAACGTTGGCAGACTGTAACAAGCACAATGCAATTAACATTAGAAGCCTGGTTCCCAATGATAGAAAATTATCTTTGGGATACATTTAATTACATTGTTGTCTTTCTCACAGTTATTAGCTGTTGATTGAAATGTTAGGAAGTGAGATATTTTTCAAAATATCTTTTATCTTTTATTAGTCACATGTACATCTGTATTGTGGAGGGCCGTGGCTGTCACGTGACAGCACTGCCCAGTACCTGGTCGAAAGACACACCACTGTCAATCAAGGTCTGGCTCCACCCCACCCATCAGTGCACACCTGACCATTGGCCCCTTTAAGCACCTTTGTACTTGGCCTTGGGTGATTAGCCTTTTGTGATCAATTAGCCTATGCTGGCACTGGGCCATTGGCCTTATTGAACTACCTGGGCTGGACCCCCCAGCCTTCTGGCACTATAAAGAGTGCCACATATGCCCAGTTCTCTCTCTTTGATTGCTCCGAAAAATCATGAAATGACGCTGGAGAGACTGTTGGTAAGGTGTGCACTTCAACAGGTTTAGGAGCGCTTTAAGTTAGTATTCCCGGTAGCATAGAACGGTGCCTGCAGTGGTGGCAGGTATCGTATTGCTTTTTCTTGATTGTTTGTACCCAGTTGGTTGTGTGTACGTGTGTGTATTTTACCCTTCTTGCGATTTTCCCACGCTCGCTATCACCGGTGTGTGTGTGTGTGTGTGTGTGTGTGTGTGTGTGTGTGTGTGTGTGTGTGTGTGTGTGTGTGTGTGTGTTGTCCCCATTATCATTTTCCCGCGTTCCCCAAGGCCAAAGGGAGTCAAAGAGGTGCCTTCTGGCTGTTTGCACCCCTCCTGAGACGCCAGGTCAGGATTACTAGTGAGATACAGGATACATGTCTCCAGAAAGACAAGGAGATAGAGGTGCTCCAGCAGCACTGCTATATGCTGCAGGAGGCAGTACAGGCCTTCTTTTGAATGGGTCAGGCTGGCAGCCAGACCCACTCAAAATTCGAGCCTTGGTCCGGCACGGCAACAAGCTGGATGCATGGCTGAGGGATGGGGATATATGGATGGATAATGACGGGGGGGTGCCCGAGGAGCCTGGGTATCATCACACCCACCCTCCTCCCTAACACATCCCGAACCCCTGCATGCTCGACCCATCATCATGTGGTCCCAGGTCTGCCACGGAGGGGAGGGGAATGGGGATGAGGCCACCGCAGGGGTAAGTGCCCGTGGTCCCTCCGAAACTACGGAGACCCGAGATTTCTGTCAAGGAGCTGACCCAGCTGGCGGATCGGTACCGCCAGCGGCTGGGTGAGCACCTGGCCGCATGGCTGCTCCTACTGTGGGATGGGGGAGCCCCCAACGTGAGCCTCTCCCACCAGGAAGCGAGCACCCTGGGGAGCTTGTCTGACCAACAGAGCGTTAACAATGCCCCGTGGGCACCACCGGGAGGGACAGGGGATGATGCTACCCTGTGGGATCGGGTAGTGACTGCCGTGAAGGTCTGGTACTCTACCCTTCTGAAATGGGATTTATATGGGCGACCACAATGGAGCACGATCAGTGAGGGAACCAGGATCATTAAGGAATGGGTGCTGGTGACCCGCATTTATGAGAGGGCCGGCGATCGCGAGTTTTTAGAAAACACCAGGGTGACCAGCGTGCTAGTGGGATACCTGGTCACCACCGCGCGCCCCGAGTTGAGGCCAGTGGTCCTGCCCCTCATGGGACCAGCTAGTGGGAAGACCGTATGGGAAGCCATCACCCTCCTGGATGGGCTGGAGTACATGCAGCAGGGGGCACCCACACAGGTCCGTAGAGTGGAGACGAGGACTGGAGACACAACCCCTCGTTTCACGTGCAAACAGCTATACTTGGACCCGCTGCGCGAAGGTGAGGGCTGCGCCAGGGTAGATGGGGTCCCGACCTCTGCCCTTTACACGCGGTGGAAAGAGCTCTGCGGGGGGAAGTCCGGTTGGGGGAACACCCGCAACCACCCCGGGACCAAGCCCGACAGAGGGGACGCCCCCAACCGCCGGACCACATGGGCTGCTCCCGCTGACACTGACACTGCCTCTGCCCCTCCCCCACTTGAAACAGTCTCCCCTGTCCTCAGGGCTGAGCTCTGGGACCTGCTGAGACAGGAAATGTCCCATCTCCGCCAGCAGGAACCCTCACCCACAGGGTGGCAGACCTCCACCCCCCTCCCATATGGATGAAGGCCAGGGTCCCCGGCACATTTGTTCCATCACCCTCCCCTGCCAGGGAGACCTGAGTCCCCACATACCTGTAGCGGTACACTGGGGAATGGGGAACGTACAGAGGTGGATGGCACTCGTCTACACGGGTGCCCAACACACCATCATCCCGGGCAACCCCTCTGGGCGGAAGGGGCCACAGATGCAGATAGAGGGGTTGGGGGGAGTTCCCTTTTGCCTGCGAGGGAAGTCATGGTCCGCATGGCCATCGGGAACCAACCCCCTTGAACCATAACTGTTTTAATAGCGGCCTCGCCTGAGTGCATCCGAGGGATCAATGTCGTAAAGGGACAGTCCCTTCATACCAACCGGGGCAAATTCACTTTCTGAGTCACACGGGCTACTGTGGTAGTCGGGGCAGCCAAATGGGAACCAGTTGATATTCCCCCCCCCCACCCCCCCAAGGTCGTCTGTAGCCAACAGTACTGAGCGCCGGGGGGGGGGGGGGCCACCAAGATTTCACTGAGGCCGTCCAAGCCCTGCTACTGGAGGACGTCATCTGACCTGCAGCCTCTCCCTTCAGCAATCCCATCTGGCCCGTCCACAAAAAGAATGGGATGTGGCGCATGATGATGGACTACAGACACCTTAGTAATTCTTCCGCCCCCCCACCTCGCGTCCGCGCTACCCGACATAGTCACTCTGGTTGAGGATACTGCGGGGTACCCAGACAAACTGTGGTATGCAGCTGTGGATTTGGCCAATGTATTCTTTTCCATCCCCCTCCATCAAAGTTCCCAGCATCAATTTGCATTCACCTGGGACGGAAGACAATACACATTTGGCCGCCTGCCCCAAGGCTACATTCACAGCCCTACGATCCGTCACGGTTTAATCTCCTGGGATTTGCAAGGCATTCCACTCCCCCAGCGGTGTCAACTGCCCATTACATCAACGACATCCTCCTACAAGGGCCGTCTGAGACCATTGTCTCAGAGGCTCTTTAGATGCTCATCTCCTCCCTCAGAGAACAGGGCTCGGCCATTAATATGGTTAAAGTACAAGGCCCCAGCCAGAATGTCCTGTTCCTTGGGATACAATGGCACTCAGGCCAGCAAGATATCCCCGAGGCTGCCAGGAATAAAATCTTAAATTTTGCTGTCCCCTCCAATAAAATTGACACCCAGAGCTCCGTGGACCTCCTAGGCTATTGGCGGCAGCATATATCCCACCTCACCATGCTCCTTAGACCACTCTATAGGGTCTCTTGGAAGAAAGCCACATTCTCATGGGGACCCAAACAACAGGATGCCTTTGAAGTAGCAAAGCAAGCTGTTGAGCAAGCCCTGCCATTTGCTCCCCACCAGGCAGGTGTCCCCTTTGAGTTACAGGTCTCTGCCAGTGAGACAGTTGCCGAATGGAGTCTCTGGCAGAAGGTCCAAGGGTGCAGAGTCCCGCTCGGCTTTTGGACCAAATCTCTGCCTGAAGCCATTGCTCACTACAGTCCTTTTGAGTGCCAGCTGCTTGCCTGCTACCTGGCGCTCCTCGCCACCGAACACCAAACCGGCACTGACCCTGTTGTCCTGCCCATAATGTGTTGGGTCAAGTCCACCGATTCCACCCACAAAGAGGGCCGGGCCCGGAGGTCCTCTATAGAGAAGTAGAAATGGAATATTGCCGACCGAGCCGAACCCGATCCAGAAGGGGTCAGCTGCCTCTACGAACAGGTCATGTCCTGCCCACAGTGCCAGGACCCACCCCCAGACATACCTGAAATCCAGCCCTCCCGTGTCCTGGGGCCAACCCTTCGACTCCCTCGACCTCGAACAAAAATTGCACACCTGGTTCACAGACAGCTCCAGCCTTTGGAAAGGGGGTAAGCAATATTGGAAAGCAGTGGCTCTTCATCCCGCCACAGGGAAAACTTTGACCAAAGATGGAGCGGGTGGATCTAGCCAACTTGCCGAACTGACGGCAGTAGCACTTACCCTACAGGACACCAGCAGGCTGGTCCACATTTATACCAACTCTTAGGCAGTGGCCAATGGTATGGCAGTGTGGATGACCCGGTGGCACGAAATGGGGTTGGAAATTCATGGATGCCTCCTCTGGGGACAGGGACACTGGCGTTTTATCTGGGATCAGGGAACCCACAGGCAGATTTCAGTCCACCACGTGGATGCTCATACCCACTAAAATACAGAGGAGGCTACATATAATGCCGCTGTGGACCAGGCTGCCCAAAAATGCTGTGCCACCGCCTCCCCAGATGAACCCGACCTCAGTGCATTAGCTGCGTGGGCACACCGCAAGAGCGGTCACCTAGGGGCTGACGGTACACGTCATTGGGCGGAGCAATTTGGGGTCACCTTGACATTGGATCAATGTAAGGCCACTGTTGCTAACTGCCCTATCTGCCAGCAAGTGAGGCCACCAGGCTGACCAGCAGGGCCGCCGGGTCACGGCACGAGAGCGGGTCGTGTATGGCAGATAGACTATATCGGACCACTCCCACGCCAAAACAAAAAGCAGTACGCCCTGACGATGGCGGACGCATACTCTGGTGTCCTGGTGGCGGCACCCTGTGAGAAGGCTGACCAGAAAAGCACCTTCAAAGGATTGCAGTACCTCTCCACCATCTGTGGAGTCCCATGGGAGGTACAATCCGATCAGGGCTCACACTTTGCTGGGGCTAAAGGCCAGAACTGGGCTGCTGAGGCAGGGATCTTGTGGCTGTTCCATATACCCTACCACCCACAGGCATCAGGCCTGATCGAGAGAATGAATGGCCTGCTTAAAGAGAAAGTATGCACGTTAACACCCTCCGGCACACTGCCCTCCTGAGCTTGCTGCAGCAGGCCGTTGACCAGCTGAATACACAGCCCACTGGCCAAGGCGAGTCCCCACTGTCCCGCCATCTGGCACAACTTACACCTCCCAACTTGCAAGATACTGAACCCCCCCCCCCCCGAGACTGACGACTCAGGGAGAGTACGGGTACGACAGCCACAGGGTCCCCCTCAGAAGGGAGAAGTTGTCGCACGCGGTCCCAAGGACACCCGTTGGGTCACAATTCCAGGCGACACTAACCTAGCCTGCCTTCATACCCAAAACCTGACCCAATGAGAATGACCCTGTTCCTCAACCCCACCCCCTACAGGACAATGGCATTATTCCAGTCATCCCTTCTGTTCACAGCGATGATCGGCATCCGGACATCTGCCAACACCTTCCTCAGAGCCGCCTATGAATTTGCCAGCACCACTAATAAATCAGACTGCTGGATCTGCGTCCGAACCCCAGCACACGCCGATGAAGCTCTGCCACTTACGCCGATCCCTCTGGATGACTTTCAAATGAACTGGTTACACAGACTTTTGCTCCTGCGGGGTTTGGCATATCTGTTGGGGGGGGGGGGTCGAATGGCAGTCCCCCACCACTCCCCTCACCACTGTATAACATCTCTTCCAGCGATCCCCGATGGGGTGGGTGTTTCAGGAACTGGTATTTCCCTGCCTACAATTTGACCTCCACCCGAGTCCCGACTCTCAGGTCATTCCACAGCCGCTGAGCAAACATAAGGAATGCTGGTGTAGGCTCCCGAATGAGGAAAGTTCCACCCTTTCAGTCGGCCACAGTGACTGCGAGCAAAACTGGTATCCAGGTGCCTCGGTGACCACTGCCGATAGTGCCACTAGGCTGGGGGCTCCCTGGACTTTGAACAGGACCCACTGGATTTCTGGCCACCGTGCCTACCCGTGGCTCCCCACGAGCTGGTAGGGTTACTGCTTTCCAGCATTTGTAGTGCCCCATATCCACATCCTAGATGACCTTGGGGAGCACCCGGCATACAGCGGCCACCGGGACAAGAGGGCCATCACGGAGGCGGAGAGGATTTGGATGATAACCTTTCCCACATATGGCACGGCCCGATTGTCCCGTGAGGTCATCCAGCTGGCCAGTGTGCTCAAGGCACTGGCCAACGAAACAGCAGTGGCACTGCAACACACCGAAGATGCCCTGTCGCGGACAACGGCAGAGCTGACGGCCGTCAGGATGGTCGCCCTGCAGAATCGAATGGCCCTGGACTACCTACTCGCTGCGGATGGTGGTACTTGTGCAGTGATTGGTAAGGAGTGCTGCACGTTTATCCTTGATGAGTCCAGCAACATCACTCACTTGGCTGCTCACATTTGGGACTCGGTGGCCAAAATTCAAAAAGCGAGGGACCAGCTCCTCCAGCACGACACCTCATGGGGAAACTGTTGGCCGTTTGGGTCTCTAGGGGGGGATGCTGGGCAACTGTCATCTACTGAGCAACTGCTCTCATTCTCATTGTCATCGCTATCTGTATATTATGCTATGCTTGCCAGGTTATTACGAGCACATCTGCCCTTCATTAATACTGTAAACTGACACGTAGTTCTAGGCTTAGTAATAGTTGTCACCATGATAGGCAAATGGTGTGATTTTCAAGGGGTGGATTGTATTGTGGAGGGCTGTGGCTATCACATGACAGCACTGTTCATTACCTGGTCGAAAGACACACCACTGTCAATCATGGTCTGGCTCCACCCCACCCATCGGTGCACACCTGACCGTTGGCCCCTTTAAGCACCTTTGTACTTGGTCTTGGGTCATTGGCCTTTCGTGATCGATTTTCTCTGCTGGCACTGGGCCATTGGCCTGGGCTACCTGGGCTGGACCCTCCCAGCCCTCCGGCACTATAAAGAGTGCCACATGTGCCTGGTTCGCTCTCTTTAATTGCTCCGAGGAATCATGAAACGATGCTGGAGAGACTGCTGGTAAGGTGTGTACTTCAACAGGGTTAGGAGCATTTTAAGTTAGTATTCCCGGTAGCATAGAATGGTGCCTGCACTGAGTCAAGGGGTGGCAGGTATCGTATTGCTTTTCCTTGATTGTTTGTACCCAGTTCGTTGTGTGTGCATGTGTGTATTTTACCCTTGTTGCAATTTTCCCACGCTCGCTATCACTTGTGCGCTCGTGTGCGTGTGTTGCCCCTGTTACCTTTTCCCCGCGTTTGTCATTGTAAGTAAATCATTTAACTCTAAGAATGTGTTCAGAGCCCTTGTCCTTCAAGACCTTGAATCTGTTTCACAACAACATCGAAACGCACAGTGAAACGCATCTTTTTTTTTGCATAGTGTGTTCTGGGGGCAGCCCACAACTATCACCACGCTTCTGGTGCCAGCATAGTATGCCCACAACTTTTGGAATGTGGGAGGAAACCAGAGCACCCAGAGGAAACCCACACAGACACGAGGAGAATGTACAAATTCCTTACAGACAGCAGCCGGAACGGAACCTGGGTCGCAGGCACTGTAGAGTGCTACGCTAACAGTCAGCCACCCAAAGCCATAATATAGTTCCTTCAGTCTTTCAAAATATACCTGCAAGAATCTTCTTCATTTTTACCTCTTCAGTTAAATAATTGAATTTAAATTCTTGCACGTAAACCTCCTCTTTCACCACCTCAAGTTGATTTGCTCAGGGCACTCGATGGAGGGAGTCATTTCTCTTTACCTTTCCTATCAAAGTGCCCAGTAGTTGGATATAATTATGCAAGATTATTCATAATTCAAAATTGTGTCAAAAGTTTATTGCTTATCACCTCAATTAAATCTCCCCTCAATTGTCTAAACTTAAAGCAATGTAGGTTCATGCAACCAATCTGTAAATTGTAACTTTCTGAGCCCTGCTAAACTTCTCTTAAATCTATGTCCTGGACAATATATCTTTTCAGAAGTTCAGTGTCTATCCTAAAATATTGATTGCAGTAGTCCACAAGAGTAATCTCGTCATTTCTCCTCATGCCACATTCTGAAACAGAGAGGGAGAGATCAAATTGGATTGCAGTGTGAAAAAATAGTACAGAAGGATGATCTTCAGAGTCCTGGAACACTGGAATCATTTATGCAGCAGGAAATGCTTTATGAGGAATAATGTTCATCAAAACTGGAGCTAGAACTAAATGTTCCAGTCTGTAGAAAAATTAGAAAGGGCAGAGAGACTGTCATCGAAAGCAGTGTTGACATCATTTAAAATAGACATACTAAAATCTTAGATTTACAGAAAAAAAACTTTTACAGATAGATTAATCTGAAAAGATTCACTTCTAGTGTTCTATAATTTTTAGATATTGACTTTTTTCATTCTTACTTAACTGATTTGATATTATGGAATATAAATGGTCCAGTGAATATATAAATTAAGTTGATGTGTACAAGCAAAGGGCATGCTTTCTCGGGTGCATGAACCACAATGTGAAACAAAGAAGCCTATCAGAAATGCTGTCACAATTACATTTTACATCACCTACCAACATTTTTTATAATGTAATACAAACTTTAAATGGCAAGTATAAACTTACTGAGTTATTATGATGTTAAATGAAGTCATATTCTTTGATTTTAATCTTCCCTAGTTAAAATTGCCCTCATAATTTCTGATGGACCATAGTGATGCAGAACACAAATGCATCTAAAATGGTTACATTGCCCATTAAAATTCCTTCCATAAATATATTGCCTGGATTATGATCTTAGAACTAAGCTCACACTACCCCAATGGAAATTCACTGAGGTTGTTAAATCCTCAATAGCAGAGCTCTATGTGGTAACAGCACATTCAATATATAAACCCATCATGAAGGAGGCCAGGTGAAACCCCACTGCCCTCCCATGAAACAGCCAAAAAAAGCTTTGCTACTTCCCAAGTACTAGCAACTGTGAGAAATTCGACAAGAGCATTCAGTTATGCCCAGTGTTAAACAAAACTTTGGCCTAGGAATTTGCCTGGGCCTTTTTTTACTGGCATTGAGGTGTTGTTGCATGTGTAAAGCTCTATAAAGATTACAAAATTCAACAGCATTACTTCAAAAATTTGAGTTATTGTCCGTTACTTAACAGTGCTGTTTCAAAAACAATGGATGTAAACGAAAGCTCTGGTTGAATTTCTCACAGTTGCTAGTACTTGGGAAGCAGTTGAAAATTCATCAGCCAGCCCTTAAAGACACATTGCACACTTCCAGCACTCTCCTAGCCTGGTGATTCTGGAAGGTAGAGATCTTGCTCCCAGGTGTACTGATATAGACTTCATGAAGCTGGTGGATCACATCACCTGCAGGTTTAATGTCCACTCTTCAAGGGAGCTTCAGAGGCCTCCATCAGATTGGGTCAGGTCCTCCTGCAGGAGGTTGCCAGAGAGGTCTTCATAAGGACATGAGAGTAGTCTAAGAATGGGTGTACTTTGTGGAAGTCTACGATGGCAACATATGTCAAAGCCTGGTCTTCCTGCTCCAATTGGCTGGTGGAGAAGTAGATGAAGTTTGGTATTTTGGAATGAGGAGTGTCAAAGACCTTTCTAATGTAGTGATACATCGCATGTGTCAGCAACTGTGTGCTGAAGCCATCCTGAGGCTCTGATTCTTAGAATGATGGTGCTTTGACTGCCATTGTATGAGCAGTGCTTGCAGCTTTGTGAGTCCACAGATGAGAGCAAGGACTGCTCTGTGGAAGTCGAGCCTGTGTAGATGGTGATGCTTCCAGAAATGTAAACAACAGCCTCTCTTTCTGTGGAGCCTGGGGGGAAGGCTGATGGATGCTGAGCCCTTGTGTGCCTCCTGTGTTGTGGTCCGAGAACTGAAAACATTGAAAACACCCAGTGGAACATTTTGGAAATAGCAGTCATAATTCCTTCAGTTTTAAGATAGTTATGGATAAGGATAAGACTGGTCCTCAGGTCTAACATTTATAACTGTAGCAAAAATTAAGATGCATTTAGACAGATAGACAGGGAATAGAGGGATGTGCAGGTAGATGGGATTAGTTAGATTGGCATCATGGTTGGTGTAGATATGATGGGCTGAAGGGCCTGTTCCTGTGCTGAATTGTTTTATGTTTCTATGTTAGGTGAAGTAGCAACTGTGGAAAGAGAACACAGTTAATACCTCAGGTTGGTCCCTTTGGTTTTGTTTCAGATTTCCAGCATCTGCAGTTTTTTTTTCATTTCCTGTCATGGTGTCATGTACTTGGTGGCTTCAGCTGCACACCAATGTTATCCGTTGCGAGAAGTGTTAGCTCTAGAGAAGTAGAAACATTGGAACGTAAAATGTAGGAGAAGGAGTCGATCAGCCACCTCTTTTCTCTTTTCTCACCTTTTTTTACTCTTTTCTCACCTTCTCCCCAAATGCCTTCAGCATTGAGACATTTACCTTTCTCCGTCTTGAAAATATTTAATGACTTGGTCTCCACTGTCTTCTCTGGTGGGCAATTCCATGGTTTCACTCCATGCACAGGACAACAAAATTTCTACTGATCTCAGCCCTAAGTGATTCATCCTATAGCCTAAGGCTGTGGTTCTGGTTCCACACTCCCTAACCATTGGGAACATCCTCTCTATATCGAGTCTGTTTGGTCCTATATGAATCTTCCTCCATACTCCAATAAATATAGGCTGAAATCAATCCAATCTCTCCTCTTACATTAGTCCTGTATGTCAGGAATCAAGGCCCAGAACAGGGCCATTATAAGGCAGCAAACTACTTAAAGGTGTTGCTTCTAATCCTTCAGCATTTGTAAAACTTCTAAGGGTGAACACAACTGTTGTTTTCCAAACCAATGCAACTCTTGCCCCTAAATGAGCATAAAATGTACCCACCCATACCAAGAATCTGAGAAACATATGCAAAATTGCTTTACTATGCATCAGTAAGGTTTTCAATGTGGCAAAATGTTTTTGTTTTGGCATTGTACAGATGAATTTCTAGACTTTTGATTGTGACTGAGCCACTTTCTTACAATTAGAGACATTCAAAATCTACCTGATTATTAAAGTCAGTAAAAATTTTGAAAAACTATTTAAATTTTGAGAGTTAAGTTTTTAAAAACTCAATGCACTTCAAAGCATTCAAATAGATTCAAATAATTTAAAATAAGTTTAAAAGTCTGGTAGTGCTAGACTCTGCGTAGAAGTAGCTGTGTGTCCTATTGCCTTTCTGAAAGCCATTTCTGTTCATGACAGTATAACTGAATTTCAGAAGTGGAGTGGAACATGTATCTGATGCTATATAGCCTATTTCATGCAGCCTACTGGGGATGCATTTCTAAGCAATTAATATCAATCTTAATTCTTCAAAGACAATCTACTCCATTGAAAACAAAGGTGGATCTGGTGAATATTGTTCATACAGATTCTCAGCATAAGCGGAGGGAGATATTATGTCGCGCTGCTTGAATCCATGAGGAATCTGGAAGCAGAGCGTCGTCGTGGAAAACGCAAAGAGCAGCTGCCAGGAATTTCGGGACTTCCTCAACTGTGCACTCAAGTGTGGAAGTATCCCACATGCCGGTACAGGCACATAAGAAATCCTGGTAATCGTGTGCAGATCTCCTAAACGTTTTTGTGTAAAGTCTTGCCCAGTTTTGTGGGGGAGAGAATCTTGCTTAATCTAGTATGAGATTAGAAAGGTTTTCACGTTCACTTCATTGCCTTTGAGTGACAAGTAATTGGCATTTTTACTGAGTGCCAATTAGCTTCCTTGCGCTTCCTATCTGGTCATGCATGGTTACCTTGTCCTAACTGTTATAGTACTGGGGGATACTTTTCTCTCCATTGGATGGCAAGTGGTTTTACTGTTTTAGCTTATTTTTATTGATATTAATCATCTTAACTCCCATTGCTTAAACCTCTCCACCTTCTATATTTTCTATTCTGCGTTCCGGATGAATAGTCACAGGATCAACCAAATGGAAGCTCCTTGAAGAGGAAAAGCAGGTGCAGCAGAGGTTTAAAGCTGATCAAATGTGACTTCATTGAAGGTGAGCCATCTACCTCCCCTCCAGTACACTGTCCACTGAGTGTATCATCAATGCCAGTGCCTAATCTCAGAAATTAAACCATAGGCCGTCTGTTTCCGACAGTTCATGACTTGCCAGTTATCGGAAAGTTTAACCTGAGACCACAGACGCAATAGGTAAGTTGTGACTGCACCACCAACAGCAGCAATGTGGAATTTTCCCTCTGTGTGTTTCATTTAATGAAAAATGTAAAACACAACTGATAATGTGGCAAAATGTTTGAAGGTACTTCACCAGCACTTTATCGAGTGAAAATCCAAAACGTCCCTTGAATTAATATTGGGGCAAATATGCAAAGGCATGGTTAAAGCGGTGGGTGTTAGGAACTGTCCGATTAGAGGAAATGAGGTAGACAGAGATACCGAAGGTAGGAAATCCAGTCTCTGCAGCTAAAGGCACAGATTGTTGGAGCAATTCATATCAGGAGGACAGAAATGAGTGAGCACATATATCTCAAAGGGTTGTAGGGCTGGAGGAGGTTACAGAAATAGATAGGGAGGTACTTTGAATCAGTGGGAAAATTTCCATAAATAGAGGCTTTGCTAAAACAAGCCTTAGGATCACTGGTTAACTGGATGAGGTGAGTAAGGATACAGACAGCAGTTTTATATGAACTCTAGCTGATGGAAGGGGCAAGATGGAAGACTAACCAGGAAAATGGCTAAATGGTCAACTCCAGATATAATAATGATCTGGATGAAGGTTTCAGTCGTAGAGGAAGTGAAGCAGGGACAGAACTGTGTGATGTTAAATAATGAAAGTAAGTTGTTTTCATGACACTGCCACTGTTTGTTTAGAAGCTCATCTCAGATTCAAAAAGGAGACCAAGCCTGTGAATGGTCTGGTTTGGCCTCAGCCTCAGAGTTTATGGCAGAGACAGAAGGTAATGCGCTAGTCTTCCCAAAATTTAGTTGGAGGAAATACATGATATTGGATTAGATGTCTTGCAATTTGGAGTCAGTGGAACAACAGTTATGAGGTGTTAACAACTGACTGAGGGTGTTGTGATTTCTCTCCACCCACAATGTTGAGGGCTGCTTAGAGAATGGAGAATTGTAAAACTGGTGGCCAATTCACCCTGCCAGTAATAGCTAAAACTTGACTCATTTGCTGCATTGAAGGTATTACTAATAGTGATATATGCATTTAATTTGAACATCTTCTTGCTATTGTCTGAATCAGGTCAAATAATTTCCATATTCTGAGTCTTCTGTGTAATTAATACAAAGACATATCTTTTTATTTAGGAGACCATATTTAACATGTACATCCATTTAAGAAATTCAACCCCAGTCAGTAGTGTTAACTATGTTATACAGTACTGATGACACTGTTACATTGCTTTCACAATTCAGAACTGAGTTTAGGAGGCAGAACACATTGCACTGCCATTTTTATATGGTGCATTAAGCCTGAGTGACTGTGGACTAACTTCTAGGCAGATATTTAAACAGAAGAGTATCATGGAATGCTTGTGTAATTAACCTTGCGGGATATTAACCAACTCCAGGGAAGTTGTGAGACACAAGAGACTGCAGAAGCTGGAATATGGAACAAAAAAAACAAACTGCTGGAGAAACCCAGCAGGTCAGGCAACATCTGACGAAGAAGAGGGATAGCCGACGTTTAGGATCCCGATTCAGGGTCTTGACCTGTAACGTCATCTATCCCTCTGCCTCCACAGATGCTACCCGACCCATTGAGTTCCTCAAGCAGTTTGGCTTTTGCTCCAGCAAAGTTGCAGTACTCTTACAAATCAATAGCCTTTGACCATTACTGTAAATAAGCACAAGCTTCAGTAGATTGCTTCATCCAAAGGGCCTGGCACTTACAGGACATCACACCTACTAGTGACTTCCTCCATGGAGTCCACTGCAATATTTTGAGAATAAAAAAAGACTGGATTTAAGTGTGCCTGACGGATGCCTATATTGACATGGGTATTCCTATGCTGGTTGATGTGGGCTTGATAGTTCTTGATGTACTTCTGCCTGAAAAATAAACCAGGAAAGGGAAAACTAATTTGGGATCCTTGTGACTAGATTATGTGGGTAGATTGGCAGCCTAACAACCAGCAGTATGTAGTCTGAGTATCTGGGCAGAGATGTGGGTTTGAACCCACATCCCCTACCCAAGCAGTATCTTCCAATATCACTGCCAATTCCCCTTGGATAGTGGACTGCTGAAATGCACTTATATCATCTTCCAGAAGTCACAGCTCAGGCTAGGGTTAGGCATGCTGGTGAAGCATTCCTACCTAAGGAATGTTTGTTGTGCCTGATCTTTGCAAGGGCTGAGCTCCATGTTTCTGCTGATGTTAGGAGTCCCTGCCCTCTCCTACATAATAGGGTGTGTGCAGGGTCATCAATAACAGATCAATGTGGATATCTTGACAGTAAACCGAGTCTGATACCTGGGTCACTAGCTGATCCTGGGTTCTGTTGTACCTTATGGCAGGACTTACAATAAGAGGTTCTTAGCTTCCGTGCTTTCTTCATTGTTGTACCTGCTTAATTCCCTGTACGTCATATGGCTTACAAGCCCACTTATTCCAGGAAGGACCGGATTCAGAAGTTAAGGTACTGATCATACAATGCTCAATTGCTTCTTTTATTGTTTCTGTAGTTTTCCTATTGAAATTTCTGCCCTAGATGTTGAATCAAACATCCACTCGATATTTGACAATGTGTTTCAAATCACAATTTAAGCACATATCACCCTTCATAGTCAATTCTTAAGCAGCAGCCAGACAAATATAACACAGCGCATACAGCAGTGGGATCATTACCCTTATTGACTGCATTGTGTTGTTTTTCATTCTAATTGATCAAACATGAAAAATGTAGATTTTCTTTTCTGAAAGTATACACATTAACGTCAGCAGGCAATGATGCAATCTGCAACCTTTGTCTGTGCCAAAGCATTTGTCTGCTTCTAGCACAATTCAATTCATTTTGATAAGCTGCAATTATTTAAAATAATGGTAAATGTAGCAATGCTAATTGCCAAACACTTTGCTTGAAAAACATTTCCATGTTTAGCAAGTGAAGTGTTTGCACCAAAGAAAGACCCTGGTTCCCTGCAATCAATTGCAGCATCTGCATTGAATATTGGGGTTGAGGTGGGGGGGGGGGGGGTGTTGGGGGGAGGGGAGTGCAGATATCTTCAATGTAAATAAGCCTGCATTAAAAAGAAAAAAAACAACTTTTAATCAAATCAACCGCACCATTTTCCAGTGTGACCAATTTGTGCACAGATGCATAATTGACAACTATTACACTGTGCAGAAATGGGATATTGCAAATGGCGCTCACCAAAACCATCTGCAGCATGGGACCTGCATCTGGCTCCATTCTGCTGGTAAGTTCGACAGTGATGGTAATGAGTGCGTTTAGCTCAACAAAAGGTGTCCTCCTTCTGAAATGCAGGCCAGTTATTAGAGGTATCTAGGAATATGTCACAAACTGCAAAGACAGCAAAGATGATTATCTTATAGGTTATATTTACAACAACAGAGAAGGAGGCTATTTGGCCCATCAGGTCTATACAAGCTCCCAGGGAGCAATCCCATTAGTCCCATTTCCACTCTCCATATCTCCCCACACCTTCTTGATCTCCCAATCTACCTTATCCTGGCCCTTGCACTCTATTTGTCTACCTGCACTGCATTTTCTCAGTAAATGCAACACTATATTCTGCATTCTGTTTTCTTTTTACTACCTTGATATAATTACGTATGGCTTGACCTGTCTGCATGGCATGCGAAACAAAAGCTTTTCACTGTATCTCGGACAGGTGACAATATTAAACCAATACCAATGCCACCCTTGTAACTTATTTTCTCTCACACATGTCCCCTTTGATTCTTTTTTCCATTAATCTACACTACTGGCTAGTTTGCAGTAGCCAGCTAACCTACCAGCACATCTTTGGGATGTGGGAGGAAACCAGACCATCCAATGGAAAACCACATTGTCATGGAGAGAACAAGCAAACTCCACACAGATAGCACCCAATTGAACCCTGGTCCCTAGAGCATTAAGGCAACCGCACTAATTGCTGCACTAACTTTTTTGCCTATTCACTTAACCTGCTTTTCTCTCTTTGCATCCTTCTTCCAACTTCCTTTCCCAGCTGTGCTTGTACTGTCAGAAAACACTGTCCCTCCATCTAAGTTGTTAATATAGACTGTATGCAGCTGAGACCTCAGCACTGATCCCTGTGATTGCAACAAGCAAGACATCAATTACGTTCCGGCAGAAACACATAAGTTGCAAGTAACATTTGTGCCACAAAATGGTCAGGCCATGACCATCTCCAACAAAAGAGAGTCAGTTCTTTTGATTTAAATAATTGTGCAGTCCTTCATTTGGAACACAGAGTTTAATTGCCACTGTTGCTTTTTCAATATCCTGCAGTTATTTAATACTCCAAAACCCTAAGTATTAAACCAAGCTGTACATTGACAGCTTTTTGGGTCTTCTGCATTTGTGCACTCTTGCATAGTAGTCCTAAGCTTCCTTAATCCTGTAGGGAAATGGCAGTGGCTCCCCGTAGAACTACTGGTATTACTCAGCAAAATCAGACCAAATATTAAGTTATAAATTAAAATTACAAGGCTGTACTGAAAGTAATTTTCATATTTCTTGTTTCGAAGTCACAATTCCCTGATAAGCAAATACAACAAATTCTTCACATAATTTCCTCAAACTGTTGTAGTCATTTTCTTTCTACAGTAAAGTGCCAGCATATAATGTTAATGAAGTAACAAGCATATAAAAGCAACAAAATCGATCAAAGAATTATATAGTCATAGTCATACAGCACAAATACAGGCCCATGACCACACCGACCATTGTATCATCTGTGCTAATCCTGTTCACCCACATTTGGTCTGTAGCCTTATTTGTCTTGCTGCTACTAACAATACAACTGTACAACTGTAAATGCATTGATACAAAGATCTGTGACAACATCTCCAAATCCCCTCCCAACCCCTCCAAGAGGGTCTGTCTCTCTATTTGGGGTCTGGGAAACTTTGCCTGAATGTGCGTTTTGAGACTATCTTACTGATGTTTAATGTGACTAAACAAACTTCTGAGAAATGAATTGTAAGATTTGTATCTTTCCTACCCCAGATCTCTAAATCTTTCATGTATGTGTTCAGCTTATGAAAGTTTGATACTTGGACCAATTTCTACTAATATTTAAAACTGATTCTAAATTGTACAGTTATAAAAACGTATCTCCAATGTTACTGTAATTAATGGAATTGTCTTGCATGGAGTTTCATTGTTTGAAAGTTATTTGGCAAGTGTTACTGGTTTACATTTCTCAAGCTACTGATAACTAAACCGGTAATTTCTGGTATATTGTAGTTTGACTGGGGCTGTGTATGCACCATGGGGAGAAGGCGTCAAGAGAAAATGCTATGTTGTGATTGCAGAAACAAGAATGAAATGAGCTGGATGCCAAATGTCTAGGGATAACATTAACTGAGACAGTGAGAAATACCAGTAGGGAAAGAAACTGCAACTGACACATTTTCCTGAGCAGTAACAGTGAGCTCCATTTGCTAGGCATTGCTGTGCAGCCTTTTAAATGGCAGCCAAATGATTCAATTTTATACGGTGCTACTGCAGTCACAAGGTCACAATTTGAAAATTAAACACTACAGAAAGATGATGGGGGCATCAGGCAGAACCCATCTTACCTCTTGTGTCCCCCCTTCTATCGCATACTCAGTGACAGGCAGAGGTTAAATCTGCATTATCCCTTCCGCTATGCTGAAGGAGTGTCCCGTACCTGTTCGCAAATCTTGCTGCTCTGGCTTTCTGGAAGGTATTACCTGGAAGTTGGTTATAAGAGTATGTACTGATATCTCCAGGCCTTAATACACATCATGCTTGGATCAAGGATACAGGCAACTCCTCTACCAGTAACTGGTGGAATCATCACTTGATCCAATACTTTAACCACCTGAGTCTATAATTCTCTCCATAATGAAGCAACCTAATGGGATGGAAGGAACTACTAGCGGGTGGAATTCTTTCCATGTCGCTCAAGGTAACCCTACAAGCCAATATCCTAATAAACAAGGCAGTATATGTTCATAAGCTCAATCATGACAATTAGTTAAGTTTCAGCAATAGGCTTGTGCATCTTTTTGGATCCCTGGGTATTGATCATTACACTTCCTGGACTTGGGTAAACAGGGGATGTGTTTTGTGGAGAAAGTATGTGCATCTGTATTGACAAAGTTCTACTTGTGTGGATTTCATAGCAGTCTGTATTGGAGATGTTGAAATATAATGATAATCTTGTTCATGTCTTGTACAGGGTGCAGAATAAATCTGTGGTCTGCTTTAACTTCTCCATTTACCTTCCATCCTGATGACTACCTTAAACTAATAATCATCAGAATTGTTAAATAAGTATTCTGTGATAGAACATAGAACATAAAACACAGAACAGTACAACATAAGAACAGAACCTTCAGCCCATGATTTTGTGCCAAACTAATTAAACACCTAACTAAACTAATCCCTTCTGCCTACACAATGTCCATATCCCTCCATCCTCTGCACATTCATACACCTACCTAAGAGCCTCTTAAATGCCTCTATCGTATTTCCTTCCAGTACCACCCTGGCAGTACATTTCAGGCACCCACCACTCTCTGTGTAAAAAAACTTGACCTGTATAACTCCTTTGAACTTGCCCCATCTCACCTTAAATGCATGCCCTCTAGTATTAGACATTTCAACCCTGGGAAAAAGATACCAGCTGTGTACTCTATTTATGTCTCTCATAATCTTATAAACTTCTATCCGGTCTCTGCTCAGCCTCTGCTGCTTCAGAGAAAACAACCCAAGTTTGTCCAACCTCTCCTTATAGCATATGCCCTTTAATCCAGCAGGATCCTGGTAAACCTCTTCTGCACCCTCTCCAAAGCCTCCACATCCTTCCTGAAATGGGGCGACCAGAACTGAATGCAATACTCCAGATGCAGCCTAACCAGAGTTTTATAAAGTTGTAACGTAACTTCTCAACTCTTAAACTCATTGCCTCGACTAATAAAGGCAAGCATGCTATACACCTTCTTTATCACCCTATCAACCTGAAATGTGATGTTATATTGCATTATCTATTATATTTTTGGGAAAACTGGGTTCCACTTCATGGTTAGCTTCTTGCAGAATGTTCTAATAAATTTTAGCTTTGAGCTCTGGAAGGTCAGATAAGTAATGATAACTGGAGAAACCATGTAGGAAATAATAATTTGTTCTGTACTTGTGACTAAACACCCGACAAGTCCTTCCTCAGTATAAAGCTCAGTGAGATCTGTCTGGAGGGAAGAATATCAGAGGAAGTTGTCATGCACTTGATGAGAGTCGTAGAAAAAAACAACTCTCTTAGAAGATCTGCTCTGTGGACATATTTTTTCCGCTGGGGACCTCCTGAACTAAATGTTATAATTTCTGTGGCATTAGAGAACTCTGTAAATTGAACAGTGGGTGTGCAGTTATGCAATAAAATGAAAGCATTAGTCACTGTCAGTTAAAGTAGACAAGCCTTCTCTTTTACTGCAGTTAAGTAAATCTTTGCCTCATGATTCATGAGTGATAGAATGATAAACAGTAATCATTTTTTATATCAACCACAATAATCTTTTATTCAATACTCTCTGTATCACAATCAGAATTGTTAAGAATACATGTTACTTCCAGACCTTTGAACCCATTGCACTGAATTTCCATTGCTTTCTAAATGGGTATTTTTCTGGATGGATTTTGTGACTGGACAAACGATTTGCTGCTTATTCAAACAGTGTGTCAGCAGAGGTGTGTTGACCTTGGCTCATTTTGCCGTGAATTATATTTCTCTATTGTGCATCAGCAGTGGCTTCATCACTAAGCAGATAGGCTGATCGGCAACCCACCCACCTGACAGCAAATCCTCTTCATTAACAGCACCATCACTCACCAATGGGGCTCTATCTTCCACATTTGCTTTAAATTCATCAAGGTCCTGTTTCAAGCACGTACTTGTGGGGCCTGCTTTCCACAATCCCTTTAAACTCACCAGGGTCTTGTTTCCCAGGCTCCCTTTAATCTCAACAGAGCCATGTTTCCAGCACTCCCATTTAACACAACAATGCCCTATTTCCTACTCTCCCTTTAAACCCACTGGGATCCTGTTTTCTGCACATCCTTTAAAATCACTCAGTACAGTGAAAAGTTTATTGAATTAATGTATAACATCCAAAAAAAGTGAATTAAATATGTGTCAGAGTATCAATAGGAGTACTATTGAATAGTCTGGAAAATCTGCAAGTCCAGCACTACTAAAGTCCAGAGAGTGCCAGATTATTGGAATTTTACTGTATATTTATGACCCCCTGAATACAATTCTTAATGAACACTGGAACACAACATAAGTCTGCCGGAAATCTGGTACAATTAGCATTAAAGTGTGCAGGCTGATCAACGAGAGGTTGTAATCATGAGTAACATGGTGAGATGGAATTGTAATAGAGGTGGTGTAATAGAGAGAGTTGGGCACTTGCTTGACTTTCCATACTTGTTGTTGGAACTGAGTCACAAGATTTTCCTCCTTCAGTCTTGACATCCCTTACTCTAATGTGTACAAATTTAGTCCACAATAGTGTAGAAAGCTGTAGTCTTCTGATAATACTCTGGGCTTCTTCAGAAAGCGGACAAGGCCTTTGATGAGATTGGATCGGGCCTTTGAGGAATGTAAAGGAAACAGGAGACAATTTAAACAGGGAATCAAGAGGGCTAAAATGGACCGTGAAATGCCCTTGGTGAGTAGGAGTAAAGGGAATCCCAATGCATTTTATATATACACTAAAAACAGGAGGGCAGCAAGGGAAAGGGTAGGACCACTCAAGGACAAAGGAGGGAATTTATGGCCGGAGCCAGAGAAAATGGTCAAGGTCCTAAATGAGTACTTTGATTCCGTATTCAGCAAGGAGAAGGACATGGAGAATAGTGAGATCAGGGAGAGGTATACTGATATTCTAGGGCATGCTGATATCAAGTTTTATATTGGAGTGAAGGAGGCTGAGGGATAACCTGAAAGAAGTGTATAAGAATAGTGATATCTATCCACGTTACAATAAAAGAAGGTGCATGCTGTCTTGAAGCACATGAAGGTGGATAACTCCCCAGGGCCTGACCAAGTGTATTCAAGTACATTATGGGAAGCCAGGGAAGAAATTTCTGGGGCCTTGGCAGAGATATCATCATTAGCCATGGGTGAGGTACTGGAAGACTGGAGGGTGGCTAATGTTGTGCCTCCATTTAAGAAGGGCTGCAAGGACAAGCCAGGGAACTACAGGCTAGGGAACATAACAGTGGTGGGAAAGTTACTGGAGGGGATTCTGAGAGACAGGACCTACCTGCATTTGGAAAATCAAGGACTGATTAGGGATATCAGTGTGGCTTTGTGTGTAGGAAATTGTGTCTCACGAATTTGAGTTTTTTGAAGAGGTGACCTTGATGATAGCAGGGCATTAGATGTTGTCTACATGGACTTTGGCAAGGCCTTTGACAAGGCCTGCATGATAGGCTGGTCCAGAAAGTTAGATCACATGGCTTTACTTGGCGCATTTGCCTTCATCAGTCAGGGCACTGAGTACAAGCGTTGGGACGTCATGTTATAGCTGTACAAGATGTTGGTGAGACTGCACTTGGAGTATTGTGTGCAGTTCTGGTCGCTATGCTATAGGGAGGATGTCCTTAAGCTGGAAAGGGTGCAGAAAAGATTCATAAGGATGGTACCAGTACCGGAGGGCTTAAGTTATGAGAGCCTGGATAGGCTGAGGCTTTTTTTACCCTGGAGTGTAGGAGGCTGAGGGGTGACTTTATAGAAGAATATAACATCATGAGGGGCATAGATAAGTGAATGATCACAGTCTTTTTCTCACAGCAGGGGAGACTAAGACTAGAGGGCAGAGGTTTAAGGAGAGGAACTTCTTCACACAGAGGGTGGTGGGTATATGGAACGAGCTGCCAGGGGAAGTGGTAGAGGTGGGGACAATTACAATGTTTAAAAGACCTTTGGGCAGGTACATGGATAGGAAAGGTTTAGAGGGATATTGACCAAACACTGGCAAATGGGACTAGCTCAGGTAGACAACTTGTCAGCATGGACAAGTTGGCTGAAAGGTCTGTTTCCGTTCTGTATCAGGAGAGGCGTAGATGAATATTTTTCCCATGGCAGGATATCAAAAACAGGAGGGCATAGGTTTGATATGAGAGGAATGAGTTTTAAAGGGGAACTGAGGGATAGTTTTTTATGCAGAGAGCGGTTGATATCTGGAATGCGCTGCCAGAGGAGGTGGTGGAATTAGATTTACTACATTTAAGAGGCGTTTAGACAAGCACTTAAATAGGCAAGACATAGAAGGATACGGTCCTAATGCAGGCAAGTGGAATTAATGTAGATGGGCAAACAGGTCAGCATAGATGTGGTGGGCTGAAGGGCTCAGTTCGGTGTACAACTTTATGACCCTATGAATCTATGACACTGGATGATAGAAGCCAAAAGAGTCGAAGTAGTACAGATTGAGCTTCTTGTAGTTTCTTTACAAATATTCAACACCTCTAACCCTAACATGCAGCTACTCAATTGATATCATTGACCTGCCATGCTTAAGGTAAAATAATATGCACATGTGCTGATTACAGTATAAAGAACCTTGCACTGAAGGCAAATATAACTAACATGTGTATGCTTACTTAAGCACATCACTAATGTAAGCAAGGAACTAAAGCTCTCAATAATCAAATGCTTTGCTTTTCCTCTCACCAACAATCACATGAAAGTTTACAGTTCATACAAATTTGCTGTGTGAATTCAAGCATCAGACCATGTGGTCAACAACTGTGTCTGTTATTTAATTGCTCATTGACTAATCAGAAGTGTAATTATCCAGTGGCTTGTGACCAATCTATTAGAAAGCACTGTATTGGAGCCTAGCCACAACAGGGAAAGGGTGTCTGATTTCTGCAACATAAAATACACCTGAATTTCGTTTGGCTCGTGTGGGAAATTGTTCAATTGCTGCTGAAGGTTGATGCCCACTTTCATTAGCAGATATTTTCAGGGAGGGTGAGGGAAGGTGCAGAAAGATTGTAGGAAATGTACAGAAAGATTGTAGGAAATGTAGTGGACCATTTAATAGTGAACAGAGTACGTAGTAAATACTTATCCTTTACCAGATGATGTCTGATTTCTGATTCCTCCAATTTTGTTTTCTACTGAATTACTTTCTTTTAATTCATGGGTAATGTTTTTAATCATTGTAAGAGTCAGGCCTATGTCAAATAAAGTGTATTTTTATTTTTAATGATTTTGTTTAAAACCTGTTCAAACCTAACGACCCATTCTGTTGACTTCTGATAACCCATTCATATTTTAACATTTCTTTCAAGATTATGCTTTCCCTCTCTTATTTGCATTATTGAGGAAATTGCAGAAATTGTGGATTCCACAGGATCAGGCTTCTACAGCAAAGGTCTGGATTGTCTGATCCACTCCCAGGGTCTATGGTCTCCACCCCCGATCACCTGGGGCTTGCCTTCTGCCCACTCAATCCCAGGCCCTTGGCTCGACTGTTCCTGCAGCAGGCTCTGTGAACCAAACCAATCTCTCTGCTAAACTGGAGCAATGGCCTGTGGTGCATTGAAAAAGTATGATAGTTGTTAAGAGAAAGTACTCTACAGATATGACTTAATGGTATTGAAATGATTGAAAAGTGTTTACATAATTCAAGCTATCTCTTCCAAGCAAATATGACTTTTGCAGATTCTCAAAATTAATACAAGTATCACTGTCCTGCATTTTTACCTGGCATACAATATATAATATTTTCATGTCCATCTGAATTTAGTTAAGGCTTTATGAATAAGCCAAAAATTTCCAAACAGCCATGGATAATGAATCATGACTGAAATGTTCATTTTATAAATTGGTTTTCTATGATGATACAGCAGAAAAATAATGAAAAGCACTTATGCAAAGAAGCACTTATGCACAAATGACCAGAGGCCACCAAATTGTGTCCTTCGTGCTTTTGTTATTGCTTAAGCAATTGAAGTTCAAAACAGTTGCAATTGAATATATCATTTAAACCCCTTTAAACCTTTTAAATAATCAGTTACAAATTTCACATCATAACTTGGAGACACCTTGATTATTTTGCACATACAGTACCATTTTCATTTAGAACCATACAATCCCTAAAGGGTAGGAAAGCTTGTTGGTTATATTATCGTACGAATTCTTGTTTATATTGTTGTGTGAGTAGCCAACAAATTAATTTACCCTCTACACCACTTTAATTGGGGTTTCATTCTTTTTAAATTAAAAAAGAGATGTCCACTTGTGAAGTGATTTACTATTTGTTTAATCACCATTTGTTACTTTTATCCTACCACAGATTAATAGTTACTATAGATCCACAAGCCTTATAATTTGATTCCAGCTGTTTCAAAGACCCAGTTCAAGAGTGCCATGAATAGCCTCATCAGCTGGTTGGTTCATTTACGTGAAAGTTACTCCAGCAGGACAAAGCTAAATATTTAAATTAGTGTTAAGCTTCTTAGAGAAAGAAACTCTAGTTTCTACAAATAGCACATGATTCTTGAATGCCTTCCACGCATATTTTTAAATAAGTTGTTTCCCGAATAGCTTCCTGCCTACAGACTCCAGTGTAAAACAGATGCATTGAGGCAGCATAAGCCAAAAGGTCCTTTTCTGTGCATGCATTATTGTTGACCTATCTTTCCTGCAATCAATGGTGAATTATCTGAAGAGTTGTTATGTGTAAATGAACACTTGACAGGAAACTAAAACAGGGAGGAAGAAATGGATATGGACTATTACTTAGATTTTGTGGTGCTATTTCTTTGGTGCTATTGTTGCAAATTTGATTGGAATTGTGATCGCAGGTAAGAGCCATCTCACAATGGTTATTGAACTGAATTGCACCATTTTGTGTACGTTGCTTGCTCACTGAGGACATATGCAGAGTAGGGAGGTTGATACATTTGTCCTTAAGTACTGTTGGTCTGATGCTTGCTCTGCCAAGTTTGGTTCTCAAGTTTTTCATTCTACTTGTACCTCACCGTACTTGTGCATATGACTTGTACAATAAACTTGACTTGCCTTGACTTAAATGCATCTATGTCATTAAATGAACCATTCACAGGAAACAGTTTTAACACCAGGAAGAACATCACAACTTCTGGTATTTGTAGTGATCTCAATTCTATTCAGGTTTGTTGTAGATTGTGCAAGAGGAGACCAAGCTTTGCAGGGAGGAGAGAAAATAAATCTGGGTCCCGTCAAGGCAGAGGCAGGGAAATTTTATAATGGGGAGAATGGAAAATGTGAAATCTTAAACACGTGTTTTGTATATATCTCTCCTGTAAAAGACAGCATGAACTGACAAAGAAGGATGGGCAACAAAGTCTAATGGCAGTAAGGAACTTTATGTACTTACTAATGCTGGAGAAATTAGGGCAGATAAGTCAGACTGCCTACTAATGCCTCCCTGGTAGAACACTTACTAATGTCTGCATAATAGACCGCCTCCTAATGCCCTAGTAGATTGCTTCCTAGTGCTCCAGTAGACTACCTTCTAATGCCTTTTTAAATCCCTCTGCTTCCTCACCATAATCTCCTGCTTATAACCTAGTTTTTTCACCACATTTTCACAACCTTCCCTCAAAGTCTGCTGCTTTGGTCCATTTTCATCTGATTACAGCTGCGTAAGATGTTCGGTGATATATTTTCTTTTTGGTGATAAAAGCATGGTATAGGTCAATTATTGCCATTATCATTGAAATAACACTAAGCATATAACCTGAAAGAGATCAAGGAAGGTATCAAGGCACTGGGTATAGACTTGAATAGGACATAAAACTGGCACAAATGTACGCTCTTCATTTTAAACAAATGCAACTTTCCCTGTGTGAGATTAAGGGACAGAGGGGTTGAGTTTCCGTGGGCCTTGAACCATCCCACAGCCAGCTGAAGTTTGACAGCAACCCTTTTAAACCAAAAAAATGTACAGCGGCAGAGTGAGATTAACTCAGTGGATACTTACGCCTCTGCAGGCAATCTGTTGAATCCTTTGTGCCTCCTGTACAGACGCTGAAAGGAACAAGGGAATAAGGGCACTTATAATTTATCCTGATGTTTATTGACTGAAAAGTAAATAAAACACATTGCAGGAAACTATGTGTAACAACATTTGCATGATTAATTGCAACAACATTCAAATTTAGAACTATTTATTTCTTTACTGAAAGATTTTATCATTTTCTCATGTTTTAAACATCTACATAGATTAAATTTATGAATATAAGATGTCAAAACCTGGACTAATTCCCAGAGGCAATTAAATACCATTATAAAATACAAAGCCAGAACATTACTTCTTAGCACATTATGGAGCTTAAAACTGAGGGAAAAAATGGCATTTCAGAGCATAAGATTGAAATATTCCTCTCCAGCTGGATTCCACAGTTGGTTTTCTCCATAATCCTATTATCTGTGCTCCTGCTTATACCTCAGCTTGTGAAGCAAATGGTCATGTAACTCAAAGTGATGCCAATGTCCGGTAGCATCTGCTCTGTGACATTGGTCAATGTGACCTGTCCTAGGGGTTAGATCACGTCGGAAAATTTGATTGAAAACCCACGGCAGATTGATCTTGCACCTAAAGTTCAAGGACACTTCAGCGTCAACTCAGCATCTACTGCATTGTTTATTGCAATAGCTCAATTCACAGGGGCTCATCATGGCGCTGACTCCATCTTTTATGAAAGTTTCATCACTTTCCATCTGCTGCTAGAAGCCATTTCACAGCTTTGGAAAGCTTGGAAAAAGCAAAGGTGGGCTGAGGACGAGAGATAACTTTCTGATGTCACTCTCAATGTGTTAGTTGAAGAGGGTGAAAGAGGGCTTCCACAACCAGGGACCTTCAAGATCCATAATTACAGAGTTTTGATATTAGGTGGCTAAGGAGGGCATTGGTGGATTGAAAGCAACTAGCACCAGGATACAGTGAAAGAAAAAGCTTAATATCTTTTGAGAATGGTCAACAAATCCTATCTCCCAAATCCCTTATTCTCATACATGGCATCACGCATTGAACAAACGTCTCCGTCGGTCATCACTTCCACCTCACATTCCCCACATACTTACCATTACTGCAACATTCCCACCTTGTATCACAGTTGATACAGCCACATTGTGAGCACTGAATGCAGCACACTAGATTGGAAGAAGTGCAAGTGAATCACTGCTTCGCCTGAGTAGAATGTTTGGGTTACTAGATGGTCACCTGACCTTGGGCATCTTCTGTATTTTCACACTACAGTGTGCAGGTGCAGAGGTCTGGAACACACTCACGCACACACACTGGAGCTAGCTGGCAACTCTCTATGGAACTGATGACTGAAGAGGAGCATGGTGTGGTCTGATATACTATGTTATGTAGGGGCAGCAGATAGTTGTGCACTTAGTGGGTTATGTAATTCAAAGATGCTTGATCATACACCTGAGGTCACTGAGCTCTCTGTGACACTATGTCCAATTCCTTGGGACCTAACATTTGCTATTGATCACCACAGCTGTATCTTCCCACTGCCTTAACATTTTGTGTCTTGAGGTCCTCCTCAGGACCTCTCTCCTATTTTGCACTTCCCTCACTGAAGCTTCTGGTGATTCGTCAGAAATCTTTGGAGTCCCCTTTCTCCCCGGTTGTGCCATTCTTCCATTTCTCCCAGTTTCAGAATGCCTTCCAGGACCTGATGCTGCACAGTTTTCTTCCCCTTTATTAAGCAGCAGCTGGCATTAAGTGGTGCTCGCCACTAATAAATTTGGGCCCCTTGCTCAGTGGGCAGCACAGTTGTCAATGGCTACATACAGCAATTGTGTGAATGAGAGAACAGCACAACGTCGCAAGCTTTCTTTGTTGGAACCAACAAGCCCGGGTCAACCATAAGTCACAATCCCTGTGCCATTTTTGGGTCTAGACAACTTGGCCTCCAAACTATCATTCCTTAGATGGATCAAAACAGCCCTCGGAGAAGTAACCGGTAATTTGTTATGGTTCGCTATTTTGCAGAAAAGTGAACATACTGAATTGCTTATAAGAGTAGAATTTAAGTTTTGCATTGATTATCTTTTTGTAATAGTACAAAATAAAGCATACGCTATGCTGGCCAAGATCAACACATCATTTTATGTAAACAAGGTTTCTCCCAGGATTTCTGACCATTATCAATAAAACCTATTGCTTTGCTTCTTACAGTTCTCTCATCACATTTAGAGCTTTCTGGTTTCAAGGCACTCATTGCACAGTTTACTTGCTGTGCTCTCTGACTCTTGAATAAAGAATGAAAAACAATTCTATCAGACAACATGAATCAGATGAATCACTGGTGTAAAAAGAGAAAAGCCTAATGAAGTTGATATGAGTTACACATTCTTAATTGCTGAATTTCATTATTCTTATGGCTAATATTCTCACAATTGATTATTCACTAGTGTTTGATCTGAACTGATTATACAGATTTGGGTGGAGAAATCTTTAAAATATATTGTTTTCAGATATTCTGCTTCCGTGATCTTGGAATCTATTAATCAATCAAAAGACTCTGAAGACTGTCTGTGGACCTCTTCCTGGAATTGTCCCTGTACCTAGAATCAAAAGCTTTAGCATTCAAAACTAGTCTGGTTTTAACCATAACCTGGTTCTAGCCATGACCTGGTTCACAGATGACAGCACCTGCATTCAGCTTCCTTTTAACTGAGCAGAGGAGAGGTAAAATCTAATCCCCTGGGAATGTTAGAGGAGGGCTGTGAGGGGTACAATGGTCCATAGCATTACAGTACAAGATGCTAGAGGAGTATGTGGAGGGGTCAGAAGGTGGTAGGATTCCATTAGAATAATGCGAGCTGCAGCTGCAGCTGCCACAGGTCCCATCTATTCCACTAATGCAAGCCTCCCCCTCCTCCCCTCTCCATGGGTAGATGAGTCAGTTATCAAGCCACTCACTATTTTGCAAGCTCAAGAGTCTGTTTGGTACACTCAGCCAATTACACATGCATTGATGAGGGACTACTATCTCTGAATGGAGTCCCATTTGCCACTTTTGTGACTGGCCAACCAGTCCAACGAAAGCTGTCTGCAGCCTAGGACTTTCTTCCTCGTTATCAACCATGCTGCCAGTTTTGATATCATCAGTAAATCTCTTAATTATGGTCTCTCTGTTTAAGTCCAAGTTATTCAAGTGTCCCAGTGAAAAACAAGAAAGCAAGTTTGTAGCTCTGTAGAACCCTACTATACGTAGGTCTCTGGGCCCCAGTATTCCTGTGACCAGTATCATTTGCTTTCTCCAAAATTGGATCCAATCTGTATTTTTATCCTTGATCAACTTGCCATGTTCGATTTTGTTAAATGCCTTGCTAAAATCCATATAGACAGCAGGAAATACTCTACCCTCAACAACACTTCTTGTTAGGTCCTGAGAAAAATTAATTCAGTTAGTCAGACATGACTAACTCTTAAAAATCCATACTGAGGGTCCTTGATTAACCTGTGCATCACTAAATGAGGGAGATACTTCTGCTGGGTTTATGGATGATATTAGTATTGGCATTAGTAATGTGGGAACCAGTTGGAGAGATAGGAGTTCTCCCATTGGGTCAGTTTGCCTATGCAAGGGGTCAGGATATACTGTTTTAAAAACAAACCTAGATCAAGTGAGTGGATAAGAGGTTTTAGTTCTTATACCAAGGCTAATTTTATCAACTTTCTTTTATTAAGAACAAACATATATCCTGTGAAATGCAGTCTTTCTATGGCAAGAGCAAGTATAAATAAGACCTGTAGGCTGTGTTGCTGGGCCATTGAAACGTTGGGTTGGGTGCTGTGAAGATGCTCAGCACTAAGAGACATAACCGGATTTTAGATACTTGGTGCAATAAGGTCACCCACTAATCATTTAGCAAGATCTTTAGTGAAGGTTCTTAAAACTACAGACTCAATTCTGATTGGTCACCAATTATCAGTATTTTTAGGGATTGTCAGATCATCTGATTTTGGTATAAGAACTGTATGGCTGTTTTTAAAATCTTGGGGAATCCTTTTACATTTAATCCATATCAAATGCATCTTAGCTAAAATCTCATAATTGTTTTCCTCACATTTATTAAGAGACAGAGAATATCTGAATTATGCTGCCCCGCATTTACTTTCAAACTATTTGCTCACCATCAATGTTAGGCTGACTGATCACTCTTTCTCCTTATTGTTTCTTTGACCCCAAGCTTCTTCACCGTGACATTTTGTGTTTGCTAATTTTTATCTTCTTTTCAGTTGCTTTCGCCTTATTGCCATTGTTTTCTTGGTCCTCTTCAACCCTTTATCCTCCAATAAGCAAAGCCAAGGTCATTTTCTTGATCTTCCTTTCTCCTATAGCCCCTCATCTACCAAAATCTTCTCTACAGGACACCTCTAACAACTCCCTTGTATTCCTCAGTACACAAATCTCCTAGCTTCTCTCAACCTGCATACAGCACTAGGAGTGAAAGCTCATCTCTGAATGACTTACCAGAGTGCTCTTTGCCTTTACATTTTGACTTCCATTCTTCATCAAATTTATCCAGTTGTGCTTCCAAAGCCTTTATCTCTGGCTCAGCATTCATTTTCGTATTTCTGTCTGGGCAATCTCCTTAATTAAGGGATGAATATAAATGAAAAAAGTTGTTTTTCTTTTCGTTAGACTTGAAGAGTTTATGCAAAAGGTTCTGTAGTATCGATGAACTAGTAAATAAAAGTTAGCTTGATATGTTAATAATTCCATTAAATGAAATAATCAATAACTCACTGAGTAAGGATTTCACAGATAGTTAGAGATCAGACTGAATTAATTTTTGTGGAACAATTGCAGTTGATTTTGTCTAATTAAAATTTGTTGCTGATGACACAACGGTTGGAGGTGTTGTGGATAGTGTGGAGGGCTGTCAGAATTTACAGCGGGACATAGATAGGATGCAAAACTGGGCTGAGAATTGGCAGATGGAGTTCAACCCAGATGTGTGAAGTGGTTCATTTTGGTAGGTCAAATATGATGGCAGAATATAGTATTAATGGTAAGACTCTTGGCATTGTGGAGGATCAAAGGGATCTTGGGGTCCGAGTCCATAGGACGTTCAGAGCAGCTGCACAGGTTGACTCTGTGGTGAAGAAGGCATACGGTGTATTGTCCTTCATCAATCATGGAAGAGAATTTAGGAGCCGAGAGGTAATGTTGCAGCTATATAAGACCCGGGTCAGACCCCACTTGGAGTACTGTGCTCAGTTCCGGTCACCTCACTACAGGAAGGATGTGGAAGCCATAGAAAGGGTGCAGAAGAGATTTACAAGGATGTTGCCTGGATTGGGGAACATGCCTTATGAAAACAGGTTGAGTGAACTCGGCCTTTTCTCCTTGGAGCGACGGAGGATGAGAGGTGACTTAATAGAGGTGTATAAGATGATAAGAGGCATTGATCATGTGGATAGTCAGAGGCTTTTTCCCAGGGCTGAAATGGTTGCCACAAGAGGACATAGGTTTAAGGTGCTGGGGAGTAGGTACAGAGGAGATGTCAGGGGTAAGTTTTTTACTCAGATAGTGGTGAGTGTGTGGAATGGGCTGCCGTCAACGGTGGTGGAGGTGGATACAATAGGGTCTTTTAAGAGACTTTTGGATAGGTACATGGAGCTCAGAAAAATAGAGGGCTATGAGTAAGCCTAGTAATTTCTAAGGTAGGGACATGTTCAGCACTACTTTGTGGGCCGAAGGGTCTGTATTGTGCTGTAGGTTTTCTATGTTTCTATCCATGACTGTAAAATTTATTGCAATAAAAAACACAGCTGAAAAATTTTAACTAGTTTTTCATTTACTTTTCATATCATAGGTTTGAATAATTTTCTTGATTTTCTTCTGCCTTGAAGCTCTACTATGATAGGTACAGATTTTGGGTGCACAATATACACTTGAATATGTGGTTTTTTAGGTTAACAAAGCTCGATAGTTTCAAACAATTAAAAAGCCAAAGTGGCTTGGCTGATGTTTGCTATTGGTACAATTTATATTTTAAGTGCTTGGAGCTACTCTCTCATTGTCATTACCATGTCATTCATTTGATATGAGCACTTGATAAGAGATGTAGGTGATAAAGTTCTATGTTCTCTTTCGATGGCATGTTCATTAAGAATCCACGGGCTTCAGGGTAAGACCGTAACTAATGCATAAAAATGACTGGCAGGAAAAGACAAACTAATATATCCTGTCTAGTCCACGTCTATGATGCCTTGAGCGGTCATGATAACTTGACATTGTATATACCAATCATCACCCCTATATTCCCAGAGTGAAGTTTAACACTGCCATTATCGGGGCTGTTTTGTACGTTTGAAAATTCAACCAAATGCTTCCAGGCATGAGTCAACCACACACCCCTGAGATGATTTCCATGTCAGTCACACACTGGGTGATGTCATTACCCACACAATACTCCTTTAAAGCATTAGAGAGGAAATTAGACAAATTGTTCTGTGAGGAACCATTGTGGGGAATCCTGTGAATTGTTTTATAATGCAATGTTAGATTGAGACCTTCGTAATGAATATTCCTTCCTTAATTTTCATTCTTCAGGCTAACCCCCTTCTTCATTAACCTAATTCCACCCCCAACCCACTCTTCATCTTGCTTCCAACCCTGTGTTCCCTAACCTCTAATCCCACAAACCCTGAAGCTCCACTGACATATCCGATATCCAATATGCATTCCCTCCTAGCTCACTTCGATCCACCAGATCCTTTGCACACCCAAGGCCCTATGATCCTGCAAACTTGAGGGCTGTCCCAATCCCTTAACTCCCTGCAGCCCCAGAAAGTGTCCCAGATTCAACCACTGACCACCAGCCACTTACTTGATTGCTGCTCCTGAATGCAGGCCCCAATCCAAACCCAACTCCTGACCAAAGCTCCCTGAGGATTTCACCAGCCACCCCCAGGGACCTGTCATCCATTGTCCAACACACGACAGCCCCCACCCTTCCCAAATCTTGCCTTGTCCTAGGTGGAACATTATCAAATAAAATGAAGTGCAACTGAAATGTGCATTGGTGGTGGTGGAGAGGGGATGCTGGGTGAGTGTGGGTATTATATCCAAAGTGTTAACAACCCACTGCAATCCCAGTCTAACACATCAAATTCAAAATCAAAGTCAAAGTCAAGTTTATTGTCATATGCACAAGTACATGTATGCACAGATGCAATGAAGAACTTACTTGCAGTGGCATCAGAAGCACGTAGCATTAGAGACACAACATTCATAAGAAAAGCATAAATTAAACATAAATTATACATCCATTTTGGTGAGGTAATTGGCTATACTCTGATGCAATGTTAATCAAAACTTCAAAAAGCATTCAAAACTGGTTAGTAAAATTCTCTTTCAATCACTGTCTTAATTATAAAGACTGTTTATAACTGTCTTTATCTGTCCTCCTTCTTCTTCAGCCCTTGGCTTCTTCTACCTATCACCTCTTAGCATATTGCATCTTCTCCCCCTCCCCCACCCACTACCTTCCCCTTCTCACCTGGACTCGCCTATCACCTGGACTCTCCCTCTCCCTCACCCCCACCCTCTTATTCTGGCTTCTGCCCTCTTTCTTTCCAGTCCTGATGAAGGGTCTCGGCCCAAAACGTTGACTGTTTATTTCCCTCCATAGATGCTGCCTGACCTGCTGAGTTCCTCCAGCACTTTTTGTGTTGTGCTCCAGATTCCAGCATCTGCAGAATTTCTTGTGTCTCCTTATAACTGTGAAAGCTTGTGTAATTTTACTGTGGTATTGTGAATACATGCAAATACTTTTTGACCTCCCATTCAGAACTAAGGATATAAAGGAAGGTCAAGACTTGTACATACCTTACAGTAATTCTACTCACTTTGAAGCAAGCAGAGAAACCCTAACCAGGAGACAGAACTGACTGGTATGTGGAGACCAGAAGATTAGGCTTAGCATCATCAACGGAGTTGAGGGGGCAGGACCTGGCCTGACGTTGGCAGGGAGAGGGGAGTTAGGAGACCCCGAGGACTGGACTGACATCAGGGATGGATCAGTCCAACTGTGGATAGGTGTGGACTCCAAACTTGTGGATCAAATGTGGCCCCAGTCAATGTTGCAACTCATAGTTTGGGAGGACATACTAATACACACACATACATGCTGGTGTATAAATCGCATCTCTTCTTTAGACACTTTGAAAAATCCCTAGAAAATTGACTTATACACTGGATTTTAAGGTAATACAATCCATCATTGTCCACTCTTTGACTACAAAGCAAAGCAATTCAAAATTCCTGACTGGAGGTGATAGATTTTAATAAAATATAGCTGGAGCATTTTCAATCCATTTGCAATTTTCTAGTGTAATATCTAGGGTATGAAGTGTAACATTACAAAGACCACTAATCCAGTAATTGTGTATTGATTTCATATGGGCCTCCTTAAATGTACTTTAAAACACATTTCTTCCCCCGGCCCATCTCTTCACCCACCCCTCCCCAAAGTTGCGAATTCCAGGAAACAAGAATTTGGGAGCAAGAACCCTGGAGAATTTGCTTTCTGCATTCGGTCAAGGAGGTTCCTAGAGTTCATTGTGACTGTTGTTGCTGTTCCTGTTAACCCACCTTCCTTGTGTAATACAGTGGGGTGGGGTGCTTGGTGTAGCTTTGAAAAGCAGCAAAGTCTAATTTCTGTTGAAATCCACAGCCAGTTTTATGACAGGCTGTAAATCTACCTCATTGCCTTCCGCTCACAGGAGCTTATCCAACTTTTTGAACATGTGCATTCATTCATGTTACACGTTCCAGCAACCTATTACAGACTCATTGTCAGAAGAAGTGCTTCCTGGCTTCTAACATAACTATTCTTTTGTAAGTTGCATGTCCCACAGTGTTCCCTTGTGTAGCAAGTTCAAGTAAATCAATCTCATCAGCCTCAGAGATACAAAAAGTTAAAGGGGCATAGATAGAGCAAGAAAATGGTACTAAGATAGATAGTCCGCCATGATCATATTGAACATCACAGTAGACATAACTGCCTACTCCTGGTCCTATTTTCTATGTTTCAATGAGTGAATTATTTTAAAGGACTTAAGCATATCCCCTAAAAACCTATATGTTAGCCCTAATAGCCTGGAGCCATTACACTACTAACTGAATGGTTGTCATCCACATCAGTTCCAATGCCATGACATTGCCGCAATGCTAAGCAACAAAAACTAGACCAGCTGGATCAAGGTCTTGTGCAAGGAAGGGAACTTCCATTTTTATACTTCACTGTCCAATTATGTTTCCTAACACCTTTTTGCAGGACCCCCACCTTCCTGAAGGCACTGTACCTTTCCTGAGCATGGGAGTTCTCTCTGGTGCCCTGGCAGTTATTGATCCCTCCACCAATAAATATTAAAAAGCTGATGTGCCTATAATCACATTGCAGTTTGTGCAACCTTGCACAAAGGCTATTATGTTTCCTTTATTCCTTATGATATAGACGGAGGCCATTCAGACTATTGTGTCAATGTCAGTTCTCAAAGCAATCCCATCAATCCTATTTCTCCACTTATTTCCCTGTAACCTATTCTCTCTCACATGCCCATCAATTTGCCCTTGATTCTCCTGCTACCGAACTACATTAAGGGTAATTTGCAGTTGACCAGCATGACTTTGGGATGTGGGAAGAAACCAAGGCAGTCATATGGAGGCTGCTGGTGGTGCACAGTGACCACGTCTGCAGTAAGTGTATGAGGCTGGAGGAACTTCGGCTCAGAATTGATGAGCTGGAGTCACAGCTTCAAACACTGCAGAGCATCAGGGAGGGAGAGAGTTATGTAGATGCTGTGCATCAGGAAGCAGTCACTCCCCTTGGAGCAGGTACTTCTAGGGTCCAGGAGGCAGATAGAAGGGTGACTGTCAGGGGAGAGAAAAAGAAAGAGAAAGGGAACAGGCAGACAGTGCAGAGGACCCCGGAGGCTGTTCCCCTCAGTAACAGGTTTTCCGCTTTGGACGCTGTTGAGGGGGATGACCTACAGGGATCAAGTGGCAGTAGCCAGGTCTCTGGCACTGGGACTGGTCCTGCTGCTCAGAAGGGAAGGGAGGAGAAGAGGAGGGCAATAGTGATAGGGGACTTGATAGTCAGGGAAACAGACAGGAGGTTCTGTGGACATGAGCAAGAATCCCGGATGGTATGTTGCCTCCCAGGTGCCAGGGTCTAGGATGTCTCTGATCAGGTCCACAGCATTCTTGTGTGGGAGGGAAAGCAGCCAGAAGTCGTGGTACATGCTGGTACCAACGACATAGGTAGAAAGAGGGATGAGGTCCTGAAAAGTGAGTTTAGGGAGCTAGGCAGAAGGCTGAAGAACAGGAAATCAAGGGTAGCAATCTCAGGAATGCTGCCAGTGCCGCGAGAGTGAAGGTAAGAATAGGAGGAGATGGTAGATGAATGTGTGGATGAGGAGTTGGTGCAGGGGGCAAGGTTTTAGATTTTTGGATCATTGGGTTCTCTTCTGGGGAAGGTGGGACCTGTACAGAGTGGACGGGTTACACCTGAACCCGAGGGGGACCAATATCCTTGCCATCAGGTTTGCTAGTGTGGTTCGGGAGGGTTTAAACTAGTTTGCGAGGGGGATGGGAAACCCAGAGGGATGGGTCAGTGGAAGAAGTGCATGGAGTAAAACCAGATCTAACATATAGAGAGGCTTTGAGGAGGGAGAAGCAGAGTATAGGGTATAAAAGTAGAAAGGTGGATGGGCCAATGCATTTACTTAAATGCAAGAAGTATCAGGAATAAGGGTGATGAGCTGAGAGCTTGGATAAATACATGGGACTATGATATTGTGGCTCTTGCAGAGACTTGGCTGTCACCAGGGCTGGAATAGATATTGTCACGAACCAGCAACAAAAGAAACACACTGAGTCATGATTCGGTGTTAAAAACTATTTTATTAATCACTACTTATGATAATACAAAAAATAAAAGTGAAAATGTTAGTATGTTAGAATTCAAAAATGTTAAACCTTGAACATTAACCCCAAAACTTAAACTCTTCGTGTGTGTGTGACAAAGTCCCAAACTCCAAGTCCAGGAATGGTTCTTAAAGTTCAGTTCTGCAAGCCATAAGGTGAAACATGAACAAGGCCTTCTTCAACAACCACTGTTGTCTGAAGATAAGATGTAGATGTAGAGAAACATAGAGAGAGTAATTACGAAGTCCAAATGTTCCACGATGGAACCGAAACAACACCTCAGTGTTGACTCAGTAGTGACTTCCCCACTCCGAAAAGCATCCGAATCGTGGTCGTCCACACACAAATACCTGTTTCCTTCTACAGGTCAGCAACAAAGTGAACTCCACCAGATTACTTCCAATTTCCATACATGGAACTCAATGGCCGACACAGTTATTGTTTCTCATCCATCGATAGAGAAACTAGCAGGTTGGTGTCTCTCTCCCTTTTTTCTCTCTCTCCCTTCGACTGACCTCTTCAACAACATCATCACGTCCTTTATCTTCTATTTACGTAAGCACGCCACACACACACACACACACACACACACACACACACACACACACATGCACGCACACACACACACATGCACGCACACACACACACACACACACACACACACACACACACACACACACACACACACACACACACACACACACAATCTTAAAGGGACTTTCACTGAGTCCGTAACAATATTGAATATTCCTGGATTTCAGTGTTTTAAGAGGGATAGGGAGGGGGGGAGAAGAGGAGGAGGGGTGGCGTTACTGGTCAGGGATACTATTACAGCTGCAGAAAGGGTGGATAATATAGAAGGATCCTCTCTTGAGTCAGTATGGGTGGAAGTTAGGAACAAGAAAAGAGCAGTTACCCTACTGGGAGTATTCTATAGGCCCCCAGGTAGCAGCAGGGATACTGAGGAGCAGATTGGGAGGCAGATTTTGGAAAGGTACAAGAATAACAGGGTTGTTATCATGGGAGACTTCAACTTCCCAAATATTGATTGGTCCCTGCTTAGTACCAAAGGTTTAGATGGGACAGAGTTTATTAAGTGTGTCCAGGACAGATTCCTGTCACAGTATGTTGACAGGCCGACTAGAGGGACTGCCATATTAGATCTAGTATTAGGTAATAAACCGGGGCAGGTGACAGATCTCTCAATGTGTGAGCATTTGGGGGACAGTGACCACCGCTCCCTAACCTTCAGCATTGTCATGGACTAGGATAGGAGCAAAGAGGACAGGAAGATATTTAATTGGAGAAGGGCAAATTATGAGGCTATAAGGCTAGAACTTGCGAGAGTAAATTGAGATGACAATTTTGAAGGGAAATGTACTATGGAGATGTGGTCGTTGTTCAGGGATCTCTTGCAGGATGTTAGGGATAAATTTGTCCCGGTGAGGCAGAGAAGGAATGGCAGGGTGAAGGAACCATGGGTGACAAGAGAGGTGGAACAACTAGTTAGGAGGAAGAAGACAGCATACATATGGTGTAGGCAGCAAGGATCAGATAGGTCTCTTGAGGAATATAGGGTAGCAAGGAAGGAACTTAAGAAGGGGCTGAGGAGAGCAAGAAGGGGACATGAAAAGGCCTTGGCAAGTAGGGTTAAGGAAAATCCCAAGGCATTTTTCACATGTGAAGAGCAGAAGGATGACGAGAGTAAAGGTAGGACCAATTAGAGACAAAGGTGGGAAGATGTGCCTGGAAGCTGTGGAAGTGGGTGAGGTCCTCAATGAATACTTCTCTTCAGTATTCACCAAGGAGAGGGGCCTCGATGATGCTGAGGACAGTGATGGTAAGGTTAATGTTCTAGAGCAAGTAGATATCAGGAGATCATGTATTGGAGCTGTTAGAAAATATTAGGACAGATAAGTCCCCGGGGCCTGACGGAATATTCCCCAGGCTGCTCCACGAGGCAAGGCAGGAGATTGCTGAACCATTGGCTAGGATCTTTGAGTCCTCATTGTCAACAGGAATGGTACCGGAGGATTGGAGGATGGCAAATGTTGTCCCCTTATTCAAAAAAGGTAGTAGGGATAGTCCAGGGAATTACAGACCAGTGATCCTTACATCTGTGGTGGGCAAGCTGTTGGAAAGGATTCTTAGAGATAGGATCTATAAGCATTTAGAGAATCATGGACTGATTAGGGATAGTCAGCATGGCTTTGTGAAGGGAAGGTCATTTCTCACAAGCCTGATAGGATTCTTTGAGGAGGTGACCGGGCAGATTGATGAGGGTAGTGCAGTAGATGTGGTCTACATGGATCTTAGTAAGGCGTTTGACAAGGTTCCACAAGGTAGGCTTCTTCAGAAGGTCAGAGGGCATGGGATACAGGGAGGCTTGGCCATGCGGATTCAAAATTGGCTTGCCTGTAGAAAGCAGAGGGTTGTGGTGGAGGGAGTGCATTCAGATTGGAGGGCTGTGACTAGTGGTGTCCCACAGGGATCGGTTCTTGGACCTCTACTTTTCACGATATTTATTAATGACTTGGATGAGGGGGTAGAAGAGTGGGTTAGCAAGTTTGCAGACGACACAAAGGTTGCTGGTGTTGTGGATAGTGTGGAGGACTGTTGAAGATTGCAGAAGGACATTGATAGGATGCAGAGCTGTGCTGAGGAGTGGCAGATGGATTTCAATCCAGAGAAGTGTGATGTGGTACACTTTGGAAGGACAAACTCCAAGACGGAGTACGAGGTGAATGGCAGGATTCTGGGTAGTGTGGAGGAGCACAGGGATCTGGGGGTTCATATCCACAGATCACTGAAAGTTGCCTCACAGGTGGATAGGGTAGTTAAGAAAGCTTATGGGATGTTAGCTTTCATAAATCGTGGGACTGAGTTTAAGAGCCGCGAGGTAATGATGCAGCTCTACAAAACTCTGGTTAGACCACAGTTGGAGTACTGTGTCCAGTTCTGGTCGCCTCATTATAGGAAGGATGTGGAGGCATTGGAAAAGGTGCAGGGGAGATTTACCAGGATGCTTCCTGGTTTGGAGAGTATGGATTATGAGGAGAGACTAAGGGAGCTGGGGCTTTACTCTTTGGAGAGAAGGAGGATGAGGGGAGACATGATAGAGGTATACAAAATATTGAGGAATAGATAGAGTAGACAGCCAGCACCTCTTTCCCAGGGCACCAATGCTCAATACAAGAAGGCATGGCTTTAAAGTAATGGGTGGGAAGTTCAAGGGAGATATCAGAGGGAGGTTTTTTACCCAGAGAGTGGTTGGGGCATGGAATGCGCTGCCTAGGGTGGTGGTGGAGGCAGGTACGTTGGTCAAGTTCAAGAGATTATTCAATAAGCATATGGAAGAATTTAAAATAGGGTGATGTGTGGGAGGAAGGGGTTAGATAGTCTAAGACGTGGTTTAAAGGTCGGCACAACATGGTGGGCCGAAGGGCCTGTATTGTGCTGTACTGTTGTATAGTTCTATCACACAGATGACACTCAGGATCAAATCCAACTTGCTGGAGTTGTGAGGTAGCAGGTCTACCTGCTGCACGTCTCTGCTGCCCAGACACAGCTGTAACAGTGCCTACACTTCAAATTTGCTTCATTGGCTTAGTCCATAAAATTGTGCTATATAAATGTGATTCCATATTGTTCCAAGTTTATAAATGTTAACTGCAAAGATCTTCTGTTTGCAACTTACAGCATCAAACTTTTAATGATGAGTGCAGGCTTAAAGTTGCTTCTCTGCTCTGCATCACTGCCATTGCCTGTATCAAAAACAATCTGTCTGACATAGAGCCCATTTTATCCTGGTGGATCTGGATTTGCCAGCAACTGTTCCTACCTTCCAAGATCCCTATGTCTAATTTACTTTTGTAATCTGTGAGCACGCACATTATCTTTCTGATGAAACCTAAGGACATACAGCTCCTCGGGCCTGCTCCACTATTCAATAACACTTTGACTGATCAGATTGTTGGCCTAAATTCCACTTTCCTGTCTAATCCCTATAAACTTGATTCTCCCATAGTCCAACAACCTGTCAAAACTAGCCTCAAATACACTTAATCTAGATCCATTACCAAGGGAAAACATCTGCATAGCATCTGAAATAAAAACAGGAAGAGTTGGAAATGCTCAATTGGTCAGGAGGCTTCTGTGGAAAGAGAAATGGTTCACATTTCAAGTGTGGGACCCTTGGTCAGAACTGGGAAATTGAGAAACAAGTTAGTTTTCAGCAGCACAGAAGATGGGGAAGGGATGGGTGGAGCAAAGCGAATATTTCTGATGGGTTGATTGGGCAGACAAAATGAGTTGATTGGGCAGTTAGAGCAGCAGTTACAAGCACATCTTTGTCTGTGTTAATTGTTGTTAATAGTGAAGCTGTGGGACATGCCCAGCAGGTCAGCCTATATGAATAGTAAAAATAAATCTGATCCAAAATGATGACAAGTAGAAAAAGAGAGTTCTGATATAGACTGAAAGAAGGAGTGTGTTACCCAGTTGGATAATTCAATATTGAGTCTGAAAGACTGTGAAGTGTCCAGACGGAAGATGAGGCGTTGTTCCTCAAGCTTGCGTTGTGCTTTATTCTAACAGTGTATGAGACCACAGACAGAAAGATCAGATGGGACTGAGGTGGTGTATTAAAGTCTGATTTCATCCACATAGCATCTACCCTTTCAATCTGTTCATGAACCTTTTATATTTTCATAAATCACCTCTAATTCTTCTAAACAATGGAGAAGATAGGCCTTTGTTACTGTTTTTTTTACTATGAGCTTTATTGCTATTGGAGCCCTGAGTGACCATATATAACCAACAGACCTGCTCCATTAAGAAAGACCTTCTCCTTTCTTGAACATAACCAGTTCTTTATCCAGCTTACTATGCAAACAACAACCTGCAAAGTACAAACCCCCTTTGCATGTGGCAGTAATACAGCTTCAATAATAGAGTATCAGTCAGGCTTCAAACATCCAGTAACATTAAAACATCCTTAACATATTCAGTGATGTGAATAATGCAGGTTTCTTTTTTGAGAAGCTCAGCTGAGATTCCCTAATAGCCTGCATTTTCTTTCAATGTGGTCTAATGATGCATCTCTAATAATCCTATCTGTCAAACTGTCAATTTAACTGAAATTAAACTAATGGATTTACAAGAACAAGAATAAGACTGTCAGTTATAAAATATGTTTCAACATTTGATTAGAGAAGGGCTGATCTATATCTCAACTCCATTTCTTCTTTGTCCCTTGAAATCTTACCAAAGAAATATTTTTGATTTCAATTGACCCTGCACCCATAGCCTTTTTGAAGAGAGAATTTCAGATTTCCTTTCTGGCAAGAAGTACTTCCTGAGTTCATTGTTAAATAATTTATTATAAGGTTATTACAAGGTAATTATAAGGTTATTTTTCTTTGTCCAAATTTCCTAGGCAGAGGAAATTTTCTCTCCATCTGCCCTATTAAACCCTTCACTCATTTTAAATTCCTTGATGAACTCATTCTGGAATTTCTAAGTTCAAGGGAACAGAACAATTAATAAAATCAAACCATATATTTTCCGTATTTCATATTTCCTTATGACAGAGAAGGAGGCCATTAAGCCCATTGAGTCTATGCAGCTCACCGAGCAATCCCATCTCCAGCTAATTTTCCCTGCAATCTATTCTCCCCACATTCCCATCCATGCAACTACCTATCCACACTAGGGCAATTTACAGTCACCAATTAGCATACCAATCCACATGTCTTTGTGACATGGGTGGAAACTGGAGCACCCAGAGGAAACCCATGCAGTCACAGGGAGAATGTACAAACTCCACACAGTCGGGATTGAACCTGGGTCATTGGCGCTGTGAGGCATTGGCTCGACTAGCTGTGCCTCTGTGTCATCCTTCTAACAATGTGTGATGTCGTTCTGGTGAATCTATGTCTTACGCTCTTTACCTTTTCCCTAAGTCTGACATTTACCCTTTTGGAGTTCCTTATCTTACATGTATGAATATATTTCTGCTTTAGCTCAATATGCATTAGTTTGGGACCAATTAACCACTTTTATTTTGTTTTATCTTGAGTCCTTTATTGAGCACTAGGGACACACTTACCCTCTTCATGAAACTCCAACTTCTTTCAATACTGCCATTAGACCCACCTCAATAGATTCCACCATTTAAGCATTAATTGTTGTGTACCACCTTTGCAAATTTAGCTCTCTTGTAAGTTAGTACAGACATTAAAATTTTAGCCACATCAGTCTGGCTGATCAAATTAAATCCAGTAATCTGATAGGTTGTTGCTCAGATGTCTCTCATTCTCCTCCAGTAGGACATGTAGGGCACTGCAAAGATCATGGTCAGGTACCTGATTCTCCTTCAGCATCCTGACTTTGGCATTATTGGTTGGTTCAAAGGTTCATTATGGACATAAGATAAGTAGGCCTTGAAATTTATTAAGGTAACATCAGAACACTTGGTGTTGCACTGATGAAAACTGTATGAATGTAGCATTAACCAATTTTGGGTACTGCTGGCATTGCTTTTCTAGCATCTAGCTCACCGAAATGACATTGATTGTAGGATAATGACCAAAATTAGTTTCTGGTGAGATTTTGTTCCATATTGATCTTAATAGTGATTGGCACTGTTGTTCAATTTCAAAAGAATCAGCTTTTAATAATGCTGAAGGCTCAAACTCAACTTTGTATAAAAGATAAGGAATATATTTCCAGCAGTCACGTCTCTCTGTAGAACAAACCAGGGTGGGTCACCACACAATCAGATTCCCCCTCAAGACCAAGTGGCCAGCAGTGTTGGAAGAATCCTGGAAAATAAGAAGTGGTTCCATGTCCATCAGAGAAGAAAAGAATCAAAATTAGGAGAAAGACTCTGGACATGAGATGGCACCCTAAATCTTCTTCATTCAGGCTTCAGGAAAAGGCATTCTCTAATCTTCACTTCCTGCAGGAGTATTGTCTTTCCTCCCTTCCACTGTGCGGTTCTCATTAACATCTGCGACCTATGAAAACCTCAAGTACAAACTCACACAAGTGACTCCAATTCTCTCAAAGACAAAAGTGCGGCCGCCCTCACACTCAAATACTTCCCCTCAGGATACACCCTGGCTGTTTCTGCTGAGATGTGCCACATACCGACACTTTGCTCCTCACTGTTTCAGAAGTCAAAAAGAAAGCTCAAGCAACAAAATGAGAAAACTTCAATTTTTGGTTAATGCAGCTTTAACATGCACACCTGGAAGGAGCCTTTGCATTGCAAGGCAGACAGAAGTGCATGTGTTCATGGTGGGTAGTCATTCAGTCCTGGTAAAAGTGCCCTTTGAACAAGGAAGCTTCCTCATTCATGCACTGTTCTTCAGAAGCATCTGCAGGTTCTTCTTCCCTCTTGAGAGGACTCTGTCACCCTCCTCTCATCATTGGACCATGCACTCATTACTTGCCAACACACCCCCAATAGCTGAAAAAACACTGAGTGTATTGTGATGTGACTCCATGAGAAAAGAAATCAGAATCAGGTTTATTATCACTCACATATGTCGTGACATCTGTTGTTTTGTGGCAGCAGTGCACTGCAAGACATAAAAATCACTATGTTACCAATAAATAAATAGTGCAGGAAATTTAACCCCTAAGGCACACTATTCCTGAAAAAGAGTGGTGTTATACTAGGGAGCCAACTAGTGCTGTTTTGGAATGGGTGCTGATGAAATATTGTTTAGCCCTTTCTGAAAAGACTTCAGGGAGTATGCTAACACTCCTTCAACACTGGAGGATCAGCGCAGACAAATGTCTAGGCAGAATTCTTTACCTCCTATTTTTGCGTGGGTCCACAGTCGTACATGTCAAATGTTTACTTGTAAGGCATTCAGCATCTTGAGTCAATAAACTGACATTCTGAAATCTCAACAAAGCTTAACAATCAGGCTCTTCAGCAATGAAATCAGATGCACAAGCAGTAATTTTGTGTGTATATACTCCAATGGAATGTGCCAACTTTCTATAAAGATTAAAGATAATGTTGTGGGGAGTTTGATTGCTTGCGATTTTGTTACTATCCAGCTGGTCAAATTTTATGTTAAGTGAATATCATGGCCTTTATCCTGATATCTAAATAAGTTTCGTCAAGTTCTGCATAACCTACCGCTTTTTTGGTCAGGGGTTTCAATGCTGGCCAAACCATGGAGACATTTTGTGGAATACTTGGCATTCTGCCATTCCTTCTGAACTAGCTCCGGGAAAAGTATGCTAGTTTATCACAGCTGAATGACTTTGTACATTTGTCCATCATGTTATTTATGGGGGAGCAGAAAAAATGTTCTTTTATAGGACTTGGCACTGTTTACTTGTTGAGGCTGGTATCTGTTGAAGGAGGTATCTCCTTGTGCACCTAGTTCTGGCACAGAGTTTCAGTTTGTTTTTTGTTTTAATATTTGAGTTGCAACTATGAAATCCATCAAAGAACTGTTTAAATGTTATTTCATGAAATGTTTACTGGGTTAACATTCTTGCACTCAGTATTTGACAATTTTGATTGCTCTTTTTTTATTTAGGAGAGCAGATTAAAGTACAAGCAGTCAGTATTTCTGCTCCTACAGTGCCTTTAAGATACTGCCTAATGCATGAAAATCACCTTGAACAAATTTGGAACACAGAACCTAAGGAAACAGAAGCCGGAGTACCCTCTTTGACCCTTAGTGTTTACGCCACTATTTAGAAGATCACAGCTTATCTTTTACTTTAGCTCCATCTTCCAGCACTGCCTCATATCTCTTAATTCCTTTGGTGTGTAACAGTCTACCAATGTCTTGAATATACCCAATGACTGCACCCACAGCCCTCTCAGAAAGTGAATTCCAAAGATTCACAATTCTTTGTGAATATTATCGATTCACAATCAATAATTTTCCTTTGGTAAGCTTTCAAGGGGCATGGAACAAATGGAGTTAAGATATAGATCAGTTCTTGTCTAATTAAATGTTGAAACATATTTTCTAACTGACAGTCTTAATCACAAAATTTCACAATTTTTCCTCATTTTTTTCTTGGGTTGCTGACTTTTTATTCCGAGACCTCTTGAGTGATCGAGAGATGGAGCCGTCCTGTCTGTTATTAAACATTACCTGCAGTGGAGAATTTGGAAGAAATTAAGGAGCCTGGAGTTAATTATGTAACAATTATTATTTTAATTAAATTGCATTGTATCTTTCCAGAATGGAGCATGTATATGACTGTGGATAGGTTAGCATAAATTTTGAAAGTGCAGCATTAATATTGCAGGTGCTGGAAGACCGAAATAAAAACAGAATATTGTGTTCAGTTGTGGTCACCCTGCTGTGGGAAGGGTGCTGTTGAGCCGGAAAGAGTGCAGAAAGCATTTACGAGGATGTTGTCAGGACTCGAGAGCCTGAGTTATATAGAGAGTCATCTGCAAACTTACTAAACCATCCAACCACTTCCTCATCCAAGTCATTTTCAAAAACCACAAAGAGCAGGGGTCCCAGAACAGATCCCTGCGGAACACCAGGTCACCGACCTCCAGGCAGAATATGCTTCATCTACTACCACCCTCTGCTATCTGTGGGCAAGCTAATTCTGAATCCACACAGCAAAATCTCCATGGATCCCATGCCTCATGACTTTCTGGATGAGCCTACCATGGGGAACCTTGTTCAATGCCTTACTAGAGCCCATATACACCACATCCACCACTCTACCTTCATCAATTTGTTTTGTCACCTCCTCGAAAAGTAACCTGCCCCTCACAAAGCCATGCTAACTATCCCTAAAAAGACCATGCTTCTCCAAATGCTTGTAAATCCTCTCCCTAAGAATCATCTCCAATAGCTTGCTCACCGCTGATATAAGACTCACTGGTCTGTAATTCCCAGTATTAACCCTATTACCTTTCTTGAACAAGAGAACAACATTTGCAATCCTCTGGTACCACTCCTGTGGCCTGGGAGTATGCAAAGATCATCGTCAATGCCCCAGCTATCTCTTCCCTCGCTTCCCGTAGTAACCTGGGGTATATCCCGTCCAGCCCCAGGGACTTATCTACCTTAATATTTTTTCAGAAGCTCCAACACTACCTCTTTCTTAACCTCAACATGCTCCAGCACATTAGCCTGTTCTGTGCTGACCTCACACTCGTCAAAGTCCCTCTCCCTTGTGAACACTGCAGCAAAGTATTCATTAAGGACCTCCCCTAGCCGCTCCGTCTCCAGACACATTTCCCCCTTTATACCTGAGCGGTCCTACTCTCATTTTAGTTGTCCTCCTGTTCTTCACGTACATGTAGAACGCCTTGGGGTTTTCCTTAATTCTACTCGCTAAGGCCTTCTCATGTCCCCTTCAAGCTCTCCTAAGTCCCTTCTTAAGCTTCTTCCTGTCTACATAATTCTCAAGAGCCCTGCCTGATATTTGCTTCCTGAACCTTAAGTATGCTTCCTTCTTCCTCTTGACTAAATGTTTCACCTCTCTTGTCAACCCTGGTTTCCTTTACCCTGCCATCCTTTCCCTATCTCAGCGGGACAAACCTGTCCAGAATCCTATGCAAGTGTTCCCTAAACAGCTTCCACAGTTCTGCTGTGCATTTCCCTGAGAGCATCTGTTCCCAATTTATGCTCTCATGTTCCTGCCTGATACCCCTCCCCCTATTAAAAACTTCCCCATATCGTCTGCTCCTATCCTTGTCCATGGCTGCGCTAAAGGTCAGGGAGATGTGGTCACTATCTTTGAAATGCTCGCCCACCTGACCAGGTTCATTGCTTAGTACTAGATCCAGGATGGCCTCTTCTCTAGTCGCCCTGTCCACATGCTGTGTCAGGAATCCTTCCTGGACACACCTAACGAATTCTGCCCCATCTAAACCTTTTGCACCAAAATATTAGGGAATCAATATTAGGGAAGTTAAAGTCTCCCATGACAACAACCCTGTTAGTTTTGCATCTTTCCAAAATCTGCCTACTTAACTGCTCCTCAGTGTCCCAGTGGCTATTGGAGGGCCTATAGAATATTCCCAATAGAGTGATTGCTCCCTTCCTGTTTCTGACATCCACCCACACTGACTCAGTAGACGATCCCTCCATGACGTAATCCCTTTCTGCAGCTGTCATACTACCCCTGATTAGCAATGCCACTCCCACTTCTCCCTCCCCCTCCACCCTTTTACCTCCCTGCCTGTCCCTTTTGAAGCATCGAAACCCCGGAACACCAAGCAGCCAATGCTGTCCTTGTCTCTGTAATGGCCACAACATCATAATACCACATACTGATCCATGTTCTAAGTTAATTGCCCTTATTCTTAATACTTGTTGCATTAAATTAAACATATTTCAACCCATCCAACTGCCCTATTCATTGCCTATCCTTCCTCACAGTCTCCCTGCACATTGCATCTACCTTTCATTAAGGACCTCCCCTATCTTTTCCACCTCCAGGCACATGGTTCCCCCTTTACACTTACTGCTCCATCATCTGACCTAACACTTTGGTTCCCATCCCCCTGACAACCTAGCTTAAAGCCTCCCCAACAGCTCCAGCAAACCTGCCCGCAAGGACGTTGGTCCCTCTCGAGTTTAAGTGTAACCAGTCCCTTTTGTAGAGGTCATAACTTCCGCAGAAGAGATCCCAGTGATATTCTACTCTCACTGCCTTTAGTGTGTGTATATCTGAAGGGACTCCTGAATCCTTATGGAAACAAAACAAAATCTTCACTTGTCCAACTTGCCTAGCAAGGCTTGTAGTGGTGTTTCTGAAAACCTGACTGCCACACTTCTGCCCATGTCAGTTATCATCTTCCAACATGTTCCTCTGGAATTACTTCCCCACCAGTTCCAATCCCAGTGCTCCTCACTTTTCTAATCAATGGTAGCTAACTTGACCTGATGCGAGCCATGCACAACATTGGGCACAGTAATAACGAGCTGATGCCATAATCAAGTCAGAAAGCACTGGCTGATGAAATCATGTTAAGGAGGAGCAGCCTGGAGTGGATAGAGTGAGCACAGGTTAATCATACATTCAGATCCCTGTGCACGTTTTCTAGAACTATGAAACTCAGCATCTTATGTTTTTAATAAATATTTAATTTAGCTGAATTAGGATGGAACAGTTTGTTCTCTTGCTCTCTCTCCTACTCTTTTTTGAAGCACGGGGTTCAGATCTTTGAATTCCTTCCGATCGGAGGTAGTTGACCTTTGCAGACAATAGGGTTAAGTTTGCACAGGGCCTTTTATGATCTTGGTGCTTTGCAGCCAATGAAGTACTTCTGATGTGCCATCACTGTCATAATATAGGCAATGGAACTGCTAATGTGTGATGCTCCCACAATCAACAAATTGATAATCATCAGCTAATATGCATTTAGCAATGTTTAAGGGATAACTCCCGACCATTTTTCAAGGTAGTGCTGTGGGATCTTTTCCATTCACCTGAGAGTGGAGGCAGACCTTCACATTACATTATGGCACGGAAGGAGCTGTAACCTCTCTGAAACAGGCAGCACTTCCAGCCTTGTCTACAAAGGACAATACTTACCGAGCAGAATCAAAAGTTCCAGAGATCTCTTCCTCTTATTCTACCTTTAAGTAATTACTTAAATCTGCCATCTTATGAGACTCAGTGTTAAATCTTGTTTGATATTGTTCCGTTGAAGGCCTTGGGACGTTTTACTATATTAGTCGGAGCTACATAAATACAAGTTTTGTTGTGCAGTATCGCTGATAGACCATGTGACCCAGTCGATTCTGGGAATGGTTTACAGTTGTTTACACAGTGTAATTAAAGGCAGGGGAAAAGAGCGAACAAGTCCAGAAGAAGTAGGGATTGCAGAGGTTGAAGAGACACTCAGAGTCTGGAGCTGTAGATGTTCAAAACCTTTATTTAGTCAATGTCAGTGCAAGCAGGCGATCAGGGAGAAGGACTCTCTGAAAATCAAAGCTTTGTACCTTTTACATGAGGTGACTGACAGCCCATGAAGTGTACCATGACCATTTCTGCTGAGGCTAGTGACCTGGTGGATACCTGGGACCTCCCATAGTCCAATGGATATGTTTGAGACGGGTCAATCTCGGTTTTATGTTTCAATTGTGCAATATACCTTAGCTTTAAAATGTAAATGGCTTCAATGCCTAGTCCATTCATCTCTTTCCAATGGATCGCTGTTGAACCTATTTTATAGCCCACAATACAACCCAATGTTACAGCCCAATGGTTTGAATAATAGAATTTTTCAATTTCCGGTAGACCACAGCGCTGGTGATTGGTTCCCACACACACTCACCTGTCCGCTGCCCCTTTGTTCGCTTTTCCCACCCCCTCCCCCTCTCTCCTCCCTTACCTGGTTCCATCTGCTCATCATTCCCCCCCCCCACCCCCCACCACCAATCTGATTCCACCTATCACCTACCAGCCTCTGTCCCACCCCTCCCTCGTACTTCTATATAGTGGCAATCTTTCCTCTTCCCTCTTTGTCGATGCAGGTTTGCGACCCTAAACGCTGACATACACCTTTTGCCTCCACAGATGCTGCTCGACCCACTGAGTTCTTCCAACATTCTGTTTTTTGTTCCAGATTTAAGCATCTGCAGTCCCTTTTGTCAACTTTTCATTCACCTATTGTTTCTCTCATCCTGATCTCATCAGTATGTCATGGCTCAGAGTCTTGATGGGTGTCTTAAGGGGTTACTTGGAATATACAGATCTTTGTCTCATCTGTCTCACATTCAAATTAGTTTATTGTCATCTACACCAGGGAGCAATGAAATTCCTTGCTCGCTTGAAGCTCACAGAGTAAACAATGTACATTGTTGGATTCAACTGTTTTTAATTAGTTTTTTAACATGTATAGTGTTTAATACACCTCAAGTGGCAGCATAAGGAATGGCTGCTTACTAGCTTATTGGTTCGTCCATCAGGTGAATATGTGGTTTTTTCATTGGTTGGTTTGGCCACAAGTATCTAATAGGTTTCCTGATTGGACTATTGTTAGGTAAAGAGCATCTCTTATCTCAGGTATAAAAAGTGTCACTTTTTGTTAATTTCTCTCTTGCTCTTCCTGTCCCCTGGCCTGAGCTTTCTTTTGTTTCTTTGTCTCGGCTCATCAAGGCTAGTGCCTTGTGCTCTGTGACTGTTTCTTTGTTTTAAACTTTCCAATAAAACTTTGTGAAGCACCAAGTTGTTTTCAACTCATTCCTGGACTCCTGAAAGAACCTGTGGATTCGAAAATAACTGGATCCGACAACAAGGTAATAAAAAATACGACAATGAATACAGCAATGAGTGCAAAAACAATGGAACGATGCAAAGTATAGTCGTGCAAACTGCAGTAATGCAAAAAGAAATACGTAAGTGACAGTAATGGAAGAGGTAGAAGTAAGGGTTCAAGAACATGATAGCACCACCAGGAAGGGGATGTGAAAGATGCAATTGGTCATGGTCCATTATATTCCTTCTACATTTGACCAACCATTCCAGAAGACCTCATTGTTATGCCACATTTGTCCCAGTCTAGAACAAATTTGTCTATGTGTACATACATGTTGAGAAACCAATCAGTGGCTGTATTAATACCATGTTACATTCCAGGATCACTTGTGTCAAGTGGCTGCCTGTGTTGTAACATCAGCTGCTGTGCTAAAAGAGAGCCAAAATTTTTACACAGCTGCACCTTGTAATTTCAAAGGGGATCACTTCTTGTATCAATAAAAGAACGTGGTTCTGTGAACAATATAGATATTCAATGGGAGTAGTTTGAAGGCTGATTCTTGCTAATATCAATGATTCTTACGGTGACTGTATTTGTCTGCTCCTCGACAGGGATCAGAAGCAAGTCACATTATCAACCTGCTATTAATAGGAGAACAAGTTCGTCAAGATGGGGGTGGAAGAGCAATGATTTCCAGAAGGATGTAGGAGCTATAGATGGGATAGGAAAACAATGAGAAAATAAATAATGATAGAACAAGCAGACCAATTTTATATGCTACTTCAATTTCCTATCCATTTTGGAGGGTGAGAAATTGCAGTATAGCCTATTTTTCTTTTTAAATGAGAGCAATTAAAGTAAAGGTATTTTTATAAATGAATCTCATTTAGTGCCATGCATTTGAAGGGAATGGGTTTCTAGTATTCTAACAACACACATAATAGCAATCAATTGTTAAGTATTATTGCTCTTCAGTTCAACTGCTTAGCATTTTATAAGCCATTTGCTGCTTTTTGTTCTTACTTCAATTAAAGAGCATATTATGCTCTGGGGTTAGCTGATGCAACACACCTCCAAATAATGCAGTGACTGGTTGTCATTTGTGAAGATAAATGGTCAAACACAAAGCTCTCTGCAATTTGGGCAATTAACTGTATCCTGTAAACGAGACTAAAAACAGAAAATAGTTCTGTATATCTAGTTCAAAGAAGTTTCTTTTCATCCAGAAAGTGGAAGGTTTTCCATCACATGACTGAGTTAGAACATAGAACGTAGAACATTAAAGCACTGTACAGGCCCTTCAGCCCACGATGTTGTGCCGACATTTTATTCTGCTCTAATATCTATCTAACCCTTCCCTCCCACATAGCCCTCCATTTCTCTATCATTCATCTGGCTATCTATGAGTCTCTTAAATGTCGCTAATGTATTTTCCCCCACAACCTCTGCTGGCAGTGCGTTCCACGCACCCACCACTCTCTGCGTAAAAAAACTTACCTTTGTGGATGGTAGAAAGCCTGAGGAGCCAGGAGATGAAAGTCACTTGCCTTAGGATTCCTAGTCTTTTACTTGTCCTTGGAGTTACAGTTGTTTCTAGTCAATGGTGATTGCCATTGGTAATGCCATTGAATGTCAAGATGAGGTTCGAAACCCTCTCACTGGAGCCCACAAGTGTCGCCACGCTTCCGGTGCCAACATAGCATGGCCACAACTTCCTAACCCGTACGTCTTTGGAATGTGGGAGGAAACCGGAGCACCCGGAGGAGCCCCACACAGACACGAGGAGAATGTACAAACTCCTTACAGACAGCAGCCAGAATTGAACCCCAGTCGCTGGCGCTGTAATAGCGTCACGCTAACCACTACACTACCGTGCCTGCCCATGTACTTCAATTTTACAAAGACTGCTTGAAGCTGCCTCGCTCAAGTTTTGCCTTACTGTCAAGCACTCTCACCTCAGATCTTCAGATGTTGAGAACAGGGCTATGGTAATTCTTGGGACTAAATGGACCTGTCAGACCCCAAACTGAGCTTCAGTGAGGAGCTTGTTGCCATTTAATAGTAGTTCTACATGGATTTCAGTAAGCCCATTGGCAAAGTCTCATGTAAAAGTCTGATTCAAAAGGTTAGAGCCCATGGGATCTAGGGCAAGCTTGCATTTTAGATCCAAAATTAGCTTGGTGATAGGAGCAGAGGGTGTTTTTGTGACTGGAAGCCTGTGACAAGTGGTCTACCACGGTGATCAGTGCTGGGACCCTTACTGCTTGTTAAATACATTAGCAATTTGGATAGGAAGAGAGTAGGTAAGATTAGTAAATTCGTGGATGACATGAAAATTGGTGGTGTTGTTGATAGGGAGCAGGATAGTCGTAGGCTACAGGATGATATTGATCAGTTGGTAAGTGGGGCAGAGCAATGTCAGTTAGAATTTAATCCTGATAAGTGCAAGGTGATGCACTTTGGGAGGGCAAATAAGCGTAGGACATGCACAATGAATGGTAGGACCGTACGGAGTATTGAGGAACAGAGGGACCTCGATGTACAGGTCCAAGGATCCCTGAAGGTGGCAGCACAGGTAGATAAGGTGAAAAAGCGTTTTGGGATACTTGCCTTCATTAGCTGTGGCAGGGGGTATAGGAGCAGGGAGGTTATTGGACAACTGCATAAAGTATCGATTAGGCCACAGCTGGAGTACAGTGCACATTTCTGGTCACAACACTGTATGAGGGACATGATTGCACTGGAGATTTACAAGGATGTTGCCTGGGATGAAGCATTTCAGTTATGAGGAGAGACTGGAGAGGCTGGGTCTGTTTACCTTGGAGCAGGGTAATCTGAGGAGTACCTGACAGAGGTATACAAAATTATGAGAGGCATAGGTAAGGTGGAAATTAGGAAACCTTTCCCCATAGTCGAGGTACCTAAAACTATAGGGTGTAGGTTTAGGATACGGGGTAAAAGGTTTGTCACCCAGAGAGTGGTTAGAATTGGGAAAGCACTGCCTGAGTGGATGGTGGAGGCAAGTACTCTCAAACTTGATTCAACAACACATAGAAGGTTACAGACCATGCGCTTGTAAGTGGGATTATTACAGACAGGTACTTGGAAGGTCAGCATGGACATGATTGGTCAGAGGGCATACTTCCGTGCACTATGACTCTATGACCACTGTCCAGATTGGATTTGTCTTCATTTTAGCAACAAAGTCAAAGCCAAAGTTGAATTTATTGTCATAGCCACAAGTACATGTATGCACAGGTGCAATGAAAAACTTACTTGCAGCAGCATCACCAGCACATAGCATCAAATAAGCAGCATTCACAAGAAAAACATAAATTAAACATGATCTTTACAGAAAAGAACACAATTAGAACAAAAATCAAAGACCATTTTAGTGCAACGTGATCAAAGTGGTCATTATCATCAGTACACACGGACAATTTTCCTCTCTGTTGTATAATGTCAGCATTGCTGATTATACTGGAACAACTTGGCTAGAGGTACAGGTAGTTCTGGAGTACACAGTTTCAACACTAGCTCTTGGGGCACAGCCTTTACTGCACTGAGCTTACTCAGCCATTTCTAGCTTTCATGTGGAATGACTTGAATAGGCTGACGACTGGTTTCTCTGATGTTGGGCACTTTGGGAAGAGGATGAGATGATTCATCCATTAAACAATGTTCATTGTAGATGGTTGAAAACGCTTCAGCCATGTCTTTTGCATTCACATGTAAGGTTCTACCAGCAATGTGGACTTTACCGAGCATGCTCCCTTACACTCATCACTGAACAAGGTTGCTCCCTTGGCTGAATGATAATGGCTGAACGATTGTTGAATCCCGGCCATAAGGTTACAAGTTGTGATGGGATACGGTCTAACTGGCCCATAGCACCATGTGGATGCTCAGTTTTGAGCTGCTAGATCTGAATCTATTCCACTTGGTGGTCATGCCAAGCAATACAAAGGAAGGATTTTAGCATGAGATCATTCACTCCTACCAATATTGTTTTGCACAGATACAGAGTCATAGTGAGGTGGAGTCAAACAGCGCAAAATCAGAGTCCATGTCAACCATCCAGCACCCATTTACACCGATCCTGCATTAACCTTATTTTATTATCCTCACATTCCCATCAATTCCCCCCACTTCTTACCACTGCCACTACACTGGCCTACACACTGGGGGCAATTTACAGTGGCTAATTAACCTTTGGAATATGTCTTTGGAATATGGGAGGAACTCTGAGTAACTGGAGGAAGTATGCAATCACAAGGAGAACATGCAAACTCCACATAGACAGCTCTGGAGGTCAGGATTGAACCCGGATCACTGGAACTGTAGGCAACAGCTCTACTAGCTCCACTAATTACGTCATGGTGCCTCACTATTGGTCAAGTGGACCAATTTATCCGTCTTGATTCTCTCAGCACCCGCTGCAGACCCAGTCTAGCTGCTCAGTCAGTACTAGTGCTGCCAGACCATCCTTGATAAATGGGAATTAAGTGGCATTTTTTAACTTCAGATTACACAATAAGTGCTGTCTGCCCTGCATGATCACAATCTGTCCATGCAAAATGTGGATCATTTTCCATATCTCTGGAGGCACTTCTCAGTGATAATGACAAAACTCACCACATCTCCAATGCACCAGACAAAAAGAGTGTCTGAAGACTCAAACTTGACTCTAACCTCATGGTTGACCAAGTAGCAGTGATTCCCACCCTCCTATATACTTCAAGGACATGGACTACCCATAACACTGGAGAGGTTTCACCGACGCTACCTCCATACTGTACTAAATCCACAGACAGGATGGATGAATTAATGTCAGTGTCCTGTCCAGGGCTAGCTATCCCCATTCTCTTGCTCAACCAGCTCTGGTGGTTGGCCACATTGTCCACAAGCCTAGCAGCCACCGTACCCTGAATTCCATCAGGACAAGTGATTTCCAGCAGGGCAGAGAAAATGCCTCAAGCAACTTCCCAAAGTCACCTTGATAACATAAAACATTCTTGTTGACTGATGGTTATCCCTGGCCTGTGAGTATTCAAAATGGAGAAGAAGCATCTGGGAAGGCACTGAACACCGGGAATTCAAGCATCCCAAGGACATGACATCCCCAAAGATCCACCCACCTGCAGTGGAAGCAAGTCATCTTCAGAGCTGAGGGGTTGTCTAAGGAGAAGATCAGAATATGTAAAACCAACTGTATTGATATTGTGCAATCAGAGATTCAAATCGAGGAACATATAGCTTCAATCACCACATTTTTTGTTAAATGCTCAGAAGGAGCTGTTTCAAGCTGTCCAGGTTTGTAGCCACTGATAATTTCCCAACAGTCAGTTGAAAGTTGGTTTTGAACTACTCTGGTTATTGTCATGCAAGATCAAATAATTTGGAAATTACTCCAGTACTTCTTCCTGAGAGAATGACATAATGCGTCAAAAGCGTGAAGTAAACTTACTGAGCAATCCAATAAAGATAAAGCTAAATCTTATGATGCTGAAGCAGACCTTCCTGCCCATCAAATTCATGCCCACGGAAGAGGCAGACTATTGGTGCCACTCCTCTGCTCTTTTTCAAAAGCAAACCAATGTTTTCCTTTTCACATCATTAGCTAATTTCATTTGGAAAGTTATTGTTGAATTTAATTCCACCAATCTGTGCGAGTTTTGAGATCCCCTTTATACAAGGAGGCCAAATGCAGGTGGTACAATCACCTTACATATTGTCTCTCTGTAGTCTGCTTACATGTTCTTGCAGCAGTACTGCTGTTTATTAAGTCACTACCATTTTCCATCGTCTTACAAACCATCCCTTGGTTTCTTCCTCCCTTTCCTATGCTCATTTTTGCTCAATATCTGCTCCCTCTTCAACATTTCCCACTTCTGATCCAAAGTCATTGACCTGAAAAGTTAGCCCTGTTTTGCTCTCCACAAGTTCTGAATATTTCCAGCATTCTCGTTTATAGACCAAGTTCCCAAAGGAGGTGGTGGAGGCTGGTACAACAACAATGTTTGAAAGGCATTTGGACGGATGCTTAGATAGGAAAGGCGTAGAGGGATACGGGCCTAATATAAGCAAATGGGAATAGTGAAGATAGGCATCATGGTCAATATGGATGAGGTGGGTTGAAAGGGCCTGTTCTGTGCTGTATTATCCTATGATTCTATATATCTGATTTCTAGTATCTGCAGTATTTTCGCCTTCACAATAATCGATAGTATAGTCCTGATGGAAGATAATTGAGCTATTTGTCAGTATGTTTCCTATCCATCCACTAAAATGTGAGCTACTGTAACATGTAAAGAAGCATCTTGGACTGAGTACTGGCAACACAAGGATCAATGGCCACGGTGACTTGGCAATCATCATTTCTCGTGAGACTAGAATCACCCTCCCTTGCCCCTTGTCTGTCAGCAGTTATGGCTGAAACCATTAGTCTGCTAGAGTCAGTCCAGTGCTCTCCAGCAAGCCCATGTGGTCAGCCTCATGTCTGGAGAAACAATGTCACTGGCATCTATCAATAGACTGTGGTAAGGAAGTAAGGTCAATTCTAAATTTGATTGTTGCCACAATTAATCATGCAAATATTGACCGCATGGTTTCCTGCAATGTGATTTATTTCTTGATCAATAAGCATCAAGATAATTTGTAAGTGTCCTTACTCCCTTGTCCCTTTCAGTGTCGGTACAGGAGGAACTAAAGATTCAACAGATTGCCTGTGGAGGCGTAAGTATCCCCTGAGCTAATCTCACTCTACCGCTGTACATTTTTTGGTTTAAGAAGGGTTGCTGCCAAATTTCAGCTGGCTGTGAAATGCATCTGTGGAAAGATAAACAGTCAATATTTTGGATCAGTGACCCTTCGCCAGAAATGGTGTTCCTGAGATATCGACTGTTTCTCTTCCCACAGGTGCTGCCTGACCTGCTGAGTTTTGCCAGCACTTTCTGTTTTTGTTTCAGATTTCCAGCATCTGTAGTTTATTTGATTTTCTCTCGCTTTACATGATGTTCCTTAGAATGTAACCCTGTGTCTAAGTTAGGTGGGAAATCTTCCTATGGGATGATGACATTCACTTTGTCAGACTGACAAAATAATAATTTTCTTGATTTTTTTGAACTAATAGTTTTCTCTACCGAAATTTCTTGTTGGCCACTCATTTCAGAGATTCACAAGAGGGACTGCTAGTAATGTGTGGGTTTAAGTCCAATGGAGTCTGTGTCATTAATGTGCCAATTTCCAACTTTATTTCATGTATAATTGGGTATGTGTTTAACTCCTCCAGAGAGGCTAAACAGCAGCTTATATATGCTAATTACTTGGTTATAGTTATATTTCAATCTACTTTCAAATTTAATAGCAGGCCCTTTTGTTTCCTGGGACTTCTCTGAGAAATTAAAACCAAGCTGACAACACAGTAGTGATTCATGGGCTCCTACTGAAGCAGGCAAATACGTCAGATAATTATTTCTCACTACCACTTTCTTTCCTCTTAGTGACTTTGTTGAGAGTACTTGTGATGGGAGGTTAACATCCATACTTCAGAGGAAATGAGACTCAAAGCAGGGTGGAGTCATCTTGGCTCCGTTAGTCTGGACTTTGGATGAGGGCCAAGATGGCCGTCGGTATCAGCAACAGCCTGCAGATTTTGATTGGAGAGTGCATCTGCAACAGAAGGCTGCAGCTTGCAGAAGGTAATACTTAAGCAACATTGTGCCCACGCCGAGGGTCACCTTCCTTAACCTCTCAGAAGGGCAGTGCTTACATAGGCTGGGTTATTGATGCAGGGGAAAACCTGCTCCTTAATGGATCTGATGGCCAAGTACAACCAATGGTTGTCAATCTGACTATTACTTTTGGCTTCTGGTTCTTTCCAAGATGCTATTGGATGCACTTCCACCATCTCTGGGATGGTATAAATTAAGAGGGGTTTTAATTGGTGATTGGTAATTGGTTTATTATTGTCACATGTACCAAGATATGGTGATAAGCTTTTGTTTGCGTGCCCTCCAGACAGATCATTCCATACATAAGTACATTGAGGTAGTAAAAAGACAAAAGAACAGCATATAATGTTGCAGTTACAGAGAAAGTGCAGTGCAGGTAGACAAATAAAGTGCAAGGGCTATGATGAGGTAGACTGAGAGATCAGGAGTTCATCTTTATTATATCAGAGGTCTGTTCAAGAATCTTATAACAGTGGGGTAAAAGGTGTCCTTGAGCCAGATAGTGAGTGTTCTCAAGCTTTTGTATCTTCTGCCTGATGAGAGGGGGGAAAAGAGAGAATGACCGAGGTGGGAGGGGTCCTTGATTATGTTGGCTGCTGGTTGACTGAACTTCTTCCGTTCTCCACTGTACCATAAATGCATGGAGCAGGTCACTAGTGATTGCTTACCTGGACTGACAATCATGCAAACTTTACATTCAGAATGAGTGCGTTCTCAGGTTTGGAGTTCTGGGCTCTCCATGAGTCCAGGGAATCATTTACCAAACACGTAGCAACCTTTGAACCCCCAGAACAAAAATCAGCACATGGATCATCTGCATAGTGTGCAGCTGGTGTGCAAAGGTTTCTGCAGGTGTGAGCTGGAGTCCTAGCAATCTGCTTTCATCCTGTGGCTGTTCAGGCTCCCAGGCCTCTGTGGCCCTACAACCTGACATAAAGCGATGCTCTCTTCAAGCCAAGCTGGTGACACCTGTGAAAATGGAGTCTAAGAGCTGATAACAAAAGTCATCTGTTGACCAGATGTGTCACTGAGCTAGTGGCAGACATGCTGAAGATACAGTGCAAGTGCCTGAACAGATGGGAAGGGGCCCTCAGGAATATACCATCTAAGGTCTCCAGCATAGCCATGGTGCGATGTGCTCTGTATAGCACAGCACAGGGCCTGGAGGATCAACAAAAGACTGAGCACACTTCATCTGCTGATACATTGGAGGAGAAGGAAGAGAGAGTGGCAATCTCAGCTTGGTTCCAACCACCTCCCTGTTATCCATGAATTCCTTTACAGATGTCACACCTTTATTTAAAAAGAACACCTGTCATAAAGAAAATGATTGAAGCATTTCAGAACAGTAGGGCATTTAGAAAATTACAAGGTAAACAGACAAAGTCATCATGGTTTTGTAAAAGGCAAATCATGCTTGACCAATTTCTTGGAATTCTTTGTAGTAATAATATGTGCTGTAGATAAAGTGGAACAGATGGGTGTACTATAACTTGACTTCCAAAAGGCATTTGATAAGGTGCTGTATCAAAGGTTGTTGTAGAAAATACAAGTTCACAGTGAAGGTGGTAGTATTTTCTCATGGTTAGAAGTTTGGCTGGCTAACAGGAAACAGAGAGTAGGCATAGGTAGATCTTTTCCGAGATGGTAAGATTGGGAAGTTGGTAAATTAATTTATTATTGTCACATGTACTGAGGTACAGTGAAACACTTTGTTTTGCTTGCCATCCATACAGATCATTTTGTTACAACAGTGCATTGAGGTAGTACAAAGGAAAGCAATAACAGAATGTAGAATGAAGTGTTACAGTTACAGAGAAAGTGCAGACAGACAATAAAGTGCAAGGCCATAACAAGGTAGATTATGAGGTCAAGAATCTATCTTATCATACTAGGGGACAGCTCAATAGTCTTATAACAGCGGGATAGAAGTTGTCCTTGAGCCTGATGGTCCATGCTTTCAAGCTTTTGTATCTTCTGCCTGTTGAGAGGGGAGAGAAGAGGGAATATCTGGGGTGGATGGGATCTTTGATGATGTTGGCTGCTATACAGAGGCAGCAAGAAGTGTAGACAGAGTCCATGGAGGGGAGGCTGGTTTCTGTGATGTGCTGAGCTGTGTCCACAACTCTCTGCAGTTTCTTGTGGTCATGGGCAGAGCAGTTGCCGTACCAAGCTGTGATGCATCCAGATCATATGCTTTCTATGGTGCATCGATTAAAATCGGTGATGTGGTGTTCTCTAGGGAATTGGTGCTGAAGCTTCAACTTTGCAATGTATGTTTTTGGCATAGATGAAGGCATTGAAGACAGGGGTGCTAAATTTGCTGATGACATATAGGTAAGTGGGAAAGTAAGTTGTGAACATACGAATCAGAAACAAGGGTACGCTACTCAGTCCCTCAAGCTTGCTTTGCCACTTAATATGATCATGGTTGATCTGACTGAAACATTAACTCTGCATTCCTGTTTACCTACAGTAACCTTTCATCCTTTGCCTATCAAGTATCTATCTACCTCTGGCTTACAAATATTCAAAGAATCTGCTTCCACCACCCTTTGAAGAAAAGAGTTCCAAGACTTATGATCTCAAAACCATAAAAGAAAAATTGCCTCTTGGGTAAGCCTTGATTTTTAAACAGTGAAGAGGATGTAAGGAGATGACAAATGGAAATGAAATAATACCAGTAAAAGACTGGAAAAACTCAGCAGGTCAGGTAGCATCCATGGAAAGAGAAACGGGGTTAACATTTCAGATCAAAGACCTTTCATCAGATCTGGGGAAGAAAGAAAACAAGTTAGTTTTAAATTGGAGAGAGGGAGTGGGGAGGATGGATAGGACAAAGGGAATATCTCCGATAGGGTGAAGCCAGGATTGCCATGGAGATAAGTTGTAGAGGACATCCGGTCGATGGGTTAATGGGGGAATTTAGAGTCTACATCACAAGGCCCTGCATTTCATAACTTTCACATTTCATTGTGTTCTCACTCTCCAGCAGCTGCCATTTAAAAGCAAGGGGTTGCCAATTTACTGCTAAAATGAATTAAAGCTTTGAATATTTGGGCCTCTTTTTCTCAAAGTACAGTGGAAGCAGAGTCTTTGAATCTTTTTAAGACAGAGGTAGATTGATTCTTGATAAGTAAGGTGATAAAAGGTTACCAGAACAGGTATAAATGTGGTGTTGTGGTTACAGTCTGATCAACCATGATCTTATTAAATTTTAGAGCAGGCTTTAGGGGCTGCCTGGCCTATTCCAGAGTGACTGGGTGCTGGTGGATGTGGTGGAGGTGGGTGTTGTGCACAACTGGATGTGAAACTATACTAATATTGCCTGATGTAGCTGGGTTATTAAAGTAGCTTCTCCACAGAATCCAGAAGAAAGACACAATGTTCTGGCAACTGATCCTCCAGGTCAGTTCCAACCCTCCGTCTTTACAGCAGCAGGAAGGTTCTACCTCCAGGTACTGGAGAAAAGTGTCTCTGCCCATTCCTCACAGACCTTTGAGTTCACCTTCCTGAGTCCACCTTCTACCATAATTGCCACATGCAAGCCCCGTCCTCCCACATCCTCCATATTCCACCAGTGGACTGGCTTGGGAATGGCAATTGCACTGTGCAGGTTTGAATTCAACACCAAATATAAATGTAAGTGATTGTTAGACACCAGAGAAAGATGGGACAATAAATCTTCCAAGTTCCCCACTCAATGTCAGACCCTCCCCTCCCATCCCACTCATCCACCAGTTTCTAACATAAGATAAGATAAGATATCTTTATTAGTCACATGTACATCAAAACACACAGCGCAAAGCATCTTTTTGTGAAGAGCGTTCTGGGTGCAGCCCGCAAGTGTCGCCACACTACCGGCACCAACATAGCATGCCCACAACTTCCTAACTTGCACGTCTTTGGAATGTGGGAGGAAACTGGAATACCTGGAGGAAACCTATGCAGACACGGGGAGAATGTACAAACTCCTTACAGACAGCAGCCGGAATTGAACCCATGTTACTGGCGCTGTAATAACATTATGCTAACCACTACACTACAGTGCCTGCCCTAACATGACTTAAATGGGGAAATACTGGACATTACTTGTGTACATCAGAGAGCAAACATTGGATTAACAATCTTGATTAATGTTCTGTCTGAGAGAAAATTCAATATATGATATGCACACTGAGAAACAATTTTTTTAGAAGATAATATTCAGAGAGGAATCATAACTTGACAAATGATGACAAATTAGTTGATTTCGGGATTAAAAGATAAATCTGACTGCATAGAAACTTTTTTTGGAAACAGCAGGGTCCATGATGATGATGCAGAAATTGCAGGCTTTCCTTCAATGTAATAGTGGTCATCACTTAGACTGTATGTGAGCAATGGATTGCAGAGCTCTGTCATGACTTCAATAACAGCAGTGCCACATAAATCAGGTGTCTCTCCTGCCCTGGGTGATTTGGAGTATCATTTGGAGAGGTTTTTCATCTCCTGTTGTCAAATAGAATTGGTGTTGCAATAAAAACAGCAATTCCAGGGATGACACTGAGCATTTCAGGGAATGGCAGAATGAGAAATAGAGTGAATGGCCTTAATTTCAGCCTATCCTGTCAGCAGAAGTTTGGGGTGGGTTAAACTATGAGGTTTAAGTGATTTGACTCCAACCCGACTGCATTCCTTCCCTGTTCAGTTTTAAAATGAATTCAAATGAGGATCCATCTCCTGCTAAAAACAGGTGCAACGTGAATTACTATGCCAGTGCCTCAGCCTGATGATACCGTTGGCTCTATGTCTTCACAGAAAGTGAGGGGAAATTCTGAACATTGAATTCCTGACAGCTGAATTAAGTAAAGAGCTGCCAGTTCCCCATTATAATTGGCTCTTTCCATGCTCCCAGCAGGCTCCATAGATTGAGGCCTGATTCCCAAACCCCATCCCAACCCAGGCATTCTGATCGAAGGCTTCCCCCCACCACACCTATCCCATCCCAGTCTTTCTACTCACAGGCCTCCCTCCCTCCTGATCAACTGTTGTAGTAACATCTTTAGTGCAGGGATACACCCCAGAGGGTTCCTGGCTGCATCTTCCCCCTCATGCTCCCTCCCACCCACCTTCCAATCTATCTTCTCAGCAGGGTTTCTAGCAGGAGGTGGGGAGGCAATCTATCAAAGACACCCTGTCATTATGATTGAGCAGACCTGCATGTCCTCAGCCTTGTCAGATTCTTCAGGTTGTTTTCCACCCTCTGTGTATCCTCTCCATTAATATCAGGGACAATCCTCTTGATACGGTGACACAGTGGGACAGCTAGTAAAGCTGCTGCCTTGCAGCACCAGAGACTTGGGTTCAATCCTCACCTTCAGTGCTGTCTGCATAGGTTTCTTCTGGGTGCTCCAGTTTCCTCCCACATCCCAATGATATGCTGGTTGTAAATTACCGCTGGTGTGTAGGTGAGTGATAGAATCTGAGGAAAGTTGACAAGAATGTAGGGAGAATTAAAAAACTGGGATTAATGTAGGATTGGTGTAAGTGGATGGCTGATGGTCGGTGCGGACTCAATGGGCCGAAGGGCCTGTTTCTGTTCTGAATCCTTCTATGACCCTGTGACTCTTTCATCACTCCTGGCAGTTCAGTATCCATAGTCTGCTGCTCCCTTAATAATTTCTTAGCCAGGGGCAGGTTGAGCACTCAGACTGTCACACAGTTTGAAGCTTCGGAGGCATTACAATGGAGCAACCAGGCCTTGCACAGCTTCCCCATTCACAGTTGTTCCATCGATATTACACCTGAGATTGAATCCGCTCCTTGACATTAACCTGGTGGCTTCTGCAGCACCAAGAGCAGAGACAAACAGCACTGTTAGTGTTTGATGTGGTTCTGTTAACATATCAGCTCAGATAAGATTGCCTATTGCCTGTTATTTTCCTGAATGTAGGAACCCCAGTGTTCTTTGTACTCTGCATCATTTAACAACTGGAAGTGGTTACGTTTAATTGAATTGAGCCATTTTAACAGAAGAACTAAGGTGTAAACAGCACAGAAAAAAAACCTTGGTGGGTTTTATTTGCTCATGCATATGTGTTCTTACTTCTCTTGTGTAAAGTGCATACTCATTGTAATTTTGTACAGACTGGTGCAGATCATCAAGTCAGCTTTGCAACTTCCCTGTGTAATTGCAAGTATAACAACCAGAAACATCAGGGTAAGGAATGAAATGGGGCATATGCCATTTCCTGGACACCAGTGCTAGCCAGGTGCCTTGCAATATTGTTTATTTTACCTGCATTACTAGTATTTTCAGAACAATGTGTTCCAACTTTCAAGGCTCTGCTCTGAAAATATTAGTAACTATAGACTTTGCTACCTCAAGTGGAACAAAGAAAGATTTATCATTGCTTCTTCCCTCTGTCTCAAATTACAACTTGGGCTCAACAACACTTATATTGAGATGTAGTCAAGATGCTGCTTGAGATTAAACTCAAGGCTTCCTGCATCTTTGATGTATTACATGTAGTAGCTGATAAACAAAATGACCTAACAAAGCCATTTAGTTATGTGTAGATTGATATCAATATAATAAATGTGGCTAAAGTAACCATCCTAGGTTTGTGTCTTTGAATTAAGGTGCATGCAATTAATATAGAAAACACCTATTTAACATTTTGCTCTTTGTATATTAACAATACAAATAAAGAGAAGTTGGCTTCTTTCTTTATAAAGCTGTCATGGTTAAAAATCACATATATAAAGTGTATAAATTCTACCCCAGAAAAATATAATCATAGTTGATTATAGTCATGTTGGCAAGAAGAAAAATAAATATTTATCCAAGCACTATATAAGGTTTTATTCAGCATTAACAATCCACGCACAGAAATTCTCATGAGTCAAATGTCTGGCAATCTCAGGTATTGTCAAAACCCAATGGCAGCAATTGGACAGACAAATATGGAGACACAAGAAATTCTGCACTTGCTGGAATCTGCAGCAACACACAAAGTGCTGGAGGACTCAGCAGGTCAGGCAGCATCAATGGAGGGAAATAAACAGTCGACATTCCGGGCCGAGACCCTTCATCAGCACTGGAAAGCCAGAATAAGAAGGTGGGGGAGGGGGGAGGAGCACACGCAGGCATGTGGTAGGCGAGTCCAGGTGAGAGGGGGAATATGGAGCTTGTCATTAGCTTCAGTGCATGGACAATTTATATCAGCAGTACCAGTAAAAACTAATTGCTTCAGCAAGGTGCTGAAGCTGTCGTTTGTTTGCTGCATGATCAGCAAGAGGTGCAGTGCTACTTTTATCAGAGCACTTAATGGAGTACTAGGATGAGAAGTGACTGTAGTTTCCTTTATATTACAACTTGGTAAATTACAACTTGGGCTCAACAACACTTATATTGAAATGTAGTAAAGATGCTGCTTGAGATTAAATTCAAGGCTTCCTGTATCTTTGATATATTACCTGTAGAAGCTGATAAACAAAATACAGATGACCTAACAAAGCCATTTAGACATGTGTAGATTGATATCAATATAATAAATATGGCTAAAGTAACCATCCTAGGTTTGTGTCTTTGAATTAAGGTACATTCAATTAGTATAGAAAACACCTATTTAGTTGACTGACAAATTATGACTCTTTCCAGCCTACCATCTGTCAGATGTAGACACATTATTAACAGCCTTTGAAATCTTAATAAAGTTTCACACTGGGTTCTCTGATCACAAGGTCAACTGGGATCTTGATTACTTTTATGTAAAGTAAAATGTTATCTCAATATTTGTTGTTCAGACCACAATCCTGTGAAATGGTGTATACCTGTCAAAATATGTATCAGTGTTCAAATTGCATTTTTGGGTATTTCTGGTTAAGAAGTTGAAGAACTATGAATCCAGGTGTATTGGAGGTTAAATGGTAAATCAGGACCTGAGATTTACTCATGTTCTCGTAATAGATCAGACTAAAAGCTTTATGTTTCTCCCTTGAATTCACTGATGTTACAAGAGTGAGTTCATTCTCCATCATCTGGGTGTTACAAATGGGAGAAAACTAGGGACAATGAATGGGAGGTTATAGGAAATATCTTGGAAGGAAAATCACCTGATTCCCAGAAATAGGTCAAATGCAAGTAACGTCAGGGTGGTTCTTTCCCATGTGTCAGCTCTGACACCCTTTTTGTTTACTTCTTGTTGAGGCTTGAGGATCCTGGGTGAAATTGCACCAAATGGGTTTATTTGACGAGAAACCTGACTGTATCCTCCATAGCAGAAGTCAATGTTTAAATTTAAAAATCTGCCAAAAGTGTTCAATTACAAACAATAATTTATCCATCATGGATTTTACATTTGTATTGTTTCCTCGAATCAGAGATCAACTTTTATTAGTTTAAATGTATCTCATGGTAACATTTATGATGGTAACCTGGTGTCACCTGGGCACATGGGAGTTCCATGACCCTAGGTTATAATGGGAAGCTCTAATAAAATCTATTGATAGGAATAGAAAAGTATAACTGAAATGGCACTTGCACCATGCCTGTAGTCCCTGATCCAATTCTCTTCTCTCACTCACCCTGTAAACCTGACACACCTAAGTCTTCACTTAGACAAACAGTTCACAGTGATGACCAGAAGTCTTTGTGGATGGGTCTAAGGTAGACCTAACATTCAGTGCTGGGCCTCTGTATAATGGGGCTAATGAGGTGCTGATACTCAATGGGAATCTGCATGCAGCTCCCTGAGAGGAACTGTCAAATATTAGACCCAGTGCTGGGCTACACATAAAGCCATAAGAAAATTGCAGTGGAATCAGGAGGGGGAGGACATGTGGAGAGGGATAGGCAACCAAGGAGAAGGGTAGATATGATAGGAAGAGGAAACAATAGCAGAAGAGCTAGGGAGGATGATCTATGATGGTCTGTAGAACTGGTGCACTAAGGGATTAAAGCATAAAGCATTTACAAATCAATTTATGAAGCAGTGCTTTTCAGAGTTTCTGAACTTGGTGGGAAATCACCATATTTGTTATTGGAGTTGTAATGCTCTCATTGAACTTGGGTTTAGCAGCCAAAGTTGCAAGTTTGCCCCAGGGCTTCTTTCACATGTGATGGCTTTTTTTTTGGGATGTAAATGAAAATATAAGAAAGTTTCTAAACCTCACCATGCTATTTTCCTTTGTACATTCCTCCAATTCGAGACACCCCTATTATAAATGATTGTCCTATAGACTTGTATTGTGGAGGGCTGGGGCTGTCACGTGACAGCACTGCCCAGTACCTGGTCAAAGACACAACACTGTCAATCAAGGCCTGGCTCCACCCCACCCATCGGTGCACATCTGACCATTGGCCCCTTTAAGCACCTTTGTAACTGGCCTCGGGCCATTGGCCTTCTGTGATCGATTAGTCCTTGCTGGCACCAGGCCATTGGCCCTTTTGAACTACCTGGGCTGGACCGCCCAGCCCTCCAGCACTATAAAGAGTGCCACATGTGCTGTGTCTGGCCTCTTTGTTTGCCCGGAGGAATCATGAAATGATGTTGGAGAGACCGGCTGGTAAGCTGTGCACTTCAACAGGGTTAGAAATGTCTTAAGTTAGTATTCCTGGTGGCGTGGACCCGTGCCTGCACTGATTCAAGGGGTGGCAGGTAGCATATCGATTTTCCTTGATTGTTTGTACCCAGTTCGTTTTGTGTGTGTGTGTGTGTGTGTGTGTGTGTGTGTGTGTGTGTGTGTGTGTGTGTGTGCATGTATTTTACCCTTGTTGCGATTTTCCCACGCTCTCTATCACCGGTGCATGTGCGCATGTGTGTCTGTGTGTGTGTGTCTGTATGTGTGTGTGTATGTGGCCCGTTACCTTTTCCCGCGTTTGCCTTTGTAAATAAATCATTTAACTCTAAGACTGTGTTCAGAGTCCTTATCCTTCGAGACCTCAAACTTGTTTTGCAACAAGACTCAAGTGAAAAGGGTCCATCAAACTGTAAATACAAGTCAGCTTTTATTCATTATTACCTCCCTCCTTCATCAAAGGAAATCCTTATATCATTTATTTTCCCACAGCTGGAGATTCTGTCTGACATTTTCTAACTTAGAAAGGGAAACCAAATCTATTTTGTGTCTAGCTTTGTTCTAAAAACATTTCTGAAGATAATGATACACAATTCCTTATTACAAGAGTACCCTTCATCTGGAAATACTGGTAGTGTCCATCTCTTTTTATTGTTTGCCAGACACCAGTCAAATGGTATAAGAGCATAAAATCCTCTAATTACAGTTTAGACTTAGTTTCCAAAAGTAATGGTCTGTTTGGTGTATAGATTCTTTTACCCCAAACTCCCAATATAAAAATAGGGAGAGTCAGCTTTGCTGACTTGGTGTTCTTTCACCCGATTCAGAAAGCTGAGGGCTAACACCACAAACTAGCTCAAAGATATGTGGGACCCTTTGCAAACAGGACTGTTTCTCAGATGCCTGTATGAGTCAGCATAACAGTTCCCATTCATCTTGTTATTTAAAGAAATTAAAGGGGATCTCCTGGTATTCTGGATAAACATTATTTCATCAACTGACACTCTCGGGAGCAGATTAACCTGACATTCAGCTCACTGTTGTTTGTGGAATATTCCCCATTGCAATTGACTATCAGTGGTAACACAGCAGTTCTATGAAAAGCGGAGCAAAATGCAATTATTTTTCATCTTTCTGAACTCAATACCTCTCAGTTACATTTCCATAGCTACCATGCTGTGACTACCTTCTGGTCCTGCCTAGCAGAGTTCCAGGGGAAGCTTCCTATTAAAGTGCTTATAAATCTGGACTTAATGATTAACAGAAATAAGATGAAGAAGCAGAAATAGATTTCCAAAGATTGCATACCTTTAATCTTGTGTTCTATAGTGAGAGTTTATGAATTTGCCATAGTAGGATTTTTTGTACTGAATAAATTCCCAAAGCAACATAAAAGGCCAATAAAGTCTTACACGTGACATCGCATGAGACCTGCATGGATTTCAAATTTAAATAAACAAGAAAAGCAATTTTATTCCAGCTATCTAAAATTGGCAATACCTGGTGTAATACTACTTTCACACTGAGCCTGTGTCCATTGAAGTCAACAGGAGCAGTTACAGGCAAAATGAACAACTTGAGTTTAGAGAGGGTCTTCAACATGACAAAATGTCCGAAGATCCTTCATAAGAACATTACCCAACAAAATTTGATACAGAGCTACATACTGGATGGTGAACTCAAGAGAATGCTTTATTTTGCAACTGCATGTGGTTGGATTGAATTGTCTTGAGCCATGCATGCACACCTTTTAACCAAGATAAGATATCTTTATTAATCGCATGTACACCGAAACACACAGTGAAATGCATCTTTTGCATAGAGTGCTCTGGGGGCAGCCCGCAAGTGTCGCCAGGGTTCCGGCACCAACATAGCATGCCCACAACTTCCTAACCCGTACCACTTTGAAATGTGGGAGGAAACTGGAGCACCCAGAGGAAACCCACACAGTCACAGGGAGAACATACAAACTCCTTACAGACAGTGGCCAGAATTGAACCTGGGTCACTGGTGCTGTAATAGCATTACGTTGCCGCTACACTACCGTGCCTGCCCGAACTGAAGTGTGAAAGCACAGAAAATACTCTTGGCTTGTTTCTTTTGCTTGTACATATGTGTATCTGTTACTTGTTTGAAAATTGTACAGATTAATATCAATCATCAGGTAAGCTTTGCAAATTGCCTTTGTGATTGCAAAGGAGGTAACCTGAAACCTCAGGAAAGAGATATGATATTTCTGGACACTGGGGTGGACTGCAACATTGTTTGTCTTACTGACTTGGGCATTGCCAACTGAAAACATTAGTAATTGCAGATTTTATTAGTTCAGCTGTAGTAAAGGAAGGTATATTTCTGCTTCTGGTCTCTGTACCAAATTATAAATTGGTAAATAATGTTTCAGTGAGCTAACCAACTTTTAATGACATTCAGCCAAAATGTTGACTGAGATTAAATGCAAGGCCTTCTTCATTGTTTATCTTACTTGAAGTAGATGATAAGCAAAACTCAGCTGTCCTAACAAAGTCATTTTGTTACATGTAGATTGATAGGAACGCAATAAATCTGGACAAGGTCATTTCAACCTTTACAGGAACATCACCCAATAAAATTTGATACTGAGCCACATATTAGGTTAAATGACTTAAAACTTTGTCAAAGAGATAGATATTTAGGAACTTCCATTACTTCAGTTTTAGGATCTGGGCTTTGCTGATAAGGCCAGTATTTATTGTCGTCTAGAATACACTAGGGAGACACCTTCATGTTCTTGAACTGCTGCAGTCCTTCTGATGAAGGTCCTCCCACAGTGCAATTTGGTAGGGGTTTCTGGGATTTAAATCTAGCAATGGTGAAGGACTGGTGTGATGCATTTTAAGGAGTTAAACCAGGATAAGACTTGCACAATAAATGACAGGGACGTAGGGAGTGTTATAAAACAGAGAGACCAAAGGGGGACAAGTACGTAATTCTCTGAAAGTAATGACACAGGTAGAAAAGTGGTGAAGAAGGCATATATCATGCTTGCCTTCATTGGCTGGGCCATTGAATACAAGTGTTGGGACAACAGTTGTATAGGATGTCGGTGAGACTGCACGTGGAACAGTGTATGCAGTTATGGTCTCCATACTTTAGGGAGGATGTGAATAAACTAGAGAGGGTGCAGAAAAGGTTCACAAGGATGTTGTCAGGGCAGGAGGGTTTGAGTTATGAGGAGAGACTGAATGGGCTGGGACTGTTCTCCCTGGAGTGCATGAGGCTGAGGGATGACCTTATAGAGATTTATAAAATCATGAAAGACATAGATAAGGTGGATGGTCACAGTCTTTTTCCTAGAGTCTAAAGCTTGAGGGCACAGGTTTAAGGTGAGAAAGGAAAGATTTAAAAGGGACCTGAGAGGCAAGTTTTTTGCACAGAGGGTGATGGGTATATGGAACGAGCTGCCAGAGGAAGTAGTAGAAGTGGGCACAATTACAATGTCTAAAAGACATTTGCATAGGTACATGGATAGGAAAAGTGTAGAGGGATTTGGGCTGAATGCAGACACATGGACTAACTCAGGAAGATACCTTGGTCAGCATGGATGAGTTGGGCTGAAGGGTCTGTTTCCATGCTGTATAATTCTATGACTCTGTGACTCTAAAGTAGTGCTGTGACCTGGAGCTATGTGGTTCTGGCGAAAACCAAACTGGGCATTGATAAGCATGTTATTGTATAGAACTGTTGGTGATGGTTTCCAGCACTTTGCTGATGATTGAGAGCAGACTGATTGGGCAATAATTAGCTAGATTGAATTTGTCCTGTCTTTTAAGAACAGGACATACCTGGATGATTTTCCATATTGTCTGGTGGATGCCAGTGTTCTAACTGTACTGAAATAATTTGGTTAGATGCACAGCTAATTCTGGAGTGCTGGTCTTTGGTTCTGCATCTGGGCTACATCTGCAGCCTTTACTGTACCTAATCTTCTCAGTCAGTTTTTTCAAATCATGTGGAGCGAAACAAATTGGCTATAGACTGGTTTATGTGTTGATGGGAGGACGCACGTCTTAAAGGTGGAGAGATAGAGACACAGGGGTTAAATGAGGGAATTCCAAAATGTTGACTTGTGGCTGTTGAAGGCATGGTTGCTACTGCTGCAACAATCACATTCAAATTGTTTCATCATTTGGATTATTGGTAATTAAGAGACATAATATCATGTTCTTGTTTATTGCTCAGAGAAGTGAATGCAAAGGCATGGAGGTTATGCTTCATTACTTAAGGCATTGGTGAGATGGAGGAGAATGAAAATGACTAAGAGAATAAAGGTTGTTAATGGGGTCTGTGGACAATGGTATTCCAACCTCAATATTTATTAGGAGGAAATCTCTGCTCATATGCTACTGGATGTTTGATAGGCTGCGTGATAATTACAAGACTGTGCAGAGGTTGAGAGAAGAGTTGGTGTGGTCAAACTGGGATTTGTCATTGAACGTGTGGAAACTGACACTATGCTTTCAGAAAACCAGTTTTCCTTCGGGTTGACTGACCAGTAAGTATTGACACCTACTCTCCAACACAAACCATTCCAAAATATAAAGAAGCATCATTCAATGGCACTTGTTGTTTCTGAGCTCTGGCGTGGAATACTCCAGCTGAAGGCTCACATGGCCTGGTACAGCAATTCCAATGGGCAGGAATATAAGAAGCTGCAAAGAGTAGTGGACTCGGCTCAATATATCACAGCCCTCCCCACTATATCCATGGGAGGTGCTGCCTCAAGAAGGCAACATCTTTCATCAAAATTCCCTGCCATTCGGGCCATTCCATCTTCTCGCAGCTACCATCAGGCAGGAGTTACAGAAGCCTGAAGTCCCAGTCCACCAGGTTCAAGAACAGCTACTTCCTTTCAACCATTCGGTTCTTGAACCAACCTGCACAACCCTAATCACTACCTCAGTGTGATGATAGCAACATTATGACCACTTTGATCACTTTGCGCTACAATGGATGTTTTTTTTGTTCTAATTGTGGTTTTTTTTGTAAAGATTGTGTACAATTTATGTTTAATTTATGTTTTTTGTGAGTGCTGCTTATCTGATGCTATGTGCCTGTGCCGCTGCTGCTGCAAGTAAGTTTTTCATTGCACCTGTGCATACATGTACTTGTGCATATGACAATAAACTCAACTTTGGCTTTGACTTTAAAATGGTTAGTCCATTGTCTACTAGTGTTTGGACATGACGGAAGTTCTACACTTGGGGCCTTCCCTTGAAAAATATTTTAGTTGCTTAACAATGTTTTGTCAGGCTTAACAGTGAGCAAACTTTGAACACCTGGTCCCTGTGGAGCAGTGTTATTTATCTAGCATGGGTTTATGCATAGAAAATTAGCTCCCTTAAAATATGTGCCAAAGAGAATGATGTGGTCCTTCACGATAAATAAGTCAGTTACTCTATATCTGATTGTTCTGGTGTATAAATTATTGTGCTTTGTGCTGACAATAGCAACATAGTCCATTTTCTTCTGTTTCTTTGGTAACGTATATAGATTTTTAGTTGTCTTCTTCAAGCTGCAAATGCAAGATATTTTTCTTAATAAGAATGAAATATATCTCTGGTATACACCAGGCACCAGAACATAAGAACATAAGACATAGAAATGTATGATATTATGAAAAATTGTAATTAGACCCTGAAACAAATAAAAGCTTTGCTGTTCTACTTTATCAAGGCTGATGGATTTACAAAACTAAATTAAGTTTCATTTCTAAATGGGATGTAGCACCCATAGTTCAAGTAATCACCTTGGCACAGTAAGGAGAACACTAACCAAATCCACTGAAGATTCTATAACATGACCTGAATTACCAACATGTAATTATCAATGTGTGTGTAAAATTGATAAGGATGCTCGAAGAGGCGACATGCTCAAAGATGTGCTCACACTTCCTGAATATATAAAAATACAAGTTCCTTTTTCAAAAGAAAACATTCACAAATACAAAGAAAAACTGCACGAAATTTTAATGCCTTTTGTGGAAGGATCCAAACAATTTACAGAAGCAGGTTGATGATTTATACAGTATTAGTAAGTGAGCTACAAATATTATGCTCTTACACCCAGTTTTTTTGTCTTCCTCTATTCACAAATTAGAGTTGAATTCTTCCTAATGAACTTCATTTGCAACTAAAGAGACAACATCACTTTGCAAATTACAGCAGAAATCACTGAGGGTATACCATCACCATGGCAATATATTGATGGTAACCACAACTGCAAAACCACCAACAGCAGCAACAAGCACCTCCCATGATGCTTTGCATGTGCACATTGAAGAAAAATAGTAAAAGATCTGGATTTTAGAAAGACTCTTAAAAGCAAATAGGGGTTAGAAAGAAAGAAAAAAGTTTACACGGTGAATTTCAAGCATCGGGCTGAATTCATAGCAGCCAATATTGGGTCACATGCAAGATGGTGTGTCCAAGAAGACAGAGTCTGATTCAGTTTGGGAGCACATTACATCGCTGGGGAAGGCTGAAGGGATAGGGATGGGAGACACCATAAGTGGAATTCAGGCACACGGGGAAGAACTTTTAAACTAAACTGGTGGTTATGAAATGTAAATAAATACAGTCAGAGGTAAAAGGCAAATTGGACTTGGCACAGAAGATGTTTGGCATTGGGATTTAGGATGAGTTGAAATTTTCGAGGCATGGAGGACGGGAGTCTAAATGATATAGCTGAATGTGATGGCAGCGTGGTTAAGGGTGGGATGGAAGAGGGTGATACTACAGAGTTGGGAGTAGCTGCTTTTTGTGAGGGAGAGGAAGTGGAGCTGGAGGCAAAGACCATCAATGGTCTCCCGGGGAAAGAAATAATCAATGACAAGGTTTCTGAGTTTGTGTTTGGGTGTGGAAGGAGGTGGCTTTGGCTTTGGCGATATTTATCTAGAGCAAATTGCAACATCTTTAAAAATGGAAGTAGTCTGATGACAACGAGGTATTGGAGGACTGATGAAGGACGATGGAGGGCGGTCATACACATGGAGCACTGACCCTGTATCCTAGATAGTACCAAAGAGCAGCAGCTTGATGAAGGAAAAGAGAGCCTTCAGTGGATTCTGGAGGCTTTTCTATGTGTTAAGCAATGTTGCTTAGAATAACTAACGTTTAAGAATGTATTCATTTTTATTCATGATATAGAAAAACTAATTTGGTTCCCACTTTTACACTTGATATATATTGTAACTTGGCAACATAATCAATTTAAGTAATTGAATTCACTCTGCTATTAAGAGAAATGGCAAACCTCATGCATGATTAATTCCTGAAATTCTCTAAGAGCTTTCCCTAAAAAGAGCAACTGCTGTATTATTCCGTTTTATTGAACACCTGATTGGTATCACCAGGAAAAGGAGTTTGCTTTGTGCTGTTGCAGGGCTCTGCTGGAGGGATGAGAAGTGGAAGTGAGGCCAGACGGAACAGCATCAGTTGATGAAAGAGAGACTGACAGGAGAGTGAGGAGCGTAAGCTGACTCTTTGAAGGACAATATTTTTCTTTTGTATAACTGTTGTTATTCCTAATCAGTCATAAGAGTGAGCTTAGTTGATAGCAAAAGTGCAAGTGCAGATGAGGTTGAAGATTGAATTGAATTGAATTTGTTTATTATTGTCCCATGTACCGAAGTACAGTGAAAAGCTTGTTTTGCATACCATTCATTCAGATCAATCCATTACACGATGCATTGAGATAGCACAAGGTAAAACAATACAGAATGCAGAGTAAAGTGTCACAGCTACAGAGACAAAGTGCAGTGCAGGTAGACAATAAGATGCAAGGTCATAATGAGGTAGATTGTGAGGTCAAGAGTCTATTTTATCATACTAGGGAACCGTTCAATGCTCTTATAACAACAGGATAGAAGCTGTTCTTGAGCCTGGTGGAACGTACTTTCAGGCTTCTGTATCTTCTGCCCGATGGGAGAAGGGAGAATAGAGAACATCCGGGGTGGGTGGGGTCTTTGATTACACTGGCTGCTTTATCGAGGCAGAATCCTTGGAGAATAAAATATATCAAAAATGAATAGACCTTTAAAGAGGCTTTGGTCTAGGAGAGGTGTTCAGGTGGAAAGATTGTTTTTTTGGTGTTAAGCCCATGTGAGAATATCACCTGCCAGCTCAACTCACCTCCTGGCACTGAAACCTATTGTCTTCAACAGAATCAAACATATGAACCTGAGTACAACTGGCAGCCAGTACTCTCCCAAGTGTTTGGCACTAGTGACTGAAGCCTATTTTCTTCCTAAAATCTTAAAAGCAGCAAAGCATTAAGATGCAGAGAAAAGAAAAGCAATGCACATCTGATGGACGGGAGGCTACCGAGAGCAGTTCAGTGACAGTGATAGTTTGTTTCTCTATAGCAGCTTTAAAGTAAAATGCTTCAAGATACTTTACACAATAAATATGACATTGAACCATATAAGGGAATTCAAAGGCAGCTAACTAAAACTTGCACAAAGAGTTAAATGCAGAAATTAGTCTTTGGTTGCCAGCCTTGAAATGAGCATAATAGGATCAGCCCCCTTGTTGAATATCCAGTTCCATTGTGGAACAGATTACCATGAGGTTACAATGGCTGCCAACATTATGTTGCTTGGTTAGCATCATAGAATGAATTCTACCTTGCAAGTGGGAAGAAGAAAATCTGGGATGCATGAGAGACCATGACTCAAGCAATGCAGAGTGCTTGGTCAATTGTAAGGTTGGTGTAGGTTTCATTGGTTAGGAGGAGAGAGGTCAAGGAGGATTTGATAAGAATATGACAATTCGGAAAAGTTTATTAGAAAGGTTTAATAGGCTGATGAAGAATAATCTGTTCAATTATCAAATAAACTTACTTTACCATGAATGTAAAAGGTGAAAGCTCATACTCCTCTGTGTTCCTCATTGCTCTACTTCTCATTCTCTCAACTTCACAGACTTTCAGGAATTCATGTAGTTTGCTTCCACATAAATTCCATTCAAAATCCCATCAAAAACCATGGATAAGATCTGAAATGAAAGGCTGGAAAAACCGACTCCAACGTTCCCATTGTACATGCAATATGAAACTACTAGGTTCTTGTAAAACTCATCTGATTTTGAATTTAAGTGGGTGGCACAATGGCACAGCAGGTAGTGCACTATCACAGGTCCAGCAATCCAGGTTTGATTCTGACCTCTGGTACTGTCTTTGTAGAGTTTACACATTCTCCCTGTGACCGCATGGGTTTCCTGCTGATACTCCAGTTTCCTCCCACATTCAAAGTGCATATTTGTTGTTTGGTTAATTGGTGACTGTAAATTACTCTTAGTGTTGGAAGGTGGTAGGAGCACAGGTTATAGGGAAATAAGGGGGGGCAGGGAAAGGGTTCAATAGGATTACCCTGAGAATTGGCCTGATCTTGATGCGCCAAATCACCTCCTTCTATGTCATCAGGAAATATAAACTATGTGTGCAAAATCAATTCTAATATATCACTAAAATACACATATCATACACATAAAATGTGTATGAGTCAGACACATTTTTTGGCATGAGTCAAGGTGCAAAGTGCTATCTGCAACTGGCTTCTAGTTATCCTGACCTTAGAATTGGTCATAATATTTCGTCCACCCTGACCCTCAACACTGGTGCTCCCCAGGGTTGCGTGCTCAGTCGCCTGCTTCTACTCCCTGTATACCCAAGATTGTATGGCCAGATACAGCTCCAACTCGATCTTTAAGTTCGTCGACGATACTGCTGTTATGGGCTAGATCAATAATAATGATGAGATGGAGTACAGGAAAGAGATCACGAACCTCATCTCATGGGGTCAGAACAACAACCTTGCCCTTAGCAGCAGCAAAGCAAAAGTTGTTTGTCGTTGACCTAAGGAAGCAGGAGGGTAATCACAAGACTGTCCTCATCAACAGAGCTGCTATTGAGAGGGCTGACAGCTTCAAGTTCCTTGGCATCCATATCACCAGCAACCTCACCTGGTCCCTTCACACTGATGCAGTTATCACAAAAGTACATCAACATATTAACTTTCTTAGGTGTCTGAGAAGATTCAGCATGTCCATGAGGATTCTCTCAAACTTCTAGAGAAGTGCTATGGAAAGTATCCTGCATCTCAGCCTGGCATGGCAGCTGCTGTGCTCTTGACCAATGGAACCTGCAGAGAGTGGTAAACACAGCATGGTCCATCACAGACTGGTTACTTCCTTCAGTCCAGTCCACCTTCACAGTGCTTTGCTTCAGAAAGGGTGGTAGTATCGTCAAGGATACTTGCCACCCTGGTCATTCCCTTGTCTTTCTTCTACCTCTGGGAGAAGACACAGGAGTTTGAAAGCCTGGACATCCAGACTTAAGAACAGCTTCTTCCCCACTGCTGTCGGACTCCTGAACCAATCACCTTTTTCACACCCCCTTCTCGGTGGTGCTGCCACTTTCTTGTACTCTTAACTCTACCTCTCTCGGTTATTCCGTCATTGTCACCTTAGTAGTTCTTTTTGACCTACTTCAGATTGCACTGCAATCTCTGCACCATTCTGCTGCTTTGTGCTCATTGTTGTATTTATCGTAGTAATTCTGTTTATTATTAACATGTATACTGTTTACTCTGTGAGCTTCATGTGAACAAGGAATTTCATTGTACTCTGGTGTATATGACAATAAACTAATCTCATCTGAGTGGGAGACGTATTAGCCTGTGAACAGCAAACACTCATCATATATTTGCAGAGTAGACATGATGTGCACGTTGATTTATAGATAGAGGAACAAAGGACTGCAGATGCTGGAATCGAGATGAAAAACACAACGATGCTGGAGGAACTCAGCAGGCCAGGCAGTATCCGTGGAGAAAAGCAGGCGGTCAACGTTTCGGGTCAGGACCCTTCTTTAGGACTGAAGATAGGAAAAGGGGAAGCCCAGTATATAGGAGGGAAAAGCAGAGCAGTGATAGGTGGACAAAAGAGGGGAGGCAGGGTGGGTACGGGGTGGTGATAGGCAGATGCAGGTAAGAGATAGTGATTGGCAGGTGCGGGGAAGGGGAGAGCAGATGCACCGGGGGATGGGTCAAAGGTAAGAAGAGAGAGAGAAAAAAAGGGGGCTAGGAAAGGGAAGAAGCATGGTGGGGGGGGGGGGTTGGGTGGGGTTGTTGTAGGGATTACCTAAAGTGGGAGAATTCAATATTCATGCCATAAGGCTACAAGGTTCCAAGACGGAAAATAGGGGACTGTTCCTCCAGTCTGCACTTGGAACTCTCCTGGCAGTGGAGGAGGCCGAGGACTGACATATCTGTGACAGTGTGGGATGGGCAGTTGAAGTGACTGGCAACGGGAAGATGCAGATCGCGGTTACGGACAGAGCGCAGGTATTCTGCAAAATGGTCACCTAGTCTGTGTTTGGTCTCACCAATGTAGAGGAGGCCACACTTGGAGCACCGAATGCAGTAGATGATATTAAGGTAGGTGTAGGTGAATCTCTGTCTCACCTGAAAGGATTGTTTGGGTCCCTGGATGGACTTGATGGAGGTGGAGTTGGGGCAGGTGTTGGACCTATGGCGGGGGCAGTGGAAAGTTCCCAGGGTGGGAGAGGGATGGGTGGGCGGGGAGGAGTGAACGAGGGAGTCACGGAGAGAGCAGTCCCTGCGAAAAGTGGAAGTGGCGGAGAATAATACGTTAGGCTGGTGGGATGAAATGTGAGGACAAGGGAGACCCTATCCCTGTTGGGTCCGGGATGGGTGGGGGTGAGGGCGGAGGTGCAGGAAATGGCAGACATGCGGGAGTGAGCTCCCTCCACCACAATCGGGGGGAAGTCCCTGTTAGAAAAGAAGTTGGACATCTCAGATGTCCTGGAGTGGAAAGCCTCAACATGGGAGCAGATGCGGCAGAGGCAGAGAAATTGAGAAAAAGGGATCGCATCCTTGCAAGAGACAGGGTGGGAGGATCTGTAATCAGAGTAGCTGTGGGCATCAGTCGGTCTGTAGAAGATGTCAGTGGATAAGGAATCTCCTGAGATGGAGACGGAAAGATCAAGGAAGGAGAGAATGGTGTCAGAGATAGTCCAAGTGAATGGGAGAGCTGGATGAAAATTAGTGACGAAATTTATGAAACTGTCGAGTTCCACAGGGGTACAAGAGGTGGCACCAATGCAGAGAAAGAGTTGAGGAATGGGGCCGGAGTAGACTTGGAACAGAGACTGTTCAACGTAGCCAACGAAAAGGCAGACATAGCTGGGGCCCGTGAAGGTGCCCGTAGCTACGCCTTTGGTCTGTAGAAAGTGAGAGGAATCGAAAGTGAAGTTGCTTAGGGTGAGAACAAGTTCAGCCAGGCGGAGGAGAGTGTTAGTGGAAGAGGACTGTTTCTGTCTCTGATCAAGAAAGAAGCAGAGGGTGGTGAGGCTGTCGTGATGGGGAATGGATGTACAGTATATAGGGACTGGACTTCCATGGTGAAGATGAGGTTGTATGTGCTGGAGAACTTAAAGCTATGGAAATGTTGGAGAGCGTTTGATATGTCACAGACACGGGGGGAAGGGATTGGACCGGGGGAACAGGATAGTGTCCAGGTAGGAGGATACGAGCTCCGTGGGGCAAGAGCGGGCAGAAACAGTCCTTCCTGTGGATTTATAGATAGTGCTCCAACTGGAACCTGATGGTTCAATGAATGGCCTCTCTTAACCTTGCATGACTTTCACCAGCAGGAGGGGCCTCTCCACCTGTCCTATTTAAAATATCACCAAGCATTTTCAAATTAGTTGCTGAATTCCACTGAATAAATTTACAAGTTTTTTGTGCCTTCTGGAGTCGTTTAAAGTTGCTAAAGTCTACCTAAGGTGTGCAGAATGCTGAAAGACTTTATCTTCATTTTAAGACTTCAGCACAAATCAATTGCTCTGTCAAATCCGCCATGGCCTTGACAAATTATCCATTGGATTCTACTCACCTGTAGTGGTATCTCACTGTTTGCCTTCAGCTGTTGCTTAAGATGGGTCACTGAAGCTCTCTATTCAAAGAGAACTGTTGACAGTTTCTTCACGCTTGTTGAAGACGGGCAAGAGGAGTGAGCATGTGGCTTTGCAAACATTGTAGACTTGCCCGCCATGTATGTGCCAGTTGCTGAGTGCATGTCACTTTATGGGCACAGCAAGTCAGTTCTGAAATACACTGTGGCTGAAGGGATTCCATTCCCTCGATATCCAGTTGGGGTGTGACCACACGCAGGGCATCAAGTCAGGTAACAGCCCAATGTTCCAGCAGGAATTATGATACACTCTATCATTCTACCATTGCCCGCTGTGCCATCTGCATTTGATCACCTACCATAGACCAAATGATGGCCACAGGGTGACAAGAGCATTCCAGTGACTGCATGACTCCTGTGTGCAACCCACACAGACAAGAGAAGGGTGCGTCCAAGAATGCCTTGCCAGCACAAAATATTAGAGAGTGACCACCAATGTCCTGAAACAAATATTTCAGTGTTTGTTTCTGCATCACTCTGCAAACCCCCTGCAGATGTTGACATAACAGGTCAAGATTTGTGGAGGTCTGCTGTTTGCTGGACAACTCTCCCGTCACCAGGGGGCTCCCCTCATGTCATCAGTTGGACAGCAGGCAGATGGCGAGTAAATGGGGAAGGGGGGGGAGCAGGAGGGGGAAGAGGCGGTAGAAGAAGAGGTGGTGGAAAAGGAAGATGTCGTAAGCACCCCTTTCCAGCCAGGTTCTCTGTGAACAACTCACCCAGATGTGCCGGTGTTATATCAACTCCAATTCTCCATCCATTCCCACATCCTACTGCCATCACCACATTCACTTGGCCAAAATGCAAACAATCAAATCAAATCTAAATAGACCTTCTCTGTCTCCATCTCCAGAGACAGATTAACTACCAACATCTTTTACAAACCCACTGACTCCCACAGTTACCTTGACTACCTCTCTTCCCACCCTGTCACTTGCAAGGATGTCACCCCCTTCTCCCAGTCCCTCCGCCTCAGCCACATCTGTTCCCATGATGAGGCTTTCCGCTGCAGGACGTCTGAGATGTCCTCCTTTTTCAGTAAACGGGGTTTCCCTTCCACCATCATCAATGCTGCCCTCACCTGCGTCTCGTCCATTTCCCACATGTCTGCCCTCACCCATCCTCCCCCCCTCAACATAACAGGGACGGGGTTCCCCTTGTCCTCACCTACCACCCCATGAGCCTCCGCATCTAACACATCATTCTCTGCAACTTCCGCCACCTCCAACGGGATCCCACCACCAGGCATATCTTCCCCACCCCACCTCTCTCTGCTTGCCATAGGGATCGCACTCTCCGCGACTCCCATGTCCACTCGTCCCTCCCCACTGATGACCCTCCCGGCCCTTATCACTGCAACCGTACTAAATGCTACACCTGTCCCTACACATCCTCCCTCACCACCATTCAGGGCCCCAGATAGCCTCTTCCAGGTGAGGCAGTGCTTCACCTGTGAATCCAAGGGTGTCATTTATTGCATCTGGTGCTCCCGGTGCGGCCTCCTGTACATCGGTGAGACCTGATGTAGATTGGCTGACCGCTTCGTCGAGCACCTTCACTCCATCTGCCGTAAAAGCCAGGACCCCCCCCCCGGTGGCCACCCCCTTCAATTCCACATCCCACTCCCATACTGACGCGTCTATCCTTGGCCTCCTCTGCTGCCACGTTGAGGCCACACGCAGGTTGGAGGAATAATACCTCATATTCCGCCTTGGCAGTCTCCAACCTGACGGCTTCAACATCGATTTCTCTAACTTCTGGTAAGGCCTACCCTCTCCTCTCCCCCTTTTTCCTCCCTCCTTTCCCTCCAATCTTGTCTTCCCTCATTCCTGTGGTTCCCTCCTCCTTCTCTTGTCCTTCCCCCATCCTCATGACCTGCCCATCTATTCCCCACCTCCTTCCCTTTATTCCATGGTCCACTGCCCTCTCCTATGGGATTCCTTCTTCTTCAGCCCGTTGTCTCTTCTACCTATCACCTCTCAGCTTCTTACATCTCCCCCCTCCCCTACCCACTTACCTTCCCCCTCTCACCTGAACTCACCTGTCACCTGCCAGCCTGTTCTCCCACTCCCCCAACCTTCTTATTCTGGTTTCTGCCCCCTTCCATTCCAGTCCTGATGAAGGATCGCAACCCAAAACGTTGACTGTTTATTCCTCTCCATAGATATTGCCTGACCTGCTGAATTCCTCCAGCACTTTCTGTGTGTGTTGCTCCAGATTCCAGCATCTGCAGAATTTCTTGTGTCTAAATAAACCTTCTAACCCAAACGTATAAACCCCAATTGTTTAGAAAAATAATGCAAACACCCTTGTGTATCCCCTTGGTGGCTGTCAACTGTGTGTGTTTATTTATCCTGGCGCTCCTATGCACTGCCAATCCAGAGTTTGCAGTATAGCTGGAACTTTCAATAATGGAGATTGGAGAAGCTCTTGGAGGACAACCACTAACCCTTGAAGCCAAGCATCAGACTGTGGCTCATTGGCATAAATAGAAGCAGTCAGATTTGGTTGACTGGCAAACTGACAATGCATACTGACTTTAGTAATATACAGCAAGTCCCTTTGAAGACCGGTATCTGCAGCTTTATGGCAACAAATTGAAAAACAAAGTGGCTTGCAGGACAGAATTCTGAACCTCTGCAACACCATCCAAGCCTTTGCTGCCATAAAGACATCAGCCATGATGGTGTGCTAATAGAGGCCCTCTCCTTTTCCACATTCAAAAGGTTGACCTGAAACTTCTGCACATTCTCTTGTGCAAGTATGGAGCTGGACTTCATATTACTTGACATTGCACACTAGGTTTCTTCCAGGCTCATCAATCAGCTTCTGCAAGTTGCAGTATGAATCCTCATCTGAGTGGTTTGCTGCAGAACTCCTTCTCCAGGGAGCTGGTACTTACACGGTTCTTGCCTCCTAACCCAGCTGCAGATCACCAGAGCTAAGTGACTCACCACCCTATTTGATTATGCACACTCTCAGCACTTCAGCTAATGTTTGAGAATATTAAATCAAGTGATAGTTTGTCTTCATCTTTACTCTCTTCTCCTTCTTATACTATCCCCTGGCCAGATCGTAGTTCTGGCTTTGGTAGGAGGAAAGGCACAAGGTGGTAGTGCAAGAAGTTAGAAAGTAAAAGAGTTAAGCTTCTACCATCTGCAACTTGTGTCTTAGGAGGTATAGTGGCCCAGAGGGAAGAGGGATGTGTTAAAAAGAGCCATCAAATTCTACAAATTTAGTCTTGCTGATGGCCAAGGTCTCATTAGTAACTGCTCCCATCATGTGAAGCACAGACTGATGCCATAGTGCTACCATGCCTGACCCCAGCAGTTCGTTGCTTCTGCCCACATTATGCATCACCTTGTCCTGCATGAGAGAGAAAAGGGTTTCGGGAGGGTCAGGGATGTGTTTATGTGTTGCAGCACTCTTGACCAATAGCTGGCAGCATGGGCAGGCAGTGAGATGTGGGTGTGAGGCTTGCAGAAGTGCTCAGTCTTTGAAAGTGCAGTGGAGCTTATGAATGTTATGTATGAGTCCTGATTGATGATGATTGTTGATAGCTGAGTATTAGACTGAACTGTGTCTGAGACTGGCAGTGCAAGTGGTAAGCTATGGCATTTGAAGTTGCATCCACTGATGTTCAAGTCAAGTTGAGTTGATTGTCATGTGCACAAGTACAGTGAGGTACAGGTACAATGAAAAATTTGTTTGAAGCAGCACCACAGGCAAGTAGAAACAGGCAATAACACCAAATATAGATTATACATAAAAATATATAATACTGTGAAGAAAAATAAAATACAAAGATACAATCAAAGACAAGTCAATAGTACTGCAAGAGGTTGTCCATAGTGTTCCATTGTTGAGATAGGATTAGGGTGTGCAGGTAGATTCAAGAACCTGATTGTTGTAGGAGAGTAGCTGTTCCTGAACCTGGTGGTGTGGGACTTCAGGTTTCCGTACCTCCTGCCTGACAGTAGCACTGAGAAGAGGGCATGACCTGGATGGCGGGATCTTTGATGATAGATGTCACCTTCTTGAGGCAGCACCTCCTGTAGATGCTGTCAGTGGTGGGAAGGGCTGTGCCTGTGATCGACCGGGATGCGTTCACAACTCTCTGCAGCCTCTTGCGGTCCTGTGCGTTGGAATTGCTGTGATGCAACCAGTCAGGATACTTCCAACAGTGCATCTGTAGAAGTTAGTTTGTGTATTTGCTGATGTGCCAAATCTCCTTAAGCTTCTAAGAAAGCTGGGTTTGAATATTCAATATTCAATTCAATGACTATTGAGTAGACATAAGGTCATTAAACTTTTTGAGGTACTGCAATCAGGTTATAAGGCATAATTAGTGAAATTGAGCACCTCAGTTACCTTCTGTCACCATTCACAGAATCTGGAAGCCAGTGGGCTTGTTTTTCTGTTCCCTGTGGATACATCTCACCACCTTTTATACTTCTTCCAATAAATAATCAAAAAAGCCATAGAACCTTATTTTTCTTATTTTGTACAATTTTTCAAGGTCTGCCAGGCCAAAATATTTACTGCACCTGTTGCGACCACATTTAAATCGTGCAGGCTGTTTTTAATTGTTGCTAACTATCATGTAATTGGGCCCTTTCTCTGGTAATAATCTAACGAATGGCACTATCAGTGTCAGCAGCTCGCAGCGATTGAGTGAATGAGCAAGCAGCATGAAGTTGGGGAGCTTCCTCCATCAGAAGTAATGGAGCTGGATTATTTTTTCTTCCATGGGACAAAGCTGCCTGGTTTAGAGAGTATGCATTATGAGGAGAGACTAAGGGAATCAGGGCTTTACTCTTTGGAGAGAAGGAGGATGAGAGGAGACATGATAGAGGTATACAAAATATTAAGAGGAATAGATAGAGTGGACAGCCAGCGCCTCTTTCCCAGGGCACCAATGCTCAATACAAGAGGGCATGGCTTTAAATTAATGGGTGGGAAGTTCAAGGGAGATATCAGAGGAAGGTTTTTTACCCAGAGAGTGGTTGGGGCATGGAATACGCTGCCTGGGGTGGTGGAGGCAGGTACATTGGTCATATTCAAGAGATTACTAGATAAGCATATGGAGGAATTTAAAATAGAGGGATATGTGGGAGGAAGGAGTTAGTTAGTCTTAGGTGAGGTTTAAAGATTGGCATAACATTGTGGGCCGAAGGCCCTGTATTGTGCAGTACTGTTCTATGTTCTAAGGCTAGCATTTATTAACCAACCATAATTTCCACTGAAAATGAATGGCTGGCTAAGTCATTTCAGAAGGCAGTTAATAGTCAACCATGTTAGTGGCCCTGGAACACCATGTAAGGGTAGCAGATTTCCTTCCCAGAAGAGCTTTAGAAAACCAGATGGATTTTTACAGCAGCCTGGCACTTACATTGTCATCACTGTTTACTTCTTATTCCAGGTTTATTTAACAACTTGAATTTATATCTCCCAGATGCTAAGTGGAATTTGAATTCATATCAATGTATCAATAGTCCAAGAACCCGGATACTGTCATATACTTTGGGGTAACCTTTGATCTATTGGTATATTCTAACCAGAATAATGTCTACAGGGCACAGAGAGCTTCAAAACAAGGATGAGTACTTTATTCTGGTCCAACTGCAAGGTATACTGGCATGTGGGATATAGACATATACATTATGCTCTATAACATGACTTATTAACATAAATACATTTCAAAGATTAGTCCAGTAACTTAAAGCTCTGCAGTATTATTGTGCATAATGATGACAGAATTTAAACCTTTTATGATATTTCTGCCTTCTTCAGGGTATAATCAATGGAACAATATTATGACAAACATGACTTTTTTAAATAATATTTTTATTCTTCCTTTTCATCACCAGAAAAACTTGTGTCTTTGCTACATGCTAATTAATGTACTTCACTCCCTCCTACTAAGGAAACAACTTATAGATAAGTTGCCCGAGAAGTGAGACATGTCATTTGGAAAGTTAAAGTATCCTGTCCCTCCATGTTACCATATTTTGATACCAAAGTAATTTTTGTCTTTTTTTTCTCTCTTTCCATTAGTGTGACTTGCTGGGCATTTCCCATTGCCATGTTATCTGTAACACACAACACAGACGAAGAAACATAATCTGACTCTATCACGTTAACTCATTTGGTCTAACCCTATTAGAGTTATTGCCTTTGTTCTACCCATCCTCCCCCACATTCTTTGCTACTGCAAATTATTTTCTCTATTTCCCAGTTCAGATGAAGGGTCTCGGACCTGAAACGTTAACCCTGCTTCTCTTTCGGCAGATTCTGCCTGATCTGCAGAGTATTTCATATTTCCAGCATTTGCAGTTTTTTGCTGTTTCTTCAGCAACTAATTACTGTTTATGATTAGCTGGAGACCACCTTCCTCATTTAATAGCCTAAAAGCAAATAAAAACTGACAACGTGCAGGGAATTCAGTACCGTCGATAGAGTGAAAGCATGAAAGGGTTGTGAACTGTGATCAAAGGTAATAGATGATCGATTAATATCGATCCCTGTTGCAGCAAGTTGGTCGGATTAAACAAGGAGAGCTGAACCAGATGTAATGGAATATGAAGCTTGTTGCCATGAGCAGAGGAATTTGAATAGTTTCCAAGTAGCTATTTCATGTCGTAAAATTTCATACTTTTGCATATTAATTCATCATTTTGTCCCACGAGTTCCTGCCTTTTATTATATATCCGTAGCATATTGCTCTAGTTTTGTATTCCTTGGTGAAAAATTTAAAATGTGACTTTTAATTGTGGAGTCTTGTCTGAATTTCATAGTCTCTGCATCTTGCATGGCATGTAGTTTTATGAAGTGCTTTCCTCATTGCCATGATGATAGGTGGGCTGCGCACAGATGCCGACAATCAGCATGAGGGTGGTCGTTGTGCTTGTTTAGTAGCATAAGGATGCTTTTTTTGGGGTATTGATGTCACAGGAAGACGTTATTCTCCATGAGTTGCTATGGTTACAGTTGGCACTCGCTGCCCCCAAATGCTGCACTATAGTTGCATGAATGTTTTCCAAATGCCACCAGTTCATAGGAAACTCCATTTGCATTATTATCTCCTATGCAGTATCTCCAATACATTACATGCTCTGTGTAGCTGTGAGATTATTAGTATTTATCACACAATGTTATTCAATAACAACTAAAGAAATATGCAGTTCCCATGATGTTAACAAGGATGTTAAAAAAAGTTATCAAGGACTTTTGAATTTGTAGCATAGATAATAGAGATTTATTTTCAATTGGACCGCCACAATTTGCCCTTAACAGTTCACAGCAATAACCTTGGCAGTGAAGGGGCACTAGGACATGGCATCAGAAAAGAGAGACAACATGTACAGGAGACAGAAAGAGACAAAAGAAAGAGAAGAATGAATGTTGCAGAAAGAGGTGAAATTCAATGGAAGAAAATTGCAAAGGCGATGAGCTGGTAATAGAACGCATGTTTATTAATTGAGAAGAAGGTGGATAAGCCACAGGCACAAGTTGCTTACACTGCTAATGGTCTGCTGCATGGAGTGTTACTTGTTCACACCTACTGATGCACCAATACATCCACACTAGGGAGGAGCTGGTAACCTGCTTTTGCCTGCCCTATCTCAACCACTTTCCCTTGTCCCAATACTGTCCCGGCTCCAATGTATTGATATCAGCTTTGAATGTACTCAGAGAACTTTCACAGCCCTCTGGCTCAGAGAATCTCAAAAATTTACAACCTTCTGAAAGAAGAAACTTCTCAGTCCTGCATGACCAATTCCTCATCTGGAGAATACAATCCCTGGTTTTAAACGCTCCACCCAGAGGAAGCAACTTTTTCACTTCAGCCCTGTCAATCCTCTCAGAATTTTAAATGTTTCAATTAAGTCATCTCTGAATTTTCTAACATCCAGTACAGATCTTCCCCAGGTTACAAACACCTGATTCATGGACACCCCCTACATATAAACAAGCATTTGGGAGACCAATGGAATGGAAGGGAGCAGGTTAGCCAGCAAGCTGCTGCGGAGCAGAAGGCAGCTTCTGCTGGGGGTGGGGGTGGAGCATTTCCGCATGCCTTCTCCCCAACCAATCCCCCTCAACTCCACCCCTCCACCGAGCCGCAACAATCAAGGGCTGGGTGGAGCCGAGCAGAGCTGGGAGCGCTGAGCACACTCGCTCGCTCACTCACTGAGTCAGTGAGGTCAGCTGACAGCCGCACATCCTGCACCTGCTCGCTCTCCTATCACATCGGTTCCTGTTCAGCTCCAACTTATGCACAGTTCGGGTTATGATCGGTTCTCAGGAATCGAATCCTGCCATAGCCTGGCGACTTCCTGTTTGTCCACTCAATCATTACTTTTAAGACGAATCCTAATTTGAGGATTACGTCCCGTGAATCTGCAATTGTACCACCTCATGGAACGATGGAAGTTATTTATTTAGCCCAGCAAGCCTGTGCCAGTGTTTGTCAGGGTAACCCAGCTAATCCTGTTCCTCAGTGCGTTCTCCAGAGTGTAAATGTTTCTCCTTATCTTAAAAAGAGAGAATAATGGCCATTTGATGCCTCACTGGATGTGAGGTGGTGGGAGGGAGATCATCTTCCCTGCTGGTGGGGGGATGAATTATGCAATTCGTGCCAAGAACACTTGGCTGGAGGTTTCTGCAAAAGTCAGCAGAGGTAATACAGTCTCAGCTCCAGATCAGTGCTACAACTGACTTAACATCCTCTTTAGATCAGGAAAGATGCTGCAGTGGCATGTTCATCTTCTTGTTGATTTGTGTATTAATCCATCACTCCGTACTTCTGAGGCAAACTCTAGCATGTCACACCTTGCACCTGCTCACCTTGCCTCGAGATCCACCCATTCCTCTTCCCTGTTCGTGACCACTTATGTTTAGCCCCATCCTTTGGCAATGTGATACACCCTCATACAGTTAGCACCCATTATTCAACACATGCTTTCACTCTTACTCAAGTACCACTTTACTGTCTACATCAGAGGGATACAAGGGAGATGGTCCTTTACCTATCAGCCAACAGACAACTGTTGGGGAGGTGGCCCTGGAGACAACCAAGATAAATGAATGCACACCCACTGGAGATGTGAGCTGTGAGGCTCACAGATTCCTGGTGACAGAACTCCACTCCAGCCACATTGCATCCAACACTCACTTGTTTGGAGTGGTGAAATAACGAACACCTTAAATATTGGTATTGGTATTAGTATTGGTTTATTATTGTCATGTGTACCTAGATACAGCGAAAAACTGTGTTTTGCAAGGAGGATGCAGAATATAGTGTTACAGTTACAGAGAAAGCAGAGTGCAGGCTGACAATAAGGTGCAAGGGCCATGGCGAAGTAGATTGTGAGGTCAAGAGTTCATATTCAATGTACAAGAGGTCTACTTAAGACCTTCATAACAGCGAGATAGAAGCTGTCCTTGAGCCTGGTGGTGCATATTTTCAAGCTTTTGTATCTTCTGCCCGGGGGTGGGGGTGGGGGGGGAGGAGAAGAGAGAATGTCAAGGTTGGGTGGGATCTTTGATAATGTTGGCTGCTTTACCAAGGCAGTGAGAAGTGTAGACAGAGTCCATGGAGGGGAGGCTGGTTTCTGTGATGGACTGAGCTGTGTCCACAACCCTTTCCAGTTTCTTGTGGTCTCGGGCAGATCAGTTGCCATACCAAGCTGTGATGCATCTGGATACAATGTTTTCAGTGGTGCAACTATAAAGATTGGTGAGGGTCAACAGGTACCTGCCAAATTCCCTTAGCCTTCTAAGGAAGTAGAGGCACGGGTGTGCTTTCTTGGCCACACATCTATGTGGTTGAACCAGTACAAGCTATTGGTGATGTTTACACTAAAGAACTTGAAGGTCTCGATCATCTCCACCTCAACACCAGTGATACATACAGGGGCATGTGCTCTGCCCCGCTTCCTGAAATATTGCTTCCTCAAAAGTTCTGATTCATGAGTTTAATCCCCCACATTGATTTGTTGTTCCCCAGCACGTGAAGCAGGAGGGTGGTGTTTCCTGTGTGGATGAAACCACTATCTCTGGCAGTGTTCTGTCATGTAGTTCATGCCTTCCATGCACAATGATGGGTCCAGTATGAAGATAGCTGGGTTTTCTCATGGTGACTCACACAGCACAAACGAGTGGGAGTGGACGGTGCAGACAGAGGCAGCAGCAGAAAGGTCATGATAAAGAACTCATCTCTGCTCTGCTGGAAGCAGGAGGAGCAGCAAGGAGTGTGTGAAGGGCAATGTCTCAGACTCACTGTTGCACTTTTGTGGAGACACTGGAAGAGCTTGCCTCAGTCATGAAGGCCATTATGTTGCAGACCTTCTTGATGATGTTTAAGCCATGGTACAGGTGGCCATACCCACAAGGAGTGGCAACGTGAATGTGGGCCCTGACAAGTGCTTGGATGCTGACTGCCACCTTTACATACTAACCTTGATCATTCAGTGACCCACTGACTGCTACCAAAGTGCAGAGTAGTTCATTGCCTGCAGGGAAATGTGGGAAGACGATGAGAGAAATGATAATGTCAGTAACCACAGGAGCATGACTTTAAAACTTTATTAAAAAAGCTTTATTTATACAGCACGGTAACAGGCCCTTCTGGCCCAATGATTCCGCGCCGCCCATTTAAACCCATGTTAATCTACCCTTATGTCTTTGGAATGTGCGAGGAAACCAAAGCACCCGAAGGAAACCCACGCAGAGACGAGGAGAACGTACGAACTCCTTACAGGCAGCGACGGGAATTGAACCCCGATCGCTGGCGCTGTAATAGTGTCGCGCTAACCACTGTGCTATCGTGCCACCGCTGATCAGGATGCTTCCACTTCTTATCCACTGCTCCTCCCCAGTGGTAACTCCACAGGCTGCCCAGTGACCTATTGGCTGAGCTTGTCTTCGCCCAGACACAAGGTTCTTGGGCTCCAACATCCACAGGCTGTTGGACATTCTGAAGGTGGCTCTGAGCAGTTTCCCTCCACTTTTGTTGAAGCTACAGGGGTTGCACCATGCCAAAGTTGTTGGCAAAAAGAGTAAAGAGTCACATTAGCAGCAGTGTATATGTATGGGTCATTAATATAATACCAGAGTGCTAAGTTTCTGCAGTTTGTACATAACCCAATAGTTTTTTTTGACAACATTTTCTGGTCTGCAGTAATAATGTTACCTAAACAGCAAGTGGCCTTAAAGGGTGCTTCTTCTGACTTCCTCTTGCTCTTCCTACTTCTGCAAAGAGGCTATGTCTTTTCTGGCATGTGTCTCCCTTCCCTCGTTGGTCCACAGTGTTGTGGAGAGTACGGCAGATCACCGCTACCAAGTTCAGGTTGAAGGACTCCCTCAGAACGGACAAGGCACCTGCACTTTGCATTTTCAGAGTTCTGATACCTTACTCAGCAGCTTTCAAGGTGAGCAGATGGAGGTGGTGCTGTGGTGCAGTTAGTGGTGCTGCTGCTCACAGCTCCAGCAACCTAGGTTCAGTCCTGACCTCTGGTGCTGACTAGGTGGCGTTTGCATGTTCTCCCTGTGACCATATGCGTTCCCCCCTGGGTACTGTGGTTTCCTCCCACTTTCCAAAGATGTGCTGGGTGATAGGTTAATTGGCCACTGTATATTTCCCCCTAGTGTGCAGGAGAGTAATAAGGCCTGGGGAATTGATAGGAATGTGGGGAAATACAACAAGATCACTGTAGATGGGTGCTTAATGGTCAGCACGTACTTGGTGGGCTGAAGGGCCTGTTTCCATGCTGTATGACTCAATGACTCTGATCTATTCATTCTGATTGGCCTCATCAGGGGTGTTATCAATGTCACCAGAGGTGGTAGTGGAGGCAAATACAAAAGAGGCATTTAAGAGGCTCCTAGATAGGTACATGAATATGCAGGGAATAGAGGGATATGAACATTGTGTGGGTAGAAGGGATTAGTTTAGTTAGACAATTAATTACTAGTTTAATTAGTTTGGCACAACATTGTGGGCTGAAGGGCCTGTTCCTATGCCATACAGTTCTATGTTCTATGTAGAGACATCCACCAGGTCGAGCAGGAAGCAGGTCTCCTGCAGGAGACTACAATGACCTGCCACTACCTGGATATGATAGTTTGAGCCTCCTCAGGCACTGATATTTGACATGTTTAGGAAGCTAAGTCACTGCCTGTAGACCCTGTCTGCTGTGTATGACCTTGTGGGAACTGCACCCCTGGACTGAGCTCCTATGGAGGAGGGACAGGAACAGCCTGCTGATATTCCTGTAGCTCCTGTGGTTGTCCTCTCTACTCATCTTCTGATTCCCATGGGTGAGTCTCCATGGAGACCTGCTAACTGCGGGAAAAAATGGACAGATCCTGAAGATTCCAAACTGAACATAAAGTTAGCAAAGGTAGCACTAACCTTTTCTTCATAATTTGTAAGGAACCAAAACAACTCTTGTGAAAAAGGCATTGGGCAGAATCAGTCTGAATATCTCTAGTAAGGCTGAAATATTGACTGTCAGATTAAGCTGTCAATAAGAGACACAAGAGACTGTAGATGCTGGAATCTGGAGCAACAAACAATCTGCTGGAGGAACTCAGTGAGTCGAGCAGAATCTGTGGGAGGAAAGAAACTGTCAACGTTTTGGGTCAAAACCCTGCACCATTAACTCAGGCTGTGACCATTACTGCTCTACTCCAATCAAGGGGGCATGAGATCATTCCATAAAAACTATGTACCTTCCTTTAAAATGAAAACCCACTGTTAAACTTGCTCCTGATGATGCATTACATATTTAAATTGATATTCTTCCTCTCCTGGGGGCATTTTTTGAACATTGCTAGTGCATTCAGGTTATATCTGGAAGTTGTGGGTTTGTATTTTTGGAAGTTAAACAACAACCCACTCAAAACTCACCTCCTCTCAGTGGTTGGAATCTCCTTCATGTTGAGCCGGTGCTTTCTCTCTATTTGAGTATGTGGAATACCTTTTCTTTTTCACAAACAGTTTGACCATCAAATTAAAAATGTGCCTTCTCTGGCAACTTGTATCTATAATACCAAATTAAGCTCTTTTGGAATCTCTCTCAGAACTGAACAGAACATTTTTTTTACAATTTCCAAATTAGTTAATTTTATTCATTGGCTCCTTCTCAGTATTTCCTGCCTGTTTCTGGGTCTGTTTACATTCTTATATGAATTTGCGTCCATTAAAATAGTTTAAATTATTACTAACCAAAGATCTTTAGGTCTTGAACTGAATTATTGATGAGCATTGTGGAACTAAAGTCAGGAGACATGCAGACATTTCCTAACTCTATTTAGTGGGTTGACTCTATTAATTAAGTATCATTCATCTGGGACATTGGAGCCAACTGTCTGGACATTTACTGCCAGACATTTTGGGTGGGGGTTTTGGAAAACAGGGAAGAAAATGGTACAGAGATTTGTTTTGCTGGATCTCTACCCAATCATCTTCCTGACTGATGTTCTGATTTAATTTCCAGCCAGTGCCCAAAGTGCCCCACTCTATAATATGTAGGTGTGCTCGAAATGAGGCAAGAAGGACACAGTGATCTCATCCTTACCATGCCTCAATTCAGAGTCTAGACCAGGACCAGGACCAGGACCAGGACAAAACTAAACCCCAGCGCATCAAGGGGTAAGCTAAAGAACAAGCCAATTTAAAGGGTGGGCGTTGTCAATGAATTTATTAAAAATTATCTCTCTGTTGATTTGTTCTTATTTCTCCTGAGTTGCAACAACTTCACCATTTAACTTTGTGCCTTTAATGATGAGGCTTTGATTTCTTTTCTCCCACCATCATTCTACAGAAGCCTCAATGAACTTTTCTGTTGCAAATATCATGGAGGAAGAGGAGGAATATTTAGAGAGATATTTAGCAGGTGGATTATCAAGTACATAGCCTCCACCCTGATACCCTCTAAAACACACAGAATGAAGTAATCCACATGCTGTGATTGTTGTGTTTCATAAGGTGAACCATGCGCTGCAATCTAAACTAAATACAGCCTATTTACTACAGGCTATACTGTGGCCATGTCTTGACCAGGATATCAGAAACAGCATCCAGTCAGCTGTGCATGAATGCAGAAAGCAGGTGACAAACTGTTTATCACATTTTGGGTGGGGGTTTTGGAAAACAGGGAAGAAAATGGTACCCAATAAGTGACAAGCTGGGTCACTGACCTCCTTATGGACAAGCTGTGGCAATATGATAGGAGACTGCTCTTTAACCGACTGCCTGAAGTTCAAGTTTATTGTCATAGACATATATACCCAGGGTATAAATGCCATGAAAATTTGCTTTTTGCAGCAGCAGCACTGTGCATTACAGACATGAAAACATAAATTACATAAACCTAAGTTAACGTAAATTATGCATAACTTACTCGATGAAATAAACAAAAACAAATATAATAACATCAGTGCAAGTTGAGGGAAATATAGTCAGAGGTAGAATTAGGGATTTTCAGGTCAGTTCAAGAACCTGATGGCAACAGGGAAGAAGCTGTTGTTGAACCTTGAGGTGTGGGTCTTCGGGCTCCTGTACCTCAGAATGGCAGCAATAAGAAGAGGGCATGGCCTGGATGGTGGGGGTCCTTGATGATGGATGTCGCCTTCCTGATACATTGCCTCTTGTAGATGTCCTCGATGGTGGGGAGATCTGTACCCTTGATGGGATTGGTTGAGTCCACCACTCTCCACAGTCTCTTGCGTTCCCGTGCATTGGAGTTTCCATACCAGGCCGTGATGCAACCAGTCAGAATGAATTCCACTGTACATCTGCAGAAGTTTGTCAGAGTTTTCAATGACATGCTGGATCTCCTTAAACTTCTAAGAATGTAGAGGCACTGGCATGCCTTCTTCATAGTTGCATCAATGTGCAGGGCCTAGGATAATCACAGGAAGTCACAGGATGCACACTTGAGTAAGTTCATTGTCACCACCATTAGGAAAATATTCCAGGCTTTGTGGCCACAGAACTACACCCAGGAACACCCATCTTTCAGATACTGTGTACATCACATAGGGACCAGAAAGGCATCTGATGTGTGTTTACAGGTTTTGGCTCCCGATTGTGCACAGCAGCACCTTGGTAAGGGTTCCCCCCACCAGATCACATTGTCAATGTGCATTGGTGGTTAGGTGCCAATTTTTAGATGCTCAGTGCTGCATTTGTGCTCTCTCAGCCCAGCACAGTAAAACAAGTGGAAGCTCACCAATCACTAACTAAGTGTCAAGTAGCAATCATAGAAAATACGGAATCATCATTCTGAGATCACCACGCTGGCCATGGGAAGCAGTCATCTTTATTTCCTACTCATCCACCTGAGGGTGTTGATAATGACAGGATTACAACACGGCACCTTAGTACTTCAAGGTTATCACAGAGAAGATCATCAGCCACTCACAGGTTAGTCACTGATTGACTTTTATTGACTGTTGATACAATTTTACAGGTATGTTGGGCACTTCTGAGTTACAGAAGGGCTTCTCCTGCCTTTATAATTCCTGTACAAACCAGATGCTCCCACACCTGAACATGACTTGGAGAAGAATATGAATGGGAGAATGAGCAGAGGGCGAGATAAGGTGGTCAAGCTGGTGAAGAAAGGACGGGGGCGGAGGGGAAGGTGGAAGAGGAGGAGAAGGGGGAATCTCAGCAAAAGACCACATCTAGCTGAACAAGCCATTCAGAAAGCCATTCACTCACCTGAACCTAAAATAAGAAATAGTCCACATTTGAATAAAGGCATCAGAGCTAGTTGCTGTTAAGGTGAGCATGACAATAAGCTTCAGTTTTTTGGGCTTCTTCCAGGCTAGATACTGAGATATTGCAACATCACATTGCATCCTTAATGTTGTGTAAGAGCGATTACCTTTTTATATTCATTTTATATTCATTCAAAGGATGTGGGCTTTGAGGCTGAGCCAGCGTTTTATGGCCTGTCTCTAAATGCCCTTGAGAAGGGAGGGAGTGAGCTGCCTTCTAGAACAGCTGCAGACCTTGAGGTGTGGGTATTAGGCTGTTAGGGAGAGAGCGCCAGGATTTTGACACAGCGACAGTGAAGGAATGGCAATATATTTCCAAGTTGGGATGATGTGTGGCTTGGAGAGCAACTCCCAGGTGGTGGTCCTATGCTTTTGCTGCTCCCATCCTTCTACCTGGTAGAAGTCGTGGGTTTGGAAGCTGCTGTCTAAGGAGTCTTGATGAGTTGCTGCAGTGCTGATGTTTCTATTCAAGCAGAACTGATTAATTAATTCAGTCTTGCCAGAGGACAGACAGTTGGCAGGTCAGAAGATTGGACAGAATACAAAAATCATGAACAAATGACTGATGGATTAATAAAGAAGGTAAAATTAAAGCTAGAAAGAATATCAGTAAGAGTTTCCATAGGTATTTCAAAAAGGAGTTAACAAAATGAGCATGACCTATAGACAATGAGTAATGGAAAACAGGGAGATGGCATATGACTGAACAAGTATTTTGCATTAATCTTCACTAAAACCATTATTAGTAAATCCCAGAAATAACTGTGAATTTGGAATTGAAAAGGAGGGAAAAACTCAGAAAAGCTAAAACCACTGGTGAATTAGTACTGAGTAAATTGTTGGCGCTGTAGATTGGGAAGTATCCAGGAGCTGATGGACATCAATCTTCATCACTGAAAGAATGGTTAGTGAGAAGTAATGAGTGGTGTTCTAGGGCCTCAACCTTTCACAATTTATGTAAATGATGTGGAAGAAGGCACCAAATGTGTGGTTGCTAGGTTTGCTGATGACACAAAGGAAAGTTAGTTGTAAATAAGTTAAATAAGTACGCAAAGATCTGGCAAATGGAGCATAATATTAGAAAATGTTCAACCTGGCAGGAAAACTAAAGAAAAAGAACATTATTAAAATGGTGAGAGATTACAGAGCTCTGAGATGCAGAGGGATCACTAGAATGATCTTGCCTTTTGCAGATCATCCTAGTGTATGATCTGCAAAAGGCAAGAATTCAGGTACAACAAGAAAGGAGGAAAGCTAACAGAATGTTATTGATTATTGCAAAGAGAACTAAATACAAAAGCAGGGAGATTGTGCTTCAGTTATATGGGGCAATGGTGAGACCTCATCTGCAGTACCCTGTATAGTATAGGTTTGCTCATTTAACATGTTATGCACTGGAAGAAGTTCAGGGAGGGTTTATTAGCTTAATACCCAAAATAGATAGGTTGTCTGATGAGGAAAGGTTAGACAGGCTAGCTTTGTATCAACTGGAGACTAGAAGAGTGGAAGTCGGCATATGAAATAAGTATGATCTGGGGGGTCTTGACAGGTTAGATGTGGAGATGATGTTTCCTCTTGTAAGGTAATCTAGAACTAGAAATGATAATTGAAAAATAAGAGTTTTCTCATTTAAGACAGTGAGAGTCATGAGTCTTTGGAACTTCCTTTGTCAAAGGATGGTGGAAGCCGAATTTTGAATGTTTTTAAGATAAAGGTAGAAAGGTAAATAAAAGCATCAGAGCTAGTTGCTGTTAAGGTGACCATGACAATAAGCTTCAGTTTTTTGGTCTTCTTCCAGGCTAGATACTGAGATATTGCAACATCACATTGCTTCCCTATTGTTGTGTAAGATAAAAGGTTACCATGGGTTGATGGGAATGCAGTGTTGAAGTTGGCCACGATCTTGTTGACTTGCGAAGCAGACTTAAGGGTCTGAGTATCCTATTCCTCTCCTAATGTACTAGGGATGTAGGCTTCCCTGTGTTGCCAAGTGACTTTGGCTGCATATGCAGTGCTTTGTGAGTGCCACATATGAAATCTGAAATGCAAATCAGATGAACAGAATTATAATCCTTCCAAATTCAGCTGATGTGTTACCACATACAAAGCATCATGTAGGTTCATGTTCAATTTAAACCAGCTTCCATGATGCCTTCATTCTTTGCCTTGGAGTTAGTGAAGTATAGGTTCACTAGATTGATTCAAAGAATGAGACCATTGTCCTGTGAGCAAAGAATGAGGAAGATTGACATATAGTCATTGTTGTTTAGGTGAAAGAGAGATGATCTTATTCAGACAAACAAGATGCTGAGAGAGATTGACAGGGTAGATGCCAAGAGGCTGTTTCCTCTGGTTGAAAAGTCTTAGGATAAGCTGAGGGTCAGTTAGGACTGAGATGACGAGAAATTTCTTTAAGCAACGAAGTTTAAATCATTGGTATTCTCTACTACAAAGGCTGTGGATGCTCAGTTAGGTACATTTTTTCAAGGCTCAGATGAATCAAGATATTAAGGTGAGCATAGGATATGGGGAATGAGGCATAGGATTGGCCATGATGTTATTGAATGATGGAACAGGCTGAAGGGATTATGTGACTTTCTCCAGTGACTATTTCTTAAGTCAGCAACCCACTTTGCTATTTACATTTGAGCCAATACGTTCAACCAAAGAGTGGCTACAGAACAATTGACAGCATGAGCTCGTGACTCTAATGGGCAACTCATACACAGGTACACAGAATGGAGTCAATGGAAGCAACAATCCCAAGAAAAGGAGATGGAATGGATGGCTGAAACAAAGCTTCTGCTGCCTATGCTGTCCTAGTAGCCTGCTGAGCAATCTTGCCATCATGAGTGGACAACAACTGCCACAAGCTACTCAATGAGCAGCTGTAAAGCAAAGCAAACAGCCAAAGGCAATTACAATGTTCACAATCTCTGTCCCAGTGCTTCTTTGCAATGCTGCTCTCAGTCAATGAATTTCAGATGGAATGGCCATTCAAACTTGAAGGCCTGGCCGTAGACTGTACCATCTCAGTTTGGGTAGCACGCACAAACTGTTGAAAAGGCAGTGGTGGAATCATGACTGGTGTCATCCTGAGGGAGGTCAGCTGATTTGAGCTCCGTGGAGCTACTACCACACCACCAGGATGGTGCCTTGGCAGTGTAAGTAGTCTTTTGGTGGGCAGGTTCCTCGACTCTCGAGACCCTGCAAACCTCCTTACATGTTGTAATTCACAGCCTTGATGATAAAAGTCTGAATCTACATGGTGGCATTCAGGTTAAAGTGTCTTCACTATCTCTTTCATCTCTGCCTCTTGGGCATCAGCTCTATCAAAAGACCTTACTTAGGTTCAACTTTTACACATAATGGTTAAGTTTTGCAAAACAGCTAACCAGCTAAACAGCTAAACGGCAAAACAGCAAAACAGCTAAAGTGGGCATTGGGCCCACTTTACACTTCTACCTCTCATATATTAAATACCATAAATATGTTTTCCTGTTAAGATCCCAAACTTCAAACATGACATGCTTCGAATCTTATTTTGGTATGGTTGGTCCTAATTCTCCTTTGAGTTCCAATGAATTTAACAATCCATCTCTTCTTTCTATCTCCGCTATGTCTGCAGTCATTGACAAAACAACAGATCACAATGTGTTTGCTGCCACAGTCTCTCCCTGCACATTGCATTCACTGATATATAACATGGTGCAATGTTTCTTTATTAATGCAAACACATAGTTCACTAATGGTGATGATCTCAGGAGCAGGATGATTGCATTTTACTGAAACAAACCAGCTATTTATAGCAGATCTATTCTCATTCTGCTTTATTCAACTTTTGAAAAAAGAGGGAAAATAAACCCAAAGCAAAGGGACACCAGCCAATGAAACATTCAAACAAATCCAAGCAAATGCAAATACAACTGAATCCTGAAAAGAAATGCAAAAACTGTGTGTAACCACTCGGCGGCATACATAAATAAAAGATGAGGAACCTAAGATTTCAAAGCTGCATTGTAAGACTTATATAAGTTACTTTACTTTTAAATAAGTAGTATTGCATATGCCTGAAACCATATTTCAAATTTATGGTCTCATTGGGAGCTGCCACATATTTGCCTTTGGCACCTAGGTTGCTTTATGTAGACTCTCATGTGGGAATCTCTTTGTGTCCTTTATCTTTTTTCTATAATGTGTCTCTCACACTAATATCTTTGGATGGCTACCCAAGTAACAAGAAATACTTAAAATATATCATATAAGTCAAAACTCAAAGTTGGCAGATCTGCCTTAATGCTCGAATCTGCAGACTTTCTTTGGGTAAGCAATGGTTCAAATATATTGCAAATACCAATTGGAGAGCACATTTTGAGAGCAATCATTACATCATGTAATTTGGGTTAAACCAGTTTCTTTTAATCAATTTTCAATCAGGCATTTGACAGGTTCTGTGCATTTACAAGAATGAAATATCAGAAAAGCAGTAACAGAAATATCACTCATTCCCACCTGCTTCTTGATCCTATCTAGAAATCAGCTAGCACTGAGTAGATTGGTTGCATAATCACAGTGATTGTGTCCTGACTCAAGCCAAGATTCAATCACTGGGATATCCAGAGCACCAAGCAATTTTGTTCGATGCTGAAGATGAATGCTTAACTTAAGCTTCACTGCAGCATGTTATCTGAACTAGTAATTGGCAATTTAAAGAAAAGCAGCTTCTCTTGCAATCGTTTGTTTCATGGATTATTACCAGGAAAGATACTTCACATAATTTGGAATCTCACATGATAACTCATGTGCAACTACAATTACAAATGTAGTCATGAACAACTAATAACTAGCTTTGATGTAATTAGCCTAAAGTGATGTAACTGTCAGAATGTATGGAAATAAATTTGTTTGAAGTTTGTTCAAGCACAAAATAGTAATATTTTGTGAACGTATCTACCAGCGATTCAAACTATGTCCAAAGTAGGAGGTTTGAATGGGGACTGTGGTGGAGGTCTTTCAGTATTTGTTCAGTTCCTTTGAATACAATTTGTTATTGAGGTCATACATTTGGCAATCAAGAAACTCTCCATCTAAAAATTGCATTGCAGTACGTATATGAAATATATACATATACATCAGACACAGAAGACAAAATCTTAAGTATACACATTATTAATTTGGTGCTTATTTTTCATACCACATACATCACAGGAAGGATAGCACAAAACCAGATACAATACAATTTATCTCAGTATATGGAATCTTTGTCCACTTTATAAACAGGATTAACTATTTGTCACCATTTCCATTCCTTTGAAAGGTAAGCATCTGCTGCATTTATCAGCAACTTGCAAGAGCTTAAGTAAGCCCCTAACATTGTAACATGTTGCTGTTGTGAGTATAATACTTGAGATCTCCGACTCCTTCATTGTGTAAAGTCCAAGAGGATGAATTTTGTCAAATACTTTGACTATTAAAGAGATAAAGAGGTGCCCAGGACGGGGTCTGAAGCAAAAATGCTGGAGGAGATAGCATTTGGCTTATTTATCACCTCACTGCCACTTAAACACATTTGCTGGTGCTCATCTAAAAAGAGGCTGCATGGCATTTGATGGTAAATGCTTCAATTAATCACCTGACAGTGGCCGACTGTTTGGTTGCAGATATGGTGTTGACGTTGATTTCACATTCCACGAAGGGATACTCATCACTTACAGAAAGTATCACCATTTCGTGGTTGCCGCTAATGAAGATCTGAAGGGGACATTGGAAGGCTTTCTGGAACAAGGTTTCACCAGCATTACACCAACGTTTATTCTAGAAATCTATAAAAGAATTAAGTTATCAAGAGCCATTGCAGTGCTAGTCCAGCCTATTGAACGTCATACATGTGTCACAGATAGACAGGGAAAGCTTGGTCATTGGCATCTATGGGGACCTTCTCCATCTGAATAGGAATGGGAAGGAGGCATGATAGCCCTGGCAAGACTATTTCTGCTTTCATGGTTAACCTAGACTTCTTTCTGGCCCTGTGACTACTGGATATCCCTCCTTCTCTGCACCTTCTCCACCAGTACCTTGTTTGAGTACTGATGCACCTTCTTCCTTTGCCCTGGGTCATTCTACAAAGTGCTACAGTGTGCCAGCCAAATCCTCAGCTCCAACACAATTGGGAGTAAGGAGCCCATATAAATATGACAGAAGGAATTAGTCTGATCAATCCTTTAATGCCAAGCCCGCAATGATTTGTTACCGTTTCAAGGCAAGTTCAAATTATGACAATCTGGACCAAAAATATTTTTTGAACCTGGACTTTCACAAGGGCTACAATATTATTATCGTACCTATTTGGCACCTGTTTTCACCCTTTGATCAAAATAACTCCCCAGGCAAATGCACAGTAGTACCTATTTAATCTCACATGGAATTTATAAGCATGCATGTTCATACTCCTAACCCAACAAGACCAACCTTCTTGAGACTTTGAGGAGAGGGACAGGTAGGATCATAATTTAGCTCAGTTGGCATTCATTTAATGAATGATCTAAAAACCTGCAATAAACGCACATTACCTTCTCTCCAGAATCCATTACATATCTTAAGGATTCAAAATAATACCAGAGAACAAGAAAATTCCAACCAAATTTACCAGAAACATTGTTTATGAATTAACTGGATTTTAACCTTAGTAACCATAGTAACTTAGTAACCTAACCGTTCAGAAAATGTATGAACAGTGCTTTGCAGATGCTTTAACCAAACCCTAATTAAATCAGTACCAAAGTAAAAAGCACTGAATGGGTGGAATAATTTGAACTGGACTCATGACCTGTTTCTCAGGCACATGATATGGTGAATAATATCCCTTTCACTGTAGGGTTCTCTCTTTCTAGATTCACTGAGCACTTATGTATTTAAGACAGAGGTCTGTGAACATCTCCGCATCAGAACCTAAGTTGCTTAGTTAATTTATCAATAAAATGGGGAATTGAAATTGAGAAGTAACTCCGATTTGAGTCTCAAGAACCAAGCCTGAAGTCAAATCGAGTAAGATTGATTCCCCAACTGCAGCAAGCACTTCACTGGCATTGCCTGCTGAAACTAATAACAAAATCAATTAGACCTTTCAGAGATGAAGCTAGGAAGTTGGACTGGAAAGTCTTTTTCTGTGCTGAAAAATTGGATGACATTAATAAGAAAGAAGCTTTAAATTCCATGGTCAAGAGGTTTAAACAGTACATCCAGTAGCTTATATTAGACAATGTCAAGATTTGAATCAAGAACTGGATAATGTTTGTTTAAATGTGACTACATAATGGTTCATACAAAACAAGACACCAAAAATGTGTTTTACCTCCCCAGAACTAAAGGCCTTGATAGCCTCAGCAGCACTTGAAAAAAAATACATTAAACCCAAAATTTAAACAGAAAATGCCAGAAATACTCAGCAGGTCAGGCAGTGCCTATGGAGAAAGAAACAGTTAATGCTTTGGGTTGATGAACTCACATCAGTTCTGGAGTTCACTCTCATCTTTCCACATCTGCTTTAAGACTCACCTTATAATCCAACACTTTTTAAAAGCTTTTGTTCATGATAAAATGATTTCATAAATTCTTTAAACAAATGATCTGTCTATTTTATTACTGTTTGTGAAACTTCAATTTGTGGGAATTGGATGCCGTTTCTTACATTGGTGGAGTGACTACTACTTAAAAAAGTAATTGACATTGCAGAACTTTGGGAAGTTCTGACTTTGTGTAAGTGCTCCTCCTTTATTTGCCACAATGCCTGAGACAGTTGAAAGGTTTCTACAGAAGTTGCTTGTGCGTTTTCTGCTGAAGGCCCCAGCTAATGAATGGCATTAGATCTCCGATCTACAGCCTGATGCCAAGCACTGAGTGCAGCTTCTGCAGTGTTCGTCAGTATCCTGCTGCTCTGCGGAGTTAGGCTACTTCAGTCAGCACCTGCAGAGAGGGGCTATTGGACTTGAGGGAAAACCTGGTGGAGGACAGAGGAAGCCATTTGGCCCACTGTGGGTGGGTTGTAACTTGGACACAAATAGGGTGCCAGCCCCATCAATATTACCAAAGCTTACACCCTGCTCCTCGCATTTCCACAGAAATAACCTGTATTTCCCAGCTCTACCTCCGCACTCTCAAGTTGCACACACCCAGTTCAGGTGCATTTCACCAGGACCCGGATACTTGGCATCTGCAGTTCACCAGGTCCATTTAAAGTGGCATCAGCATATTTACTCTGTTCAAGTGGCAACCTGCTCACTCCACCTGTTGGTTGCCCTAAAGTTAAATCTGCCCCTCGGCTCTCTACAGGCCCTTTGTCTCAGGAATCCTTCATCGATCCATTGATCTTGTTTTCATGAGGCATTGTTGACCCGAGTGAGTCAGGTAGTTCACAGGTACTGGTTGTAGGGTGTGCGGGGAGACCCTAAGGATGATCTTTGTGGAGAAATGCCTTGGGATATGAGGAGGGGAAGAGCTTTAGGTAGGATTAGTACTGGAACAGCAAAGATCAGGCTAGGGCATCATGGAATGGGCTTGTGATTGGCTGCAGGGTCGGGGGGTGGTGAGTTTGGGGTGTCAAGGTCATTATCTATCAGACAGAGTTGATTGAGGTCCAGATAGAGTAAGAGCTGATAGACATGGTCAGGGTCCCTACAAAGCTGGAGTACAATGGGGAGAGCTCAAGGAAAAGCCAGAGCAAGTGGTGAATTCCTGACAACATGTATCTGCCTTCTGCCAATATTAAGGACCTGACTCTACAAGCAGGAACCTGCTCAGGAAGGTTCCCTTTAAGAAATGCCAAAGCAGTCGCAGGTTTAACACAAAAACCTGATTCTGCATCAGTGGCACTGTGCTCTCCACATATCACACAGGCATGACTGAATTTCTCAGAAGTGATGTTGAAACCTGCATTCTTGCAATGTACATGTTGCACACGTTCAGCTGCCTCTGGATGTCAGTGTGTTGTAAACATTGCACAACATGACAGAATCTCTAGGCCGTTATCTGGTCTCTATCTTCCAGAGAGCGTACTCCAGCCCTCCACCTTTCTCTTCCTCTTTCCCAGAGAGAAAATGTTTTCACCAAACCTTATTAGTGGCACTTTCTCAGGATTGCCTTTGAACAATGTTCACCCCATCTGAGGAACTGTGGAGACACCTTCAGCTGAATAGATATAAGCTGAGATAAGCAGATACTAGTTGGCCTTCTGCAGGATATTAGGCTTGAGACAACTTTCCTATGCTCTCTCCCTCAAGCCAGTTATCTTAAGGATGCTCAGCTCCTTTCCTTGAGGTGTAAAGAATTCTGCTTGGGATAATAATAAGAAATGCACAAGGGTAATGCTTGTCGTACATCTCTTTTGATTTTCATTTCCATTGGCACGGAATCCTCAGTAACAATTTAGTAGATAATGGATCAGTATTAGAGATACACAATTTGAGCATTTCACTGCTGATGTGCTGTGGATCACGGACAGTTGCATCATTTTATAGCACCAGTGGCTTTGGTAGCTCAGTAAGAAACAAATTATTTAGCTTATTTCAAGAATCTCTTGTAATTTCAGGCCTGACCATCGTTACAGCTTGCTGAGTGTGCAGTTATCCGACTACCCAATATACTATCCCTCAAAAGTGGCATGCCCTCATGCCCTCAAACATATGGATTAGGAATTGAATTATGCAGAACTTTCTGCTCTCTTGTGATGGAAGTCCCAGAATCTCCAGAACTCTTCACCCCCCACCACCCCCCTTTTATTTTTAAAACATCCCGTGTCAATTCCCCAGTTTCTAGTGCTAGGCTTTACAATCTTTACTGTCTTACTGTGAGATCTAAAAACAGAGCATTTAAACATTATAATTTAGTTGTTTGTGAGATCGTGATGGGTGTAAATTGCCTGCTAGTTTTCCATCAATGTAACAATGGCAACACATCGAGAAACTATCTCACTGGTGATAAAGCAACTTAGGATGGATTTGCATTTGTGATAGGAACCAAATAAATGCAAGCTCTGAACTTGTTCTTTTCTGCTTCTAAAATAGTAAAAGATGTGAAGACTGGCACTAGGAGCTGGAGAATTGTCACAGGTCATTTTCCAAAACAAAGGAGTAAAGTGTTGACACTAATCTTTTACACAGAGAGTGGTGGGTGCATGGAATGCACTGCTGGCAGAGGTTGTGGGGGCAGATACATTGGGGACAGTTAAGACTCTTAGATAGCCACATGAATAATAGAGAAATGGGGGGGTATGTGGGAGAGAAGGGTTAGATAGATCTTAGAGCAGGATAAAATGTTGGCAACAACATCGTGGGCTGAAGGGCCTGTACTGTGCTGTAATATTCTATGTTCTATGTTCTATTGTGGAGATCCTGGGTTCTTCCGTGAGAAAAGGACAAAAGGTCCTGTAAAATTTGATTCTTAATCCATATGTTTGTGTGTATGTGTGCAGTTCTGCAAATGGTCTGTCAGATTCAGGGGCTTGCTTAAATCCATATGGTGCTTGCTTAAATCCATATGGTGATGCCAATTTTTGAAGTATGGGAAGCCAATGGAAGTGGTGGGAAGCCCAAAGAATTTTCTTGGTGTTTTTGAAAGTTTGTTGATCAAGGGCAATAGGAAATCTGGTGGGTTCTTCACGTGCACGTTATCCCAGTAGATTAAAAGGGATGGAGTGTGCTGGGGGGAGTGAGGGGAGAGTGGGCTGGAGGGAGCCTTTACAAGGAAAGGTTCCAGAAGAGCATGCAGCAACAATAAGTGCTCTGTGGACCCAGGAGAAACATTAATGTAACCATCCCTATTTGACACCACAAATAGGCTGCTCGATGCCAAGTACCAATAAGAAGAGTGTTCTCTACCCAGTGATACTTTCAAAATGCATTGTGGTCTTTGACTTCCTAAAATCCAGTTTGCTGAGGTAATGAAGGCCTGTGGTGGTGGGATAATCCATTTCACAACACACATAAAAAAAGAGACACCAAAACATCAATGGGAATGAGCCAGTGAGTCCCACTGCCAGCTGTACCCATCCGATATTGTCTATAGATCCAGTCCAACATCCCTGATGCATGAATGATGCCTGAATAATAAAACATTTTCTGTGTAAGAGTCCACTTTACAGCAACAATAGCTTACAGACAAAGAGAATCCTTCTCTCCCTGAGGTATTTCTGTTTCAAAGAACGTGCTCTGCTTACAGTACCAGTTCCGGCCTCTCTGCCAGCTTCAGAGCCTCATGCATTCCTGCAGCAGAGAGTTTGCGGTTAATGTTCCTATACCTGCACCTCAGTAGATTGTGATAGGTTGTCCGCAGGTCCCTGTTGAATAACGCATATATAAAAGGATTTAGCAGTGAATTTGCATATCCAAACCACAAGATCGTTCTTTCCAACCAAAATGGTATACAGCTGCACTTGGTGCCACAGATAAAGGGTCTTGCTGTAGAAAGTATGAAAAATGGTAACCAACACACAGTGAACGCTCCGACTACAATGCCAAGAGTGGTCGCGGCTTTCTGCTCCCTTTTGAAGATTGACATGTTCTTACGCTCATTTTTGAGAAGGCGGGTGAAGTTGGTACATTCCTCTGACTCTTTGTGTGGCTTAACCCCTCTTTGATCTGCCTCAATCATGTTCATATCATCAGGCCGAGGGAATCCAGTGAAGGTGTGTTTGGCTGCACTCTTCTTGGCAGCCTTGAAAATCTGGTGATACATGAGAAGCATCACTGACATGGGGATATAGAATGCCACTGCCGTAGAATAAATGGTGTAACCGAAGTCTTGGCTGATCAGGCAAACCTTGTCATCATTTATGTTCTTGGCCCAACCAAACAAAGGTGGTAGTGTGACAGATGCAGCCAGGAGCCATACACAAAGGATCATTTTGGCCATGCCTTTCCCATTCTGTCTGACTGGATATGTCAATGGTCTTGTTATTCCTAAATACCTGTAACAAAAAAAAAGTGGTGATTGACAACCCCCATGTTCATCTGCTGCACACTTTGGCTACTGTGTTTCTGACATTAGAACAGCAATTACATTTCATGGCTGTAGCCTGCTTTAAGACAGTGTTAAAATAATGTGCAATTGATCCAAATTATTCTTGTTCATAAAAATCTATTAAATAAAACTGGTGCCACTTGAGGGTCTCTACAGTCTGCATTTACTGAAGAGGCAGTATGAATGCACTGCATCAACAACAACTTGCTTTCTATGCAGCACCTTTACCGCAGCGAATACTGCCAATGCACTCTGCAGGTATGATGCACAAATAAAACAGGTATAAAACCTAAAGTTGGATTAGGAGATATGCACAGCAATACAGAGTAGTATAAGGAATATGACAAAAAACCTGGGTCAAAGTTGTTTATAATAAGGGTCTTTAAGATAAGGTTTGGGAAGATATTCAAAAACTCGGAGCCTAGACAGGTGAAGCAAAATAACAAAGATCGATGAGAATTTGAAACCCAGATAATCAGCTAAATTTATAAATTTATAAATGCTATTGAATTAGAGCCTCATCTTCCAGCAGGGAGACATTGCCCTGCCAAGGAAGTAAGTTGAATTGAATTGAACTCTGTCCTTTCTTTTAAAGGGGCAGTGTATTATATGTAAATAAGTTCAGCATTCCTGTGGGATGTGTGGCTGAGAAGAGCTGTAAAGAACTGAGAAGTTGAGGCCTGTGGCAGATCGGTCATAATCACATTGAATGGCAGTCCAAGACTGAGGAGCCATGGGGCCTGTTCCTGCTTTGACTTTCTTTTCTTCTTATGTTCTAAATAAGATGAAACTCTTTGACCTAGATATTAGATTTCACCCTTTAATGGTGGGTTAAACTGTGTGTAACACTAACATCCACTCAGATCCCCTGCAAAAATATCATTCAGTCAGCCAAAACTACACTAGAAATATTCCTACGGTGGGTAACGTCCAGAAGCATGAACTAAAACTGGATCTATGTGAAGTCGTTTCAATAGAATGCAGCTTCCAAAAAGTTGCTGCGCTGAATCTAAGAAAGGCACTGGTCCTTTAAAGATAACACATGCCCTGTCTGCCATGCATGGGAGACCAACTGCAGAGGAGAGGGATCGAGTCCCTAAGCTTAGTAAAGAAGACCTGGCGTTATCATCTATGAGGTTGATGGTAGGAGGAAGATCTTGTGCACCAGGGTCCAGGGGCATCAGCGTAGGAATAGTCTGACAGGAGGTGCCCCCTCATTGTGTGAAAATCCCCACTCATTTTAACAATGTGGAAGTAAATTTCATGTCCCAACAAGACAACCCAGGAAGAGCCGGAAACAGTTCAAACCAACTGTTTCAGTAATTTGATCAGGGATTCATTCACTGATGAGTTGTGATTAGTCCAGCTGGTCCTACAAAGGAGGACTGAGGGATTATTATTACAGGTTATCTGGGCTCTGTCAGCTGACTACTGGTGAACGATGCTGCTATGTTGGTTGTAAGGCTTGGAATGTGAGGAGTGTCACTTTGTCTGGATAGGAGACTATGATCCCTTATTTCCTGGGCAGGGCAATGTTTCCCTCCCGGAAGATGAGGCTCTTGGTGTTCCGCTGGGACTTCCCTTAGTAGCCATCCTGGTTATCCCACACCTCTTGCTCTTAGATCCATAGAGTGATGGCGAGGCAGCACGGAAACAGGCCTTTGACCCACTGAGTCCGTGCTGACCATCAACCACCCACTTACACTATTCCTACATCAATCCCATTTTTGTTTTCTCCTCACATTCTCACCAACACCCCCCCCCCCCACCCCTGATTCTACCTCTTACATATACACCAGGAGTGATTTTCCAATGGCCAATTCACCTAACAGCCAGCATGTATTTAGGATGTTGGAGGAAAGCGGAGCAGCCAGAGGAAGCCCATGCAGTCAGAGTAAGAACATGCAAACTCCACTCAAACAGCATTCGAGAATCAGGATTGAACCTGAGTCTCTTGCAGTGTGAGGCAGCAGCTCTACCAGCTGTGCCACTCTGTCACACAAACCCGCTCTTCACCCTGTGCCCTATGCCCCTCAGGATCTGGGTCCACGTTCTGGCTCTTGCCCTGGCACTTCCTGCACATATAATGTTGGGTGCCACTCATCTGATGGAGGCACTGGTATCTCATCTTCAAAAGAATTGATGCCTTCCACAGCAATTCTGTAGGACTGTGGATTGATGTGAGGAACCAAGGAAGCAGAGGGTAGTCCTTGCCTCCATGGTCCATTCCTTCATACTTAGGCAGTTCAGAATCCATTTGGATGAACACATGATGTGTGCTTCCCAGAAACATGTCATTCACATTCAGGATAACCTTCCACTGATCCACAACCTGAACAATGAGGGAGTTAAAATCCTTCTCATTGACAAAAATGCCCCAGTTATTTAATGGGAATCATTATGAGTGAACTCGATGGCTACCTGCACATGTGGGAAGGCAAAAATGCCAGCAAATCCCATCGTCCAAGATGCCATCTGCAGCTCACTAAAGCCGTCATATATATCCTCGACTCTGTGTGGATACACAGCCTGAGTGCCCCCTCTGACGCAGGAGCGAGCAGCAGATTGGAAGCTATGGCATGTGTCTGCTGCAATTGTTTGGAAAGATCCAGTGGTGAGGAAGTTTAAGTCAAGGGGACCTTGACCTCCATGGGGAGAGCAGTCAAGGCGCACATGAATGGCAGAAGGTTTTCCCAAAACATCTTGCAACTCAGTGATGACAGACATGGAAACAAGATATTGTTCATTAGAAAGGTCCAGATTGGAGATCTACTTGAGCATAAAATTAAAATTTGATCCAAACCTGACCCAGCTACAGCCAACCTGATCCAACCTTGAGCCCAAGGACATGACTTGTTTGATATCAGACCTGACCCGAATTCAACACGTACAATCCAGTCCTGTCAGGTTCCGGTTGGATAGCCGGGGTCTAAATCAACTACTGAGGTGAGGTGAGGTGAGGTGAGGTGAGGTGAGGTGAGGTGAGGTGAGGTGAGGTGAGGTGAGGTGAGGTGAGGTGAGGTGAGGTGAGGTGAGGTGAGGTGAGGTGAGGTGAGGTGAGGTGAGGTGAGGTGAGGTGAGGTGAGGTGAGGTGAGGTGAGGTGAGGTGAGGTGAGGTGAGGTGAGGTGAGGTGAGATGAGATGAGATGAGATGAGATGAGATGAGATGAGATGAGATGAGATGAGATGAGATGAGATGAGATGAGATGAGATGAGATGAGATGAGATGAGATGAGATGAGATGAGATGAGATGAGATGAGATGAGATGAGATGAGATGAGATGAGATGAGATGAGATGAGATGAGATGAGATGAGATGAGATGAGATGAGATGAGATGAGATGAGATGAGATGAGATGAGATGAGATGAGATGAGATGAGGTAAGATTTCTTTATTAGTCACATGTACACCGAAACACACAGTGAAATACATCTTTTGCGTAGGGTGTTCTGGGGGCAGCCCACAAGTGTCGCCATGCTTCCGGTGACAACATAGCATGCCCACAACTTCCTAACCCATACGTCTTTGGAATGTGGGAGGAAACCGGAGCACCCGGAGGAAGCCCACACAGACACGGGGAGAACATACATACTCCTTACAGACAGCGGCTAGAATTGAACCCTGGTTGCTGGCGCTGTAATAGTGTTACGCTAACCACTACACTACCGTGCAGCCTTACTGTACTTATTTATATAGAGCCTTGATATGACTTCAACCTAGGGACTTACCATGGATTCATTACCCAATCCAATAGCTGCATACAACCAAGTCAGGCTCAAGTTGGGACACAACCAAGGCTGGAAAATCATCAAAATCTTTATGGTAAATTTCACACAGAACTGCACCAGCCAATTTCCTGATAGGCGTAATTTTATCTGGAAATGATTGTTGGTGGATCTAATACAGGTTAATTGCTTTTTATGCACAATATGTGCATAAAAACAAGCACTAATGAATCCAATTTGTAGCTTTTTGTGTTTCCCACATATTACTCTGGATTCTCTGCATGTTACTTCACGATAGATTGGGAATCCACAGGTACATATACATTATAGATGAGATTACAGAAACAGGGGTGAGGTTGTAGAAGGATTTGAAAGCAAAGATGAGAATTTTAAAATAAAACTGTCACTGAACTGGAGTCAGTTTTGTCCAGTGCATGCAGCGGTGATGACTGAGCTGGACCTGGTTCAAGTTAGGATTAGACCACTGCAGATGCTAACAATTCAAAGAGTTGGAAGATGGGAGGCCAATCACGTGGGCACTGAAGTACTCTAGCTTCGAGGTAACGAAAGTCTGAATGACGCTTTCAGCAACTGATAAGCTGATATGAGGTAGAACCAGCCTCGGCTCTCTTTGCATTTTACACTGACCGTTTTACACTGAGCTCTTTCAGCAGAGAAGATCAAGACTTGATATTGCTTCCTGCAGTCTAATCAGATCTGGCGATGAGTGGCTCAGCCAATTAGTCACTTCCAAATTTTGCTTCAAAATCAACATTCCGGTTGGCATGCTTCAAACTGCAGGAAGCACTGATGAAGGACACATCAGAGGATGTTACCAAAGTCAAAGTCGAGTTTATTGTCATATGCATAAATGCATGTGTGCACAGGGGCAATGAAAAACTTACTAGCAGCACCACAGGCACATAGCAACCAGAGTTTGAGTGAATATTGGTTCTAATGAGTCATGGGCATCAGTGGTGGAGGTGAGCAGATTGTTCCTGCAGAAATGCTGAATGAACAGCCAAAGATTAAACAGCTGGGATTTTAAAGGGATTATGAAAAACAGGCCAAGAAAGCAAAGTGAATCGAGAACATGAAAGAAGAAGGTGAGTAGACCTACACAAGGAAATGACAACCATTAGCAAAGCAAGTGAAGTGGCAGAGTTGAGGGAAGAGCTATAAGTTTGATTTGGAAGTTTATTCTGAGGGAGAAATTAAGTTGTCTAGGGTGGCATTGAAGTCAGAGGAAAGAGGATATTGTTGAGATGATGAGCAAAAATATTCTTTATTGCTAAATAAAAGAAAAAAATGAATCAAGTTTGGACACTGATTGTAGCTCAGGTATTTTTTTGAAAAATCATTTTAAATTCTGATGAAGGTTAAACTTTGAACGGCAAACTAGTAAAAAGCAAGGACCAGAAAAGAAATGAATGAGTGTACAGGTTGGCTTTTAGGAACCAATTTTTAAAGGTTATACATTATTAAAGTAAGTAATGTGTGACTTTTATAAATGTAATATCAAAAGGAAGAATGATTGTGATTCAGCATTGGAAGTCATCAAGCAGATTGACTGATTTTAAGCAGACACATTTACTTTATTTCTCCCATGGACCATCTTAAGAAAGCTTCTTCCAATTTTAAACATAATATTAAGAAATTTCCTGTGTAGCAGATACATATATTTATCCAAATATCTTCATTACAATTTTATATTCCTCCAATTGAATTATATTATAAAATAAAAACAAAAAGCATAGGAAACACTCAGCAACTCAGCTTCTGGGGAGGGAAAAACAGAATTAATGTTTTGAGGTCATCACCTTAAAACATTGTGTTTTTCTCTCTCCTGACCTGCTGAATACTTCCACTATTTCCTACTTTTGTTTTAGATTTTCAGCATTTGCAGTCTTTTTTTGCTTTTCAATTCCTTCCAATTCAATACTGATTAAATTTAGTCAATTCTTTGCATATGTAAACGATCATTATGATAATTCTGGACTGTTGCAGGTGACAGAATAAAGAAATAGAAAATACTCTGTATGAACTTTAGCAAGGCCTTTGACAAGGTCCCTCACGGCAAGCTAGCCTGGAAGGTTAGATCACATGGGATCCAGGGGGAGATAGCAGATTGGATTCATAATTGGCTCAGTGGTAGGAAGCAGTGGGTGATGGTCGAGGGCTGGTTCTCAGACTGGAGGCCTGTGTCTAGTGGTGTGCCACAGGGGTCGGTGCTGGGACCTTTGTTGTTTGTAATTTATATAAAGGATTTGGATGTGAATGTATAAGACACGGTTACTAAGTTTGCAGATGATCTAAAATAGATGGTGTTGTAGATAGTGTAGAAGGTTATGAAAAATTACAGGGGATCTTGATCAGCGAGGTATGTGGGCTGAGGACTGGCTAATGGCTTTCAATCCAGATAAATGTGAGGTATTGAATTTTGGGAGATCAAACCAGGGTTGGTAGGGCCCTGGGGAGTGTTATGGAACAGAGGGACCTAGGAGCGCAAATGCATAGTTCGCTGAAAGCGGCGTCACAGGTAGATAGGATGGTGAAGAAGGCGTTTTGCACGATGGCCTTCATTAGTCAGGGTATTGAGTATAGGAGTTGGGAAGTTATGTTGCAGTTATATAAGACATTTGTGAGGCTGGACTTGGAGTATTGTGTACAGTTTTGGTCACCCTGTTATAGGAAAGATGTTATTAAACTAGAAAGAATGCAGTAAAGATTTACCAGGATGTCACCTGGACTTGGGAGCCTGGGTTACAAGCAGAGGTTGTGCAGACATGGACTTTATTCCTGGAGTGTCGGAGATTGAGGGGTGACCTGTTAGAGGTACATCAGATCATGAGGGGCATAGATGGGGTGAAAGCACAGAGTCTTTTTCCCAGGGAGAGGTTGCTAAACACAAGAGGACATAGGTTTAAGATCAGGGGCGAGAGATTTAAAAGGGAGATCAGGGGCAACTTCTTCACGCAAAGTGTGGCGTGCATTTGGAATGAGCTGCCAGAGATAGTGGTTGAGGCGAGCACATTAGCAATATTTAAAAGCCATCTAGACAAGTACATGGATAGGAGGGCTTTAGACGGCTATGGGCCAAACGTGGGCAGATGGGATTAGCTTGCTGGGCAACACAGTCGGCATGGACAAGTTGGGCTGAAGGGCCTGTTTCCATGCTGTATGACTCTATGACTCTGGAATAAGCAAATAGTGTGTTGCTTTCAAATGATAAAAAACATTATAAATGCTTTACTATCACATATGTAACAATTGGTGGCATCAGATTCTAGCTGGCAACCACTAAAGTGGAAATCTGCACTGCTGGATAGAATTGTGTTTCCAGAAGGATAACACGTGCATTCAAAAAACTCCTTGGTGCATTGTAATAGTCAGCAATTATATGAGATGAAAACTAAACTTTGAATATCACTCAGGTGAGAAATCAGTAATTATGTTTTCTGATTGTTTCATATTGATTAGGATACTGCAATTACTGAATCTTTGAAAATACAGAATAGCCTATAATCTGCAGTGTCAATACTTAGAGAAGATGAGTTTGAACCAAGGTTGTATGTTCTATATGAAACAAGGTCAGTAATAGTTCTGACTAAAACTTTCTTTTATTACAGATTTCAAGTTGGTATCCAGTAAAAAGAAAGACCAGAATCAACTGACTGGGAGGGGTGAGATGTGATGGGAAGGCAGGTTCCTGCAGATCTGGATGCAGGATCTTAGTGTTAGCAAATGAAGGGATGGACACAAGATTCATAGAACTTACAGCACTGAAACATCTCATTCAGCTCATTGTTTCATCCAGATACATCTGCATATTACCCTATTGCTTTACCCTTACTTGTTTATCTCCCTTCCCCTTAACTCCATCTATCTATTCCCCTCAGCTACTCCATATGGCAGCCAGCACTGCAACACTAAACATCCTAATCTACAGTCAGTGCTGGGAATAAATCATGTTATTTCCCAGTATACATATGTTGTGTATCAGACCTTGTACTACTACACCAAACTCAGATGTATCAACTCAAACTCGGACGACAGCTTTGTGCATTTCTAAATGAAAGAGTTATCATCCCTGCTGCAAACTACAATGGGAATTATTCACAGTGGTTTGTGTTATAGATATAATCAAAGAATTTTATACAACAGGAGGCCTCTATCCTATTGCATCTGCACCATCTCTCTGCCAGTGAAGGCCTGTTTCTCTGATCCTTCCTTGCACAGAGCAAAAATGCTTTTTTAAGCATCAGCGAACTGTCCATAGCATCAACATACTTCAGGGCATTCAGGTTGGGAGAGTGAAGAGGACTGTAGTGTAATAACACTCCCTTTCACTGTGCTCAGCAGCCGCGTGTGAATTCTGAAGGCTGTGTTGCCTTCCAATGCCAGAGTCAAAGACATCTCTGTCACTGTATCACACACACCACAATATCCAAGACCTAGGATTGCACTGAGAGGCAAACCATGCAATATCTTTGGATCTGTCAACTGGCCAGGAAAAGGCCACTCCTAGCTTGGAATCTCACTGAAATTAATTTGTGAGCTTTGCATTGTGGCTGGCAAAGGAAGGATCCATGGCTTAGGTAAATGGACTGAAGAAGAATTACTCAATTGTTCCTCTCTTCTGCAGATTAATTTTCTTTAATATTTCATAACAGCTATACCTGACCCATTCAAAAATATTTTAATAAATGCAAATTTTCCCACACAATTTAACAATGTTTAGAATTGGCAATTCCTAGCTGCAAAGGGAGTTAGACTGCAACAGTGTGTTTTTGTCATGGTAGCTTTAGTATAATAAAACCTCATTTCAGTGGTAAAAAAAACATAGAAAACCTACAGCACAATACAGGCCCTTCAGCCCACAAAGTTGTGCCGAACATGTCTCTACCTTAGAAATTACTAGGCTTACCCATAGCCCTCTATTTTTCTAAACTCCATGTACCTATCCAGAAGTCTCTTAAAAGACCCTATCGTATCCGCCTCCACCACTGTTGCCGGCAACCCATTCCACACACTCACCACTCTCTGAGTAAAAAACTTACCCCTGACCTCTCCTCTGTACCTACTCCCCAGCATCTTAAACCTGTGTCCTCTTGTGACAGTCATTTCAGCACTGGGAAAAAGCCTCTGACAATCCACATGATCAATGCCCCTTATTTCCTATACCTTTTTGCATTTTACTGCTTCTAAGGAACCTATGGTTTCTGTTGCTTTTGTCTTCCTTTTTATACACATGTACAAGTCCTCGCTGTTATTATTTGGTGTATCGTAAGTTTACTATATCTTATTGATTTTATAATTTGTTATGCTCTTCTGCTTGTTTGTTCAAAACTCTCCCAATCCATAGGATCATTGCTTCACATGGCAGCTTATAAAACTTCTTTTAATCTAATAACTTTTGATTAGCTACAAATGGATCACTTTTCCTCTCAATTTATTAGTCGAGAAATTGCATCCATTTCTGCAAACTTTTAATACTCAAATTGCATATAGAAGTGATTTTTACCCAGGTTAGATTGGCTTAGTGATCATCTCTGTGTGAGGTTACGTCCATAAGGAAATCGGCCTGCTCTCTACTGTGGGCAATTTGCCTTAGCACTGCTGACATGTCCCTGGTGTCAATTATGTAGTGCATATGTCATACAGTCATAGAATCGTACAGCACAGACACAGTTGCTTCAGACCATGGAGTCCAAGCCATCAATTAAATGCCCATTTACATCAATCCTACATTGATCCTATCTTATTTTCCTCATTTTCCCATCTACTCTGCTCAGATTCTTCCACTCATTGACATACTAGGGGCAATTTACAGTGATGAATTAATCTACCAATCTTCCTGTCTATGGGATATGATAGGAAACCCAAGTACCTGTGGGAAACCCATGTGGTCACAGGGAGGATGTGCAAACTCCACACAGACAATGCCAGATATCAGGATTGAATCTGGTTCTCTGGATCTTTGAGGCAGCAGCTCTATTAGCCACACTGCTGTGTAGGGCCCTGTATAGAGACAGTATAGAGCCCTGTCTATTGCCAACAGAAAATGGATGTTTTGGGCTCAACTTTTGATCTTCTCACAGAAAAGCTAGGAGTATATTGTGCAGAGATGAGAAAATAAAGCGCTATGACATTGATGACTTGCACACAGCATCCATCAACCTCAGTTTTCAATTGTCAAGATGATGGAAAGTGCATCAGTGGATCTCCCTTCATTGTTCACAGCCTCTTTGTACCAAACTCATCTGAACTACATGTTGCAATCACCGGCTCCTTGTTCAGCCCACCCCTTGCAGTGATGGCATGGGACTTGGGTCAGATCAGCACATGGTGGTGGGGGGGTGGGGTGGGGTGGTGCCCATACACACTGGAAATCCCCTTTGCCTGTCCCCCACCATTGCTGCACTGTCTTTAAGCCCCACACACCCTGTTATCCAGCTGTTCTGTGCTGTGCCATGTGCTCTTTCAGTGTGATGCCCTACCCAATGATCAGCACAGCAATGATGTGACAACTGTGAACATCTAAGGAAGCCCTCAATGGAAACTGCCAGATCCAATTCTGGTACATGATCTTACATGCAAATGGCAAAGGCACCATCTTTAATACAGTTTTGCCCAATTTCACAATATTTTGTGGGTGATCCAAATGAAATTTTAGTTGTATTTGTTGCACGTTCTGTGTGCTGAGAGAGTGAAATCCAACTGAGGCAACTTCTCGATAATTATTTCTTAATGGAATGCATGTTCAATGAGAATTAACTCCATTTTCCCTATCAACATTGAAGGATACCATTCAGCCCAGAGAGTCCATGCCAGCTTTTTAGAGCAATCCCATCAATCTCAGACCCCCACTTATTTCCCTGTAAACTATACTTTTACAACCGCCATTAACAACACCCACCCCCTCCCCTCACCCTGATACTCTCACTAGCCACTTGCAAGGGCAATTTACAGTAGCCAACTAACATAACAATCAGCATGTCTTGGGGATGTGGGAGAAGGGGAGATCAGAGCACATGTCTAACAGGGAGAATGTGTAAGCTCCATACAGGCAACACTGGGAGGTTAGCATTGAACCTGGTTCACTGGAGCTGTGAGACAGCCGTACTACCTCCAATGCCACCAGATATTCTTTAAGTATTTGGTATCATCTTTTCACCAACAAAATATTTTAATCTAGTTGACCAATCTATCTTAGTGAACTCACTCCTCATACCATGTAATTATAAGTATTTAAAATGGTGTTTTGTAGAATTTGACACTGAGCCATGTTAAGCAAATATTAGGATGCATGACAAAAACTTTGTTAAAGAGGTGAATTTTAAGGAATGTGGCTTAATGGAGAAGTGGAAAGGACAAAGAGAGGTTTATGGGTGATGGAATCTCAGAGATTCGGGCAGGAGCAGCTGAAGGCACAGCTGCCGAAGTAAAAGAAGTTAGACCTGGGGAGCCAAGACATGTCAGAGAGTTGTGAGGCTGATTATTACAGAAGCAGAGAGTGGCAACATGATGGAAGGATTATATCAGTAAGCACAAGGGTGATATGTGAACAAGATGTGGTGTGTGTTGCCAGACATGCAAGAGAGATTTTGAAGAGTCAAGTTACATAGTGGAAATCAGTTAGGAGAACATTAAAACAGCTGAGAACGACTCAAATAGCTCTCTGAACCACGATAACAGCCACTTAAACATTTGTTAGGATGGATGACATTTGCAGTATGATTACTGCCTCACCACGGCTGCTTTCAAACTTTAGTGAGGTGCTTTACTGGGCAATTCCTCCAACAGTGAAATTGGGAACATTGAAAGAAACACTATGACATTTTCTGAAGAAGTGTCCAGTAATAAAATGAATGCCATTTTAGAAGAGAAAGGCATATAAAAAAATAACAACTACAGGAAAAATTGTAAATCCTTTGAAAAGGAATAAAAGCCCAAATGCCATAAATATCTATTTCATTGGTCAGCATCTGATTGAGGAAATGTGTATTTCCCTTCTCCTTCACATGCTGACTGACCTGTTGTTACACTTCCAACATTGTCAAAACATGAACAAGAAATGGTCACATGGTTTCAATTGGCAACAGTCCCAGCAGAACATCAATGTCCTGATATCAAGCTACATTCTTTCATGTTTCCTAGTTCTAAATAAGACCTTTGATGAGCTTGGTTCCTACACAAATGAAGCACATTTTGTGTGCTAGCTCAACACACTAATGTTTCTTCTGCAATTTTGAAAAGGAAAATCCTTCTTGCTTTACATGATGATGATATTGCCTCACTGTATTGTGGGATTTGACAATTTATGATTCCTCCAACTGATGAAAGAAGCAAAATAAATTTGGTTTGATTTTGACAGTAATTGTGAATCCCCATTACAGCTATATGGCAAAATATAATCCTTAAAGCAACACATCTTAAATAGATCCATAGATCTAAGTTGCCTATTGCTGCTAAAATCTGCCACAGCTTTCTTTGTTCTTCCTCCCAGCTTCTTGCTCAGTTTATAGAGACAGTAAAACACTAAAAATAAATGGCAGTTCAATACCAAGTAATTGAATTAATCCCTACTGTAAGCCGTCATTCATTGTGTGCCTGTTAGAAATCCATCAGTTATCCACAAGTTGCATTCATAAGGGTTAAATTTAAGACAGGGAGGTTTGGAATTAGTTCTGCATTGGTAAACAAATATATTGGTCTTTTGACTTCAACATAAAGTTTAACAATTTAGATCTTAAATGCCTCTCCCTTTTCCCTTCGCAAAATTGGAACTGGTAATGGACGATGGCAGCAGGAGAGACATGGGGAGTACCGGAGGTGCGTCTGAGTGCCTGGGGTGAGGTTTTCCTAGCAGTACATGGCTAGAGGGATGATCTGCATCCCTGGAGCTCCTGGTGCCTAATACCCTCTCTTTTACCATAGTTTTGGGTCACATGAATCTTTTCATGCCAAATTGCCACTTTTCCCCTCCTGTCTGCTCTTTTGGGTCCATTTCTTTTTAGGTGTGTGTCATTAGAACTCCTTGCAGCAGTCCTTTCGTCACTTTATCACACATGGCCTCCACCAATACAGAGCTGTCAATCATACAGAAATTGCTGGAAGTACTCAGCAGGTCAGGACACATTCATGGTAATGAGCATGAAAGAGAAGGTCTATTGTACCATAGTTCAAAAGCTGTTCATTTTGGAATTGGAATTGACATTGGTTTATTATTGTCACATGTACCTGGGTACAGCAAAAAACTTGTCTTGTATTCCGTTCATACAGATCAATTCATTACACAGTGAATTGAGGTAGTACAAGGTAAAACAATAACAGACTGCAGAATGAAGTGTAACAGCTACAGAGTGCAGTACAGGTAGACAATAAGGTGCAAGGTCATAACGAGGTAGATTGTGAGGTCAAGAGTCCATTTTATTGTACTAAGGGACTGTTCAAAGCCTATAACAGCGGGATAGAAGCTGTCCTTGAGCCTGGTGGTACATGCTTTCAGGCTTTTGTATCTTCTGCCTGATGGGAGAGGGGAGAATTGAGAATATCTGTTGGGGTGGGTGGGGTCTTTGATTACGCTGGCTGCTTTACCAAGAAATGAGAGGTATAGACAGAGTCCATGGAGGGGAGGCAGGTTTCTGTGATGTGCTGAGCTGTGTCCACAATTCTCTGCAGTTTCTTGTGGTCACGGGCAGAGCAGTTGCCATACCAAGCTGTGATGCGTCCAGATAGGATGGTGCATCAATAAAAATTTTCCAATTCTGAGAAAAATAAAATTATCAAACTGGAAATGTTAACACAATTTCTCTTGCCACAGATGCTGCCTGGCCTGTTGAGGTTTTTGAATTTTTTTTGTTTTATGTTTATAGCATTTATGGTATTTTACTGTTGATTGATAGTTTTTTTCTGCAATTGCAGGGTGATCTTTAGTGCAACAGCTGAATCCATGAATATACTGGAAGTGTGACCTATTGATTGATTGGTCAATGTAAGGGAGATTGAATAACTTGATGGATTTACTTAAAGGATCAAAGTAGCACTTTGCTTGATTTTATTCACGATGTGAAGGCTAGAGTTTGAAACAGGCAAAATATATTTCTGAATCAGGCAGCTGATCAACTGTGAGGTGATAATTCAGTCCCTGATTGAGATTTACCAGAGATAATGGACTGCCAGGAGAGGTTTCAGGAGAAGACAAGACAAATTAAATTTACTGTATCAAGAAGCAGAATTTGATCAAATCTACAGAGCCTATAATCAATCACATTTTTTTTAAACAAGGTGCATTTTAAATGTTTTCACTATTTCTATTATTCTTAAAATGTTGTTTCTTTGGTACTTCATTGCAAATTATATCAATTGCTGATAAATGTACCTGATACCTTAATTCATAAGCCTTGGCTGTCCATGAGCATTTTAGTGATATTTACCACCTGGCAAAGGGCATCACAAACTAGGTCTTCACACCAGTAAGTGTGAAGTGATCGTTGGTATCTTATGCAGGCAAGAAAGCAAATCACCTAAATCAATTGTGGTGATTGACATGATTGCTAACCCTAAAAATGAAGGAAAAGTACAGCTTTCATATCATAAACAATAAGGAAATGTTGGATCATTGAGGAAATAGAATTCTACAAAATCTCCCAAATAACTAAAAATCCAAATACAACTCCACCTCAAAAGCATGACTCAAGGTTCAGCTTGGGGACATGATTTCTAGTTAGTGCACATATGTCATGTGAATACAGTGAGATACATAATATCAGAAATTTACAACAGCTTTGGGAAAAATGACCGCTATAAAATCACAGGAAGATTATGGCATTAGCCAATCTGCCTAGTTCATCCTTTCTCCATAATCCTGCAAATATTTTCCCTCCAAATACATACTCCATTCCCTTTTAAATTCCACAAATGAATCTGCCTCCATTACATCAATTTCTCTAACTTCCGGTAACCCCAACCCTTCTTTTTCTTCACCCCCCCACCCCGTCTTCCCCCATTCCTGTGGCTCCCTTCCCCCACTTTGATGACCTGCCTACCTCCCCTCCCCCATACTTTATTCCATGGTCCACTGCCCTCTCCTACTGGATTCCTTCTTCTTCAGCCCTTTGCCTCTTCTACCTATCACCTCTCAGCTTATTACATCTCCCTCCCTCCCCACCCGCTCACCTGGACTCACCTATCACCTGAACTCACCTATCCCCCTGCCTGTGTGTGCTCCTCCCCTCCCCCCCCACTTATTCTGGCTTTCTGCCCTCTTCCTTTCCAGTCCGGATGAAAGGCCTAGGCCCGAAAAGTCGACTGTTTATTTCCCTCCATAGATGCTGCCTGACCTGCTGAGTTCCTCCAGCACTTTTTGTGTATTGCTCCAGATTCCAGCATCTGCAGAATTTCTTGCGTCTCCATTACTCTTGGGGTGCATTCCAAATTCCAACCAACCACTGCACGAAAACGTTTGTCCAAATGTAACTTTTAGGAATATATATTTATTGATTTTTTTGGCAGAAAAATCTCAGTTTTGATCTTCAGTTACATTCAGAGCAACTCCAGGTCATTGAGCTAAGAAGCGGAGTCAGAGGTCGAGCCAATTCGTCAATTTCAAAAATGTAAGTGAAATCTTCACAAGATTGTTGGATATTAGTACGAGTTATCAGTTATTTGCAGGTTGAATCACGAAATGGAGATTCTAAAAGGTGCATGAATTATTGTCCAGTCAGGGACTGGAAAACCTTGAGCCAAAACTTTTCATCTTATTGCCTGCATAAGATACTTGGGATCAGCCCACACTGTGCTGGTGTGAAGGCTAAGTCTGCTGGCTCAAAGCATTCTCAACTCCACTGGTGTGGCCTAAATGGCAGCAGGGCCTCACTGACACAGAGGAAGCTCCGCCCTTAAAATCCTCTGACAACTTTGATGGAAATTTGGCTGTCAGGAATATTATGTGACACATAGAAATGAGGTAAATATTCTTTTAAATGTTAAGTTAATAATGTTTCATAAAATAAATAAAACATTTACAACAGTTGCAGATATTAAATGGCCAAAATAATTAAATAACTCCATTGCTTATTTTTCCATGGCCCTGCAATCCCCATTGAAATCAATGAGGTTGAAAATCATCACAAAGCATCTTGATAGATATGGCACTTACTATTGACCAGAAGGTCTGGGACATTCACATTTTGACTACCAGTGCATGGAAAGCTTGGAATTGCCCCTGTCTAATATGGTAATTACTTGCCATGTTGAGTGGAGTTGTGGACAATTATCCATAAAGATCCATTTCCATATGCACTATGGAATCCATTGAAGATATCCTTGAGGCTATTGAAGACTGGCAGTATCATGAGAAAGCCTCTTTGCTTTCTAATTTCTGGCTATCATATCTCTATTTTGAAACATATCACAGAAACTACCAAAGGATCAAAATTAAACACAATTTCACATAGATTACCATTGTTTCTGAAGCTGAGTAATTTAATACTTTCTTATATTCTTTGAGAATAATAAACCCCTATTGTTTTATTGCATGGATCATCAAAAATAAATAGCTTTGACAAGCTAACAAAATCAACAGCAACTGGAAAAGAAATAAATAGACATTAACAATCAGTAATATATCATATTTAGACACTGGCACTTAAACAAAAGTTGACATTAATCCAATGTTGGCATGTCAAATTGAACTGAAGGAATCCATTTAAAGACAGAAATAGCAAGAAAGCCAAGTGTAAATAAACAGACGATACAAGACCACCATTATTCCCACAGATGTATCCATGGATTAATATTAAAGCAACAACTCAAAGGTTAAAAGTTTGATCATACTTTTATAAATGTTCTTTGTTGAAATACAGATAAATATTCACCCATTGTTATGAAGTAGCATTCTGAATGACACAAAAACGTGCCCACTTAACCTTTAGGAAGATTAACATAAGAATCAGAGCACAGCATCCATTTGTTATGAGTAAATTGCACGTAAAAGTTATTTGATGTAATTGTGTCCATTCTGAATGGATATCCCGCATATTGGGGAAATGGACTTGGCATTTCCAAGTGTAATTCACCTTAGTGGGCCTGATATTTTTCTGGTATCACTCACGTACCAAGAGAAACTGAAGCAATAATGTGCAACCTATAGCCTTCAATTTTAACTGCCAATAAATCAAACAAACCGAGCAGCAGAGAAATGTTGATTAAAACACCGATGTGTTGCTGTTTGCGTATGTCTGCCAGAGTTTCCAATACTACTCATGTTAAACCTCACAATGTTTATTATAGACTTTAAAATTCACCCATAATACTGTAGTCTCTTCCTGAATAATGAGCCTGGGCTTTGCAGAGGCATGAGGTAAGGAAGGACAATTGCAGAAGCTGTGTGACTACACACTCTGAACACATGTGTCCCATGTGGATGCCATGGCGGTTACTCCTTTGGGTTTTGACTCATTTCTCATGGACCCAAGCCACGAAGATGTGGCAGCTGTGATCTCTGCAGGATCTTCCTGGGAGAAATGCACAATGTATGTTTTAACCCAGAAATCAGGGTGAAAACCATCTTAATTTTCTTTAATGGGTTTTATGAATTTTGGCATTTTTGGGGGCTCACCTTGATTGGGTGTTAGAGAAAATGCAGCACTCCTTTAGTGCACCAAATAAGGGTGAAATCCAGTTATATAGAAGTGGAAGTAGATGATAAAAAGCAAATAACAGTCAATTTTGTGAAAGGCATGTGTTTCCCACAAATAGTACTTTAATGACAATGAAGATTTTTCTCAGAGTTATTTGCAATTCTATAACATTAAATTGTGTGACCGAGAAGAAAAAGGGACTGAACCTGCTAGAATCCAAAAGGGTTCATCATACTTTAGTAGGAAACCTTTCATCTGCACTTTTGTTATGTTTTTATCCGTTCTTTCCTTGTTTACTTTCTCTCCTCCCCCACTTTTCTATGGCTCCAATGAAATCAGATGACTGCATGATATCTTTCCATACTAGTATTCCAAAGATTCTGAAGTCACATTGAGTCCATTACAACAATATCTGTCAGACTTCTGATACCCTTACCTAGTACTAAAATGTTATTCCAAGAATACCTGGGACTCCCATGGTATCTTGCCTGATATCTAGTTAGAATATGATTCCAAAGACAGTAATAGTTTTTTGATACCTTGATCAGTATCTTGCTGCCAATAGTTTAAAGGATGCCTGTGGTCTCACCCAATTTCAGCTGACAAATTACTGGAATATATTTCTATGTCTTTCCAAGTGCCTATCATTGGTATGAGCTGATATATTATTTGATTGCTTTTTTCAATCAAACTTTTCATAGCTAGAGTTTAAAGAGAAGCAGTATAACACTACTATAATTTATATGTATATTTGTTATTTTTAATCCATGAGTTACTATTGTTTTATTGGAAAGATGATAAATGAACTTTCACATCACCAAAGCCTATGAAATCACCAGTAGCCAATGCATTTGTAGGCATTGTGAACATAAGAGAAAAATTGGTGGTAGAGTGAAGAAGGTTATTGAAGATTACAATGGGATCTTGATCAACTGGGGCAGTGGTCCAAGGAATGGCAGATGGAGTTTAATTCAGATAAATGTGAGGTGTTGCATTTTAGTAAGACAAACCAGAGCAGGACTTACACAATAAATGGTAGACCCCTCGGGACTGTTGTAGAATAGAGAGATCAAAGGGTGCAGATACATATTTCCTTGAGAATGGTTACACAAGTAGATAGGGTAGTGAAAAAGGCATTTCACACACTTGTCTTCATTGTTCAGAATGTTGAGTACAGGAGTTGGGACGACATGTTACAGCTGTACAAGACGTTGGAAAGGCCACATTTGGAGTATTGCATATCTGTCATTGAACTGGGGAGGGTGCAAAAGAGATTTATGAGGATGTTACCAGGTTTGGGTTAAAGGAGAGGCTGGATAGGCTGGGGCTCTTTTCACTGGAGCACAGAAGTCTAAGGGGTAACTTATTGAAGATTATAAAGTCATGGGCATAGATAAGGTGAATAGCCAAAGCCTTTTCCTCAGGGTAGGGGTGTTCAAAACTAGAAGACATAGGTTAAAGTGAGAGGGGAAAGGACTGAGGGACAACTTTTTCCACACAGAGGGCAATGGTATATGGAATGAGTTGCCAGAGGACATGGAAGAGGTGGGTACAATCATGACATTTAAATGACATTTGGACAGTTACATGGATAGGAAAGGTTTGGAGGGATATGGGCCAAACACGGGCAAACAGGAGTAGCTCAGTTAGGGAACTTGGTCAGCATGGACAATTTGGGGCGAAAGGCCTGTTTCTGTGCTGTAAAGCTCTCTGACTCTAAGAGCTGCAGTGAGCCACACAGCCTCTTGAGCTTATTCTGCCATTAATTAAGATCATGGCTGAAGTGCTGCATCAACACCACCTCCCCATGGCCCCTGGTTCTCTCAGTGTCCCTAAAAATCTATCCCTCTCAGTCTTAATTGCACTCAAAGTCTGGGTATCCAGAATCATCTCCCAATCCTCCCAGTGAAGGAATTTGCCCTCAGTTCAGACTTATATTGTGGATTCTAAATGGTAAGACCATGACCATCTTGTCTACAGTCTACAGTTAGTTTATGCATGTCATATGGATGTCATCAGGTATTGCAATCGTCGAAATATATATTCCTGTTGAATGTATGCATTAGTTGATCATAATCTGTAAATTCTATTAAAATGATTAGGGATTGATCGTTTGAATCTAAGTTACAAAAGTCAACGTTAGCGTACTGCGGCATTTCTCACAGAGGTGACGCACTTAGTGATCTGTCATCATTTCATCCCCATTTCCATTTACTTTGTAAGAAAACAATAAATTTCCCATGCCCGTACCCCAGAAAAAGTGAAACTGGTGAGTTAAATCTCAAGGAAACATCAATGCCAAAGCTAAAAGCCATCAACTGAATTTATTTATAACCGTTGTCTTTTTACACAGCGTAAGATGCGCAAAATTAAGTTAATGTGTAAATGGACTTGTTTTACCTGGGAAAGATAACCGGTGCATTCGTTATAAGAGAACCCCTTGTGGTACTTTAAACGTAAAGTGATAGTTTCTAATTAAGTTCAGTGAGGTTGATGCCATATTTGGCATTGAGAGTTTTATATAGGTGTTACAAAAATAGTGCAGTTGGATTGCTGTTAAAATTTAAAAGCGAGCTTTTGAGTTCACGTACACACTCTCCCAGTGCGTACTTAGGGAGCATAAAGGGATGAGGAACGTTGAATAACGTTCTTCGTTTCGAGTTTGTTTCCTCGAGGATCTGAAATTGCAACATACAATGTGTATTTTATAAACATCGCAGGTCCGGCGAGGATGTGCATTGGTCCGTTTATTTTCCCACAAAATAGCACCTTATGGTAGCACTAGCCGAAAGGGGATGCTTCTATTGTAAAGGAGCAGAATCTGACGCTCATTGTCACATACGTGTGCAATCAGACGTCCAGTTGTCAATGAGATCTCTCCTCCTTCTCCAGCTGGGGACAGTAACCGGCGAGAGAATCTCCAGGTCAACTGGGACATCGGGTATGGACACACTCTGCTCTCTGAATCTACAGGTAGCAAAAAAAATGTGTGCGTGTTTCTAAAAGCTTCTTTCTACGTGAAGATCAAAACAAATAAACACTAACAGGGGCACTGTACTCCCACACAGACAATTACAAGGGTGGTCTGTGGGGTGTAGCCACTGTGACCGTGAAGATGTGTTACAGGCTGTCGCAGACGTGTCGGTACAGAGCGAGGCTCCCACTCTATTCTTCCATGCCATTGACCGAGGATACCCTCGGCTCTCTACATCCTGAAGAGCCTCTTAAATAATGAGCTAAAGCGGGATTTTTAGATGAACCGAATAAAGTCCAGTATCATACTTTCATCCGCCTTCTCATTCCAGTCACCCAAATGGTTTGCATCGCTTCCCTTTGATTGAGCTTAAGCGCGTATTCTATTTACAAATACTTTCTTGAGAGGATTCACCCGAACGCAGCGAAATAGTTCGGGAAGCTTTTCAGTGTAATTTTAAAACTGGGTAAGTTCACGTTACCGTGTATGGAAATTGTGTTTTACTTAATTCCTGACGAGCGGGGCAATTATTATTAGTCCCCCCCCCCCCATTCATAGCAATTGATCTGCAGTTTGCTTACCCAGTTTTTGCGGGGCAACTCTTGCATTCGTGCTCACTCACCGACACACATGACTGGGGGTCAGGTATGTGAAGAGCTCACCTGTCTATACTTATTACACACAGCGTCATGATGGAAGCGGTACAGCACATTACATCCATCGCAATGAAGACGTTGCAGAAGACTTGCCCAAATATCCACTGGCCGCCTATCAGGTCGGTAACGATGACAAAGGGCATCACGGCCACGGCCACCGACAGATCGGCCAGGGCCAGGGACACGATCAGATAGTTCGAAGGCTGGCGCAGCTTCTTCACGAAACACACCGAGATCATAACTAGGCAGTTGCCCGAGATGGTGAGCAAGGTGATCGTGGACAGGACGGCCCCGATGATCACCTTCTCCGTGTCGCCGTAGGGCAGAATCTCCGCCCCGCATTTGGTGCCATTGCGCTGCGGGGAGGTGTCAGCGATGGGCGTGGGGTACTGGGCGATGTGGAGGAGCTCTGATGATCCCAGCGAGCCAGGGATCATCAGAGGGGTGTTCAGCTCTTCCAGGGCTCCCCCGACGGTGTGCCAGCGGAGCTTGCTGATGTAGCTGCCGTTAATGTCCATCACCAGGTCCGACAGTGCCCACAGCATTGGGTCGGCGCCGAACCTCTGCCGTTGAAGATGTTCACACACTGTGCAGAGCGAATCCAGACCCAGGGATGAATTGGCCGTGCCTGCCTGCCCGCGGCGCCAATCATTCGGCAGATTAGCTTTCTTCTCAGTCACTTTTGCGGGACATTGGACTAGTTGGGGAGCCCGTGCAAGCGGACGGGTTCTGCAGATCCCTCTACTCGGGGCACGGCAGTGGAGGAATTGGCCCGCCCCTCTTTTCTCCCTCGCTTTACGCAAACTCTCTCCAAAGGTGAGCAGTTTGGAACAAAAGCGAAGTCTCGCTCAGGCGTGAGGTGGATCAACATATTCTCAGTGCTGGTGAACAGAGAGCGCTCCTCCGCTGTTTAACACACGCAAGTTAGATCGAAAACTCACTGTTTATCTCTCCTTGCCAAATATCCTTGGAAATTCCCTCTGTACGGTCACGTTCCACATGGTCCAAGCTCGGCTTTAACCCTTTCCATCACTCTGGTTTATCTCCTGAACCCCCTTCCCCGTTTGCTGTACCTTGAGGTGCATTGGTGGGTCTGTCCCATAGAGCGCCTCCAAAGTGATTTCAGACCTGTATTTTTTATCTCCCTGTCGATGTCTTTTTTTGTTGTTCTAGTAGCCAGCTTTTGAAAGCAGCTCTCAGCTCCTTCGCAAACTGGAAGACTTTGGATGACAGTGTGAAATATAGACCGCCAGCCTGACGTGGCAGGGAATAAAGCTGAGAGATGATATAAATGTGGTTCGGCGGATCTGCGGTTAATCTGCACATTGAGTCAGCTGGGTAATCAAACCGAAACTCTGCCTTCATTTGCCTCCTTCATGACAAGTGTGGGCTCACAATTATTCCCACAGACAAACTGGCAATACAAGGATTACAATAGTTACTTTCGAAATGATTGAATGTACTGTTTCTGAGGGCTAATCTCTTTTCTGCATTGATTTATTTAATTTGGCCTTTATCCTTTTTCATTCCGAAACTTTTTTTTCACCTGTTTTAAGCGCTAGTATTATTCCTGCTTTGACATCGTTTTCTCCGATAATGGGAGAGTACAAAAAAACTTCAGTCTTTCACTGCCGGCGGGATTCTCAAAGTGAAATGAATTCCCCGTTGCAGTGTAGATTGACAGCGGGCAATCTGCTTCTTGGCAGAGTCCCAGTTGCCGACTGATAAACAGAGACCTGTTACGTGAGGCTGAAATTCTCCATATGCGCCATTGTCATATTGGGAAGGAGTGTTGCTAAATGGATAAGCGCTGGGATATTTAATGGATCCCTGCTGATAATGCACGTAGATTTTAAAAAGAGTCATAGAGTTGTACAGCACAGAAACAGGCCCTTCGGCCCAGCTCATCTAGGCTGACCTTTTTGCCCATCAATATTAATCCCATTTGCCCGCATTAGGACCTTATCCTTCCATGCCTTGCCTTGTTTAAGTGCCTGTCTAAACGCCTCTTAGATGTATTTGATTCCACCACATTCCAAAGATCAACCACTCCCTGTGTAAATAAAAACTTTTCCCTAAGGTCCCCTTCAAACCTCCTATCTCTCACTTTAAAACTATGTTCTCTTTTTTGAAACTCCTCTACTATTGGAGGAAAGATTTTGACTGCCTACCCTATCTATGGCTCTCATAATTTCACATAATTCCATCAGGTCACCACTCAGCGTCCTTTGCTCCAAGGAAAACAAGCCCAGCCTATCCAATCTCTTCGCATAACTAACGTCCTCCTATCTAGACCACATCCTGGTGAACTCCACCTCGCAAACAAAACATGATTTCCTAAACCACTGCCCTTGTCACCTCGTGTGTTCTTAATGTGCAGAAATTATATTCAGGCAAATTGGAATTCTACCCATCAAAATTACTAATAGATCAAAACTTTTAAGCAAGGTGATGGTATGTCTTGATCCATTTTGTACAGAAGACTAAAATAAAACATTTTTTCTGATAAATGTATTCACAAAATTTTGAAGTTAGTATTCATGGCTGATTGAGTGGTATTGAGATAGAATCTCACTTTTTTCCATTTGTGAACAAAGCTCATAATGCCACTTAAGAATGCTGAATTCATAATAATTTGATTAATAATGAATTTGCTCAGAGCATTCAATTTGAATGCTATGAGAGAAAGAAGTAAATGCTTTCAATTCATCTGCGCAGCAACCAATGGACAGCTCCTTTAACCATAATTAAACCATTTCTCAAAGGAATCCCCACAGAAGCCAGAATTGTTGTGATGCTATAGATAAAATAAAGAGGGGATTAAAAAGCAACCTCACTCCCCATATTCACATCCAGATAATTTTTAAAAATTTAAAGTTGCAAGAAGTAATATTGTGTATAAGTAAGCCCAGGGAAGTCAGGTTTTTACACAGTAGGGGTTATGGGGAAAAGGCAGGTCGTTGGATCTGAGTCCGCGGCCAAATCAGCCACGATCTTATTGAATGGCAGAGCAGGCTCAACGGGCCAGATGGCCTACTCCTGCTTCTATTTCTTATGTTCTTATGTTCTAATATGTTATTGTTGGTAATTAAGACTGAATATTACACAAATTACAACAAATTCAACAAATTACAAGAAGATGCACAGATATTCCATCATTTGTTAAAACTGCTTGATATTACCACTGCCTGTAGAGTTCATCATGAAAAAGAGAAGCTAAAGTTAGATATTCTCAGGAACTAAAATAAAATATTGTGGATACTTCAAATCCAAAACATAGCAGGAAATACTCTGCAGGTTAATCAATGCCTTCAGAAAGAATTACAGAATTTGACAGCAGCAGCTCCTGCATTCCCACTACCAGGTGGCCAAGCTCTCTTTTCAGGTAAGGTAGCAATCTAGTTGCACTTCTTCCAATTTAGTGTATTGTATTGGCTGCTCATAGCACAGTGTTCACAAGATGGGGAGACCAAATGCACTCTGATCCCCAAGTCTGATCCTGACTTGTCTTTATTCAATTTTCCTTTTGTTCTTTCGTCCCTTCCCCCTTCCCCCTTTCTCTGCATCTCAAAAAAATGTATTACTTAACCCTTTCATGTTCAGATGAAAAGTCATCAATCTGAAACATCTTTGTTTCTTTCTCTGCAGATGCTGTCTTCCCTGCTGAACATTTCTAACATTTCTTCTTTTAGTTCTGAGGACTATTATTGTGAATATCAACAGCATTATTGTAACTTTTCTGAATAATTATTTTGATGTTCAATATCTTTCATTTATTAAATTTAGATATCTAGCCTAGGACGATTTTTTACTCACTCCCAGTGGTGCTTTCATCAATACTCTGAAGGTAAACAATGATTGCAACACAGAAAATCATTGGCCCTGTCAATATAAAATTATTAATAAGCAACTAGGGAATTAGGCTCATGTTATATTACCAGAATTGCCATCTCTAAAGTGTTAAAAAAAAACTCATATTACTGGAATTTTAATGTAATTCTGTGATAAGTTATTAAAAGTAAATGATTGCTGGAGGTTTGCTCAGTAATGGCTTTTAATATTCATTCTTGCTAATATCATTTTCATGGCTGTAGATAAAACTTTTTAGACAGAAGTAAAAGCTACGTCACATAATAATTTAAAAGTGCTGAATCAAACATGAGGGTCAAAAATATTATTTTTTTGTTATTATTACATCTGTTTTTGCCAATACACTGCTAGTGGAAGTCATTGCAATGTGAAACCATTTTACGATAACATCCTTTCAATGAGCAATTACCAAATATCATAAACAGAATATTGTACCATGTGACAGTTTTTACTTTGCAAATGTCCTTGGGCAGGATACTGCTGCTATTTCATAGAGTTATAGAGTGATAGAGCCCTACTGCATAGAAACAGGCCCTTTGGCCCAACTTGTCCGTGCCAAACAAGTTGCCTACTTGAGCTAGTTCCATTTGCCTGCATTTGGCCCAAATCCCTCTAAACCCTTCCTATCCATGTATTCATCTAAATGTCTTTAAAATGTTGTAATTGTATAGTCACCACCACTTGCTCTGGCAGCTTGTTCCGCATACACATCACCCTCTTGTGTGAAAAAGTTGACCCTCAGGTCCCCATTCAATCTTTCCCCTCTCACCTTAAATCTACATCCTCTAGCTTTAGACTCCCCTATCCTGGGAAAAAGGTGGTGACCATTCATCTAATCTATGCCCCTCATAATTTTATATATCTCTATAAGGCACATCACTGGTCACAGGGCTCCAACCTGAAGAACTACCCTCCACTATCACACTCTGACTCCTACTGCAAAGCCAATTTTGTATCCATTTGGGGAACTCACCCTGGATCCCATGTGATCTAACCTTCCGAACCAGCCTACAATGTAGGACCTTGTCACAGGCCTTGCTTAAGTTCATGTAGATAATGTCTACTGCCCTGCCCTTGTTAATCCTTTTAGTCACCTCTATAAAAAACTCAGTCAAATTGGTGAGACACAATTTCCCACGCACAAAGCCATGCTGACTATCCCTAATCAGTCATTGGTATTGGTATTGGTTTATTATTGTCACTTGTACCGAGGTACAGTGAAAAGCTTGTCTTACAAACCAGTCGTACAGGTCAATTCATTACACAGTGCAGTTACATTGAGTCAATACAGAGTGCATTGATGTAGTACAGGTAAAACAAATAACAGTACAGAGTAAAGTGTCACAGCTACAGAGAAAGTACAGTGCAATAAGGTGCGAGGTCACAACAAGGTAGATCGTGAGGTCATAGTCCATCTCATTGTATAAGGGAACTGTTCAATAGTCTTATCACAGTGGGGTAGAAATCCAGGTAGATGCTGTCTCTCAGAATCCCCTCTGGTAACTTTCCCACCATTGATGTTTCAGGTTAGAACCATAGGACCATAGAACAATACAGCACAATACAGGCCCTTCGGCCCACCATGTTGTGCCAACCTTTAAACCACACCTAAGACTAACTAACCCTTTCCTCCCACATATCCCTCTATTTTAAATTCCTCCATATGCTTATCTAATAATCTCTTGAACTTGACCAATGTATCAGCCTCCACCACCACCCCGGGCAGCACATTCCATGCACCAACCACTCTCTGGGTGAAAAACCTCCCTCTGACATCTCCCTTGAACTTCCCACCCATTACCTTAAAGCCATACCCTGTTGTATTGAGCATTGGTGCCCTGGGAAAGAGGTGCTGGCTGTCCACTCTATATATTCCTCTTAATATTTTGTATACCTCTATCATGTCTCCCCTCATCCTCCTTCTCTCCAATGAGTAAAGACCTGACTCCCTTAGTCTCTCCTCATAATCCATACTCTCCAATTCAGGCAGCATCCTGGTAAATCTCCTCTGCGCCCTTTCCAACATTTCCACATAACAAACTCTGGTTGTTCTGATTGGAATGGTCATTGTTCAGACACTGAAACTGTAGTAATTCCCAGACTTCCTCCTCCTTTACAGCCTTCTCTCAGGACTGATGGTTTTAACACTAGCACTGACTTATGGTTTTGTGGTTTCTGAGGTGTCTAACGAGGCCAAAGTAGGAACCTTCTACTGCTTGCGCAGGGCTTCTGTGTGCTCCTGATGCATGACCTCAAGGTTTTCAATACCATCCTGATTGCGCCATCTCCACTTTGAATTTTTATGGGCCAGAGACTCCTAAGAGTAAGTGAGAATGTTTCAAAGAGGCTTTGCACACATTCTTGAATCTTTTTCTTTGCCTGGTAATCACTTCCTATGACAGAACTCGAATAGAATGTCTGCTTGGAGATAGACATACAAGTGATGTGACGGGACCAGTTCAGCCAAATGAATGTGACAGGGAGACACAAGAGACTGCAGATGCTGAAATCTTGAGCAGCAAACAATTTGCTAGAGGACTCAGTGGGTTGAGCAGCATCTGTAGGGGGAAAGGAGTTGCCTTGGGACTTGTGCAGGGTTTCAACCCAAAACGTCAACAGTTCCTTTCCTTCCACAGATGCTGCTTGACCTGCCGAGTTCCTCCAGCAGATTGTTGTTGCCGAATGTAACTAGGGCCTGAAAGCTGGGGAAGTTGGCCTAAGGAGAGGACACTGACATTGATTCACTTACCCTCTCAGTGACTTTGGATGATTTTGCAGAGGCAGCATTGGTGGTATGTTTGTGGTGCCTTGAAATGTCTGCTGTTGGAAGTCCAGGTCTCAGAGTTGATTAGGAGGGCAGCGATCACTGCTGTCCATTAGACTATGAGCTTTTTTGCAGGTCTGAGGTCTTGCTCTTCAAATACTCTTTTCCTCAAGTGACCAAGGGCTATTCCAGAATAGTGAAGGTGGTATGAGTTTTATCATCACTGTCTGCCTTTGTTGAGAGATGGCTCCCAAGACATTGGAGATGACTTGTGTTTTCCAGGACTCACCTGGACTTTTACTGTTGGTGGGCAATGTGTAGAGGACCTTTGCTGTGCAAATGTTGAATTCTAGGCGCATCCTTTCGTATGCTGCGGTGAACAATGACTGGGAACTTAGCCTCTGATTGTATACACATGCAAACACCATTTGCATACAGCATCTGGACTACTGGGGTTCAAGTACCTTGGTTCTGGAATGAGGTTGCCTTAGTTTAAATAATCTTCCATTAGTTCTGAATTATTCTCACTAGTTCAAACAAATGGTGTAGAAGAGAGAGAGAACAGGCTGAGGAACTCACTGACAGCCAGGACATGCATGGTTTCGTCAGCACCGTAAAAGCCATCTACAGCCCAAAAACCCCAGGGCCCACTGCACTCTAATGCTATACTTGACATGAGTTCCTTTGACTCCATCACACAACAACCTATTTGAGCTGGGAACACTCAACAAGTCAGCATCTGTGGAAAGAGAAACAAAGTTAACATTTCAGGTCAAAGACCCTTCAACAATAAACGAAAATCAAAAATGTTAACCTGAAAACCTGAAATGTTAACTCTGTTTCTCCTTCCACAGATTCTATCGGTCCTACTGAATGTTTCCAGCATTTTCTGGTTTTGTTCCAGATTTCCAGCATCTGCAGTTTTTTGATTTTCAACCATTCCGAACCAGCATTGCCGCCACACCTTACTGACAAGAAGTTGAAAAGGCCACACCCTAACTAAAAAAACTCTACAGCCTCATAAGTAGATGGTTTCTTCAATGAAATCCTACAACTATGATGGAGAGCTTCAATCACAAATCCATGATCTTGTTGTCTACATCTGGGAAGAGGAGTATATATCAGGAGACCCCAGAAGTACTGTGATCCTGACTATCTTCAAGAAAGAAGATAAGTCTGATACAGAGGGGCTTCCCTGTTGTCTACCATGGGGAAAGTCAGCACCAAGGTCCTTCTTCATTGTCTGACAATCAGTCATCTAGAGGCACAATGTACATTAGCTTCACCATGTGGCAACTCCAAGAAAAGTACAGGAAGCAGCACCAGCCACTATACATTTTCAGACTCACTAAATTAGCTCCATCAATTGGGAGGGGCTGTGGAACACCATCCTAAAATCCAGCTACCCATGGGAATTTGTCTCAGTTTTACATTTGCTCCACCATGGCATGCAAGCCATGATGTTAACCCGTGGGTTTACAACAGAGCCGATCTCAGTGAGAACCAGAGTCAAACAAGGCTGTGCGATTACCCCAACGTGTTTCTCAATTTTTCTCATTGAAATGTTGCACCTTAGCCCCTGCAATTTCATGTCAAGCCCAGAAGTCCAAGATTTATTGACAAATTTGGAATTCTGAATTTATCAGTTTTTTCTGCTGCTGGACTTCACATAGACTCCAACAATGGAGTCCAATCTTACCAAAATGCCCCAGTATTCTGCTGGAGACTTATCTCTGGGACCCTGAGCCAGGTCAAACAGGATTTAGCAGGCAAAAGGGATTTATGATGCAAGTTACCATTTCAATATTTTTCCTATCTTTAATTTGTGTTTTAAGTAATTTTACATTTGAAAGACTGAATGATTTTAATTATTTGTGTGAATTTTACTCATCTTTAAATGTCTCTGAGAGTCAAACATGTTTAAAACTATTAAAAATCATTTACAGTTACAGCCAGCAAAACCCCACTCCCAGCTTTGTCACCCATGGTGGTGGTGCTGGTGGGGCAGTGGGAGGAGGGCATTTCATGGGTAGGGCTCCTCATTGTGCCACCAAAGGCCATAGTGCAACTGGACTCCAGGATACAGTGGGCTCGTGAGATGGGATCTCCATATCTGGACAAGATGAGTGGGTGGAAGGCAGTGATTCCAAGCATGGGTGGGTGGATGGTTCAGGGAAATTGGGCCACCAAGGTTTGCTCCATAGTTCTGGTGAGATACAAGTAAATATTTTTGAAATGCCTTAAAAGCTGAGGCAATATGAGGACACAATCCTTCTTCAGAAACAATATTTATGAATTGACTGAGATTCCAGATAACATGGAACATTACTGTTCATAAGTCGAGCTACAAGACTCCCTTCCCTTGCAGTCATTGTTCAAATTATTGCTTAATCATTCATAGCACCAAAGACCCACCAAACATTGCCTCAGGGTGTCTGTTGGCTCTGGGCCTGCACTTGATGGAGTTCAGAAGAATGAAGGGGGATCTTATTCAACCAACCGAATACTGAAAGGCCTGGATAGAGTGAATGTGGAGAGGATGTTTCCATTAGTTGGAGAGTCTAGGTTCTGAGGGCACAGCCTCAGAATAAAGGGACATCCCTTTAAAATTTAGATGAGGAGGAATTTCTTCAGCCAGAGGGTGGTGAATCTGTGGAATTCATTGCCACAGACGGCTGTGGAAGCCAACTCGTTGGGTGTATTTAAGGCAGAGATAAATAGGTTCTTGATCGGTAAAGGTGTTAAGGGTTATGGGAGAAAGCAGGAGAATGAGGTTGACAAAAAAACAGCCGCGATTGAATGTTGGAGCAGTCTCAATGGGCCCAATGGCCTCATTCTGCTCCTATATCTCATGGCCTTATGGTCTAGAAGTCTATTATAGCCTCACCAAATACTAAGACAACATAAAAAGAACATTTTGCCAAGTAACCAGCTCATCTTCATCAGTTCTGACATATCTCTGTGATTCAGCACATTGGAATCAGCTAAACAGCCTGTAATTATATATTTGGTTATCTTTAGAAACAATTTCCGATTTTGGTAAAATTCAGTTAGTGAGCTATTTCAAAGAGGTGTAAACAGCTATTAAGACATAAGAGCAGCTGCTACCAGTGCAGCAAGCACATTTAAAGTTAATCGCATCGAAAGGTGCAGCGACTTTTCTTATCTTGGTGTTTCTGCAATGTACCTTTAACCATGCATCAATAAGAAAATTCTGATACTTTTTCTCCCAAAGTGACCAAAACCAAATAGTCTGAGACCTGCTCTGGGAAATCATTTTCAGTCAGTCACCATATGGGGTCATTTAAAATTTTGCATGGAACCTGTTGAATGTGATAAGAGAACATATGTTCTGAATTTCTCTCATCTAATATTAAAGACTGGCATCTCATGACAGGAAGTCCTTGCCTGCATGTGCAGAAACCCTCTGCAGGGGAGATTGTCTAACAGCAAGATGCAGGCAATATATATCTGATCTACCAACAACAAATTGCATTACAGAGAAACCAATGGTGGTGTATGTTGCTTCAGTGGCATATCCAACTTTCCCTCAGGTAACACTAAGTACTGGAATAATAACTCTGCAACTATAATAGTGTGTATCAGCAAATATGTTGATTTCTTTCAATGTGATGAAAACATATTGCCTTAAGACCACTTTAAAATGGTTTCTTTGAAAAGCTTCGAGAAGAAATTCTCCACTGACGTTAATTACTGTGTTGGAAGAATACATGCAGTTGGTATACTGAATGCCACTGCAAAGAAAACATTACCCATCACCTTTCAAAACATGAGTATTTCCCAAAACACTCTACAATCAACAAGCTGCTTTCAAAACCAAGTAACTGTTGCAATACAGCGCAGCATGGCAGCCATTATGCACACAACAAACTTCCATAAGCAACACAGGTGAAATAATTTTCTTTAGTGAGCTTGTCTGAGGGACAAATACTGGTAAGTTCACTAGAAGAAAATTCTTCCAGAACTATGAGCAGATCCCTTCCACTTGAGAGAGCTTGAGTTGCCTCAGTGCTGTATGTCCCTATCTACCTGATGCAATAATCTGTCCCCATCTGTAAGCAGTAATATAGCAATTTCCAAGTCCTAATTTAGAAGTTGCTTCAGTTTATCAGTGATTATTGCCTCTACTCTTCTGCTTTATCATGATAAATGTGAGGTGATACATTTACAGAGTACTAATGAGGCTAGGGCATACATTATGAAAGGTAAGGTCCTCAGGAGTAGTGAGGAACAGCAGGACCTTGGTGTACAAATCCAAAGATCCTTGAAGGTCACAGTGCAGGTAGATAATATGGTTAAGAAACCATATGGGATACTGGCCTTCATTAGTTGGGGCATTGAATACAAGAGCAGGGAGGTTATGCTTCAACTTTATAAAACATTGGTCAGGTGTCAGCTGGAGTACTGCATACAGTTCTGGTCACCACACTGTAGGAAGGATGTAATAGCACTGGAGAGGGTGCAGAGGAGATTCACCAGGATGTTGCCCAGGATTGAGTGTTTCAGTTATCAGGAGAGACTAGAGAGGCTTGGTCTGTTTTCCCTGGAGTGGAGGAGGTTAAAAGGGGATATGACTGCATCATGTAAAGTTATGAGAGGTACAGTTGCAGTAGACTGCAAGAAACTTTCCCCCTTATCAGAGGTGAATAAAACTAGAGGACATAGATTTAGGGTAAAGGATAAGAGATTTAGAGGGGATCTGAGGGGGACATTATTCACCCAGAGAGTGTAAGTACCTGGAATACACTGCCTGAGAGAGTGGTGGCAGCAGAATCGCTGACAGCATTTAAGAAGTGTCTGGAGAAGCACCTGAATCTCCCAGGCATAAAAGGCTACAGACCAAATGCTGGAAGATTGGATTAATCTGAATGGGTGCCCACTCAACAGCGCAGATGTGGTGGACTGAATGGCTTGTTCCTTTGCTGTATGACTCCATGACTCTTTGATACCCCATAGCGCTGACCATGCTGAATCAAACGATATTCAGGAGGTGGGAACAGATCCTGCAGCAGAATTCACCCAAAGTTACATCAAGAACAAATTATATCTCAGCAACTTTTTATGCGGCTTTAAAAAGCATCATGGTAGAAGTCAATCCTATTGAATTAAGAGGAAACTAATTCAGAACCTTAGTGCAAATATATCCAAAGCAGAAATTCTACTTAATTGTGTATTATAATGACAGAAGCATTATATATTTTATAATATTCTACTGCTAAGAGGAAAACTGTGTATAAATTGTCCATCTCTTTTAGGTCTACATGACTAGTTGTGAAAGCTAATCAGTCTTAGGAACGTCTTCACTCTGGGAAAAAAAAGGGATATTGAAGCATAATTTTGTACAAATGAATGAACACGTATTCTCTTTCATGGTGAACATTATGCATTGCTCTTTGAGAGAAATTTATACACCCTGCATTTGCAAAAGAAAAGTTTTAGAGATAAGTGATGTGATGTGAATGGAAACAAGTGAGAAAAGTGACTCAGCTGTAGCAATGCAGAGAAAATTGCAGGGTAAGCCAGAGGGAAGATACAGATTACTCTGTAAAAATGTAAAAGAAATGTTTTTAGACAGTTAAAAAAATCATTTCAATTACACTGACCAAGAATGAGAAAAGAATGGCGTAGTCATAATGCAGAATAAGTGGGAATGAGTCAGAGATGAAGAAAAATTAATAAGGAAATTCCAATAAATCCAAAGTACAAAAATAATCAGAATCTTTTTTCATTTATTTCTCTCTATGTGTGCCATTCTAACAATGCTGACTCCATCTTACAATATCTGATTGCAACGTAAAAGGAGCCATTGAGCCCACTGGCTCCTTGCCAGATCCCAGGAGGCAATGCATCCGGTGCTCCCGGTGCGGGCTCCTGTACATTGGTGAGACCCAATGCAGATTGGGTGACCGCTTCGTCGAGCACCTTTGTTCCGTCCTCCACAACAGCCAGTGACCAACCGGTGGCCACCCACTTCAATTCCACATCCCATTCCCATACTGACATGTCTATCCATGGCCTCCTCTACTGCCATGTTGAGGCCAGACGCAGGTTGGAGGAACAACACCTCATAATCCACCTTGGGAGCCTCCAACCTGATGGCCTCAACATCGATTTCTCTGACTTCTGGTAACCTTCCGGTAACCCCACCCCTTCTTTTTCTTTCCCCCCCACCCACCACTCCTTTGCCTTCCCTTATTCCTGTGGCTCCCTTCCCCCACCTTGATGACCTGCCCATCTCCTCTCCTCCCCTCCCCCATTCTTTATTCCATGGTCCACCGCCCTCTCCTACTGGATTCCTTCTTCTTCAGCCCTTGGCCTCTTCTACCTATCACCTCTCAGCTTACTACATCTTCTCCCCCTCCCCCACCCACTTTCCCCACTCTCACCTGGACTTGCCTATCACCTGAACTCAACCTATCCCCTGCCTCAGGGGGTAGGTGCGTGCTCCTCCCCCTATTCCAACTGCTTATTTTGGCTTCTGCCCTCTTCCTTTCCAGTCCTGATGAAGGATCTTGGCCCAAAACGTCGACTGTTTATAGATGCTGCCTGACCTGCTGAGTTCCTCCAGCACTTTTTGTGTATTGCTCCAGATTCCAGCATCTCCAGAATTTCTTGTGTCTCCATTAATCTCATTCCACTTCTCCTACTCCTCTGCAACTTATTCTCTCTCACACGCATCCATCAATTACACTTTAATTTTTTTTGACGTTAACCTACACTAGAGGTGACTTAGAGTAGCCGATTATCCTACAACATGGCTTTGAGGTGTGGGAGGAAACTGGGACACCCAGAGAAAAGATATCAGAGGAAGGTTTTTTACCCAGAGAGTTGTTGGGGCATGGAATGGTCTGCCTGGGGTGGTGGTGGAGGCAGGTACATTGGTCAAATTCAAGAGATTACTATATAGGCATGTGGAGGAATTAAAAATAGAGGGATATGTGGGAGGAAGGGGTTATGTAGTCTTAGGTGAGGTTTAAAGGTCGGCACAACATTGTGGGCCAAAGGGCCTGTATTGTGCTGTACTGTTCTATGTTCTATTAAAATCCAGGCAGCCACAGAGAGAACATGTAAACTCTGCACAGACAGCCCCCAAGGTTAGGACTAACCAAGGTCCCCAGAGCTGTGAGGTGGCTGCACTAACTACTGCATCATCTGGTCTCAGAAGGTATGGAGACTCAAGCACAATTGGCTCTTGGATGGGAGATCATCAGGGATAACCTAATGCGGTGGGTATCGGCTGAAGAGGAAGGCATCAGCAGGTCATCCTGCCTAAGAATCACTTACGATGTGGCATGCATATTGTAGCAGCTAAAGTGCACAAGTGACCGCAGGGCTGATTTTGATTATCCTGGAGTCAGTGTTTCAGTATCTGTGGAGTGATGGTGTCAGAATGCTGACGTTCTTCCATGTGACCTCACTAAATTTATAAAAGGTGAAGATGGATTTTTAAGAATCAGTTTGATTTCTCCTGGAATCTCTGATGCTTCAGCGTGCATGTAGTTGCATAGTTTCTTTTAAACTCTAATTGTTCATATTTTGGCTTATTTATTGTACTTAATTACTGCATTCCTCTTCTGTGGAGTGAATCTTAGTAAAGGTTAAGTTTACCTGCATTGGGGGATCAGATGATTAGTGTTAGTTTGAATGCATGCTGTGCAAAGTTGTGTGTGGTGTGTAACAAATGGCCCATCATCCTTCAAAGTTGGATATTCTTTCAACTTGTATTTCAAAAAAAACTTTCTTTTGACTTTTTTAACTCCAATCTTCAGAACAGTTGCTTCCAATTTTATTTCTGAGTCACTTGTCAAACTTCCTCTTACTTTTGCAGCACACAAAGAAAAATTGCCACGTTTTCCTCAATGTTTCAGTAACTGGACAGTGAGGCATTGATATTAATTACCCCACAAAGGACAGGAAAGGGTCATGGGTTAAAAATGAGAAAACAGGGATTGGAAAACCAATTTATGGCTGCAAGTTTCCTGGTGAATGAGTGCCCCACTATGGAGAGATGGGACTCTTTATTAACACAGCTAAATTGGGCTCTCCCAATGTCACTGAAAACCTAACTTACAATTTACAGCTGTTGTGTGGGTTTCAAAGGGTTTGGGACACTAACAGTGTAAAGAAGTTGGGAGTTGCCACCTCGTTTATACACTTAATTATGCATTTATAAACAATTGTAATTCAGGATGGAGGATCACCCATAAACTGCACAGAATAATCTCACAGGCCAAACATACAAGGTAAATGCAATCTCATCATTATGCCCTGCTGTAACAATAATTGTCGGAGAATATGGCACAGAGGAGATCACTTGGCCCACATGCATGTGTCAGCTCTGTGAAAGAGATATCTATTAGTCTCGCTCCCCTGCTCTCTCCTCATGTCTTTGCAAATGTTTCCTTCTCAAGTTTTTATCAAAAAACCTTTCGAACAGGACCACTAAATTTGTTTCTACCACCCCTTCAAACACAATTTTGGTCACTGCAACTTGCTAAACGATGAGAATCTCCTCATCTCCTACCATCTTGATTCAGGACTGGAGCTGAGATAGTAAAATGGTACGGTGGGTCTAACTTGGGAATTCTTAAAAAAGGAATTCTAACAATGTGTGAAATTGCCAGAGTATGTTCTGTTCACTAAAAGTAGAACAAAACCAATCTGGTTAATTACCTCCCAATCAGCCTACTCTCAATCATAAGCAAAGTGATGTAGCTTTCATCAAACGTGCTATGAAGTGACACTTACTGATGTCCAATGTGGGTTTTGCCTGGACCACTCAGTTCCAGACATCATTACAGCCTTGTTACAGACATGGGCCAAAGAGCTGAATTCTAGAGGTGAGGTGAGAGAACTGCCCTCGATATCAAGACAGAATCTGAATGTGTGTGGCATCAAGACACTCTGGTAAAATAAAAGACAACAGACACCAATGGGAAAACACTTCAGCGGTTGGAGTCATACCTCCACAAAAGAAAATGGTTGTGGATGTTGGAGGTCAATCATTGCAGTCCTAGGGCATCACAGCAGGAGTTCCTCAGGACAGTGTTCTGGCACTAGTCATCTTCATCCACATCAGCAATGACCTACCTTCCATCATATGGGGATATTCACAGACACTTGAGCAATGTTCAATTCCATTCACAACTGCTCAGCAAATGACACATGCCTGCAAGGAGCAAGGCCTAGACAACGTTCAGGAATGGGCTGATAAGTGCCATAAAAATGATAGGTAATGGCCATCTCAAACAAGAGAGGGTCTAACCACCTACCCTTGGCATTCAATGGTATTACCATCACTGTGTCATCCCATTGTGAACATTCTGGGGAATCTCTATTGATCAGAAACTCAACTGGGACAGCCTTATAAAACCATGGCTACAGGAACAGGTCAGAGGCTGACTATCCTACAGTGAGTGACTCACCTCCAAACATGCCAAAGATTTTCCACCATCTGCATAGCACATGGCGAGAGCATGATGAAATATTCTCCACTTACCAAGAAATCTGACACCATCTGGGACAAAATGGCCCACTTGATTGGCACTCCATCAACCACCCTAAACATTCATTCCTTCCACCAATGGCACACAGTGTGCACCATCTACAAAATGCATTGCAGTTCGCTCACCTGGGCTACTCAATAGCACCTGCCAAACATGTGACCTCCACCACCAAGAAGGAGAAGGGTAGTAGGTGCATGAGATCACTGCCACCTGCAGGTCCTCTTCCAAATTGCACACCGTTCCAATTTGAAAATATGTCACTGTCCCTTCATTCCTGCCGGATCTAAATTCTGGAACTCCTTATCCAACAGTACTGTGGAAGAACCTTCACCAGTCCTTCACAAAGGTTCAGCCAAGTGCAATTAGGGATGGACAATAAATACTGACCTTGCCAGTGACACCCAGATCCCAACAAAATGAATACTTTTTTAAAAAAGAGAGGGATGGGGAGTTTCTGGAATTGAATTTAAAATTCATTGTTGGACAGGATAATGGTTAGGGATGAAATTGCCTAGGGCTTCTTCTAGACTGTCACTGTAATATTAGAAGACAGGCTAAAATTTCCTGTCCTGTGTCATGAAATTGTATTTGCTAATCTCCACTTCCTCTTTCCAGTTGTGAACTAAGCTGCTGTGTATTTACAACATGTTCTTTCTTTCTTTTCCACTTTAATATCTTCACCATATGTTCCATTAGCGGGTAAAAAGGAAAGACAAATCAATTGACTGTAGATATTGAGCTGAGACATTCCACAGGCGAAACAAAAACAGAAAATGCTGAAACACTCAGGAGGTCAGAAGCAACCTGTGGACAGAGAAACAGAGTTAATGTTTTGGGTTGAAAACCTTTCATTGTCTGTACTACTAACAGATGCTGTGTGACCTGCTGGCCATTTCCAATATTCTCCTTCAGGTCTGAATATTCTGCAACAACTCTGACCTCATAGCTATCCATTTGTTTGTTTCCTCTCTCATAATTCCATCAACTGTACAGCTTCATCAGCAGCATATCATCATGGCAATCCTGACCTTGTCCTATGACAGATATTCCTTTTGCCTAAAAATCCCCTCCCCCACCCTCTCTGTAATGTAAAACTAACTAATATGTTACTTTTCTAGTTCCAAAGAAGGGTCTACAACTTGAAACATTAATCCTGTTTCTCCTTACCATCGATATTGCCCATCCTGCTGAGTGTTTTTGTTTCAGATTTCCAGCATCTACAGGTTTTTTTTATTTGCATTCCACAGGTGGATATACATAATAAAATAGATATTCTGAATTTGTATTCCCAGTTGAGATTCACCTATCAGCATATACCTTTGAAGATGTTCAAAGTGCTTTCTGCTTTCTATCAATGTTAATCTTGTGCAGTCTAAGTCTACAGTGATTTATATTATTTAGGTTAAAGAGCTACAGTCAGGCTCTTCAATGTTTTAGGTCTGGTTAATAAGACCCAGACAGACGTTGGTGGGTGAGCAGTTAAATTCAGGCTCTGGCATTGGATGAATTTTCATTACATGGTTGATTTTCTGGATATATGCTTCTCACGGGAAAATAATTGGTATTACTAGTTGAGAAATTTGTGGAAAGAATGTTTACAATTCCTAATGTCCACTTTTGCCAAGGGCCACATTGATAAATCTTCCTTATCACCATTAAACTCTTTAATGCATGATACAGGTAATTCACCACTTGCAGAGCTTCCTAGACCATGCTTTGCTAAGTTCTGTCCCATAAAGCTAAATTGGGTCCTATGATTACCACCGGGCTCCCTAGTTTAATACTTGAAAGGTGTGGTTTGTCAAAAGCATGCTCTGGCTGCCCAGTAATTCTGAAGACAGTGTGTCCCACACAGGATAGGAAGTTCATTCCCATTGCATTTGGAGGGCCACTGGCCTGGCTTGGGACGTGTAAGCTTCCCCTTTTTGACAAGATAGGATCAAAAACTTGCATTGTTGGGAATCATCTTTCTGTTCTCAGTTGGCCTATTCTTCATATCCAATAGCATTATGTTCTTATTTGATTCTAGTCCAGATTTTATGCTAAGTGCATTTGTTGCTTTTACATTGTTTCCTTAGCTTCCTATGGCAAGAAAGGAACCTTCTTTACAAATGAAGACTACCCTGCTGCTATCAATTGTTTAACTGGTTTTCATTGCAACTTCAGGCATCTCAAAACACACAATATAAAATAGCTGAAAATCTGGTGAAAACATAATTATTTCAAAATAAGAGTATTTTTCTGGTATTTTTTAACTGTGATTCCATCATTTGCAAATGTTTTCTACTTAAGTTATTCTTTTGACTTTTTGCATAAGGTTTTGTTTTTCCTACCACTATTTAACATGGGTCTGAGGACATTTTAAAGATTTGTAGGATCTCTTTACATTGTTTGAAACTTTAATCCATATTCAGCACATCAATTTGATAAAAGAAGCTATCATTCTTGTCCTTGGCAAAGGAGCAGAGGAACTAACTCAATGTGAAAGCACAAAGCTCTCAAACTGTGCTCGGCATGATCAGTAAGCTTGCAGAGTAAGTGAAGATGTGTTTTTCCTGCATTATGACTCATAGCTTCTGTAATTGATGCAAAAGAAACTCAGAATCTGCCTTAAAAGACAGCAATAGATGGAAAGTTGATAAGTGAATTGTGCCTGGTCACAGGACAAGTCGTACAATAACTCCATCAGTTCATCTGATGAAAGAACAGACCAAAAATCACAATAAGGGTTCCTTAAGTCTCCTATCACTTAAGCAGCATGCATTGCCTGATGTATTCAAGCATCACTTATATGACAGCAATGAATGAATGTACGATGCATTAATTCAACTGACTAATGCAAGAATCTAAAACCTGCCAGGGTGTGATTCAATGACATTAATGCCTCAGTATTTGTTCTAGCAATTGATTTTTGCAAAGTGGTATCTTTTTTTTCTGTCCATTTAATGGCTGCAATACATTGCTCTTGAAAATGCACATTAAAACTTTATTGATGATGATCTGGTAATCCTCATTACAAATAAAGTATGGCCTGACCATCTTCATCTGACACTGCATATTTTATTGACCAGTTCTGACAAAGCTTTTGTTGAAAGTAAATTCAGTAATATTAAGCAATTCATTGTTCTAAGGTGGAGGATTTAGAAAGACATGCAGCTGACCACTATAGTGGATTCTGTCCAACACAAAAATGCTTACATATATGCATAGAACTTATGTCATTGCTATTTGAATGCTGGTTGGCCATTGCAAGTGAAGAAGTCCGTTTTGCTCTCTGCTGCAGGTGCTAAGACATTCAGGTTGATAAAAGCCTTGTTAGCTCCAGCCAGACCAGGAGACAAGACATTTGAAGAGTTAGTTAAGTGATTTGAACAGCATGAGTGCCTGACCCTTAATCCTATAGTTCAAGAGTGCAAGTTTCCCAACAGCCAAAATCAGTATCCAGATGAAACTGTTTCAAACTTTGTTGTGAGTTTGAGACGGATTGCTGAACACTGTGAGAATGGTACACGGTAGTGTAGCGGTTAGTGTAACACTTTACAGCGCCAGCGACCCGGGTTCAATTCCTGCCGCTGTCTATAAGGTGTTTGTACGTTCTCCCGTGTCTGCATGGGTTTCCTCTGGGTGCTCCGGTTTCCTCCCACATTCCAAAGACATACGGGTTAGGAAGTTGTGGGAATGCTATGTTGGCACCGGAAGCTAGGAAACACTTGTGTGCTGCCCCCCAGAACGCGACGCAAAAATGCATTTCACTGTGTGTTTCGATGTACATGTGACTAATAAAGATCTGTGGGAGACATAACATGATAACATAGTTTGTGGAATCCTAGATGTATATACCCAAGGGTGGGTGCTCACTTGGAAGAAACTGAATTGCAAGCAGGCATTTGACATTGCCTAGGCAGTGGAGTCAGTGGTCAAGCAAGCACAGGATTTGCAATATTGCCCAGTGATCCTCTGAGTGTTAAGATGTTGGATCCAAGCTCTATAGCATTACTGTGAAAAAGGAAAAAAAAATGCCCAGAGAGATTATTAATGTTATTATTATTGTAATGCATAACGTAGTCAACAAATTTTCTGAAAGTAAAGCTTGACAATGGCAAACCCAAGCAACCATGCAGAGCAAGGCCTATGGGCAAAATAGTTAATGGCATTGTGTATATGAAATAGATGAAAAAGGTGATGACATGGATGGATCATATTGACCTTACACACTAAGTCAAAAGGCCACTGAAGCTTTCCGTGCATCAGTATACATTGTAAGAAAGTGAGTACCAGTGAAAGTTGCCACTAATTCTTCAGTACTGGTGATTTTATAGCAGGAATTAAAACAGCTTTGGCTAGATAATGCAGTGAAACCTTCTTCTGTACTGACATGAGAAAAGGATCAAGGAGAAAGAGATAGACGAATTGTGAGTGAGAAGCAATGAAAGTGAACTTCTCTCCCTCTTCTGACTGCTTCTGGACAACAATCAAACTTGATAGGCCAATAATAGAACTGAGAATAAGGCTATTTTGAGGACAGATCAAAACTATTTCTATCAGCAATAACTGATGTACCTGAGATGATTTGGAAGCATTCAAGGTGTGGAGGCCAAGATTCACCTGAAGGAAAACACTACACCTCGGTGAAGAGGCTGCAGGAAGCAGTCATCTTTGAACTGGCTGAGCTTCTGATTGGGCTGCTTCAGACATTCCTGTAGCGAGGACAGATGGCACCATTCGTAACTGACATGATTGCAACATAACAAAGAAGTGAGGACGACAGATACACCTTACCCTCTCATTGATGGTTTGTTTGCTCAGCCAGAAACCCCTGACATTTCACATGACACCAGCAGATGTGAGCTGGACAAAGGTCATTGTAGTACCAAGTGATAAATACTCATCTTGAACGATTCAAGTACAATGTACTTCCATTTGGCCACATCCGTGGGAAGGGAAACAGAGTGGAAAACCTATGTCAGAACTGGGAAGGAGAGAAGAGAAGCTTGCTAAGGAGTTCAATGAGCTTAACGAACTTCTTTTCTTTCCTTCCCAGTTCTAACAAAAGGTCTTCAACCTAAAACGTTAACTCTGTTTCTCTTCCCACAGATGCAGCCTGACCTGCTGAGTACTTCCGCTGTTTTCTGTTTTTGTTTTATATTTCCAGTATCTGCAGTTTCTTTTTTCATTTTCATACTTCTATTTGGAATAGCATCAGGTTCAGGAATTTTCCAGTGGATAACCAGTAGTCTGCCCAAGGTCTGCCAGATCTCACTGGTTACTTAGATAACATTTGGGTACCTGGCTAGATGTAACAGATGCACAAGGAGAAGCCAGAAGGTGTATTTCAATACACTTGTATACCTGAGCTGGAGTATGTTTGAGGAAAATTAAGTGTCTTTGATGCCTTGGAAGTAATCCATGTTGGTTATAAGATCCCATCAGTAGATGTCAAGATTAATGCAGTGTTAGATGAGTCTAATCTGACTAATTTGACAGAGCTGAAGGCTTCCTTGGGGCTTCTGAGCCACTATGTCACCTCCTGAACTATTCCTCTCACCTTTAAGCAAAGTGTAACCGCTTTTACGCAAAGTTCTGAATCGTGGGATAAAGTGAAAGTAGATAAAGAAGCAAGAAGCCAAAGCAGTTGCTGCTGAGTTCGCAGGCTCTGCCTTGTTATAATGCAGTGTAGCCTTTGCTGCTGTGTTGTGATTCATCACTTTACAGTATTGGTGTAGTTCTGTCACTTTGCATGGAGAAAGGTGATGAGCGACTGATTGGTTTTGCATCAAAATCTCATTCCAAGCCAGAGCAAACTTAAAACTTAACAAAGTGAGTTTAATTATTGTCTACAGAGTGACAGGATTCCACAAGTGCTTGTATGGCTGGTAATTTACAGTTTTCACAAACAAATCCCTGCAGGGTATTCTTGGTGAATCCAAAGGGATACCTTTAATGGTTTCAGCTGGAATGTGGAGATGGGCTTTGAGACTGTTTGCATATGGCTATGTTCTGAAGCTCAGGAGAGGATAGTACAACCAGAATGAAGACGGTCTGGATCAACTGCTGTTTGGTGCAGCTTCATGTGACTCACTAGTGAAACTGTGTCATTGCTGGAATACATGGACAGAACTCCATTTGCCTCCCTTGATGAGATGTGATGCCATACTCTTCTGAGAGCTTTAGAGTGGGATGGAAATGAGAGTGCAATGACATATTTCTACTATATTACAGGAAACAGTAAATGAATCAGAATACTCTGTTTCTTTCAGAATCCAGAGTTGTTCCATTACAAGGAAGAGCAGCTATCCTGAAGTAGTTGCATGAAGAAAACTCAGGTGTGACTTGTGAGATGCTAGCTGTCAGAAGCTTTGTCTGTTGGCATGGAACAGTGGAAGACACAGTGAAGGAATGTTAGCAACATTCCTCCAGCAGCTCCTCTTAATGGGATACATGGGAACTTTGTCCATGCATAGAAAAAATAATCATCATTGCTGTCGATGAAAGAATTGGTTGAAAGAGTTCCTACTATATCTTAAGATACTTCTATATCTTAACAATGATGCCAAAGTTGGCAATAATCTCTGCGACACATGATTTTTTAGAATTACTTGGAATAGGGAAAGGAAACAACCCCACTCATGCTGAATTGACCAACCTCCTCAAATGGAATGGAATCAAGCATGTCATTAATGTAAATAGTAAACAACTGAGGTCCAAGAACTAATCCCTCAGGTACTCCTGCTTGAAAGGGCCCCATTTATTACAACTCTTTGTTTTCTATAGTACAGCTAGCTTTCAATCCATGTTAACACACTTACTCCAATATCTTGGGCTCTAAAATTATGACCAACCTATAATGTGGACCCTTGTCAAATTCCTTTTGAAAATCTAAGTACACTACATCTATAAGTTCCCCTCTATCAACTCTCCCTGTTGCATTCTGAAAGAATTGAAACAAATTTTTGAAACATGATTTACCTTTCATAAAAGCATGTTAACTAGGTTTTATTATCTTAAACTTTCCTAAATAATTAGTTATTTCCTCTTTGACTATGCATTTCACTGAGTGACGTGTTTACAGTGTAACAATGATCTTGCTAGAGAAGTTCCTCCTGAATTCCTTATTTTTTTTTAGTGACCATCTTACGAACTCTAGATTCCCCTACAAACTAAGTTAATGGACTGTCTCAGAAGTAAATGTAGAGATAAAAATATAAGTCAGAGAAAAGTCTTTCATGTTTATAAACTGATTCAGAAGCCGACTGGGATAAAGAAAGCTTCAATCCACTGTTGTCAGACTCTTGAATGGACCTCTCATATGCTAAAAGATGAACTCATGATCTCCCAACCTACCTCGTCGTGGCCCTTGCATTTTATTTGTCTACAGGCACTGCACTTTCTCTGTAGCTGTAACATTATATTCTACATTCCGTTTCCCTTTTTACTTCCTTGATGAAATTGCATTTGGAATGATCTGTCTGGATGGCACACAAGCAAAAGCTTTTCACTGTATCTTGGTACATGTGACAATAATAAACCGATTCCACTTCCAATTGGACATTTTCTCTCCATCTTTTATTACTGATTGAGTTAGAGGACTCAGTGAAATCTGGCAATCCAGGTAAAATGTGAAAGAGCCTATAAAGTGATATATCTTTGTCTTAACTTCACTTGAGCAGGCGTGGTGGTGGTGCAGTGGGTTTGTTACTGGTTGAATAACCCAGAAGGTTAGATTAACAATCCAGGGATGTGAATTCGGGTCCCACTATGGCAACTGTGGAATTTAAAGTTAGTTAATAATCTGAAGTTCTTATAAAACACTAGTCATTTGTAACAATCACTACAGCAGTGCTGGATTGTTGCTTAAAAACCCATTTGGTCCACTAAAGCCCTTCCCTTCAGAGGAAGAAATCTGACATGCTTACCCAGTCTGACGATTAATGTGACTCCAGACTGCAGTGATGTAGTTCACTCTGAAATAATCAAACAAGCCACTCTGTTGTACCATTCCAGATACTTCAGAACAAAGCGGTGGAGAGGATTAAACAGGCTGAACCACCCAGGACTTACCTTGATATGGCAATATCAGTCCCAGCCTGATTAACTCAGCAAAGTCCCCCTCACAAACATTTGGGGAATTGTGTCTAAAGTGGGAGAGTTATCCCACAGCTGAGTCAAGCAATAACCTTACAAAGTTGGTCCGTACAGGCAATGTGCCAGATTTCTCTATCACAATTACAGTTGTATATAGGTGAGAGGAAGTATCCTTGAGGTTCTCAACATTGACTCCAGATGTCATAGAGTCTCAGGGGATCAGGTCAAACAGGCAAGGAAGCCTCCTTATAATTGCCATCTACCATCCTCCAACAGCTGATATATTAGTGCTCCTCCATTAAGAACAACACTTTGAAGAAGTACTGGATGTAGCAAGGATGTACTCTTAGCAGGAACTTCAGTACTCCCACAACCACCAAATCAGATCAAAGGATTTACTATATTACCACATCTTCACATGGAAAGTGGTAAACAATTAAATAACCTTGGTGGGACCCATGGGAATGCTAACCACGAGGCTAAAGCATTCCCAGCCACGTTCAGCTAAAAGTGCTAAGTGGATGATCCAACTCAGTTTCCTCCTGAGATCCTCACCATTACAAAAGCCAGTCCTCAGATAATTTGATTTATTCCACATGATATTAAAAAACATCCAACAGTAAGAGCTACAGAATCAGGCAACATCCCAGCTGGAATACTGAAGACTCTGGAACTAGCTGCACCTCTAGCCAAGATGTTCCAGAACATTTACAGCATTGACAACTACCCAACATTGTGGAAAATTGTCCAGCTATGTCCTGTTCGCAAAAATGTAGGACATTTCCAATTTGGCTAATTACCACCCAATCAGTCTGTAGTTAATCATCAGCAAAGTGATGGAAGGTGTTATCAACAGTGCTATCAAGCAGCACCTATTCATCAATAACCTGTTCAGCAATGCCTAGTTTGGGATTCACCAAGGACACTGAACTTCAGAGATGAGATGAGACTGAATTCCCTTGACATGTCCACTATTGAATTAGCTGTGGTTAAATGACTCCAAGTAGACTCAACATAACATGTCCACTCAAAGGTAAGCCACTGACAACAAAGTTAATGGAATGTTGAATGAAATCATACAACTGGGAAAATTTAAGTATACAAGGAACCATTGACCAAACCCAGGGCTGTTCAAGGGATGTTGCAGATGTATCATGGCTGCAAAGATTTCCTTTATAACAAAACTCACTCCACTTTAAGTGTGAAATGGTTTGAATTGAATTGTTTACCCTTTCACAGTTTTGGTCAGTACTCTTTTGCTACCATGAGGTGTCACTAAAGATACAATGTCCTGAAGAAGGGCATTAGTAATACAGTAAGTAGGCTAGTAGATAATACTGAATTGTATGGTAGCACTAGGGTAGAATCATAGAATTACTATGATATTGAAGGAAACCATTCCATCTATGCTAGGTCCTACTAAACCAAGCAGGTCTCTCCCATTCTCCTGCTCCTTCCCCGGAGAACTTCAAATTATCAAGTATGCACTGAATTCCCTTTGGACACCCCAGATGATTCTGCTTCCACCACCCTTATAAGCGGAAAGTTCCAGATCATAATTAAATAAATTTCATTTCAGTTCCCCTTCTATTTTTTTGCCCAAAACTTTGAATCTCTGTCTAGAGGTCCTTGAATGAAGGAATGATGATGATTCCATGAAAATGGGAACGGTTTTGTAGTTCCTGTGAATAATCCTTAGAATTGGTGCATTCAATTGTGAATGGATCTGGAGAGTTTGGGAATGTGAACCCAACATCAGAAAGTAAGTTTCAATTTACATGAAGATGCAGATATTTGTGCAAATAATTCAAACCATATATAGAATATGAGGGAAACACAAGAGACTGCAGATACTGGAAATCTGGAGCCACACACCAAAAGCTGGAAGGGTATTTCACCTTTACCAGGGCATCTGGTAAAATTTATGAAATGGATTAACCTATCACAACAACATTATTATCCCCTAACTCAAGGTAATAAACAGATTATGGGAAGAGATCACTTAAGCGCTTGTGACTCATCTATTGATATTAATGTTAAAATTCATCTGTGGATTAGAATCCTGTCAAAAATTCTGGTTATGTTGGGCTGTTAAATGAGGCTTGTCTCCAGGGTCCAAACCAGAGAGAGAATAGCTTGGCCAGATCAGTGGTGCAGTGAATGAATGGTTGTGGATGGAGTGCCCATCATGCAGGCTGCTATGTGTTGTGTGGTGTTGAGTTTCTTGAGTGTTGCTGAAGCTGTGCTCATTCAGGCAAGTGGAGAGTATTCCATTACATTCCTAACTTGAGCCTTGTAAGTGGTGGACAGGCTTTGGGAGGTTAGGAGATGAGTTACTCGCTCCAGGATTCCTAACCTCTCACCTGCTCTTGTAGCCACATTGTGCGTACAGCTACTCCAGTTCAGTTTCTGGCCAATGGTAATTCCCAGGATAATGACAATGGGGAGTTCAGTGACGGTAATACCATTGAATGTTGGAGGGTGATAGCTGGATTTTCTCTTGTTGGATATCGTCATTGCCTGGCACTTATGTGACACAAGAAAGCTCAGACCTGGATATTGTCCAGTCTTGCTGCAATTGATTGTGGACTGTTTCATTACTTGTAGAGTCATGAATGGTGTTGAACATTGTGCAATCACCAGCAAGCATCCCTGCTTCTGACCTTACGAGTGAGAGAAGGTCATTAATGAAGCAGTGATGCAGTATATGATACAGCAATGAAATAAATGTTGAGAAAGGAATGGTTAAACATCATTGCATCTATGACTGATTGCATCAAAGAGGCTGAGAAATAGGAAGGATACTATGCCAAAGAAAAAACAAAAGTAGATAAAACCTGTGTGGTTGTTAGCTTGTAGATAGAGCAGATAGCAGTTAGAATGGGAACAAAGGAAAAGGATACAAAGGTGCAGGAAAAAGATGTACAGGAGAAAGTTATAACATGGCAGGAAAAGGATGCTAGGTAGCAGAAGAAGGAAGCAGTAATAGCGAGAATGACAGAAGAAAATAAAACGGCTAGACAGGAGCGGGAAGTAGAAGAGAATGGAGGCAAGGTGCAGGTGCTTGGAAGCATAAGTAGCCAAGTTACAACACAATAGGACAAACTACGTGAAGCAATGGATAACAAATGGGAAGAAAATTGTATGTTTCAGGAGTTCAGTGATTTAAAAGCAGCCTTCCAGGTATTATAAGATAGGTGTAATTCGTGCTATGACAGAGGCTGTAGAGGAAGGGAATGTTTTCGACACATAGTGGAAAATGATAGAAGAAAAAAGCGGGGAAGTTGAAAAGAAAAATGGTCATTCAGAAAGAAGAGTTATGTGTCTGGTAAGGCACACAAAAACACCACCCGTGGATGGACAAGATCATGTGGTGTTGACTTATGATGAGGCTAATATTCCCTGACAATTAAGGGAAACTGCAAGAGGTTTGGGAATCCTAGGGAGATGTGGAAGGTTATCTTTTGGATTTAGAAAAAAAACTAGTTACAGTGCAAGGTTTGATGGGTCTGAGAGGAAGTGTTAACTTTTCAGTTTAGATGAATAAATTCTGGCTGGACTACCCAACGACGTCAAGTGTGTCTGGATTGAGGTACCTTGAATGACAATACACCCTTCCAGTTAAGGAAGCTTGCTGGTATGGAAATGGCATCCTATTTCAGATTGTGACATACAGTAAATTGTTCAGGGAAAGGACAAACACTCAGAAGCATTTGTTGGTAGATTGTTGTCTATCCATAATGAAACATGAAGAGGACAGTTATTTTGGATCAATTGACTCAAGACATTGATGTCTGAGAGATACTTATAGCTCACACAAAACTTCCTGCTAATAATACAGTTTGATTTGGGAGACCCAAGCATGAGAGAAGTGCAAGTGATGAGGAAGTTGGTTATGTTCTGGGAGGCCACGCAGGGCATGTCCCCACCAATGCTGCCTATAATTTTGAATGATTATCAAGAAGTAATGACCATAAAGGAGAAGTCTAACACAACTTACGTGTATGTGGAAGCACGGATCTGATAGGAAAGATGGCCTTGGAAGTAACTGTTGGAATTGTGGCAGATGGGACTCATTATAGGACAAATGGGTCTTACAATTCAGGGTCTGGCATAGATCAGAGATTAGGAAGTGAGAAAGTTTAGAGGCTGCCAGAATTTTCATTGATGAGGGTTGTTTGAATGGATGTGTGTTCATGATCAATAACTTCCAGTATTTTTTGTTACAACATATTAGATGTTAAAATTTGAGATACAAGAGACTGCAGATACTGGAATGGTAAAATTCTCCTGAAGTTTGATTCCTAACATTTTCTAAACTCTCCATCCTAATTTTTATTCTTTAGACTTTAACAAACTCTTCTGCTCTCTCCTTCCCTTTAACTTTTTCCACAATTTTCCATGCCATTGAATGTCACCCCACTATTTAGTTTAAAGCCCTATCTACAGCTCTAGTTATGTGATTCACCAGAACTCTGGTCCAAGCACGATTCATGTACGATTATGATTTAAGATGCTTTGTTTATTTAACCCTCTGGAATAAGTTATGTTTTCAGAACCAATTTAAAGTGTGTGAATGCTTTGTGAGTTTTAAAGTATTGCATGACGTTTGGCAACATGTGAGTTAATTCTGATTTACAGGAAGAGAGAGAGAGAGAGAGGGAGAGGGAGAGGGAGAGTGAAAAGGCTGCTGGTGTTTGTTGAGTCTGTGCCAGGAGGAAGTTCAAATTAATCCTATGTTCTAAAATACAGGATGCAACTAGGGGAAAGATTACATGCTAATTAATCTGAAATAAATTTGCAGGATTCTGATTTTTTTAAGTGGCAGTATTGCTTTAAGAAGCAGTGTGAATGTGCAAGTTGTGCAAAGCTCCCTCTATTTTTTTCTTCCTTCCTTAACAACAAGTTTTATTTCATTGCGGAGATTAACTTTTTTTAAAGTCTTACAATTATTTCCAAGAAGGAAAGTACAACTGGGCTTTTGAACCCTTCCCTCACACACCTGTTTTAAATACACACTCTTATTTCCTTTTCTTTTTCTGTTGCTTGTTATCTGAATTAATTTTGGTGTAATTCCTGTTAATGTTGCAAATTGCATGATTGCCTCTAATTCTGGATGATGATTCCTACAGTTAAAACGTTGACAACTCTGAACTGATATTTTGGAAGTAGCTTGAAACAACTGGGGTAATCTCAAGTGTTGTTTTCCTTCATGACAATTTCTTGATGTTGGTCATGATTTTTGCCTTTCTAAGCGATTTTCTGCTTTTGAGGTTCTTATCATTTGTTTAGATGATACAACTAAGAAAAGCTTTTTTCTCATAATGAGTAGATTTGCTCAGTTCATTTAGCACATTTAAACCATTTTTGTTAGTGACTGCGATTTGTCAAGTGAGAGTGATTAACATCCTAGACTGGTTTGTGAGCAAAAGTTAATCTGTGATGGAATAAAATGAGAATGAATGCATCCAGGGAGTGGGTGGTGTGACAGAATTGTTAGAGCTGCTGGGGGATGGCAGATTATAAATTTAGCTCTCTGTACCAGCCCTGTGCCCAAATTCAAGCCTTGAATATCACCCTAATTATGATCAGGAGGATATAAATGTCTTAACAGGGAATTGAGTCAGTCGTGAGGTGAGAATTAGGAAAGATAGATGTGTTAATTGCTTAATAGATTAGATGGGAGATGGGAGACGGGAGACGGGAGACGGGAGACGGGAGACGCGGAGACAGAGAGGGAGAAAGGGCAGACTTTTCACTCCCTCTCTCTTGAGAGAAAAACACTCAAAGGTTAAAGGGAGGTGGAGTTGGGAGATCACTGTATGAAAGAATGGTGGAGGCAGATATTTTCAGCTTGTTAAAAATTTATAATAGTAAGTACTTGAAGAGTTATAAACTGCCAGATTATGGACCAAGAGTTGGATGATAAGAGAACTTAAAATCTCTGTTCTTGGCTGGGACAAACACTAATCACTAAATGGCCTCCTCTGCAGCATAAAGTTCTAAGATTCCCTTATTCACACAGGAGAAAATTATGGATTCAGGATCAGTTTACAAGACTAGTGTATTGCTGTTAAATAATGGAACAAAAATGGAAAATGACTTAAGATATAGATTAACCACAATTCAATTAATTGGAAAACCAGGTTCATTGGCCTAGACGTATATCCATACTCTGACATTCAAAACATTTGCTGCAAGCATTTCTGAAAAATGATATGATCCCTGCAGCAGGAGGGTAGGAAAATACTTCCAAGAATAGTAATATTAGGGCTTGCTTGAATGCGTTTGAGAGAAAGTATAGGAAAGGAAATTTTCATGTGTACCATCTTTGAGTTAGTTGCAAGGCTAGTTTCTTTAATCTCTTCCTGAAGGTGAATGTTGATAAAAGGAATTTGCATTTCTATAATATTGTTCATGACTACAGAGCACACGTTCTTCACTTCCAATTATATGTTTTGTAGTGTCATAATGTAGGCAACTGAAGGGCAGCTATATGGGGAAGAGGTCAATAAGCTGAGGGTGAGCAATGGACTGAGAGTGAATAAGCCTGTTTATCTTTGTGCAGGTACATAATGTACTCTCACATTAAAATGTCAAAATAAATGAGAAGTGAAGATCAAACAAAAACATTGCTGCTCTTTTGACTTCTGTGAGGAAATTCTGGAAGGTGTTGTAAACAGCAAGTTAAGGTCCTTAAGGCAGAGTTTACAATAATTTCCAGGCATGTAAAGCCTGTTCCATTTTAATATTGACTCTTTAAATGCTGATGACCTAACATTGTTGTGCAATGGTAATTTGATTCCTGGATAAGACTACCGATGCAAGTGCAAAGGAGTGGAGGCCCGATCACTGGAGGCGTTTAAGGAGGAGTTAGATAGGTATCTAATTAGTCAAGGTATCAAGGGATATGGGGATAAGGCCAGGAATTGGGGAATTGGGGCTAGAGAGGAATAGTTTTTTTTTCATTTCTCTTTTCTTTTTCCTTTTTCATTTTTTCTTTTCCTTAGCTCATGGAGCAGACTCGATGGGCCAAATGGCCTACTTCTGCTCCCTTGTCTTGTGATCTTGTGAAATATAATCTGTGCAATTAAGCTCCAATTTCTTCAATTTCAATAAATGTTTGAAGCAGAGGATTATTCGGGGCTGTTGCAAGGGAGTATGGTGGTGAGGTTTGATTCAGGTTGCCTGACCAAAAACTGTTACGCACAGATTCCTCAGAGCTGTTTCTGATCCGCCCCTATTACGTCATGTGTCTACTGAATAACATGTAAAGTAGGGATCGCAAGGAAAGTGCCTGCCCACAGTACCATTACAGTGCTGTTTTCTAAGTACATTAAATAAAAGGCATGTTTTTTTGATTATAACTATTAATTACTGAGAAAGCATCCCTGAAGACCTAATTAGGTTTTTTTCATTTATTAGTGCCAATGCAAGATTGTATTGGCAATATATATTATAATGTCAATCGTTCTAGTCAATGTTAAGAACTGAAGTAACATGGCGAGAAAAAAGGACAATAGAAATGCAGACAACAAATGAACAACTTTGAAAATGCAGGTATTATTATTGTTATTAACCGATTTATTATTGGAATTGAAAGTTGCTACATTGCCAAATTTCTTTTACGTAATGAAAATAAACCAGGATGATAACTGAAAGCCTCCCTTCCTTGTAGTAAACCAAAATTTAAAGAAACAAAAATTCAAGCCCTGCTTATATGTAAATAATTTAGAAGAGTGCCTCCATTTCTGGTTGATGGAATTTTCATGACTTGTGGATCATACCTTCTGATTAAAGTTTACGGTGACATTTGACAAGAAAATCCATAATGGAGATTCATTACTGCCAAAATATCACAAAGGAAGAACAACATGAGGAAAATGTCTGTCGATCTCCAAAAGGTTAAACAATATCATTAACCTTTATACAGTCAATGTACTTCGGATTTCATAGTGGGAGTTATTTGATAAGACTACCAAATATGTAAACATAATGTAAGATGACTCATCTCCCCGGATGAACAATATTTTTTAGGAGGAGTGAGGGCTGGGTAATACTTGGGCAGATCTTTTGTTGCATCATGACTGACTTCTGTCTGCCCTTTGGCGATACTGTTTCTTCCAGTGTGGTTCAGGGCACGGTGTATCTCGGGGACTCCAGTGCATTAATGTGGCATAGTGCAACATAGGGGCTGTCTCGGCCCACCAGCCAGCTGACAGAATGGCTTTGATAGCGGATGAGGCGCCACCCCTAGACTCATGAGGTGTCAAAGCTGTCAACACTATTGAATATTCTTTTGACATTTACAAGCACTCATAATTACTTGTGCCCTCTCAAAAAATGTATTAAAATTAATGTTTAAAGAGTAAAAGATACATATAGAAACTTAAAAATATTTGAAAGACTGAATTAAATCAAATAAAAAACTCTACTTATCTTTCTCCCAGCAGCCATTTTTCCCATTCAGTTGACTGAGGCCACTGTACTTGTCATCTTCGACTCTGATCCTCGTACTGCCAGCTGCCACTGGTGCTCTGCAGGGGCTGCTGCAGCCCGGGCAGCAGAGTAGAAGATGCTGCTGCCAGCTTAAGCCCATGCCAGTAGTGGACATCGGGACAGTTGATTAGAAACATGGGCAAGGATGGCATACACATTGTCAACAGGACAGAGTATCTGCCTCTGTGGGAAAAAAGAGATAACAGAACATGCACTTAGATTAATCAAGTGAACCTTCACTGATAGGTGGAGGAGGACTTTCGTGAAACTGGTAGGGAGAGTATTGAAGGAAGTGGGTGAGGGAGGCCTTATTGGAGCAATTGCCAAAGGATACTCACTTTGACTTGGGAGCCATCAATGTTAAATGAGTACTAGTACTTATAGAAACAGGGTTGTTCTATCAAGGACATGCAAGATTAATACTGGACCAATTTTAATTATTTAAAATTAATTAGTGCCAGTTCACATTTATAACATGGTCTTCTTCTCCTTTGGGATTTGGGATTTAGTACTAAGTATGCTGAGATACAATATTCCAATTTCTTAATCATTCTCTTCAAGGAAAACCACCACTCCCTCCAGCTGTAATCCTCACCATGAAATGTCTGGCCATTATTCAAGAACAACTCTCTGTACCTTCTCATTAGTGAGCTGAGGAAGATATTGTTAACATCATTAAAATACTTAATTGCTGTTTTCAATTTTTTTTTATATAGTGTCCTGGGAAACAATTGCGGATTTCCTGCATTTGTAACCTGCTGGTCCATACAAGTCCACAGAATTCATGAAATCCCAGCAGAAGACAGGGCTGGATACAAGTTCAGCATGGAGGAGAGGGGAGGGCAGAAAGCACCAAACCAAGTCCAGTCGAGCAGCTCTTCTGCTTCTCGGTCACCATTCTTCCCTGCATACACTAGACGACCTCTGGACAAGAGGGGTAATGAAAGACTCCACTTCATTCTGGAGGGTGGAGAAAGGAAAGCTTCAAGCTAGTATTCAAATTTGGTGGAAGGTCGTGGTACAGAAGTAATGCCCATGGCTCAGACAACCTTACACTTAACCAGTCAGCACCTGAAACTCCAGCTCAGTCCTTGTATTGTGGAAATGGTAATTCAGCACACAGGTCCTGTTGCAATAGTAAGTATGCTCCCATTTACATTGCACACTCTGTATTACACAAAGCATTTTTTCAGTGTCCCTCAGTGATTCTAACAGACCAGATGCAAGTGTAAAAATTTGCGACATATGTATTCCTGATAGTGCATTCATCCCAAATTCAGGACAAAGCACTTCATGTCGAATCACCCAAATTTCAGCCTAGCATGAAGCCGCATCTGTTGTTCATCGGAAAAACTGGGCATGCTTAAAACTTTCCATCAATCATTTCACAGTCAATCCAAAGTAGACGCTCCCACCTGGCCTTATTACTAGATGACAGCAGCCCAGAAAGCACATGATTCACAGAGGTCTTATCTAGCTGCCATTGGTGGTATGGTGGCACGGTGATCTGGAATATTGATCTAGAGCCCTGAGTTTGGATCCCACCCTAGTGGAAGGGGAATTTAGATTCGGATAATTTAATATATCTGGAATAAAAAAACAGTATCAGTAATAACGAGCATTAAACAAGCAGATTGTCATAAAAACCTACCCAGTTCATTGTTGTCCTTCATGGAAAGAAACCTGCCATCCTTAATCAATCCAGCCTTTATGTGAGTTTCAGATCCACAGCAATGCGCTTGACTTTTAACTGCCTCTGAAGAGACCTCGCAAAATTACACGTGGCAAATTTGGGACAATAAATGCAAGCATAGCTAGGGCAAGAGGGGCAGTGAAGGAATTCATTCATACTGTGAATGAATAAATTAAAAGAAACATGAAGCAAGATACAATAGATAGCATAACTCCACTTTACTGATCAATATTACATTTTCTAAGCTGTCCCCAGGTAACAAATGGGTTCTGTTTTTACCGATGTCCATAAGTCGATTCTGTTCATAAGTGGGAAAATATACAAAAATCACCTGATATTATCACATAAGATTGATAAGAGAGAACAATTTAAAATTTTTTAACATTTTAAAATTTCTTTTTACAGAGTGGTAACAGGCCCTCCCGGCCCAACGAGTCTGCGCCGCCCATTTTAAATCCAAATTAACCTACACATACGTCTTTGCAATGTGGGAGGAAACCGGAGCACCCGGAGGAAACCCACACAGACACGGGAGAATGTACAAACTCCTTACAGACAGTGACGGGAATCGAACCCTGATCGCTGGGTCTGTAATAGCGTCACGCTAACCGCTACGTTACCGTGCCGCCCTTTAGAAGTGGAGAGAGAGAGAGTAATCTAGTTCTGCCGTTCATGGAAATAAACGTACGTACATATGTCAGACTTTTGAATTTAATGTTACGGGAGCTCGGTCATATGTAGGGGTTGTCAATAAGTCGGGCATTCATAACCCAGGGACAGCCTGTACAGATAACAGCCTAACATTGGTCCTTCTTCTTAGGCAGTCCCTCAGGATTAAGGATGGTAAATGAAGTAACAGCAACCTGCAACCTCAGATAGATAAATTATTACCACTTACACTTTGGTTTTATAGAATTTCACCCAAGGGAGATATTTGTTTTAACTTATTTCTAAAATTCTGATTTTGTATAATGTTACAAAGAATTAAATTAATGAAAAGAAGCTCCCTGTCGATCTAAATGTCTCTTTGCTTGACTCACACTCTTCAAGTCTTTCCTGTTCCTGTTGCTCACTTTATACTTCGCACATGTTTTGACTCATTGTGATGTGTGTGCTTGACTGTCTCCATCTCTTTCTGCATGGCCTCAGTTTCACCTCCCAGTGTTTTAGACCATTTCATTTTATAGGTTTCTGTGATATCGTTCTGCATTGTATGTTTAGAGGTAAAGTGACTAGAAGAAGAACTTTGCAGAGCTGGCAATATCTCCAAACTGAAAGACTAACCCAGAGTCAAGATGCATGGATGGCACGGGTAGATATCAAATGCCCTTTCGTAAGAATGTGCTATCTACATTCTGAGGTCAGAATAGGTAAGTTCCTCTGTCAGCCTCAACTGTCCTGTGCAATGAATATTGAGAACTGTTGTATTTTCCGTAATTAAAGCAAAGCCACATAGCAGTGTCACTGTCATAGTTATACACACAGAAATGGCCCTCCTGGCCCACCAAGTTTGTGTTAACCATCAAGTACCCATTTATATTAAATTGATATTAATGTCATTTTTTAAAATTTTCTCCACATTCCCATCAGCTCCACCCCAAAAGCTACCACTTACCTGCACGCTAGGGGAACTATACAGTGGCCAGTTAAGCAACCAACCTGCACTTCTTTGGGAGATGGGAGGAAACTGGAGCACCCAGAGGAAACTCATGCAGTCACAGGGAGAACGTGTAAATTCCACACAGACTTCACCAGAGGTCATGATCAAACACAGGTGGCCGTAACTGTGAGACAGCAGCTCTGCTAAGCTGCGCCACTGTATGGCAGAATCCAAGCAATGACTGTAGCATCGGGTATTTGGAAATAAAGTTGGACAAGAAGCAACATGCATACAGCAGCTGAAAGGTAATTATCCCCCTTCTTGAATCACAGAAATCCATGGCAGAAGAGGAATCATTTGAACTTCCTAACATAAACCTAAATGGAAGTTTATCCAACCTTGTCCCAAGATGATCACATGAAGAGTTTTCTGACGATCGGTCTGCTGGAAATGGATGACTAAAGGTGCAAGGTGGATGCATTCAATGACAACAAGCCAAACACAGACCTGGAAGGAAGGCAAACATTGTGAACTAGATAGCAATAAGACCAGTGAGAAAAGCAACAAGTGCTCCAATAGCATGATAAGTGGATTCTAGACTGCAGCACCCTGCTTAAAAACGCAAGTGGCATAACTTACCTGTATTTTTGTAGTGAAATCAGAGGACCAGAAATGTGTCACAAAATCAGTGATTGAAGTCTACTGCCGTTCATTTGTAAGTAGCTGAGACAAGGAAGTCTTGAAAGAAAATGATTATCCAAAACAATGGATCTTAAAGAAGAAAAGAAGGATCTTTTATAACATTGGGTCACCCAATACCAATTGACAGTGAATGTCCTACATGAAGTGCATGAAAAGAGAAAAAATGCAGGTGCTGGAAATCTGAAATAAAAACAGAAAATACAGAACATATTCAGGAGATCAGACAGCATCAATGAAGAGAGAAACAGAACTGAGTATCAGGTCAATGCTGTACTGACCTAAAGAACAGGTTCTTCTTTGTGGTAGAAGTCACGGATCTGGGAGGTGCTGTGGGAGTAGTCAAAGTAAGTAATTGCAGTGCATTTTGTAAATGGTACACATTGTGATCACTGTGTTCCACCGATGGAAGGTATGAATGTTTAAGGTGGTGGAGGTGATACCAATCATGTAGACTGCTTTGTCCTAGACACTGTCAAGCTTCTCAAATATTGTTGGAGCTGCACTTGGTCAGGAAGTTGTGGGCATGCTATGTTGGGACCGGAAGCGTGGCAACACTTGCGGGCTGCCCCCTAGAACACTGCGCAAAAAGTGCATTTCACTGTGTGTTTCGATGTACATGTGACTAATAAAGATCTTATCTTATCTTCCAGGCAAGAGTGTTTGCATTATTGTTTCTTGTAGATGAGGGAAAATCTTTGGCGTGTCAGAAGATAAATCAGTCACCACAGGATACTCAGCCTCTGACCTGCTCTTGTAGCCATGGTATTCATGTGGCTGATCCTGTTGAGTGGCTAGTCAGTAGTCACCCCCAGGATGTTGATAGTGAGTCACTTGGTGATAGTAATGTCAAGGGTAGGTTACAGGGGTCTCTCTTGTTGGAAATAGTCATTGTCTGGAATTTTTGCAACATGAATGTCAACTAGTAGATCAGCACACACCTTAACATTGTCTAGGTCTTGCCACATTCTGGCATTTGCTAAGGAGCTGTGAATAGAATTGAACATTTTGACATCGTCAGTACATAACCCCACCTGACCTTATATGAAGGAAGGTAATTGATGCTATAGCTGAAAATGGCTGGTCCTGAGGCTGGGGTGATTAACATCTACACAAGCACAAGCAGCTCCCTTTTTGTGAGGTTTGACTCCAACCTTTGGAGTGTCTTTTATTCCTTAATGCTCATTGAATTCAGTTTTACCAAGGTGCTTTGATGCCATGCTCGGTCAAATGCTGTCTCGTTGTCACCTCTGGAGTTCAGCTCGTTGGCTCATGCTTGGTCCATGACTTTGAGGTCTGTAACTGAGTGGTCCTGGTGAAAAAATCTAAACTGGGCATCAGTAAGTAGGTTTTTGGTGAGTAAGTGCTGCTTGATAGCATTTTTGATATAATCTATCATCATTTTGCTGTTCATGGAGATTAGATCAATTGAGTGGTAAATAGCAGGATTTGACTTGTCCTGCGTTTTGTGAACAGGACATACCTGGGTACTTTTCCAGATTGTCAAGTAGATGATAATGTTGTAATTATACTAAAACAGCTTGGCTAGAGGAGCAGCTAGTTCTAGAGCACAGATCTTCAGTACTAATTTGCTACTGTTGAGACGTTGTATGGTCTTATAGCCGTACCCTTAGTCATGTAGCCATTTCTTGATATCACATTACTGAATCAAATTGGTTGAGATTGGAGGAAGCTGAGGTGGATCATCCACTCGGTACTTCTGATTTAACATGGTTGCTGATGCTTCAGCCTTTTCTTTAGCACTCACACGCTGAGTCCTACCATCATTGAGGATGGGGATGTTCTTGGAACCTTGTCCTACATTAACAGTTTACATGTCAACCACTAGATGTGGCAGGATTGTGGAGTTTTGATCTAATCCACTGTGTGATTGCTTGGTTCTATCTATTGCATGTTGTTTCTGCTGTTTAGCATGCATGTTGTTCTGTGTTGCAGCTTCACCAGGATGGTACCTCAGCTTTAGCTTTTGGTTCTTCCAGCATGCCTTTCTCACTCCTCATTGAACTGAGGTTGATCCACTAGCTTGAAAGCAACAATGGGTGAGGGATATGCCAGGCCACCCGTTAACAGATTGTGGTGGTGTACCTTACTTCTGCTGATGATTTAAATTCCACAGCTGTTATGGTGGGACTTCAACTCTCCTCTCTGGTTTGTTATTCTTGGCCCATTTAGAGTATCTCAAGTTGAGGACCAAGGGAAAAAAGTTGCTCTGTCCAAAGCACTACATAAAATCATAGCATGCTAACATCACAGACCTCTTGTACCCACACTGGCACTATGCAAAAACAATGCAACCACTTGGCTCGCCTGTTTCATGGAATCCTATGTACTTTTTTTTTCAAGTAATGATCCCCTTATTTGAAAGCCATGATTGAGTTTGCCTCCGTCACCCTGTCAGTCAATGCCTTCCATATGCTAGCACTTTTTTCTGATGTTGCCTTAAGTATTTTTACAAATCTACTCCCGTCTGGTTCTCGTTCCTTCTGCCAAAGAGAGCAATTTCTTTCCAGACACTTCATTATTTTGGACACATCTATCTCATCTTCTCTCAATGTTCTCTGCTCTCATGAGAACAATTCCAGTTTCTCCAGCCTTTCTCTATGACATAACTTCCTCATGTCTGGAAACATTCTAGTAAATCTTTTCTACATGTTTTCCAAGACCTTCATATCTTTCCCAATGAGTAGTGATAAAAATAGTATTACTTGTGGCCAAACCAGTGATTTTATGAAAGTTCATGATAACTTTTTCACTTCTGTTCTCTATGAATCTATTTAGGAAGTCTAAGACCCCATAGTTAAGAAGTCTTTAAGACCAGAAATCTAAGATCTCTGTCAACATCTTAAAAGATTGGTGCATATATATATATATATATATGTATGTGTATATATAGATATACACACACACACACCTTGGTCTTTGTAATACTGTATCCTCACATAATTGTACCATCCAAATTATATTTCTTCTTTTCATTTTTCCTGCCAAATTGTATCACTTTGCACTTCCCATAAATTCATAGAGTCATGAAGTACAGAATATGCCCTTCAACCTACTGAACCCACTGAACCCCCATGACTAACAAGGACCCATTTACATTGATAGGTCAATTCCACCTCTCTCAGTTATTCTGTTATTGTCACTTTATCATTTCTTTTTGCACTACCTCAGATTGAACTATCTTTGCACCGTTCTGTTGTTTTGCACTTGTCAATGTATTTATTGTTGTATTTATTATTACCATGTATGCTGTTTATTCTGTGAGCTTTACACAAGCAATGAATTTCATTGCACCCTGGTGTATATAACAATAAACTAATTTATCCATCTATCTATCTACTACACTAATCCCATTTTTATTCTCCTCAGATTCTACCTCTCACATACACCAGTGGCAATTTACAGTGGCCAGTTGACCTATTAACTGACATGTTTTTGAAGTGTGGGAGGAAACTGGAGCATCTGGTGAAATCCATTTGGTCACAGGGAAAACATGCAAACTCCACATGAACAGCACCAGAGGGCTTAACCTGAGTCACTGGAACTGCAAGGTAGCAGCCCTACTGGCTGCACCACTATGCTGCACACCCTGTATTAAATGTCATCTGCCATGTGTCTGCCCATTCTACCAGTCTGTCCATATCCTCTTGAAGTCTATCACTATTCTCCCCACTGTTCATAATACTTCAAACTTCTGCCAATTTTAAAATGATAACTTCCATAGACTAATCCAAGTTATTCATACACTTCAGGAAAATCAGAATAAGAATCAGAATCAGGTCTATTATCATTGACATATGACATGAAATTTGTTGTTTTGCATCAGTAGTACAGTGCAAAGACATAAAAATCTATAAGTTACAAAAATAAGTAATGTAAAAAGGTAGTGTTCGTGGGTTCATCAATCATTCAGAAATCTGATGGCAGAGGGGAAGAAGCTGTTCCTGAAATGTTGAGTGTGAGTCTTCAGGTTCCTGTACCTTCTCCCCGATGGTAGTAATAAGAAGAGGGCATGTCCTGGATGGTGGGAGTCCTTAATGATGGATGCCGCCTCCTTGAGGCACTGCCTCTTGAATATGTCCTCTGCAGCCTCTTACGATGCCGTGCATTGGAGGCTCCATAGAAATCCTGGAGGAACACACTGCCAATTTTCCTCCCATCACTTCCTGTTTTCTCTTCTGAAGCACATTTCTTATCCATATTGTCGCTGCCTATTTTACTCCATGGGTTTCAACCTCACTAATGAGGCAGGAGACATTGCTGGATCTGATACCAGGGAATGAGGTTGGTCAAGTGAAGCAAATGTTAATGGGAGAGCATTCAGAGAGCAGTGATCTTAGTATCAAAGGTTTATACTAACTACAACAAAGGACAAGGAGCAACCTAGAGTAAAAATAGTTAATTGAAACAGAGCCAGTTTTACCCGATTTTACCTGGCCAGGGTAAATTGGAATTATAGATTAGCAGACAAAATTATAATTGACCCATGGGTAGTCTTTAAAGTGAAGATAATTCTGGTACAGGATGGGCCATGATGGTGGCACAGCGGTTATGTCATGGGACTAGGAAACCCTAGAGACATGATTAACAATGCAGAGACTCACCACAGGAGCTGTGAACTTAAAATCAGTCCATCATCTTGAACTTAAAAAAAACAACCAATCTTAGTAATAAGACCATAAAAATACTGGATTGTTGCAAAAAAGAATCTGGTTCATGAATGTCCTTCAGAAAAGGAAATTTGCCATTCTTCCTTAGTCTGACCTATATGTGACAGCAGACCCACCCTATGTGGTGCACTCTGAAATAGCTGAACAAGCCATTCAGTTCAAGGGCAATTAGGAATGAGCAATAAATGCTTCTCATGGCAGTGATGCACAGATTCAATAAAATGAAAATTGAAAAGAAAGTCGAGGTATAAACCCAGAATGAGGAAAGGTGGAGCAATCAAAGCCATCTTTGTCATCCCTGGATGACAAAGAATTAGATGAAGCAGAGAAAGGGAATGTTTGACAGGTGCTACTTGATACATCCCTTAATACCTTGACCGTGATTTATTCAGACAACAGATTAACTGCAATGCACAGTATGCTTCAGTTGGTGATGGATTTGACAGAAACAGGTATTCATGGACTTATCCACTGAAAAGTGTTCATCTACCCAATTTCCATTTTTAAATCAGCCCATGTGAGTCCAAAAGTAAATGAAAATAAAAAAAAACAACGGATGCTGGAAATCTGAAATAAAAACAGTAAATGCTGCAAGCATTCAGCTGGTCAACAGCATCCATGGAAAGAGAAACAGCTAAAGCTAATGACCAGGACACTTCATCAGAAAACTCAATGGGACAACATTTGCATAGACCGATTGGATGACAGTTTCTATCTCAATTCATCTTTGAATGCCTATTTCACTTTCTATCTAATAACTATTTAAATATGTATCATGCAGTGTGTGTGTGTGTGGGGGGGGGGGGGTGGGAATGAGTTGGGAGGAATACAATACTGCCAGTTGTATGTCTTTATTGAAGGTGAAAGTTGTTCTCAGTAATTCTGCCAATTTGACGTAGAATGAAAGCTGTGCTTTTGTCACAACTACAATCTAAACACCCAGTAGCAACTCTGAGTCAGTTAGGATGAATGGTGGGGGGCAGCAATTTGCCATCATTTAGGTAAAGCCTCATTAATTAATGGATCACATGGAAAAAACCATACATCACAAATACACCCACATGGTGTGATTATACTGTCACATAGAACAACAGGAGTCACTTAATAAATAAAAGAAGCTGAATTTAGTATTGTAATTAACAAGAGTTTTCTTAGATTTAGCTATTTAACTCATACTTACACATAGTATTTACAGAGTAATTTAGATAGCATTTTGCATTTTCTATCAACATACCAGAATATTATGTTACTGGCATCAATAACTCACTAGTTTTGTTTACTAAACCAGCCATAAATCCATCACTACATGAAACCACATTATGATGCACAAACACTTCATTTTCAAAATGACTCCCTAAGCTAAGTTATTATGGCATACACTGTCCTTCCATTGGTTTTGAAAAACTAACACTGTCTTTAATAAAGATGCATCTTACTGAATTCATGTGCAATACAAATTAATGTGGCATGTTCCCAAGCATGAAATAATATAGCAGTTGAAGCAACTTTGTCACTGCCTGGCTGGCTCTAAGCTAATCAGAATCCATCTCTAAACCCATGTCTGCCAGCCATTTCTCAGTCCAGCTCAGAGTCTTACCACTATTACCAGAAGTCTTCTTTTGTGTAGTTCCTTATGTTGTTCTAGAAAGTCCAGGTAGACACTGCTTACTGTGTTTCCCCTTTTTCATTGATTTTATAACTTCCTCTTGTGCTGTCTGCGTGAAGTTTGCACATTCTCACTGAGACCACATGGGTTTCCTCTGGATGCTCTGGTTTTCTCCCATATACCGAAAGATGTGCAGATTGGTTGGTTAATTGCCTACTGTATATTGTCTCTGGTGCATAGCTGAGTGGTAGAATCTGGGACGGAGAGGGGTTTAGAACATAGAACATAGAACAGTACAGCACAGAACAGGCCCTTTGGCCCACAATGTTGTGCTGACATAGCTAATTCCTGCTACCTACAGAATCCCCATATCCCTCCATTTTCCTTTCATTCATGTGCCCATCCGAGCCCCTCTTAAGTTGATGGAAAAGAGGGGTGAATAAAATGGAATTAACGTAAGTGGCCTGAAGGTCAGCATGGACTTAGTGGGTCAGGGAACCTGCTTCCATGCTGTATGATTCTATGGCATATGTTGGTCTCCTTGCCTTCTTGACCGGACCTCATGTATTAATCTGGGAGGCCACAGAATATTGGTTATCTAATGACTTCATGACCAGTGGGCACTACAAAGCATTTATTGCATGATACTTCAACCTGGAGGAAGGAGTGAATAATTGGTTTAATCTAAAATTAGATTCTAAAGACAGGAAGAATTACTCCAGACCTTATCCAGATGATTTAATGGAATGTAAGATTAAACAGTAGGTGTTCCTGTGTCTTTCAACGATGGGGCATTATGAACTCATGCCTAATCCTGTACTGTCTAGTCATCATATACACATATACCAATCTTCCAGCTGGGCCTATGGTCAGCAATCAGGCTAATAATTTCCGTCTCCACCCCAGGAACTCTAAGGCCCATTGTAAATCCCCACCATTGGCCCAGCTCAGATCAATCAATGTACAGACATCAGGAATAGAATCAAGTACTTTCCTTGTCCTCTGATGCAGTACATTTATCTGTTAGCTTATTGGAAGAACTATAACCTACAAGAAAAAAAAAGGGGTATCTTACCCAAAAATAATAGTTACTGTCATTAGTAATATGTTAGGTTGTGATCAGCCACAACATTTATATGATGCTTCTACTACTGACTTGACCACACATGCTCATGTGTTTTCATAAAACATCTTTGTTGCTCGTCTAGGACTGGCGCCAAACAAGCAATAAAAAATACCATTGATGTAGGCTCAGAATAAGTTACTTACAAAAGATATTTCATACCCTTTTCAGCTTTTTAAACAGAATTTTTAAATAATCCAGCTACCTTTCAAAAACTAGCACAGTGTGTTATATAATCATAAAATAGTATAGCTCAAAAGAAGTTATTTGGCTCATCCAATCTGTACCTGCTCTTTTAAACAACAATCCAGTTAATCCACTACTCAGCTCATTCCTCATATCCTCCAATTTTTTTCACCTTAGAGTTTTCATCAAATTTATTATCATATACTGTCATAAAATTTGTCATTTTGCAGCAGCAGAACAGTGCAAGACATAAAAATTACTATAAGTTACAACTAAATAAATAGTGCATAAGAGGAATAGTGAGGTAGATTTCATGGACCGTTCAGAAATCTAATGGCAGAGGGGAAGAAGCTGTTCCTGAAATGTTGAGTGTGGGTCTTCAGGCTCCTGTACTTCCTCCCTGATGGTAGTAAGATGAAGAGGGCTTGTCCTGGGTGGTGAGGGTCCATGATGATGGATGCTGCCTTCTTGAGGCACCACCTCTTGACTATGTCCTCGATGGTGGGGTAGGTTGTGCCTGTGATGGAGGTGGCTGAGTCTACAACCTTCTGCATCCTCTTTTAATCCTGCACATTGGAGTCTCCATGCCAGGTGGTGATGCAACCAGTCAGAATGCTCTCCACCGTACATCTGTAGAAATCTTCAAGAGTCTTTGGTAACATACCAAATCTCCTCAATCTCCTAATGAAGTAGAGCTGCTGGCATTTTATTAAGTGTTTTGTCTTTACCAAGGCTAATATTGAATCCATATACACTGTCCTATCATTCTAAATCTTGTGCCTTCCGTTTATTATGTTATCCTTTATTCTCCTCATCTTGCCTCTGCTTCTTTAATCAATCACCTTATATCGGTACCTTTTCATTATTGATCCTTCATTGATTGGAAACAGATTTTCAATTATTTTTTCTATGTGCACCCTTCATGGTTGTAAATTCCTCTCAGTTTTCTCTGATGTAACAACAGCCATATAACTAATCCATCACCTGGGATCTTTTTAGTAAACATCTTCTGAAGCCTCTCCAAAGCCTTAACATTCTTTATAAAGTGTGGTGCTCAGAAATGAAGATTGTGCTTCTTCTGGGTTTGACATAACTTTTATACTCTATGGGTTCTCTTTATAAAGTTGTGTATCTCTCATTAACTGCTTTGTTAGCCTGCCCCTTGCCTTCTAAAACTTGTGCACCAGTGCTTCTTATGAGGAATGACAGATAGTCAAGTCAAGTCAAGTTTTTGGTCATATGCACAAGTACGGTGAGGTACAGGTACAATGAAAAACTTACTTGCAGCAGTATCACAGACATATAGATTCAAACAACACACAGAACATAAATTATACATAAATTATATCAGAGAGTGAAGAAAAAAAAGACTGCGCAAAACAACACATTAGTGTAAATAAAACACAATCAGAGACACATAGCAGCCATTCTGATCTTTACTCCTGGAAAATTAGGATCTGTCCCGTCCGGACTAAGCAACTTATGCACTTAAACTGCTGCCAGTTTTTCCAATAGTTCTTCTTTATCTATTTTTTCACATTGTCTCAGCAATCCCCTTATATGCTATTGCTTTGGCCAAGTCCTCAGCCTGTTCGGCAGCTAATAAGAAGATTTTTTTGGTTCTTAGGGCTTCACCACTTCTACTCCACAGCGTTGTGACTTCTACCTGTTAAAATAATACCACGTATCTGGTTTTCATTTAACAAATTTCAAAGCAAGTCATTCATGAACCAGATAAACATCCTAAAGAACTTGTTGCATTAATGCAGACCACTGTTGGCATCAATTATGGAAATGTAGAAACAGTTCCTTGAGCGATTTCAGCCGTTCAATGAGATCATGGTTGATCTGTCACCTGATACCATACACCCACCCTTTCCCCATGTACCTTTCAACCTTTGGTTAACAAAAAGAATTCAGTCTCAGAATTAACATTAACAGCTGACCTGTCATCGACTGCCTTTTGGGGTCAAAAGTTCCACATTTATATTATAGGTTTTCTAACATCACCTGATAGGTCTGGTTTTAATCTTTATACAATATTTTCTAAATCTAAACTTTCCAACCAACAGAAAAGACTTCTCCCCATTAATCTTATCTCTTCCCCTTAGTATATTTAAATTTTTAAATCAAATCACCCCTGATCAAGGAATACAGCCAAAATTTGTGTAATTTTGATTTGTAATATGATCCTTTGAGATTAGTTATCACTCTGGTAAATTAACTCTGCAATCCTTCCAATACCAAAATATGTTTCCAAAGATATTGTGCAAAGTCCCACAGTATTCCAGGTGTGATGTGTTGGGCTATAACATAAGTTCTATCCCCTTGTACTGCAGTCTTTTAGTCATAGTATTTCATATTTATATTTTTGTACGTGTCCATGACATGTAATTGATCTGTGTGTGTGTGTATATGTACACCATTGGATCGCCACCACTTTAAAGCTTTTCACCATTTAGTATTTGTCTTCATCTTTTTTAGGTTCAGAGTGGATAACTTTAGATTTGCTTATGGCAAACTCTATTTGCCACAGTTTTTCCTATTCAATTTGCCCCATGATTTTGTAATTTAATGCAGAACATAAGAACATAGAAACAAGAGTAGGAATAGGCCAAATAGCCCCCTGAATCTGCTGTGCATTCAATCAAGCAGAGTCAACACACAAAGGCTGTTATGAGAGGAGATTGCATAAAATTGATCTATACTGAATGGAGGCTACAAGAATGAGAAGTGATCTCATTGAAATGTACAAGTTTTTGAGAGAGATTGACAAGATGGATCAGAGAGACTTTCCTTAGTCTAGAAAATCTGGAACCAGGAGGCACAGTCACAGGCTAAGGGTACTGCCAATTAGAGGAGAAACTTCTTTACGCTGAGACCAAAAGATCTTTAGAGTTCTGTGGGTTATGGATGTACAGAACATTTCAAAGCTGAGATCGATTTCACAGACACTAGAAGCATCAAGGGATTTGATGAACGAATAAGAAAGTGAATCGGAGATTAGCTTTGATCTTACTGAATGATAGAGCAGATTTGGGGCTGTTTCACCAAATCCTGCTTCAGTTTCTTATGTTCTATTGGAATTTCTGTAACTGGCAGCTGATGCTGGCATTTGTTAATTTTTAATTTTTTGTGTGACATGGAACAGAGGCCAGCATATGAAGACAGTTGACAGTTCACCCATGTTCTCATTGAATGGCAGATCAAGAGGGTAAGTGGCCTGCTCCTGTACTAATAATAAGATCTCTTTATTAGTTACATTTACATCGAAACACACAGTGAAATGCACCCTTTGCATATGGTGTTCTGGGGGCAGCCCGCAAGTGTCACCATGCTTCCAGTGCCAACGTAGCATGCCCACAACTTCCTAACCCGTAGGTCTTTGGAATGTGGGAGGAAACTGGAGCACCCAGAGGAAACCCATGCAGACACGGGGAAAACATACAAACTCCTTGCAGACAGCGGCTGGAATTGAACCCGGGTCGCTGGCGCTGTAATAGCGTTATGCTAACTGCTACACTACCGTGCCTGCCCCAATAATGCAAAGAGGGGGGACCTCCAAATGTTAAGAGGGTTGCAAGGCTGAGAGAGCGTCAGGGGCGGGCGGAGACTGGGGAAAGGGAGACGTTGGACAGGTGCTGCAAGGACCAGGAGCAGACTGCCCACAGGAGAATTGGGTATGGGCAAGGCGCGCAGGGCGCAGGCGCGGCTGGCGGTGACGTCAAGCACAAGGGAAGCCGAGCCGCAGAATGACCGTGAGTGACCTCGGAGCGCGAGCGGGGCCGCGGAGCTGAGCCCGGGACGGCGCGAGCAATGGAGAGCAAAGCCCGAGCCCAGCCCCGGGCCGCCACCAGCAGCGCCCCGGCCGAGTCGTGCACCAACGGGCTGCAGAACGGCTTCCACCCCAGAACCGGCAGCGCCGGCGGCGGTAGCAGTAGCAGCTTGGAGCAGGAACACGGCTCCCCCGCTAAGAAATGTCGCATCCGGAGGAGGTTGGATTCCGGCAGGAGAAACAGACCGCGTAAGTGACGGGGAGGTGCGTGTGTGTGCGCGCAGCTGCAGGGAATGGGCCCGTGTGGGGAGACAATGCAGATGTGTGAAGCTGTTGTGTGAGAGATGTGGACCGGGCACAGGTGTGCACGGCGTGAAAGTCTGGTGTGACATGACGGTACAGATGTGTGCAGCGTGAGGTGGGCACATGGCACAATTGCATGGCATCTCTACCTAGGTGTGCCGTCAAGTTGCTGCAAGGGTGTAGGTGTGTATGGAGTGTGAGAATATTGTTCAGATACGAGTTAGCGCACACGTGTATCACTACAGATATGCTAAGCCTAATGATATTATGAGGTGAAAATGCAGATGGTTGGAGAGTGAATTAGCGATGATGCAGGTGTGTACATTGGAGGATGAGCACCAGGTACAAATCTGGACTGTGTTAGTGCATCGTGAGCTGACAGTGTAGTGTGACAAGGTGATTTTGTGTGTGGCTGCAAATGCAGATGTGTAGGTAAATGTGCACTTGGGTCCAAATATAGATGTACAGATGAGTGCACACATGGATACAGATACAGGTGTGCATATTAATGTGTAGCTGAATGTGCATACAGATGCAAATGCTGGAATGCTGAAAGGTGTATGTAAAGATGCAAATACAGATTTTCAATTGGGTGTGCTTGTTGATGCAGATACAGATGTTTAGGTAGATGTACATGGGAGTACAAATGTGACAGTGGATATGTGTACTAGTGCAACTGCAGATGTACAGGTAGATGGGTGTTCAAGTACAGATGTGCAGGCATACCCATACAGTGTCAGTCCAAGTGCAGATGTCCAGGCAGATGGGCATGCTAGTCCAAGTGCAGATGTGCAGGTGGATGTGTGTCAGTGCAAATACACCTGTGCAGGCAGATGCACCCATATGCCAGTGGAAGCAACAGATGGCATGTGCCTGTGGATGTGCAGGTGTGCATGCAAGTGCAGGTGGATGTGTGTGTGTCAATGCAATTACACTTCTGCAGGTGGATGCACATGCTTGTCAGTACAAATACAGATATGCTGGCAATTCTGGGTGCAAATGCAAATCTGCATATGAATGCATGTATGTGCAAATACAAATGTGCTGTTGAAGGTTCACATTTGTAACTAATGTAAAAAAAAGAATGTACATGTGCACGAGTACAGATGTTTATTTTGAAGGTGAATACTTTTTTATCTACAGCTATCTGAGATATAACCGTAGATATGCTGGGTGCAGGTCTGTGCAGTTTTGGTTGTACAGAAGAGGATCATTGATGTATGCTGTTACAAATGTGCAGCGGGAGGGTACAGTTGTTGTAATAATAGGTTTGCGCGATTTCATATATAGAGCTTGATAGTGCAAATGTATGCAAGTCCAGATGTGCAGCATTTGGGTACAAATGCAGAAATGCACATAAGACAGGATGCAAACAAACACAATTACAGGTGTGCAGCAATTGGCTAATGTGTGCAAATACAAGTTTTCAGCTTGTGAATGTGGATGTGTACAAGTATAAATGCACATTGTGAGTGTGCAGATATGTGCAATTACATGTGAAGCAAGGTGGTACAAATGTGCAAAAGCAGGTGTGTAGCATGAGGGTGCAGTGTGAAATGTTGACCACACAGTTTTATGTGCAACTGTATTGATTCAAGCAGCGTGATAACATTTGAGATGCCTGTGCTGTAAAATGGGGCTGGAGTGCAGATATGCGTAACCATAAATAGGGGGATGCATTCTAAACGTGTACAATTGTACAGATGTTTGTAATATGGCATACAGTGTTCAATACCAGTGCAGTTGCGTCTACTGAAAGGATTGAGAGTGTGTACAGATGCCAGAGACATTTATTTCATTTTCTAAGTTATATCACATCCCGATCACTTAATCTAATGTGACAGGAGTAGATCTGTCATAGTGTAAAAAAAAGTTGGAAAAGGTTGTTAACCATAAATAAATAATCTAGAATTATGATACACTACTTCTTTGTGTGTGCCGGTGTTTGAGTTTGCTGTTGTAATGTGTTCAGTGTTGAACATAAGTGCTGTGTTCCTTTAATGCTGAATCTGCCTACAGTGCTGTTTTGTCTGATTGGGTGAATCTCTCAGGAGGTTCTGGTCTGTTTCAAATAATCACTGGTGACTTTGTGAGCCTGTTTGTAATGGCCAATAAAACCACTTCATGTAAAGTACACCCACTGACACCAGGGGAGAGGTAACTTGATTCCTGCCAAAGTGCAAAAACAGGTTTCTGGTCCATTTTATATTTGTAGGTGCAAATTGTTTGTAAATCTAGTTTGTAAATTTACTCATTCAGAACCCACTTCTGACCTGAAATTGCAATTGGAACACATCTGTTTTGAGACTTACTTTGAGAAAAGGATTCAGCAAAGTGACCTAAGATTATTGTGCCTTGTGCCTGATAACATTAGTCATTGTAATGAAGCTGAAAGAAACAAAAAAGCCATGTAAGTAACATGCTTATTGCAGCTTTGCATATGTTTTTAAATGACTGTGACTATAACTTTTATTAAGGGAGTTGGATATGAATACTTGCAGGGAAAAGATATGAGTGGAAGTGGAGAAAGTGGAATTAAATGGATCATTCTGAGAAAGGGATGGTAGGGGCAAACAGCTTTTTTTAATGTATTATTCACAATTTTATGACTAACATAGGCATGAGATGGGCTTTGGCAGGACATTTGATTGTGGCAGACAAGCCTGCGTTTTCACTGCCTTCAGGAAACATTTTCATAGAATTGAAGTACACAGGCAGAAACATCATTTCACTGGCAGTCAATGTCATTAGTAACAGAATTTGTCATGCGATCTGCAAAGTCATCCAAAACCACTTGCCCTGACTGTAGCTGTGTGCAAAAAAAAGGTTTGGATTATCAAAACCTCTGTACTGTGACACACTTGCAATATTTCCAGATGAGATGTTACACCCAGGCCCTAGACACAAAGTCAGGGAGAGAATGGGAAAACAGAGAGACCATGTTAAGCTAACAGAACTTAGTATAGATTGTACACCAGCTTTTGGTATCCTAATTATAAAATGCACATGGAGGCAGTTAAAAAATGTAAAAAGATCTTCAAGGATCACACCAGATTAAGATTTAAGATTTCCTTATTAGTCACGTGTACATCAAAACACACAGTGAAATGCATCTTTTGTGTAGTGTGTTCTGGGGGCAACCCGCAAATGTCACCACGCTTCTGGCGCCAACATAGCATGCCCACAGCTTCCTAACCCGTACGTCTTTGGAATGTGTGAGGAAACCAGAGCACCCAGTGGTAACCCACAATCTGAGGGTTACAGGCTGCTGTAATTTTATCTTTTTTTAAAAAAAATATGAAAGGCTGAGGAGTGAGATAATGGGAGACCTTTTGAATTATGAAGGGCTTTGATAATATAGATGGAGAACAGATTCCGTTGCTTGTGAGGGAGACCATGAATGTAGAACTCACTACCTCAAGGAATAGTTGAGGGAAATGACAATCGTACACTTGAAGGCAAACCTGATAAATATCAGAAGGTTATGCTGATAGGGTGAGATGGAGATGGTCATGAACACTAGCATAGATCATTTGGACTGAGTGACTTCTGATTTTATTTGCTCACCTTAAGAGGAGGAAATGCCTGATGCATGTTCTTGCAAGTTATAAAGCTTTTGAGGTGTTGTGACTCAAATTTTTTGAAGGTATTTGATAAACTTCCACACAAAGTTTCTGATTTAAGCTCAAAGCCATGAAGATTCAAGGTAGGGAAATGAGACAGCGAATGGGACTGATGAACATTGAACAGTACAGAACAGGCCACTTGGCCCATGATATTGTGCAAACTAATGACATGTAATTAAACAGATCCCTTCTGTCTGCACAAGGTCCATATCCCTCCATTTCCTATGTATTCATGTGCCTATTTAAGAGCCTCTTAAACACCTCTATTGTATCTGTCTCCACTACCACCCCTGGCAGTGCATTCCAGGCACCCACCTCTGTGTATAAAATAAAACTTACTCGCATATCTTTTAACTTTTCCCCCTCTCACCTTAAATGCGTGCCCTCTAGTATTAGACATTTTGACCCTGGGGGAAAAGATACTGACTATCTACTCTATCTATGCCTCCTCATAATTTTATAAACTTCTATCCAGTCTCCTGTCAGCCTCCACTGCTCCAGAGAAGATGATCCTAGTTTGTCCAACCTCTCCTCATAGCCCCTGCCATCTAATCCAGGCAGGATCCTGGTAAACCTCTTCTGCACCCTCTCCAAAGGATCCATAACCTTTCTATAATAAGGTCACCAGAACTGAATGCAATACTTCAGATGTGGCCTAACCAGAGCTTTGATGAGATTGCTCTATTGGAAAGCATCAGGAGCCCAAAGGGCCAACTGGAGCAAGTGCTGCATGTAGGAAGAATATAATAAGTGGTCCACGAGATCAGTGAATAATGTTGAAATAGCTGAAAATGAAGTTGAAGTTGATTATCAGAGCTTTATTTAGCACGATGCTGAAGAGGTCCAAAGGATGCAGGCTCTGGTGTTGGGTTTGATCTGGTATCTCTTCCCTGCATTGCCTCTGTTGCTATCTTTCTTGTTTGATGCAGAGCATCAGTTAGTATAGCTATTAGAATTAGGTTTATGATCCCACAGGGTCTTCATTAATTGCCCTTCATATTTTGTTTTTTTAACTTTTAATTGCTAACTACGAATATTCATTTTTGTTAAACTATTGTCTTCAATGATTTTACTTTTACTTCACCCTCTTCTGTCATTCAATTAAATGTGCCCTTATTAGCAATTAATAAATGGCAAAACAGGTGTATTTTAAAATATGACTGTGTAAATTGAATATAAATCCTGAAAACTGAACTATCAGGCTCACAAGATGAAAATGTACATTAATGCGGGATCTCTGGACATAAAAAAAAATGACAACCAATTTTTAATGTGTGGGCACTGTTGTAAATTTGGAAACTTAACAGCTAATTTTGTGCACAGCAAAGTTCTACAAGCAGCTGATAATTTAAATGATATTGTTTGAAATTGTTTAATGGGATTTTGGTTCTACTGTTGATCTGAAGTGAAAACTAAGCTTGAAAGAATTCATAACAAACATATCCCCTTCTACCTATTGAGGCTTCTCCTGTGCCAGATTTCTGCAAGTGCCCCGTCTTAGCTGGATACAAAACCTATGGTGTGACTACTTGTGCGATCCACAAATGTTTATGGAAAGTTTTAATAAGCCTCCATTTTCTCAAACTGATGCGGAATCTACAAATCCAAATGGAAGCCTTGTTTCCCAGATGCTATGGATTTTTGATGTCAATAGTCTTTAGTCATTCTTTAATCAATTGTTTTCCTTATGGGCAAAATTGTCAGAAATCTCAAAGAATTGCAACCACGTAAAGGGACTGAACAATGCTGAACAAGTAGGTGAAATTTATAATAACCCAGGAGCAGGATTAGGCCATTCAGCCTTTCAAATCTATTCTGCCACTCTTAGAAGCTTGCTGCCTTGTATCTGCTCGGCCAGTTCCGTTCTTTATTCTTTAAAGTTTCTTCAGTGAATGGTACTATGGATCTCGGTCATGAACCTTTTGATTAGCTCAGTATCCACAGTCATTTGAAGGAAAGTTCCAGAATTCTACCTAACTTTGAATGAGAAATAGGAACACAATGCTGGAAGCACTTAGCTTGCCAGGCGACGTGTGTGTAGAGAGAAACAGAATTAACACTACAAGTTGATGACTAATTAACACTACAAGTTGATGACTAATCAACAAAACTGTTAGAAAATCATCAACCTGTAATATTAATTGCATTTCACTCTCTGCAGATGCTGTTGATCTGCTGAGTACTTTCAGCATTTTTATTTCAGATCTTTGGCATCTCCAAGCGTTGATTTTTTGATTTGTATTAATAAGAGTTGCTTCACTTCACTCCTGAATGGTCTTGTTCGAAATTTAAGATTTTGTACTTGATCTGGAATGGCTAGTTTCCTTGGGGAGCCTATTAAATCCCTTTATATTTTTAGACAGCTTGAGTAGATCTTTTCTCAACCTTTTAAACTCAGTGATACGACCAAAGTTTATAAGAACATAACAAATAGGAGCAGGAGTAGGCCACTGGCCTGTCGAGCCTGCTCCACCATTCAATAAGATCATGGCTGATGTGGTCGTGGACCCAAATCCACCTACCTGCCTTTTCCCCTTAACACTTAATTCCCCTACTATGCAAAAATCATTCTAATTGTATCTTAAATATATTTAATGAGGTAGCCTCTACTGTTTCCCTGGGCGGAGAATTCCACAGATTCACTACTCTCTGGGAAAAGCAGTTTCTCCTTATCTCCATCCTAAACCTATTCCCCTGAATCTTGAGGCTATGTCCCCTAGTTCTGGTCTCACCTACCAGTGGAAACAACCTTCCTGCCTCTATCTTATCTATCCCTTTCATAATTTTATATGCTTCTATAAGATCCCCTCTCCTGAATTTCAATGAGAATAGTCCAAGGCAACTCAGTCTCTCCTCATAGGCTAACCCCCTCATCTCCAGAATCAACCGGGTGAACCTCCTCTGCATCGCCTCCAAAGCCAGCATATCCTTTTTCAAGTAAGGAGACCAGAACTACACACAATACTCCAGGTGCGGCCTCACCGGTACCCTGTACAGTTGCAGCATAACCTCCCTGCTCTTAATAATTGAATAATCCCTCTAGCAATGAAGGCCAACATTCCATTTGCCTTCTTGATAACCTGTTGCACCTGCAAACCAACCTTTTGCGATTCATGCACAAGCACTCCCAAGTTCCTCTGCACAAGTTTGCTGCAATCTTTCAGCATTTAAATAATAATCTGATCCATTTTTCCTTCCAAAGTGGATGACCTCGCATTTGCCAACATTGTAGTCCACCTGCCAGACCCTTGCCCACTCACTTAACTTAACTGTATCTCTTTGCAGACTCCCATGTCCTGCACAATTTGCTTTTCCACTCAATTTAGTGTCATCAGCAAACTTAGATACACTACACTCGAGCCCCTCTTCCAAGTTACAGGTTGATGCAAGTTTTTCTGGTTTGTGTTGGAGCTGGCCAATTCTGATTAAAGGGAAAGCCAGAGATCTTAACTCAGTTTTTCTCTCTCTATGGATGCTGTTGATCTGTTATTTCCAGCATTCTTTGTTTCACATTTCTAACAACTGCAGGATTCTGCATTTCACAGTTCAGGTACGTTCATTTATTTTTCTCTCTCCACCTGCCCTCATTCATCAGTTGATTGAATGAGACCAAAAGCATTTTGTCTCCTGTACACCCTCAGTCTTCATTTCATCACAGACGTTTTATTTCAGGTTTCCAACATCTGCAGTTTTTATGCTTTTTAGTTCGTGCAACGAGACTTCTTAATGTGACATGTGAGGCTGAGTTTCATTGTAGAAGGTTGCATTTCACCCCTTCCAGAACCATTGCATTTTATCTAATGCACAGTACCCAGAGCTGACTGCAATCCTGCAGTTAGGATTAGATCAAGCTGAACATTATGGTTTTGTATCCAGCCCTCCCAAGATGAGCACTAAAACTTGATTAGACTTTCTGGTTGTACTTTTGTACTGTGCACCTGGATTTTGTGTAGATAAGCACAGTTACTTTATAGTTCCTAGTCTCTCATTGTTAATAGACTATTCTAGATTTTCTTTCCTGATTAAAGAGTTGCACTTTCATTTTTTGAACTCCATCTAGCACAAGTTTGCCCACTTGTTTAATGTTGCTTTCCTTTGCCAGCTTCTTGCTCGTGTTTGCTCGGTTCACTTTGCCTCCAAATTTAGTATAATCTTACACTTGGGTATAGAATTCTCCCTATCTTCCAAATCATTGGTGTAAACCTGAGGTCCCATTACAGTTCATAGTAAACACCATTTGTTAAATCATACTTGTCAAAGTATGTTTCCTTTGGTCTGCTATTCTGCCTTCTGCTTTATGACCCATTATCAGTCCATTTCACTCAAGTTTCTTTCCATTGGCTATGCTTTCATATTTAGCTCTTGTATGGAACCTTATCACGTACGCCTGGATGTTTATATGAAGACATCTGTGTACATTCCCTTTATCCTTAATGTTAGGGCTCATCCTCAAATTCATTTACATTGGTACCTTGCTTAGTGTTGAAGTTGCCTTTTCAGGAACAAGGGCACTGGTGGGATTGGTACTAGAAAGGGTCATTATTGAAATATATATAAGGAGAGCTGTTGCTGACAGCATTGCTATGCCAGCAACCATTGCAGTGCTTGTTACCATAGAGAAATCTGGGGAGAGCTGTGCGGTGAGGCAAGAGGAGAGGGAGATGGAAACTTCCAATACATCCAACAGGAGAGGATGAAGAGAGGATTGGAAATCTGTCAATGCACGGAGCTGCTGCTAATCTCCAGCACTGACCACACTTGCTTTCCTGGCCAGAGTGCAGTCCTGAGGCTCTCATCTGGGCATTAGCTGGCTGCACTCCACACCATCAGCCCTTACAGACAGCCTCTCTGTACCAAGCCATGAGGTGATTCATTGCTGCTGGAGCATCTGCAGAGGGTATGGTTTGTGGTGCAGCTGCAGGGAGGGCAGGGGTTTGTGTCAGACTCCCATCAGCCTGAGCAGATATTTAATTTAAAGTACGGGTGGCATGTACTCGTGTGTGTTTGGATGGAGGATCAGGAGCACTGCAATGAATCAGCACTCGGTAGGGTAGCGTGAAGTAGGTACCGATGTAGGGTAGCATGGGATTGGGGCAGTTGGGGGAGGACATATAGTTATTCTGCTCAGTTACGATCTGCATTTCTTTGCCTATATATAAAAAAAAAAGTGGTGGAAGAGATTCACTGGTAACTTTTAAGAGGAACTTGGTATTTAAAAAGGAAAATTTTGTGGTTGGGAGATTGTGCCACCTTCCAGCTTTTTCTGAGAACCAAAATGGGTATGATGGGCTGAATAGCCTCTTGATTTGTATGACCTACTTTTCACAAATGCATACTGACCTTTACTTTCAATTTCGGCAAGAACACAAATCACACCATCACTGATTTCACATTCCGGTAGTCCTGTAATTGATGCTAATCTGATGGGTGTGTAGTGTTTTTTGTTATTCTCTTCCTGCCTTCTGAAATAATGAAGCAACATTTGCAATTTTCCAATTCAGTAGCACCATTCCTGAATCTAGAGAATGTTGGGAATTTATGTCATGTATATCTGCAGTTTTTTTTCTTGGTTTTCATTCCATTTAGTGCAAACCAAGAGTTTCAGGATATGCAGTGGCATGCAAAAGTTTGGGCTCCCCTGGTCAAAATTTCTGTTACTGTGAATAGCTAAGCGAGTAAAAGATGACCTTATTTCCAAAAGGCATAAAGTTAAAGATGACACATTTCTTTAATATTTTAAGCAAGATTACTTTTTTATTTCCACCTTTTACAGTTTCAAAATAACAAAAAAGGAGAAGGGCCTGAAGCAAAAGTTTGGGCACCCTGCATGGTCAGTACTTAGTAACACCCACTTTGGCAAGTATCACAGCTTGTAAACGCTTTCTGTAGCCAACTAAGAGTCTTCCAGTTCTTGTTTGGGGGATTTTTGCCCATTCTTCCTTGCAAAAGGCTTCTAGTTCTGTGAGATTCTTGGGCCGTCTTGCATGCACTGCTCTTTTGAGGTCTATGCACAGATTTTCAATGATGTTTGGGTCAGGGGACTGTGAGGGCCATGGCAAAACCTTCAGCTTGTGCCTCTTGAGGTAGTCCATTGTGGATTTTGAGGTGTGTTTAGGATCGTTATCCTGTTGTAGAAGCCATTCTCTTTTCATCTTCAACCTTTTTTTTACAGACTGTGATGTTTGCTTCCAGAATTTGCTGGTATTTAATTGAATTCATTCTTCCCTCTACCAGTGAAATGTTCCCCGTGCTACTGGCTGCAACACAAGCCCAAAGCATGATCGATCCACCCTCGTGCTTAACAGTTGGAGAGGTGTTCTTTTCATGAAATTCTGCACCCCTTTTTCTCCTTTGCTCATTGCAGCCAAAAAGTTCTATTTTAACCTCATCAGTCCACAGGACTTGTTTCCAAAATGCACCAGGCTTGTTTGGATGCTCCTTTGCAAACTTCTGATGCTGAATTTTGTGGTGAGGACGCAGGAAAGGTTTTCTTCTGATGACTCTTCCACGAAGATCATATTTGTGCAGGTGTCGCTGCACGGTAGAACAGTGCACCACCACTCCAGAGTCTGCTAAATCTTCCTGAAGGTCTTTTGCAGTCAAAAGGGGGTTTTGATTTGCCTTTCTAGCAATCCGACGAGCAGTTCTCTCGGAGAGTTTTCTTGGTCTTCCAGACCTCAACTTGACCTCCACCGTTCCTGTTAACTGCCATTTCTTAATTACATTACGAACTGAGGAAACGGCTACCTGAAAACGCTTTGCTATCTTCTTAGAGCCTTCTCCTGCTTTGTGGGCATCATTTATTTTAATCTTCAGAGTGCTAGGCAGCTGCTTAGTGGAGCCCATGGCTGCTGATTGGGACAAGGTTTGAGGAGTCAGGGTATTCATAAATCTTTGAAATTTGCATCACCTGGCCTTTCCTAATGATGACTGTGAACAAGCCATAGCCCTAACAAGCTAATGAAGGTCTGAGACCTTGGTAAAAGTTATCTGAGAGCTCAAATCTCTTGGGGTGCCCAAACTTTTGCATGGTGCCCCTTTTTTTCACTCTAAAATTGTACAAAACAAAAAATAATACACCAATCTTGCTTAAAATGTTGAAAAGAATGTTTCATCTTTAACTTTGACTTTTGGAGATCAGTTCATCTTCTACTCACATAACTATTCACAGTAACAGAAATTTTGACCAGGGGTGCCCAAACTTTTGCATGCCACTGTATTTATCGTAGATTTAGTTATGTTGTTGCTATTTTTCAGAATACCAGATACAATCCTTCACTTTTTTAGGTTCTTTTGTGGTGATATCCTCTGCTACTGTGATCATGGATTGGAAGTTTTCATTAAATAATACCGATGGTTGATCATCATCCCTGCTGCATTTGCCTTCATTGACTACATTTTCCCTTTGTATTCTTTATAGACAGATTAAGGTTAAAAAACTTTAACAGTTTATTTTAATATCACTTTTTTCATATTCCATCATGTTCATTATCTCTACATTTATATATTGCTGTCACAGTCTCCAGGAGTCCTTGTGTGAGCCTTTTCATATGGCATGATGTTATCTCTACTGTGTTTGTTGACCATGGCAGTTTATGTATACGTGTAGTGTTTGCCTTTATCAGTGTTTGTGAGTGTTTTATTGTACCAACATGTTGAATACGTACTGTTTGTCCCTAGGTTTATACATTAACAGTTCATCCCTGTTTATCATGGCCAGTTTATTTCTCAAACCTTTGTTTTACTTGAATTTTAAGTCTTGTTTTGTATCTTTCCTTTCTGTTTAAACCTTACTCCAGGTCAAATAGAGTTTGGAATAAGATGTGATGATAATTATTTCCGGATTGTTTCTGGTCACCCTGGGAATTTGAGAGGGTATTTTGGGCGTGAGATACCCTGGAGCCTCATGCACTTTCTGTATCAGGTCTCCATATGTTTGCATCATTTCCTGCACAGGACTCTCTTTGGAGCATTGTGGAGGAACTTGGTCCATGTTGTCCCAGAAGTACCTGTTAGTGGACATTTCTGAGAGAGGTTTTACTATCACATGCCAGGTAGGTTAATTACTGTTGTCATCCTTCAGCCAACCCCAGGCCTCACTGACTGCCTGATCCTGTGATTGATAGATTCCAAACCCTGATCTGTCAACCTCTTCAATTCCTCCTCTTGCACTGATTCTGCCTGTCCTGGTGTCAATATCAAATTATTTTCTTTCCACATCTCCCTCTTCCTCTCCACCAGTGTGCAAGATAAAACTAATGCTGACCCTTCCATCTCCATGCTTTCATTCTCTTTTCCTACAAACTGCCCACCCTCCACCTCCACCACAGCCTACACTCTTTTTGTCCCTCTCCTCCACCCACATGCAGAGCAGAAGCCCAGCGCGGTTTCCTATATCCTTGAATGTGGCCTTGGGAAGAATGATGTATTTTCAGTGGTGCAAATGTCCAGTACACAAGACCTTGAGCGCAGGTAAAGTTCTCAGACAGGGCCAATGATTGAAATGCATCCTCCACGAAATCAGTACTAACAAAATGCCTGTGGGCAAGTCTTACAGTAGGCTGTTCTTTGATTCTAACCATGATATTTACACTGTCGGATCATCCTCTGGTGTTGTTTTTCACTATAATTGTGTTTGTTTATCAATATTTCTGTCTTCCTTGAACATGTAGCTTCCATCTATACATTGTTTATAGTCACGCCTCTACAGTCTACCACATCAGGTTGAATTTTTGCTATTAACTCCCTCATTTTAGTTCTTAAGCTGTGAAGAAATGAGGACAGAATTCTTATTAGAGCACTTCCTCCTCCAGCCCCAAATATTGCCGGTACAGTTTTCACAATTTTTGTCAAAGTCAAGTTTATTGTCATATGTATACGTATGCACAGGTTCAATGAAAAACTTACTTGCAGCAGCATCACAGGCACAGCATCAGATGAGCAGCATTCACAAGAAAAACACAAATCATATACAATTTTTACAAGAAAGAACACAATTAACACAAAATAAAATGAAGTCCATTGTAGTGTAAAGTGGTCATAATGTTGCTATACCGAGGTAGTGATTGGGGTTGTGCCGGTTGGTCGATGTCGATGTATTGCTGTACTGGTGCTTTATGCTTAACCTGCATTTTGCAATAACCTTTCTTCCTGGGCTACTTATTACTTTTTGTACTCTGTGATCTTTCCTTCCCCTTTTTGTTGTCTTTAGATTTTTTTTTCCTCTGACTGAACTCTTCTGCTTTTTACTGGGTTAAATTCTTTTCCACAGCTTCTTTTCTCCTTTTCTGCTAGGCTAGTGAGCCCAGTTTAAGAAAACTTCCATTCTTCTGTTTAGTGCCAGAAGATCCTTCACATAAACATTTCTATAAAATTTATATATATGTATGTGTGTGTGTATCTTGTATAAATACACAAAAATACTACTGCATATAGTATGTATGTATAGGATAGCACCCTCTCTCAAGTATTGCATTGAACTGTCAGCTACATACTTTGCAGCTTCAGTCTTTAAACATCACTTGAACTTGCGGCTATTTGACTCGGTCAGTTGCATTACCTGGTTGCTTAGGCGGATATGTAGATGGAGTGCTTGTCTTTAGGTGCAGCAGGGAAGTTGGGAAAGATGAGGAGTAACTCTGCATTGGTATTTCATGCCTGACCAGAACATCCTTGGTCCTGCAAAGGATGGACATTCAATTGAAGGAATCTAAATTGCAAATATTATGGATGGTGATCTTGGAGCTGGGAGGCAGCGATTAGAGCACTTTGTAGGCAAGAATTGAGAATTGAATATGGCAAGGTGAATTCTGAGAGAATAGATGAATTTTGAAGGCTGAATTGGGATTCATAAGAAAAAGAAATCAGAAGGCAATCTTGAGTATCGGAATGGGGTAGATTCAGATACGGAGCCATTGACTATTGGTGAGAATTGAGCTGAAATAGCTCTGTAATGAAATTGACCAACATTAGATTCTTTGGCACTGGAGATGGCAGTCTATTGCCAAGGAGGAATGATAAAGAAGCTATAGAGTGATATAGGGTCAGAATGGGACAAATGTTTGTTTTTTACAGGAGGGAGCTGAATCATTCCAGTGAATTTTTAAGATGATGAAATCCATCAACACATTTGATGCTGGAGATGAAGATTTTGGAGAAGCAGAACATTGGAGTTGGAGGAAGTGGCTTGTCATCAGGAAGGAGAACCTGGGTTCATCCCGACTCTCCGGGATAGTCCTAAAGTGCTGATTTGGAATAGACACTGAACGAGCAGGCCAGATGTTTCTTAAGGTACACTGGAGCCAGCAGAGCGGTGCAGAGAATTGGACTGACATTTGGAGGTGATGAAAGCATTGAAGACAGGTAAGGGAGTTGTTAACGAATGAAATTGAGTAGATGTGTTGAGGCAGGTGAGAAACGGAAGGGAAGTTGGGAGTGGTGGGGTTGTTGAACAAAGTATTGGGAGGTGGTTCCAATCAGGGGTTGAAGGAGATAATTAAGTAAAACAATAAATTTGAAGATATTCTGTTCTGATGAAAGTTGATGAAGCTAATGCATTAGCTGTTTCTCTCTCCACAGATGGTGCCTAATGTGAACACCTCTGTTTTACTTTTGAATTTCTAGCTTGGCTGGGCATCTTGGTCAGCATGGATCAGTTGGGCCAAAGGGGCTGCTACCATGCTGTATGACTCTATCTGCAATAGTTTGCTTTTGTGGAATATCCAAGTTTGCAGATGATAGGAAATTTAAGTTGGATAGTAAATTCAGTACAGAATGTAAAGAAATTGCAAAGGGCTATCAACAGGTTGACTGGACAAGAAGGTGCCAGTTGGAGAGACCAGAACAAGAGGTCATTGTCTCAGGGTAAGGTATTGGGTATTTAGGGCTGGAAATGGGGAGAATTCCTTCCATTGTGAGAGTTGTGACTGTGACTGTTTTGAATGTTTCACTGCATGACACTCAAAGCTAGGTCAATGAATGTATGCCAGACTCTGAGAATAGATTTATTAGACTGAGAAAATTAAAGGTTATTCCAATGGGCAAAAAAATGAGTTGATACAGGTTTTGTTATGAATGGAGGAGTTTGATGGGTTTTACCTGCATCTGCTCCTACTTGACTAATGGGACAGAACTTTTAACTGGGACAGTGATAGAAAGCAAATGATTGACCAACCTGCAAAGGACTTCGCTGAAATCACACCTAGAGTACAGTTTAGGTCACCTTATCAAAGAAAGGTGGTGCATGCTAACTGTATGAGTTTTGTAGCATCAGGACATCCATTTTCCATCCCTGCCAAAGTCACAAGTATCATTGTTTATTGCTTTGCACTCTAGTGTTGATCTCATTCATTGTTTGCGTATATCATCATTGTATGAACTATATTCATTGGAAATCTAAAACTGCAGATGCTGGAAATCTGAAATAAAAATTGAAAATGCTGGAAGTGCTAGAACAGCAAATGGCACAGGTTGTAGAGTACCTGCCTCAGAGCACCAGGGACTTGGGTTTGATCCTGACCTCTGCTGTTGCCTTGTTTTCCCTGTGACCGCATAGATTTCCTACAGACACTCGATTTTCCTCCCACATCTCAAAGTTGCACGGGCTGGTAGGTTAATTTGGCTGCTGTAAATTGCCATTACTGTAAGTGAGTAGTTAAAATCTGGATTGCTGGCAGCATTTGTAGAAAGCTAATGTTCTAAGAATCCAGATGTTAATAAATTTTCTAGACTTGGAAGACCATTTTCAGATACATGGCTATGGGTCTTTCTTGTGGCTGTTGATTTTCAGCTGAGCTTCCTTCTGTATAAATGATCTGCTATCAAACCCCTGCCTAACTAACCTGCAACACTCCCAAATATCTGCAATCTTCCAGTTCTGGAACCTTGTGCATCCTTGATTTTCATCACTTCAACATTGGAAGAAGTACCTACAGCTGCCTTGGTCCTATGCTCTGGAATTCCCTTCTTAAATCTCTACATCTGTGTCTTTATCATTGTTTAAGATGTCCCTTCAATCCCAACTGTCGGGCAAGCTTTTGCCACCTGCCCTAATACCTCTTTGTGTAATCTGGTGTCAAATTTTCTTTGATTTCATTTTTGTAAAGCATTCCTGGGATGTTAATAAGACTTCAAAAATGAATGCTGCTTTTTGCTCTTCAGTGAAGCATTATCTATGTGTACCCCAAACTATGGCCACCGATGTTCAGTTTTAGTCCAAAGTAGGTACATTTCTACTCGATAGTTTCTCAGTAAACTTGCTGATAAATAGTTGACAGTTAATATAGTATTTATATATAAAAAAACAATCTGCTGGCAGAAATCAATGAGTCGAGCAACATCAAAGGAATTGCTGATGTTCTGGTTTGAGACCCTGCATCAGGGCGGATGCAGGGTCTCGACCCAAAATGTCAACAATTTCTTTCACCCCACAGATGCTGCTTGAACCACTGAGTTCCTCCAATGGTTTGTTTATTGCTTCAGATTCCAGCATCTGTGGTCTCTTGTTTCTCCGTAGTTCTGGCACCTCCATTCTTTAGCTCTTTTTACAAAACTTCAGATCGTTTTACAAGTAGCCTGTACAGTTGTTACTCTCCTGTTCAATGTGTTTTTTTTACTTTGAATAATCTGTGATCATCTTAGTTTTTGAATATTTAAAATTTATGTTAAAGGATTAACTTCTGGTATCTATAAGTCCACAATTGCCTGAACTGATAAGTTAGAGTTTAGTACAGGTGACCCCTGCATTATGACCATTTGGGTAGTGGAAATTCACCCTTACAGAATTCATAAATTGCTGCCCAAAAATTTGAAATACAGATAATAAAATTCACTCTCATGGAATTCATGTGGGGGAGGGGGAGTACATAAATATAATTTTTCTTTCAACTCCTTTTTTTCTTGCAGATGACATGGCTTCATGTTACCAAAAATCGCGACTATGGCCAGTTTTCTAGGAAGGTCTCCCGGCCCCCAGAACGTGTGGGTTATCTGTATTCTTCAAAGTATTGACTTGCATGCTCTTCATATTTATAGAATTTACCTTTTTAGGATCCCTAACACAGTCTGCTGCTTATACAAGACCAAAAGTTAAGCATTTCCAGCACAGTGTGCAGCTATCAATGCAAATGCTCTCAGTTGTATTTTATCTTGCATTACGCATGATAAAGCTAACATCTTGTCAATTCACTAGCTGTTTTCCTGTGCACCTTAGTGTTTCATTTGGGTCATTTCTTTTATCAACTCGATTTCCAAATCACAGCATGTAGGCCCTTCATTTCTGCCAAAGTTAATAGAATGTAATTGTGTTAGTAGGGAGTGACAGTTTGGATCTTTATTTTTATCACAACTACCATCTATAGAGACTTAATTCACCTTGACTGTTGTTAGTTTGCTGTATTGATTGTGTACTTTGTCCAGGGTATGTTGTTTCAGATTTTTGGTCAAGTGCTATATTACAGCAAATAACAATTTCATAATACCAGTAAAAGTAGGCTATTTTGATAAAGCAATATGAAGTAAGTGTGTGCATGGAAGTATTGCAGTAGCTGGGAATTTGTCTGCATCTAGCCTGCATTGTATAAATCTGTAGCTCATGGTGTGCAACAGAGTTATCCATAAACCCTTCCATCATAGATTAGTGCAAGTCATAAATGCTTTCAGCTGAATAAGCGGTCTGCAGCTTTGCTTTATTTCATTGACTTGCTTGTATGTTTGGTGGGGGTGGGGGGGGGGGAACACAATAATCCTCCTTTGTTCCAACTGTGTTTCAAAAGATTTTTGGATGCACTGCATTTGTTGTACTTCAATATAATAGCTATATTCAAACTTTTGAAGAGTGATATGTTGAAGGGCAGCTTCATTGTGTTACTGGAGATTTCGCTCTTTCATGTATAGACCAATTAGACCTGCATCCGTGCTGAAAACTGGATGCAAGTTTGTGTTGGGGATTTTACCAATTTAGTGATACAGTGAACCCACCAGATTTTGCATAGATTTGTTTGAAATGTAGATCTTATTTCAATGTTGTTTAAAGCAATAGCATAAGTTGCTGCTTCCAGCATCCTTTGACCCCACTGCTTGTTGAATTAAATACCTTTTCCTCAACTTTCCTATCATCCTTCTATTAATTAACTTTAATCTGTGCCCCTAAGTAACTGGCTTTTTTGCTGAGGTCAGAAAGGTCCTTTCTGTTTACCCTTTTATAATTTTATAACCTTCTGTTAAATTTCCCCTCAGTCTCCTATGTTCCAAAGAAGAAATCTCTGGACAGTCTGTCCTCATAACTCTAGTTCCTCCAGCCCTAAATTTCTTCTGTATAAATCTCCTCTGTACCCTCTCCAGTGCTGCCAGGTCCAACAGTATGGGGAGTGTTCTAGCCTTGGCCTGTCGAGTATCTTATCAAAGATCAGTGCAGTGGTCTGCCATGCTTGTTATCGATGGCTGCCTTCTTACTAAGTAACTTGCAGATGGTGGCTATCCTGTTCTAACCGGATGAGTTTGGCTTTAGTAGTTGAGGGTGAAAAGTGGTTTCTCTCTGAGCTGTTTCAACAGGTGAGATGTTATTCTCTTCCAGAAGGTAAGTTATCAGTAGAATCTGGAGTGAGTTGATGGGAATGTTGGGAGAATAGCATGTGATTGGTGTTCAATGGCCAGCATGGACTCAGTGGACCGAAGGGCCTGTCTTCATGCTTTAACTCTGACTCCATAAATTTGGTTTCTGCTGTGATCATATGAGGAGTGTCTGTCTGGATTTGGAAGTAGTGTCTAGAGTTTTAAAGAATGTGAATATTTCAGTAAAAGATTCTTAATTGGCTTGACCAGATAGAAACAGGGAAGATGTTTCCCCTGGCTGAGTAGCCAAGGACCTGGGGCATACTTACAGAATTCAATAACTTTGGCAGCCAGTTGTGGAACCACTCAGTCATCCTGTTTATGTGCCTTACTACATTATTCAATTTCAGTGTATCAGCAAGTAACGTTGCTTTGTGGAAAGCAGTGTGAGGAAAAATAATCTTCTTAACAAGCGCAGAATTTGCGAATCTGGCATTTTATTTCTTGTTTTAATCTGCAGTGGAATCCAGTGGTTTATTTGACAAGCAGTGAAACACTCTGTGATGTTATGCAGGATGCTCTGTGTTTGCCATACTCCTTCACTATTTCACTGCAGAGTGCAGTTTGAATATGCATGATGGTTTGAGGTTCAAATTGCAAAGCAGGAGGGTGGGACTAATGGGGAGGGTGATTGGGTGGCAGAGGTGGAATTAAAAGCACTGCAGTTTTTTTTAGCAGTTAGTAAGGCAAAACTGAACAATTGAACGACTGTTTAATGTGACATTGATTCAGTCATTTCACTTGCAATGGTGCTTCGTTCTTTTCAGTACTGTTTTAGATTCAGGGTAGTTTAGCTTTCATTCCTAGTGTGGTCAGCTGGGCAGCATTGCTTAACAGTATAGTCATTGAGAGAAACTCTAGGTAACTTGTTACCCATTCATATTCCAACAGTGTAGTCATTGAGCTTCCCCCATTCATCCATATGCCAACTCCTGAAGCTTCACAGTATTACAACTGAAGTAATTGTCCTTTAGTTCAGGGCAATTGGCACCATAATTATCACTTATAAATGATGCAATAGCATCCTTTCAGATTTGTAGAAGTGTTCTAATATTAAACATGTGTAAGTCTTGCTGTTGCCGAAGTGCTGAGTACACTTTACACCGTATCCAGATGCAAAGGACTGGCTTTGGCTGTAGAAACCAGTTTCATTCCAAGGGCAAGACGCTCTGGAATGTAGATTAATCTTAAATTTTCTCAGCATACCTTGGAGGTCTCTAGAGACTAAGGATAGAAGCACTTAGTGGCTTGCCTTCCATGGGTTTTGTAATTTCAGGAGGTTGGTCTGTTCAGGATAATTTGGTTTTCAGTGCCTCTTTTGTCACCAAATGCCAGTAATCCAACTATCATATGCAATCCAAATTGGAAAAGAAATGCAGATATTAGGAGTCCATTAGTTTGAGGTTTATGAACTGCCTCTTTCAGGTAACTAATGACACAGGTCTAGACTGTATTGTGCAATTGGAAGGAAGGATTGAACTTTACCAACACACACCAGTCTGTTTTTCTGTCTCTTACTCTAAAAGCTATTTGTCAGCTTGTACCAAGTAGGCTCTCGTTTTGCAGGACCACCAATCTCTCCAAAATGAATACGGCCCAGAATTTCTACCATTGTGTTAAGATTATTTTCTTTATTTAAAAAAGTGTTAGTAAAACAAGAGTGAGTAATATGCCTGACGACATCGTGCATTAATGTTTATTTCAAAATGTTTATCTTAAGACTGCATGCAGCACAGTATTCACAGTCCTATGTGTAGAAACTTGCAAGTAGAAGAACCTACCATTAAGTGTGACAATTCCTATCCTGATCAATCATCTTTCTTTGAAAATGGCCAGAGTTTCTAACTGAAGTACAACTTTTGAATCCCTCCTTAATGCATGTTCATTTTTTTCCACTCTCTAGTTTTTAAGCTATGGTTCTTGATGATTCTCGGTGATCAGAAAGATCTCCACTCTCTCCTGACCAATATTCTGTTCCTTTATTATCTTAGTAAACCATTGTTTCATATCTTGGCTGCTTCTGAATTTTATCTTTTTTTTCCCTTGGTTATAATTGTGATCAAAAGACCTGTGAGTAAGTGGGTCCAAATAGTTTTACTTTACTAAATTGGTTTAAGTATCTCTGCGTCATTTGTAGTTCAAAAAGCAGTGCTGTAAATTTTGACTTCTCCCTATTGACTTCAACACAAAAACCGAGGTTGACGCTTTGGAGATTTTGAAACTGCGCAGTGCACTTCAATGATATGACAAAAGCAGGTGTAGGTGGTAGAGAAGGAAGAGGGATAATGGAGAGCATGGTTTTAGGGAGGAAGAGAAGAGGTGAAGCTTTGGTATTGGTTTATTATTGTCACTTGTACAGAGGTACAGTGAAAAGCTCATGTTTCAAACTGATCGTACAGGTCAATTCATTACACAGTGCAGTTACATTGAGTTAGTACAGAGTGCATTGATGTAGTACAGGTAAAAACAGTAACAGTACAGAGTAAAGTGTCACAGCTACAGAGAGAGTGCAGTGCAATAAGGTGCAAGGTAGATCGTGAGGTCATAGTCCATCTCATTGTATAAGGGAACCGTTCAATAGTCTTATCACAGTGGGGTAGAAGCTGCCCTTAAGTCTGGTGGTACGTGCCCTCAGACTCGGGTATCTTCTACCCGATGGAAGAGGAGAGAAGAGAGAATGTCCCGGGTGGGTGGGGTCTTTGATTATGCTGGCTGCTTCACCAAGACAACGTGAGGTAAAGACAGAGTCCAAGGAGGAGAGGCTGGTGTCTGTGATGCGCTGGGCTGTGTCCACAACTCTCTGCAGTTTCTTGCAGTCCTGGGCAGAGCATTTGCCGTACCAAGCCATGATACATCCAGATGGGATGCTTTCTATGGTGCATCGGTAAAAGTTGGTGAGAGTCAAAGGGGACAAACCAAATTTCTTTAGTCTCCTGAGGGAGTAGAGGTGCTGGTGAGCTTTCTTGGCTGTGGATTCTGTGATTTGGCCAGGACAGGCTGTTGGTGATGTTCACTCTCAGGAACTTGAAGCTCTCAACCCTCTTGACCTCAGCACCATTGATGTAGACAGGTGCATGTACACCGCCCCCTTTCCTGAAGTCAATGACCAGCTCTTTTGTTGACATTGAGGGAAAGGTTGTTGTCATGACACCATTCCACTAAGCTCTCTATCTCCTTCCTGTACTCCGACTTATCACTGTTTGAGATACGGCCTACAATGGTGGTATCATCTGCAAACTTGTAGATGGAGTTAGAACAGAATCTGGCCACACGGTCATGAGTGTATAGGGAGTAGAGTAGAGGGCTGAGGTCTCCACCTTGTGGGGCACCAGTGTTGAGAATAATCATGCCGGAGGTATTGCTGCCTATCCTCACTGATTGCGGTCTGTTTGTTAGAAAGTCAAGGATCCAGTTACAGAGGGAGGTGTTGAGTTCTAGGTCTCAGAGTTTGGTGACAAGCTTGCTTGGGATTATTGTATTGAAGGCAGAGCTGTAGTCAATAAACAGTAGTCTAACGTAGGTATCTTTACTGTCCAGATGCTCCAGAGCTGAGTTTAGGGCCAGGGAGATGGCATTTGCTGTAGACCTGTTTCGGCGATAGGCGAATTGCAATTGTGGAGGTTATCAGGGATATGGGTATGCCTGAGACTGAGTGGTGGATCAGTCACGAAGATACTTTAAAAAGGGACACATTTGAATGAAAGTGGATGCTGTTATTGACCATAGCAAGTATTTCTGAAGTAGGTCACAATCCTCTGGTTAAATGTGTGAGACCAGTACCACATACATTCCTTGTCAGCATAGTATAACTGCACAAAACAAACAAGGTCTAGTTCAGTACAAAATTAAAACCCAACCATGGCCAAGGCCACTTTGGCCTGAGCCCATGTATTTATAATGTTTACCATAACTAACCGGACTTTCTATTCACATGCCAGTAATATCAAGTAAATCTACTTGACCTGGTTCTGATGCAGGGTCTCTGCTCGAAACATCAACCATCCCTCTGCCTCTACAGATGCTGATCAACCTGCTGAGTTCCTCCCAGCAGTTTAATTTTCTCCAGATTCCAGCATCTGCAGTTACTTGTGAGTCCTGACCTGGATTAAATACTGGGCTGGGCTTCCCTGACCCAGATGGAGCTAACCCAACATGCGTCTGAAAGTTTCAACACAACGTACACCAGTCCTGACTCAAAACTGACATGGATAATTGTGTCCTACTAGGCTCAGGTTGGGTAGTCAAGGTCCTCATTGTGCGCATTTGATGGTACTCTGCATAAAGCAGGAGAGAACCAGAGTAAAATTTTAGCTGGAGTGGATCAACTTTCACTTGGACTGTAAATGAATAATAGCTTAGTAATGAGTTCACCTGGACTTGAGTAATCACACAGCTAACTTTTTAACCAAAATAGTTTTTTTTGTAAAATGTAGTTTTCTTACCACTGAACCAAAAATTGTAGTTCAAGGTGCAACATGGGACATGAGTTCATTGCTGTTATAAGTGAGGCTTGTATTGTTATAGGTAGACTTCTTCTGAAAATGTAGATATAAAGGATCTTGTGGCACATTTAAAAAAAATGCAGCAAGTTCTCCCTTTTTAACATCTCTTCTACAGTTGTCGGAACTAAATGTAAATTTGTTCTATTGCAGTTTGTGGAATCTCATCTCCTGCAAAATGATTTCCATATTTGCCTCCACAAAAATCACTGCACTGCAAATTAATCCATTACTTGTGAAGCAGTTTGGGGCATCTCCACAAAATATGATTTTAGTCTTTCACCTGTCCTGTAAACACAGGTTATTTTTACAATGAAGTGAAAAGTAGAAAATGCCTGGTAGCATAAGCAGAAGTTGAAATAATTGACCATAGTAAACAAGTTTTCTAGCATTGTGGCATAACAAATGAAAGTATTGAAACTGCAGAAATAATAAAAATGTATAGGAGCCATAATTTAAAAAAAATTATATTGCTACTGAAAATGTATGTGGGTAGTAACAAGAGTATACACGATGTTAAAATGTTATTGCAGGCTGATAATGATGTTCTCTTGTCGTGTTGTTGAGAACCTCCCAGGGCTTCATACATAATGTTGGTCCATTTCTGTTGGTCCTTTTATTTCTCTGTATTTCCTATTTATGGTTCAGTGCATCATTTTCTTGCTGCAGTTGGCTTAACTTAAAATGCTTCCCCTTACCTTGTCCCCAAGTGATTCCTCACAAGTTGTGGAGCAAACAATTAAGTTCTCTCTGTTTGAAGAGTATTTTCTTCAAATGTTCCATTGTCCTTTACTTTTATATTGCAAATTGTAATAATCAGATCTTGGTTCTATCATTTCTGTGTTATATTAAGATTTTTGTACTCCATTTATTCTTCTACATTGGGGTAGTGATTCTAATATCCCATGCTATATTGGACCTTTCAAAATGGAAGGTTTGACAAATTAAAGGTTTTTTTAATTCTGAGTATTTGAACTGATGTCAGTTGGAGTAAGGCTGTCCTTAGGGTGTGTGGAATTGCAGAATCATCTTTGAAATGTTTGTAATGTTTTTCCAGAAAGATTTCTCTGCCATCATTGGCTCTGCCACTCAACTGAGCATTTATTTCTGGCTGTCATTACGCAGAGTCCCAAGTGTCTTAGCAACAGGGTTATTTCATGAATAGCTGGTGATTTAACATGACGGATATTTTGCTTAAAAAAAACTGGAAATTTTACACACAGTTGCTGGGGAAACTGTCTGTGGGCACAACTGGAATGGATTACACTACAGTCTGCTGTTAATTAACAGCAGGTTGTAGTTGGGGGTGGGGTGGGGGGAATAATCAAGTTATCCAGTGGCTTGAATTAAGCAATGTTGTATTTCCTTACGACCTAGCAGGAGACCATTCAGCACATCAGACCATTCCCGTCAATTCTACTTCCACACTTATCTCCCTGTAACCTCGCTCTCGCGCTCACTCGCATGCTCATCAATTCCCCCCCAGTTCTCCCTCCACCCATCTATCCTAAGGGTAATATACAGCAGCCAATTAACTGACCAACCAGCACAAATTTAGGATGTTGGCAGAAACCAGAGCACATGGACAACATGGATATTGCCTACTGCTTCACTGTATAAAATAATGCTACAAGTGTTTTTGCCTCAAGTAATATTCAACAAACAACTTTGAATTCAGAGCAGCTGTCTGTATATATTGTTGATTTGTTCCTGATTAGATTTATTTCCAGACAGGCACAACAGGCTGAGAGGTACCTCCCATGCTACATTGGCCTGTTTCTTTTGCTTTCTGATGAGCCATGCAAACTCACCGGTTTGCTGCCTTGACGCCACCTCTGACTTGGATCCCTCCATGCTATCCTGCACTAGGAAGCCAGCTGCTTAGTGATCGCCAGCACAGAGCCCTGCTGAGTGAAACTGGTAAACTAAGAGACACAAGAGAATGCAGATGCTAAGATCTGGAGCACAAAAAATAACCTTGGCAGGCCAAGCAGCATCTGTGGAGGCAAAGGGTTAGCTGACGATCGGGTCGAGACACTGCAACAGGACTGAGTTGAGAGCTGGTTAAGACCTAGAGTGTTTATCCAGTTTTTAAATGATTTTTTAAAAAATCTAAAATTGTCAGGAACACCAGGTAACCATTAAGAACAATTAAGTACATTTAAGTCAGCTCAATTGCTCAATTTTAAAATAAAAATGTGGTTATCATTCCCACACGCTTCCCCTCCTTTCACCCCCCCCCCCCGCCAACAACACCCCCACCAACCTTTCCAGTTAATTTATCAAAATCAGTGGGCAGTTTTCCCAGCCTAAGAGCCGATTAAATCTACAGAAGTCTGCTTTTTCTTGCAAGACTCCTTGAGGATTCCAATAACAGGGCATGATTGTCTGGAGAACAACAGTCAACTGGTTTGCTTGGGATTCCAAAACTTCCATCCGGTTCCATAGGTGAAAGCTGCGATTCAGACCAGAACTGCTGGCTGTAAAAGCAAATACTCCAGATCATTATTTTATGATTCCGTTTGTGCTTCAGGATGAGTATGGCGCAATGTATAAAGCCAGATATAATGTTCAGAATATTTGGAAATTCTGAAATTTTGTGCATGTAAATGCTAGAGTTTAATTTTATTTTGGGGTTCAAAGAAACAAAACCACAGATTGTGCTAAATAAATATCAACACATGAAGCAAAGAATGTACTGTTGACCAGCTAAATCATGGTCCGTTCTTACTCCTATGGATCCATAATTTGTTGAAGTATCTTCTTGGGTGGGATTGTTGCACATTGTCACCCATATCATTAGAAACAAGTAGTGTTTTATTTCTTGGTCTTTGTTCACTCAGGGTTAACATCTTGAGCTCTAGCTTCACAGTGCAAGCTGTGGTCTATTCTGCAATATTCCTAAGATCATAGAAATTATAGAACAGAGGAAGGCCCTTCAACCCAACGGGCCTCTGCAGATTCCAGCTCTTAAAAAGGGGTCCGTTTATTGCAATTCATTTTCCTCTGTTCCTGAAATATTTTTCTAGTGGAGAAGGTAGTGAATCTGTGTGAAGTGTCTGAGCTATATTGTGATTTTTAATTCACCAATGCTGACATTTTCAATGGATTGGTGTACTTGATTTAGTGCCTTGGTGCTTCTAAGAGGAAGTTACTTTTAAGTTGGATGCATTCAACAGTCATTCAAATAAAGTCATTTTATGCCTGATTTAGGTCTTCCTTAAAATATTTTGTTCACTGTCAACTGATGCAGAGAATACAACAGGAATGTATTTATTAGTCACTTCATCTGTCACATAGTCACAGTCATACAGCACGGAAACAGGCCTTCAGCTCAACTAGTTCACGCTGTCCAAGATTCCCATCTAAGCTAGTCCCATTTGGCCTTTATCCGTTGAAGCCTTTCCTATCCATGTACCTGTCCAAGTACTTTATAAACATTGTTAATGTACCTGCCTTAACCACTTCCTCTGGCAGCTCATTCCGCATACTGGCCACTCTCTGGAAGAGTTGCCCTTCAGATTCCTATTAAACCTCTCCTCTCTCACCTTCGACCTATGTCCTCTAGTTCTTGATTTCCCCAACCATTGGGTGGGGGGGGGGGGAGGTGGGGTGGGGTGGAAGAAGTGTGCAATTCACTCTATCTATGCTCCTAATGATTTTATACATCTCTATAAGATCACCGCTTATTCTCCTATGCTCCAATGAAAAAAGCTCAAAAAAAACTGCAAACTCAATTTGTGAGATATAATCTCCCATGCACCAAGCCATGCTGCCTATCCCTAATCAACCCTTGCCTTTCCAAATGCTTGTATATCCTAACCCTCAGAATCCCCTCTAGTAACTTGCCTACCGCAGATGATGGGTTTACTGGTCTGAAGTTGGGTGCAGCCACTGCAAAGACTGTGTGGGAAGGCAACAGTTTAAGATTCTCCCTTGCCATTGCATATTAAATGATTGGAATCTGTATCAAACCCCACGAATTGTTTATTCAAGGTCTATGTGTAATTGATTACTGATGTGATAATATTAAACATTTGGAATAATGTTGCCTTGAATGATTTGTAATAGTTGCAGTAAAACTCCAATAATCTAGTATCCTGATGGTATGGAGTCTGGCTTACTTATTCATATACAAAGTCCTCGTTATCCATGGGTACATGTGCTCATGAGGTTGGCTGTATATTACTGGGAGTATGGGCTGGATGTGTGGCTGTTGCTGGTATCAAGAACACCGGAGTCAGGTTTGTGGGTAGGTGTGTGGTGGGAGCAGGGTCCAAAGTGGCTTGTTTTGATAAGCAAAAACATACAAGCTGAAACTTGCATGCAAAAACTCACTGGGTTCTGTTCCCTTTCAAACTCAGCAGAGTTCAGTTTCCTGCTCCATTTTACATTCTTGGTTCACTGGAAAATGTATTGCACTTCTGTAACATGTTAAAAAAAAGTGAAATGAAGGTGTGATGCTGTAATAGGCATAACGTCCAATAGTGGAATGGAAAGTCTGCTAGTCTGACAAAAACCAAAGTCCTGCAGGTGTCAGATTATCAGCTTTAATATACACTTGAAATTGCTATGAATAAAGTAAATTTTGGGGGAGAGAAAAGAAAAACACTGAAATTTATTGTGGTAAGAATATAAGTGGGAACAGAAATTGGACCTGTGACCTCAAGCCTTGATTAAGCTGAATGACTCTGCTTCCACAGCTCTCTAGAGTAGAGAATTCCAAAAATTGAACATGATCGTGGTCCGTCTACTCAACCCTCATTTTTATAAACTTTCTTGTTAGGTAACCACATACAGGTGATGTTGTAATCCTAGAAAATAGTCTGTATCACTATTTTTCCTGTAATGCGAAGCCACGTCACCTCCACATGGGGTCAACAAATGTGAGTAGGGAGGAAAAAAATGTTGCCTGTATAAAGAGGTGAGGGGAAGGGGTGGACAAGACCTGGTAAGTGATAGGTTCTGGCTTCCAGCATCTGCAGTCTCTTGTGTCTCTGTCTTGACCTTAAGACTACCTTTGCCAATTTAATCTTCAGAAAGATTGAGCTAATCAAAGTTGTTTGTGATTATTGTGCTACCCCTGTTACAATTCCCATTATTCCTTGATTACTACTCTGTCCTACAGTGTAGTTACTGATAAGACTGTAGATCATTCTCAGAAATCATTGCTTTGGTATTTTTTATCACCAGCAAGATCCTTTCTCACTTCTGTCTTAATGTCATCCTTATTCATAGAGCAACCCATTCTCCTTTTCCATTCTGCCTTTCTCTGAAAAGTCAAGTACCTATGGAATATTCAGTTCTGAGTCTTTGACTCCTACCTCTATAATAGCTGTTAGATCATAATTGTTTATCTCAATTGGTACCAACAATTCATCTATCTTGACTATTTTGACTTTTTACTATTTGTCCCTACTTTGTCTCTATTTGTTGCTATACTCCTACTGCTCTACATTCTGCCACTTCCTGTCATGCCGTACTTATTGTTAATCACATGGCTATACTTTCCACAGTAGTCCCATCTGCCATCATCAGACTCCACAAAGCCAGAGTACTGTATGTTCGTTCATGAATTGTTGGTATTTTCTACTATTTCTGGTTGCCCTGACATTACGATAATCTTGCCCTGCATCTTTGAATTTCTGCTGTGCATGAAATGATGGTGCTTCCACAGAGCTGTTGGGTAATACCAGGATTTTGACCCATAAACGATGAAGGACTGGTGTTGCATCTCCAAAGATGGCCAGTTTGTAACTTAGAAGGGAACTTGCAGGCACTGTTGTTTATTTATGGCTGCTGCCCTGTCTAGGTGGTGGAGGTGACAGGTCTAGGAGTTACTGCTGACAAAGACGTTCTTGAAGTCGATTTGTGGTGCAAAAGACATAAATGGGATAATTTGTAATCCAGTATTCCATACAGTAATGTTGCATGTTCTGCTGTTAATTATTAATCTGGTTAAATGCATCTTAATTGCAAAGATATGGATTTTGAAGCTTGGGCAATAAACTAACTTGACATGTTCTCATCCAATAAACCTTTGTCCTTGTTTACAGATGAGAACTGTACTGACTCAAGTAAAAGTGAGTTCATTGGGTGTATGTCCACTAACCTTGTTTTTTGTAAGTCATAGTACAAACATGTGGAGAGTGATAGTGCTTGTGAAAATAAAAGATATTGACAGAGAAGGATTAAACAGGTATACTGATCGGCTCATTGAGTGTGTTCCATTATAACAATGCATTTTTAGTACAATGTAGTTTCACTTTTCAGAAATGTTTTAACAACTTGTCTCTTTAGATCATTTTGCTCCAGATCTAGCTGGATTCATGCAGCTTCCTGCAAAGTAAACGGGTCTATAGTTTACCTTTCAGTTTTCCACATTCAGGCACATTGCTGAAAATATAAACCTAGTGGAGACAGTTGTCAGTTACTGAAACTTTTTAATAAATGCCTTTAAAATCTGGCCATCATTAAGCAATTTGACCTTGTCCTGCAGGAGGGTATTGTGTGGACTTGGTAATATATGAATTTATGTTCCCTTTTGTTATAAGTTGGGCCTTTAACAGATGGTACTCTTATTTTTTTGTTGTTTCATGTCACTGGGACAACCAGTGTGTCCATGTAGTTTTATTTGTAAATGTTTAATGGCAATTATCACAAATTGCGAGACAAGTGGAACAGGGACTGAACCAGATAGGAATTACTGCCTTTGCATCTAAGGGAAGATGGGCAGGTGTGAAAAACACTGATGCTTTTTGCAAACTGGGGCATTAAATGTGCACGTGTGTCAAGAGGCTTGAGGGGTACTGAGAAGACATTGGATGAGCTTCGGAATAACCAGGAAGACAGTAATTGAACATTAAAAACCTGTGGAAAATTTAAAATATATATAGAAAATGCTGAAAAATATCAGCAAGTCAGGCATCATCTGGTTGGGGGCGGGGCAGGGGGGTGGGCAGAAGCATCAGTTAACGTTTCGGGTTTCATCTGCTAGTGTTTTCAGCAGTTTTCCGCTGTCTTCAAAAAGAAAGTAGTCTTGCTGGAACATGCGTGCTTTCCTTGTTTACTAAAGATGTTTATGTTACAGTTTGATTTGCTCACCTGTTACATAGAAAAGAAACCTTTTGTGATATTGACCTACTGTGAATCTCTGTAACATGCCTTGGATTTTGCACAGGTCTAAATGCAACATCCATTTTAACACCAGGCTCCAAGTAATATCATTTCCTCCTGACTTTTATTGATTTTATTGATTTTTGTCTTTAGCAGCACTTTAATTACATTAAGATGACCAAAGATAAATCTGTTCCAATGCATGCAGGTTCATGAATAAAGTTCCACCTTACTTGATCATACATATCATTCACAATTTTTTGGTTGAGAAAACTAAATAAAGTATCTTTAATTTCTGTCCATTGCAATCCAATGGACTAAACAAGTGAGTACAGGATGAGGTGCAGAAAAATATGAAAAAGAGAATACTTTACAAATTTAATTTTGTTATTTTACTGCTGACTACGTAATTAGAATATCCAGCTTAATGGTATCCAGAAGATGGGATTTTCATCTGTTGTTTAGATTATAGTAAAATTCCAATAATCCGGCATCTGATTGTTCAGAAATCCCGATGGTTCACCATCTGGCTCACTCATTAGTCCATGATGTTAGCTGGGGTCCTGAGTGTAAGCAGAGTATGCAGCCAGAGCTAGGGATTCCAGACTAGAGCCAGGATTGGGAACCAGAGCACAAGGGGTCAGAAATGTGTGTAGGTTTGCAGCCAGTGCTGAAGTTCGGAATGTTTGTATATTTCCCACTCTCTTTAAATAGTTCATTGGAAAATTCGTTGTAGTATTTTGTATCATATTAATCAGTAAGTGTTTGGATATTAATAGGTCTAACGTTCAAAAGTTTGGAAAATCTGTTCATCTGGCACCTTCAAAGTCCTAAGGGTGCCAGATTATCAGAGATTTATTGTACTCAATTTCACTTTTTAAATGCCATCAAAACACCACAAAAACTTGAGCTTTACACAGCACCTTGTAAAACACCCCAAGATGCTTCAGTAGATGATTAGCAATTAAAGTTTGACACCAAATCAGAAGCAGTTGTTAGAACAGATACCAAAATGTAATGTCTTAACACACTGAGTCAAAGCTGAGCGTCCTTCAGTTAACTTATGGTTGCTATTAAACGTACATTGATTACATTAATTAAATTTGCATTGCAGAACTGAAGATTGATCACATTGAACAGAATGCTCGGGGCCAATTATATTAATATATTCGATATCAGTAATGGACAAAATGTAGATTGACATATTCCAATGTAAAGTTACCTACCTGAAACGTTAACTCTGTCTCTCTTCCCAAATGCTGCCCAACCTGCTGTGCATTACCTGAATTTTCTGTTTTTTTTTAAATTTCGGATTTCCAGCACCTGTAGTTCTTGCCTTTTGATACTTATAATCGCAAGTTCCATAGAAGAGAACGTAGCCATTCCAGAGAAAAGGTGGAAGGAGCGTTTAGATTTCATTATATTTTGAAGATGGAGTTGAATCTATTGTCAGTTGTCAAGGGAGGTTAGTGAGTGGCGATTACTTCACCAGATTCAAGTGAGAGTTGGACAAATACTTGACCAAAAATCTTAGAAATGAGGCAGATCATAAATATGAAAGTTTCCTAATCAGGTGGACATGGCAGTCTTCTTTATTTCTATTTATTTGGAAAGAAGAAAAGATTTTAAAATTTTGACTTGTTTTAAATGAAAGCTAGTCAAAATGAATACAAAATATATTATAGTTAGAATCATGCAACAGAGAATAAAGCCATTCCTTTGAAAAATAAATCTATTTAGTCCATCCCCTGTTTTTTCCCATGGTCCTGCAAATATTTTCTTTTCAAACATAAACCTAATTCCCTTTTTAAAAATTATTATTGAATTAGCTTTTTTAACAAAGTTTATAAAATTGAGAGGCATAGACGGAGTAGAGATCAGGTATCTTTTTCCCAGGGTTGAAATGTCTAATGTTAGAGGATATGCATTTAAGGTGGGGGGGGGGGGGGGGTTCAAAGGACATGTGCGGGGCAAGTTTTTTTAACACAGAGTGGTGGGTGCATGGAATCCACTGCCAGGAGTGGTGGTGGAGACAGATACGATAGAGGCATTTAAGAGGCTCTTAGCAAAGCACATGAATATGCCGAGAATGGAGGGATATAGACATTGTGCAGGCAGAAGAGATTGGGTGTCATTAGCCGAATTAGTTTGGCACAACGTTGTGGGTCAAAGGGCCAGTTCCTATGCCATGCTACGTTCTCTACTCCGTATCTAAACCTTCCAGAATTTTGAAGTAAGTTAAATTTTAGATTTCAGATTTTTTAAATCAAACAAAAATTAAAAAGGCCATTTTAAGACTTTTTCTCAATACTTCACTAAAAATATTCTCTTTGGTGCATAAATCGCCTCTGCCTCTGTGTGGGAATTATTCAGTCACCTAAAACTTTCCACCAGTGTGTTGTCCTTGGCTGCCCAGTTTAAGCTTTAATTGGCCTTGTAAGCAACGGTTGGTCAAGTGGTCTATTTTGATGAAAGGTCATGCTTCTTGAACTATTGCTTATTTTCCAAACTTATGCAAAAGAATATATAAAGATGATTATGTCAGAGGGTAAATTAATTTGACAGTTATGATGTATTTATTGCTCTGTATATAAGTTGCTAGATGCATTTGTGCCTAGTTCTGAGGAATTTGGTCACGAGGCACGATGATACCTTACTAACAGTCACCCTCGTACTTTAAATATTGGCAATTGTTTCATGAACAAACATTGTATTTGGTTTCACTGACAGCTGGAAAAAAACGTTTGTTAATACAGGCGACCCCTTCTGTTACGGCCATTCAGGTTATGGAAATTTGTCCTTGGAGAATTGACAAATCACTGCCCAAAAATTTGAGATACAGAATAAAATTCACTCTCATGGAATTCATGGGTGGAGGTGGGAAGTAAATCAACACAAAATTTATTTTTTTGTTATCAACTATCGATTCTTCATGCATGCACAGATAATGCAACTTTGCATTACGGAAAATTTTCTAGGAATGCACCCCCTGTAACATACTGGTAGCCTGTATTATAGCTTCTCATTTTGGATCTGAAATTGATAGATTTTGTATGTCAACTGTTGATTATGGCATAAATTAAACAATATTATAGGCTAACGTGGATCCACATAATGCTGACTTTTTTTCCCCCTCCTAGCTTTCCCTTGGTTTGGAATGGATATTGGTGGAACTCTTGTCAAACTTGTATATTTTGAACCAAAAGACATCACAGCTGAAGAAGAGCAGGAAGAGGTGGAGAACCTGAAGAGCATTAGGAAGTACCTAACCTCTAACATAGCCTATGGAAATACCGGGATTCGCGACGTACACCTGGAGCTGAAGAATTTGATCATGTGCGGACGCAAAGGGAACTTACATTTTATCCGCTTTCCAACACATTCCATGCCTAAGTTCATTCAAATGGGTAGAGACAAAAATTTCTCCAGTTTGCACACCACTATGTGTGCCACAGGAGGTGGGGCCTACAAATTTGAGGATGACTTCAGAAAGGTATGGTAGTGTACCTTAGTATGAAAAATGCAAAAGGTTTTTTTTTCCTTGCCAAACTATTAGACTGAAGGATTGCCTAACCAAACCTTCCTGTTTCAGTGGAAAGGGCTTTGACTTTTATCAAGCCATTCTTCAGAATTAGAGCCCATCATTCCAGCGTGTCCTTCAGTGGTTCTAATGTTCTTGTGATTGGATGATCTGAATCACAATCACACCATAGTCTCATCAACTTTACATGTTTTTCTTTTTAATGATTTTTTTCCTACCTAAATTCCCATGTTTAAAATTCTATTTGTCTGTACACCTAGATCTTCTTGACCATATTTCTTCAAAATCTTGCCATTTAGGCCCTACTTTTATTCTTTCTGTCAGTTAACATTGCTTTGCACTAAATTGTATTTGCCACCATTCTTTCTTTCTGCTCTGATAACCCACTGATCACCATTACAATATATTGTATTCTTTCTCAAAATTGTCATGACTTCTAATGTGGGCCTGCCAGTAACCCTGAGTAGATCAAAATCATAAATTTCAATGGACAAGAGATGCAGAGGCATCTTATTTTTTTTACCTACTAACCTAATACCTTTATTTGTCATTGTGCCCCTGCATCATTCCATGGTACCAGCACTGCTGCAGGGATCAAAAGAGACCATGCATATGGTGCAAAATCATATAAAACTATGAAATTATTTTTCTAGTTGCCACTAGTCTAAAGGTTACATGTACATTTTTATCTTAAATGTTTGCAAATGCAAAATGGAGTAATAGAAAACTTTCTGTAATGCAAGCTCTTGACAAAAATTGACAAAATTTGTTGTTTGTCTAGTAGCATTTAGTGTTTATTTAGTTTTTTTTCCTCACATAAATTTCAAGAGTGAATTTTTATCCCGTATCTCAAATTTTTTGGTTGTGATCTAAGGTTTCTGTAAGGGCAAATTTCCACTACCTGAACTGCTATAACATGGGAGTACACTGGAGTTGCAGCAGGAACCATTCAGATTTTGATTTTTTTCATTTGTTTCTATTTTGATTTTCTCACCAAAGGGGAATGTCTATTATCTCTGTGAATTAATAAAGCAACAAAGATACAGGCCAAGTATGCTTGGTCTAGTATACTTCCCTTGCAAAACAAATAAAAACTGTATGTGAAAATCAAGATTGTTAACAAAGTCCCTGACCGCATCTCATCTATTTCCTGTGCCTCTGCTTTCATCTTCTCTCCTCCAGGACAGAACAAGGATAGAGTCCCCTGGACCTCACCTTCCACCCCACCACTCTCCATGCTCAACAGATCATTCTCTGCAATTTCCATCACCTTCACCAGACCTATCTTCCCCCTTCAGGGTTTCACAGGGACCAGTTCCTTTGCAACTCCCTGGTCCATTCTTCCATTCCAACCGTTCGCTCTCCTTCTCACAGCACTTCCCTTGCAATCACAGGTGATGCAACATGTCCTGTCACCTCTTCCCTTCCAGCCATCCAGGGACCCACACAGTCTTTCAAAATGAAGCAGTGATTCACTTGTACTTCATCCAATCTAGTGCACCGTACTTGATTGTACTATTCATCCTCTACACTGGAGAAACCAAACACAATTTGGGTGACAGCTTTCCGGAGCATCAGTGTTCACTCCCCAGGGCAAACTCTGAGCTGCCTACTGCCTGCCACTTTAATTCTCCATCCCACTCTCACTCTGACCTTTTAGTTTGTGGCTCCTGTACTGTTCCAGTGACGCCCAATGCAATCTACAGGAGCAGCACCTCATCTTACATCTGGGCACACTGCAGCCTTCTGGACTTAATCCTACAACTTCAGTTAACTTGATTTCTCTCTGTATCAGTCATCCATCTCTGATATTGGTTCAGTTCGTTTTTTTTTGTTCTTCAGGGAGTGGAGGACATGCCTGGCCGGACCTACTGGGCATGTCTTCCTGCTCTGCATTTCATAACTCTCGCATTCTTTTGTCTATGTTCTCACTCTCTAACTGCTCCAATTCATTCATTGACCAAATAACCTTGTGTACTGCTTATCTTCTTGCTCACCATGGTTTTACCCCAGCAGAGAGAGACCCTCTGCTACCCTCCCTGCAGCTTATTGAGTTTCTTTGGTCTCCTTCTTGAAGGGTCTTCAACCTGAAACATTAACCCTGGTTCTGTTCCCACAGATGCAGCTTGACTGGCTGAGTATTTCCAGCTATTTCTGTTTTTATTTAAATAACTGTATAACTGCTTAATTGCGAAGATTCAGACTATGTATTTATGCATTAAGTTTTTGATAGTACTTTGCTGAGAATGGTAATCACACAGGCATTTGCTAATTTGCTGTTGCTGTTTTCTAGATGGCTGATTTGCAGCTTCTCAAACTGGATGAGTTGGACTGTTTAATCCAAGGTCTGCTTTACATTGATTCCGTTGGGTACAATGGCCAGTCTGAGTGTTACTATTTTGAAAAACCCACTGACCTCGACCAGTGCCAGAAAAAACCGTATTGCTTGGATAACCCTTACCCCATGTTGCTGGTCAACATAGGTTCAGGAGTCAGTATCTTGGCTCTTTATTCTAAAGATAATTACAAAAGGGTGACTGGAACCAGGTAAGCACGCAGGTGCTAATAAACTTGACACATTGCTATTTGTGTTTATAAAATGATAAAGTGGGATCTATAATCTTGTGCATTTGTGTTCCTTTTAAAACTTCAAATTGTTTTGTCTTTGACTTGTAACATTCTACATTTATGTTCCCTTCCTGAATGGGAGCTGGGATGAGGATGGATTTTCTTTTTAGAAAGGGGGAAAATCTTATCCCTTAATAACAACCACATAATACAAAATGACAGGGCCAACTCTGAAATCTTTTGCATAACCTACTTTCTTCCTCTTCCTTTCCTGATCTTTTGCTATCCTGTGAACACTGGTCACTTACAGCTTAGACCATGCTGCATCTTCCAGGGTGAGCCTGAGTCCAATCTTCTGCTGGGACACCAGCTCCCAGCTCATCGGTAAGGCAGGGGCTCTTCCACCTCGGGTATCCAGCTGTGCTACAGGATGGCTTTGATAGCCTGTCAATCATTTTCAAAAATTCAAAATCTTTTGGGATGTATTTCAAAAAATTCAAGTTAGACTAAAACACATACACACTGACCTAATTAAATAAACAGCTTTATTTGCCTTTCGGCAGCAATTTATTTTTCACATTAATTTCAGTGGACTTGCACCAATTTAATCTGACACAAGTTCAGTTTGAGAGTTGGAAATTCATGCAGCCACGTTGGACCTGAGGACCTGAGTGGAAGGTTGCCCAATTATGGCCACTTGCGCTGGCAAGCACATACAGATTGTGGCAGAAGATGTGTACTATTGTTGTCAATCAATATAATTAGCTTCTGGCAATTTCATAAGTGAATGTTTGCATCCAATCCCTATATGAAGACTTGCACATTTCAAAGATCACACTGAAATCTATGGATAGTGCAATTGGTCCATAGCAGAAAGGCAAAATCCACATACATCATCATATATTGTACACAAGGATCTATGAAATATCAGTTCAATAAAGGGCCCACCAAAAGCAGCCACTTAAAATGCTCTTATTTCAGGTAATCACCAAAACATTTACAACTTACATTTGCTGCTTATAGTGTAGTATATGTAATCATTATTTAAAACATGATACACATTTTATAATAAGCAAGTTGACTAGAAATGTCTCTGGGCATTCCTGACCTTACGGAGTTTTGCTGCATTCTCCAGGGCTTGGAGGAGAAAGCATCTGGACCCCTCCTCTGTTACTCCATTCATATCTCATTTGTGGTCTCCTGTTTCTCTGAAAGTCTAAATTTCCAAGTGTGCAATTAAACCTTCCTCTCGAGTCTAGTATAATAACACTTAAGCAGCAGCAATGTTTCCTCACTGTCTTCTATGTTAGGAAAGAAAAGATTTCTTCACCGTTCAGGATTGTTGGTCTTTTTTGTGGTGATATGTTTAGGTGTTGGTTGAAAGTAGTGATTTTTCACGGGTGTCCTGGCTCACTGGGTGCTTTATGTTATTGTTGTATCCATTGTCTATTAAACCAAGTTGCAACCCATTCTTTCTGCTCAGATGCAGTTTCCTTTAAATCCACATCTGAGCGTGGAGCTGAGGTAAGTATTTTAGTTGACTAATTTGATGGCAAATGATTAAATGGGCAAATAAAGAGAAGCATATGAAGTAAATAGCTTTATAGCTGCCTGACCGACTGAAAAGAGGACCTGTTTCAAATCTGGAGCCAGTCAAGATCAGAAGGTTTAACAAGGAAGGTACTTCAACGAAACAGACTGAGCTTTGGTAATGCCATTATTTTTCCTCTCAGGGGCTATACGGAGAGTTGAAACGAGATATTGATTTTATCTGTCACTTTGGATGCTTACAAGCTATCTACAAAATAAAGTAACAGTTTATTTATGGCTCCTTTATTAAGTGTTTCCGTCTCCCTTTGAGGTTGGCTGAGCATACATAAGATCATATGGGAAAGACACAGTTTTGACATCACAAGTGTTTTTATTGTGGTTTATCTGAGTGATAATTTTGCATAGTTAAATATTGGAAAGAATTTTTATAATCCTGGAAAAGAACAATATTACTGTACCTGAGAGAATTGTTAAGGTAGTCATGAAGCTTTTAACAGCATCCTCATTATAAAATAAACATATGTAATGTTGTACAGTACTCCTATCATTGCATGCGCGATGGTTATTCTTTGTTTCTATAAGCAGCACCATGGGAAATGTACTGCCTGATGTCATCATGCCCTGTTAAACAGGATTTTTTCTTTTACGTACACATCCAGCAAAATGCCTCACTGAAAGAGTTTCACCCTTTTCCTCTTCACCCACCTAAATAGTCTGCCTCTTATTCTCTGCCATTCATTGTTGCTCGTGCTCCCTTGCACCCAATCATAATGGGAGCTCTAATTGCTTATCTTGTGAGACATGATCAGGTTCATTCTTTGCATTGGGACATCTGAACCGTGCCCAGTTTTGTTTTTCTTTCCTCGTTCCCAAAAAGGTCATTCATCTCCCCTGTATGGCTGTCTTACCCTCATTTTCCCTCTTCCCACTTCTCCACGGCACTCTCCCACCTATCAGTATCCTCATCTGTCTGGCCACCTTTTGCCTTGGGTTGGAATAAAACCAATCCATAATAAAATTATTTTTGGGGAGCCTACTCAATAAGAAGAGAGGATTTGTTTGAGGTGATGAATAACTTAAAATACATCATCAATGACCCTTAAATAACTGAAACACCATCACGTCAAGAGCAGTGGTGCTGAATGCAAGACTCCTTAGTCAATGTCCCATTGTGTTACCCCTGTGGTAGGGGAGTGTTATACCATGTGACATAAATCACAGGGACCTTGAGCATTGATGTAGAGAGAGACCTTGGGGTGCAAGTCCATAGCTCACTGAAATTGGAGACTCGGGTGGACAGGGTAGTGAAAAATAGGCCAAGGCATTGAGCTTAAGAGTTGGCATGTCATGTTGCAGTGGTACAAAACATTGGTTAGACACCATTTAATCACAGTTCTGGTCAGCACACTACAGGAAGGATATGGTAGCAATAGAGAGTGCAGTTGAGATTCACCAGGAAGTTGTCTGGAATTGAGGACTGTATTTATAAGGAGAGATTGGATAGGGGTTTATTCTCACTGGAATGGAGGAGGCTGAGGGGTGACCTAAAAGGTTTATAACATTATGAGAGGCATAGACAGGATGGCTAGTATCTTTTTTCCCAGGGCAGGGAAATCTAGAACTAGAGGACATAGATTTAAGTGAGAGGGGAGAAATTTGAAGGAGATCTGACTGGTAAGTTTTTCATCCAAGGTGGTGAATGTCTGGAATGAGCTGCCAGAGGAGGGATATGGGCCTAATCAAGGCATTAACGTAGATAGGCATAACAGACGGCATGGATGAAGTGGGCCGAGAGGGTCTGTGGCTGTGCTGTATGTTCCTATGATTCCATGACTCTATATTTCAACATGCAATGCACAAATCTCCCTCTGCTTTGGCCATGGCTTTTGGAAGCCAGTGACAAAGGGTGTGGGGGTGTGGCAAGCTTGTAAATTTATCATGGGGGGGATGGGGGGGAATAAATTAGTACAGAGGCCTGAAGTCTTTGTTGCCTGTGGTACATAGAAAGCAGTGTCAATACACTTGTATGTTCAATGGGTGCAAAGAACATTAGTTTACATTCCAAACCTCCTCAACAAAATACTTGCAGATCATAGAACATAGAACAGTACAGCACAATACAGTCCCTTCAGCCCACAATGTTGTGCTGACCTTTAAACCTCGCCTAAGACTATCTAACCCCTTCCTCCCACATATCCCTCTATTTTAAATTCCTCCATATGCTTATCTAGTAATCTCTTGAATTTGACCAATGTACCTGCCTCCACCACCGCCCCAGGCAGCACATTCCATTTCCCAACCACTCTCAGTAAAAAAAACCTTCCTCTGATATCTCCCTTGAATTTCCCACCCATTACTTTAAAGCCATGCCCTCTTGTATTGAGCATTGGTGCCCTGGGAAAGAGGAGCTGGCTGTCCACTCTATCTATTCCTCTTAATATTTTATACACCTCTATCATGTCTCCTCTCATCCTCCTCGTCTCCAAATAGTCAAGTCCTAGCTCCCTTAGTCTCTCCTCATAATGCATATTTGCTAAACCAGGCAGCATCCTGGTAAATCTCCTCTGCACCCTTTCAATGCTTCCACATCCTTCCTATAATGAGGCATCCAGAACTGGACACAGTACTCTTAAGTATGGTCTACCCAGAGTTTTGTAGAGCTGCATCATTACCTCGCAGCTCTTCAACTCACTCCCACGATTTATGAATGCTAACATCCCATAAGCTTTCTTAATTACCCTATCCACCTGTGAGGCAACTTTCAGGGATCTGTGGATATGGACCCCCAGATCCCTCTGCTCCTCCACACTACCCAGAATCCTGCCATTAACTTTGTACTCTGCCTTGGAGTTTGTCCTTCCAAAGTGTACCACCTCACACTTCTCTGGATTGAACTCCATCTGCCACTTCTCAGCCCAGCTCTCCATCCTATCAATATCCCTCTGCAATCTTCGACAATCCTCTACCCAATCCACAACACCACCAACCTTTGTGTCGTCTGCAAACTTGCCAACCCACCCTTCTACCCCCTCATCGAAGTCATGAATAAAAATCACAAAAAGCAGAGGCCCCAGAACCGATCCTTGTGGGACATCACTAGTCACAGCCCTCCAATCTGAATGCACTCCCTCCACCACAACCCTCTGCTTTCTACAGGCAAGCCAATTCTGAATCTACACAGCCAAGCTTCCCTGGATCCCATGCCCTCTGACCTTCTGAAGAAGCCTACCATGTGGAACCTTGTCAAATGGCTTACTAAAATCCATGTAGACCACATCTACTGCACTCCCATCATCTATCTGTTTGGTCACCTCAAAGAACACTATCAGGCTTGTGAGACATGATCTGCGCTTCACAAAGCCATGTTGGCTGTCCCTGATCAGACCATGATTCTCTAAATGCCCATACATCTTATCTCTAAGAATCCTTTCCAACAGCTTGCCCACTACAGACTTAAGGCTTACTGGTCTATAATTCCCTAGACTATCCCTACTACCTTTTTTGAATAAGGGGACAACATTTGCCACCCTCTAATCCTCCGGTACCATTCCCATGGACAACGAGGACTCAAAGATCCTGGCCAAAGGCTCAGCAATCTCCTCCCTCGCCTCATGGAGTAGCCTAGGGAATATTCCATCAGGCCCTGGGGACTTACCTGTCCTAATATTTTCTAACAACTCCAACACATCCTCTTTCTTGAGATCAACATGCTCTAAAATATTACCCTTACCAACACTGTCCTCAGTATCATCAAGGCCCCTCTCCTTGGTGAATACTGAAGAGAAATAGTCATTTGAGGACCTCACCCACTTCCACAGCTTCCAGGCACATCTTCCCACCTTTATCCCTAATCGGTCCTACTTTTACTCCCATCATCCTTCTGCTTTCACCTAAGTGAAAAATGCCTTGGGATTTTCCTTAACCCTACTCTCCAAGGCCTTAACATGTCCCCTTCTTGCTCTCCTCAGCCCCTTCTTAAGTTCCTTCCTTGATACCCTATATTCCTCAAAAGACCTATCTGATCCTTGCTGCCTAAACCTTATGTATGCTGGCGCCTTCCTCCTAACTAGATGTTCCACCTCTCTTGTCAACCATGGTTCCTTCACCCTGCCATTCTTTCTCTGCCTCACTGGGACAAATTTATCCCTGAACAACCACCACATCTCTATAGTACATTTCCCTTCAAAAAATGTCATCCCAATTCACACTCGCAAGTTCTAGTCTTTTTAGCCTCATAATTTGCCCTTCCCCAATTAAATATTTTCCTGTCCTCTTTACTCCTATCCTTGTCCATGACGATGCTAAATGTTAGGGAGCAGTGGTCACTGTCAGCCAAATGCTCACCCCCTGAGAGATCTGTCACCTGACCTGGTTCATTACCTAATACTAGATCTAATATGGCATTCCCTCTAGTCGGCCTGTCAACATACCGTGACAGGAATCCGTCCTGGACACACTTAACAAACTCTGCCCCATCTAAACCTTTGGTTCTAAGCAGGTGCCAATCAATATTTGGGAAGTTGAAGTCTTCCATGATAACAACCCTGTTATTTTTGCACCTTTCCAAAATCGGCCTCCCCATCTGCTCCTCTGTATCCTTGCTGCTACCAGGGGGACTATAGAATACACCCAGTAGAGTAACTGCTCCTTTCTTGTTGCTAACTTCCACCCATACTGACACTAGGGAGTATCCTGCTACATTATCCACCCTTTCTGTAGCTGTAATAGTATCCCTGACCAGTAATGCCACCCCTCCTTCTTCTTTCCACCCCCCCCCCCCCCAATCCCTTTTAAAACACTGAAATCTGGGAATATTAGTATCCATTCCTGCCCTGGTGACAGCCAAGTCTCTGCAAGAGCCACAATATCGTAGTTCCATGTATTTATCCAAGTTCTCAGTTCATCACCCTTATTCCTAATGCTTCTTGCATTTAAGTAAAGGCACTTTAGCCCATCCACCTTACTACTTTTATACCCTTGAGTCTATTGGTGGCGCTCTATGGACTAAGTCACAACTTGGCTTTGTTCCAATCACTTTTTAATCTTTTATTTACCACTCTTTAAGTCTTTTACAATACTGGCACAAGTTTAATTTTGATTTTTAACTGTTGAAATGAGCACCAGATCGAAAGCGTCAGCTAATGGTAAAGGTAATGGAGACCAACCTACTTTGGAAGTTATTTCTAATCTGGATAGAAAGTTTGACCAGAGCTTTGCCGAATTGAAGTCCATTTTAAAGGACTTTGAAGACAGACAAAATACACTACTTTTATACCCTATACTCTGCTTCTCCTTCCTCAAAGCCTCTCTATATGTTAGATCTGAATTGACCCCATGCACTTCTTCCACTGACCCATCCCACTGGTTCCCATCCCCCTCACGAACTAGTTTAAATTCTCCTGAACCACACTAGCAAACCTGCCTGCAAGGTTATTGGTCCCCCTCGGGTTCAGGTGTAACCCATCCATTCTGTACAGGTCCCACCTTCCCCAGAAGAGATCCCAATGATCCAAAAACCTAAAACCTTGCCTCCTGCACCAATTCCTCAGCCATGCATTCATCTGCCATCTCCTCCTATTCTTACCTTCACTATCACGTGGCACTGGCAGCAATCCTGAGATTGCTACCCTTGAGGTCCTGTTCTTCAGCTTTCTACCTAGCTCCCTAAACTCACTTTTCAGGACCTCATCCCTCTTTCTACCTATGTCGTTGGTACCAACATGTACCACGACTTCTGGCTGCTTTCCCTCCCTCACAAGAATACTGTGAATCTGATCAGAGACATCCTAGACCCTGGCACCTGGGAGGCAACATACCATCTGGGATTCTTGCTCATGTCCACAGAACCTCCTATCTGTTTCCCTGACTATCAAGTCCCCTATCACTATTGCCCTCCTCTTCTCCCTTCCCTTCTGAGCAGCAGGACCAGTCCCAGAGCCAGAGACCTGGCTACTGCCACTTGATCCCTGTAGGTCATCCCCCTCAACAGCATCCAAAGAGGAAAACCTGCTTTTGAGGGGAACAGCCTCTGGGGTCCTCTGCTCTGCCTGCCTGTTCCCTTTCTCTTTCTTTCCCCTGACATTCACCCATCTATCTGCCTCCTAGACCCTAGAAGTACCTGCTCTAAGGGGGGTGACTGCCTCCCAATGCACAGCATCTACATAACTCTCTCCCTCCCTAATGCTTTGCAGAGTTTGAAGCTGCGACTCTTATCAGATGATCTCTGCTATTCGTGTCTGATAATTCAAAATCCTTTCCAATAGATTTGATAAAATGGGGCATTCATTCATAGACCATGTGTTGAAGACAGTAACCGATTTTTCACTCAGCATCCCAAACCCCTCCCCTCCGCACCACCACTCATTATTGACAACCACCCACTACGTCACTTGGCCCAATTAGACCTATGTCCCTATGTGTGGGTTTTCTCCGGTATTTTCATTTCCTCCCACATTCCAAAGACGTTTGGGTTAGTAGGTTAACATAGGTGTAATTGGGCGGTGCAGGCTTGTTCAGCCGGAAGGGCCTATTATGGTGCTGTATGAATAAAGTTTTAAAGAATTGAAGTGCATGTTCATTACAAAATGAGGATCCACCAATTACAATTAGAGATAACTGGACACGTGCTTCTCACAGCCTCTTCCAAATTCAGAAAGTTGTGACACTGGAGGAAGAGCAAGAGCCTGCTTTTTTGGTTCTTCAATACTAACCATCAGTTTAAATCAAAAAGTGTGCTGAAATCAATGGCAGCTGTTGTGTTCCTTCTAGTTTTAGAAAGGGGGCTTAAAGAGTTAGCAGTTCAGTGCATTTGTCAGAAGGTGCTTGCATGGAAATTATGGATGAGTTGGTGGCACATTCAGCCAATGTGCTTCTGATGTTAACTGGTCTCATTGGCAAACAGTTTTTTCATACTGCACTTCAGCAACTAATAAACAGAGCAATCTGTATATTTTAAAAATATTCTCTGCCTGTTGATCTGTTAATTGGCACACGTCATGTTAGTCTGCATTGAGATGCATTGTTGCTGACAGAGCCACAGTAAGATGTTTGCAGTGGAAGAGAACTTTTTCACACTTGTTTTTCATTCATAGTTATCTCTCAGCAGAATTCCTATCACAACTAGAGTCGAATTCAAGTGATTTTCCATTTTGTATTCCGCAAGTTAGTGTAGCGGTTAGCATAACGCTTCACAGTGCCAGCGATCCGGGTTCAATTCCCACCGCTGTCTGTAAGGAGTTTGTACATCCTCCCCCTGTGTCTGTGTGGGTTTCCTCCGGGTGCTCCGGTTTCCTCCCACGTTCCAAAGACGTATGGGTTAGGAAGTTGTGGGCATGCTACGTTGGTGCTGGAAGTGTGGCGACACTTGCAGGCTGCCCCCCAGAACACCCTACACAAAAAGATGTACATCGAAACACACAGTGAAATACATGTGACTAATAAAGATCTTACCAAAGAAACTCCTTTTAAAAAAAAATTAGAATGAATTAACACCCAAAGCGTACTTTAAGCAACTGAACCCTACAAGCTCCTTTACTTTCGGTGGGTTGCTCTTTTCCCCCACCCTACATGGGTGGGTTCACAAAGTAAAATTGGAATTTGAATACATCTAGGTACTTGTATTTTGTATGTGACAGCACATTAGGCTGGGTAGAGGATTTAAACCACACAGATTGAGTGAGTAAGAATTAGGCAAAATGGAAAATCCAGTTGAATTTCTGACTACTGCATGTCTGCACTGTGCTAGGGGCACATCCCATCAAGCAGAAAATTGAACCTTTGTTTTAATCTGTGAGCTGCACAAGAAATGAGTTTTCCAAGGGCTCCTTGCCTCAGGAAAAACCTCATACCTTTAGCTGTCAGGTGAAGAGCTTGTGCACCAGTTTAATGCCCCTGATATTGGAGTTCTACTTTTCTGTCATTTACACCTCCCTGGGCTTGATAACCCCGCACTCAGTGAACAACAGCCTTGAGACTTTTTTGGTATTCCATTAACACGGCAGCTTGTTCTTGAGACATTTGAACAGTTTCTCAAAATGATGGTCAAGTCAAAATTACCCAGAACATAGACAGTAACAGGCTGTTTGGCCCATCATGTCTGTGCTGACCATGATGCCAATCTGACTAATCCCATCTGCCTGCACGTGGTCTGTATCCCTCCATTGCCTGCTTGATCATGTGTCTGTCTACATGCCTCTTAAACATTGCTATTGTATCTGCTTCTACCACCTCTTCTGCCAGTGTATTTCAGGCACCTGCTACTTTGTTGTTTAAACAAAAGTCTTGCCTTGCAAAACTTTGCTCCTCTCACCTCAAAGCCATGTGCTCTAGTATTTGACATTTCCACCCATGGGAGAAAGACTTTGACTATCTACCCTATCTATGCCTCTCATAATTTTAAATACTTCTATCAGGTCTCTGATGCTCCAGAGAAAACAATCCAAGTTTGTCCGACTTCACCTTGTAGCTAATACTCTGTAATCCAGGCAACATCCTGGTGAACCTCTTCTACACCTTCTCCAAAACCTTTACATCCTTCCTGTTGTGTGGTGACCAAAACTGCGCGCACTACTCCAAATGTGGCCCAACTAAAGTTTTATACAGCTGCAACACGACTTCCTGGCTTTTATACTCAATGCCCTGAACAATGAAGGCAAGCGTGCTGTACGCTACCCTTTCCTCTTGCGTTTGACTTCCCAAACTGCAACACCTCAATTAAACTCCATCTACCATTTCTCTACCCAAATTTTCAAAACATCTATATCCTGCTGTATCCTTTGACAACCTTCCTCACTATCCTCAATCTGCCAATTTTCATGTTGTCTGCAAACTGACTAATCAGATCACCTATATTTTCATCCAGGTCATTTAAATAACATACATGTATATCACAAACAAATGTCCCACCACTGATCCTTGTGGAACACCACTGGTTACAGACCTCCAATCAGAGAAGCACCCCTCCAACATTACTCACTGTTTTCTATGGCTGAGTTAATTTTGTATCCCACTTACCAACTCACTGTGGATTCATGTGACTTGATCTTCTGGATCAGCCTACCATGAGGGACCTTGTTAATTGCTTTACTAAAGTCCATGTAGATAACATCCACTGCCCTACTCTCGCTAATCACCGATATCACTTGCTCAAAACAAAAACTCAATCAGGCTTGTGGGACAGGACCTTTCCCCATACAAAGTCATACTGATTATCCCTAATAAGCCTGCTTTTCCAAATGCAAGTAAATCCTGTCCCTAAGAACCTTCTCCAGTAATTTCCCTTCCATTGACATAAGGCTCACCAGCCTTTGAATTTCCTGGTTTGTCCCGGTAGCCCTTAAAAACCTGTAGCCCTTAAAAACCTATGGCCCTTGGTATTCCCAAGCAATCTCCCATCCAAGTACTAACCCGGCCTGAGCCGACATAGCTTCCAAGATTGCCATTTTGCGACTAGAAGTGCAACTGGGACACCCCATTTTCCCCATCCCACTGACTGCTGAGTAAAGTCTTCAATGTAACTGTGTGGGTGAAATCCAGCATTAAATTGTATGCTTCAATGCTTTGATACCAGTATATTTCTGACTGATGTGGTCACTTGAATTTGCCACTAATTATACATGAGCAAAATGTACATCATTCTTCATCCAACACATTTGTCACGTACATAGAAACACACAGTGAAATGCATCTTTTGCGTAGAGTGTTCTGGGGGCAGCCCACAAGTGTCGCCACGCTTCCGGCGCCAACTTAGCATGCCCACAACTTCCTAACCCATACGTCTTTGGAATGTGGGAGGAAACCGGAGCACCCAGAAGAAACTCATGCAGACATGGGGAGAACATACAAACTCCTTGCAGACAGTGACTGGAATTGAACCCAGGTCGCTGGTGCTGTAATCCGTTACACTAACCGCTACACTACCGTGCCTGCCCACAGAAATGAAGTATTGATGCACTCAAATGTAATCTAAAGTATTCTTTTGGGATACACTGTGTGAGTATTTTGTGATGAGATGTGGTAAATTTAGCATACTTGGGCAGATCAGATCACAAAACTTTGTGTCAAAGGCTTCCTCGCCATTTTGGTAGATTGAATGATTACAGCTACCATTATCAATAACTGTTATATCAGGTGACTGCAAAGATACTAGATGGATTCTCTTGTGCTCTTTTCTAATCTGATATTATCAAATATACAAACAGCAATGCTTCTAACCAGGGCCAATCAATGTACACCATTGATGCCTTGGTTGATAAGTTGTGTGTAAAGCAAAAATCCTCAAACACATCTTTGGTTCTTTGGCTTTGATATAAACGTTAAAGTTTGCCCAGTTGGTAATAACTCAGTTGATCACATTGCCTTGACATTAACAGGCATAGTTAATTGGAGTGCATAGAAATAAATTGGTGAATGATTGGGAATGGCTTGGAAAGTTGCAGTGAAAATCAGTAATTATACAAATGGCAAAGAATTAAATCAATAAACCAAGTGGCTTCAGCTGGGATGATTGGTTACAATAAATATGCTGTGCCATGCGGGGGAGGATTAAATTCAAGGTGACAAATTCTAAAATGATAAATGAGGCTTCACGGTATCTAGAAAATCAAAGGCTGAACTGTTCTGTTGGAAATAATTGCAGAATAAATGAAAAGTGGTATGCATGTCGAATAAACCTAAATGTAAGCTGCTTATCAGAATAGACTAATCAGGAACAACTGGGTTTCAAAGGAATAAATAATAAATATAATGGTGAAGTCCCCACGGGGTGGAGAGTTCAGAGTCCTGAGAAGTTCCCAGATACAAGCTCTCAGCATTCACTGGAGAGTTGAAACATCATGAAGTAGGGAGTGTACGAGAGCAAAGGTTGTTTGAAGTATTGGAGGCACGTGAGATCTTTGTTCTTGCCCAGAATGAACCTTTTCTGAAGTTGAAAACGTAATGGTTGTGTGAAGAACCAGAAGACTAGCACAGTGGTCAAAATGATGCGGAACATTCCTTTCAGGGATTTACTTTTATCTCTAAGTGAATGAGGTTATCTGAAGTATGACTGTGTAAGTGGCTAAACTCTCATCTTCAGTAATTGTGGGTTGGCATGTTTTCAATATGTACACCTTTTTCAGACTTATTTGTAGTCCCTGTACTTGGGGCCTGGGACTTTCAAACTTTAGTAGAAATATGTAGATAGAATGTATCGAATATTATGAAATTGTTAGGCCTGCGTAACCACTGAGACATTGCCATTCATCCAAGGTAGCCAGCTCACCATACAAAGAAGTTAGAGGAAGTTCAGTGCAGAACTAATTTTCGGAGTGGCCAATGCCCAGACAACAGGTTGGACAGCTAGGAGAAGCAGGTGATCTCCCTGGGAGATGTGTATTTGAACAGTTGGGGGGGGGGGGGGAAGTGGGGTAGTAGGGGGATGGTGGATCCTCTTCTTAACCTTGATGAACTGTTTATGGGATGTTTGGAGAAGCTCAGGTTTTGATCCGAACAGCAGTCACCTTACTTCCTAATGACTTGGGGATTTCCCCTCTCCCCACAATCCTGAAGACATATAATTTTGGAGATAAATAGGTAATGAGTAAATGAAGCTGTTCAGTAAGAAATATGTGTTATTGATAGTGCTAGAAATACGTGAGAAGTAAGTGATCTTTTGAGATCCTTCTGGCATTTTACACGTGTTGTGTGTTTGAAAGAAAAATAGCTTGCATTTATGTGGCACTTGATTATTTCTTCAGAGCACACCAATATGTCTTTCAGTCAATTTTAGAGTGAATGTTGAAAAGTTGAGCATGGGCTCCATTGAGCATTGTGAATGGCACGGAAATGAACAAATAACCAGTATGTGCATTATTGGCAGTGCTCATTGAAGGTGGAATCAGGTTAGGATCAAAAGTATTGAGTATTAATCTTATTTCTCCTGCCAGTTTACTATAGCAGACATAGAAATGCTGAAGTTATGTATTAAACAGTGCAAATTAGTTAAGTGGGGCTGGTGTGTAATTTACCATTAAGTTGCTCAACTATTGAGAAACTTCTGGTTACTGTTTTACATTTCATGCAAACACTAACCTCTGCTTTCAGCCCTCTGTGCTCCTTTTCACAGTTAGCTCTGTTGTACTCTACCTTGGGGATCAGCAACTTTTTGACATCTCTCCCACATATCCCATTCTCCCGTGACCTTAGAGAACCTTGCCTTTCTGCAGATGCATAGTAGGGTATGATCTTGTGTTCAGCTGATGCTTCTACTTGAACTTCCTGGCATGGGTCACTGGAGACTGATCTAAGGATAGAAATTGTGTCTGACTTTCTTGTTCTAGAAGCAGAAATGTTAACTACAGAAACCTTCCACACCCCACCCAGTCTGTGTTCCCCCATTGCATGTAAATACTCCTGATAATATCCACCTCTTTTTGTCTTTCATCCACTTATCCAATCAAATCTTGAATATCAAAATCATTGCTGCTTAACCTTGAAACCTGCAAGTGAATTACACAGACTGTCATCTCATGTTGTAATATCATACACTTGTTTTTCCAAATCTCTGACCACGATAAATCTTCAGAACGTAAGAAATTGGAGCCCTTTATCCTTCTCTGCCACTCAATATCATGGTTTTTCCCTTGCCTCATATTTACTTTTTCCTCTGACATCCAGCGATTCTGGGGATATCAAATTTCATCTTCTCAATCTTAAATATATTCAGTGACTATGCCTCCATAAGTATTTGGGTAGAGAAAGCCAAAGATTTACAAACTGCCTAAACAGTCCACTATCCTGAGACTGTGCCATCTTGAATATGAAGTCTGCCACAGGAAATGGTCTTTTCAGTGTATAATTAGTGTATGTTTTGGCTAGACATATCACACCACATGAGCAGAGATTGACTACCAAAGGCCAGTTTTGCACCCGAGAGGATCTGCAGTGTATGTTCTGCACGAGTCAGACGTGTAGTTGACGGTTAACTTGCCTTCTGGGCCACAACAGAAAAGGAGCTAAGGCATCTGACATTTGGTGCTGGAGTTTTGACAGAAGTATCGATTTCACTCATACCAAAACTATTTGTCTTGAAAAATTGTGAAGAGATAATTTGTCCTGTTTGTTGTTGTTATTGCATATGAATTATGTTGTTATATGGCAACAACAAAGAGCATAATCCCTTGGAACTTGGTTGGTTGGTTGAAGAATTTGGGGAGAAATTTGGTTAGATTTTTCAATGAAATTGAGTGTAAGCATTTTTATCCTTCGGGAATTTCCATCACTAGTGACAGAAAAAAGTGTGGAATTGCGCCACCTGGTGCATGATATTCTTTCACTGTCCCATCCTCAATGGATTACAAACTTTCAACCCTGCCAAAGCAACACGAAGATTAGTCATTTGATTTATATTGGCCACTAAAGTCTCAGTTATTAATTGACTGACATTTCTGTGGACTCAATAGTCAAAATGGACTCAGGTCGTTCTCTCTTCTCCCCTCTCCCATCAGGCAGAAGATACAGGAGCCTAAGGGCACACCACCAGGCTCAAGGACAGCTTCTGTCCCACTGTGATAAGACTATTGAACGGTTCCCTTATACGATGAGATGGGCTCTTGACCTCACAATCTAGCTTGTTGTGACCTTGCACCTTATTGTCTACCTGCACTGCACTTCCTCTGTAGGTGTGACACTTTACTCTGTACTGTTATTGTTTTTACCCTGTACTACCTCAGTGCACTCTGTACTACCTCAATGTAACTGTGTAATGAATTGACCTGTACGATCAGTATGCAAGACAAGTTTTTCAACGTACCTCGGTACAAGTGAATAATAAACCAATACCAATATTTAGATGGACTTCTCTAATAGTTCTAGCAGGAAAATGTATTATTATTCTGAGTAGTTATGAATTCAGATGGCATACATAAGCAGATAGAATTGGAAACCATTTTCTTCTTTCCTTCATTTTCTTAGAAATCAGGTAGTGGAGAATTTGTTTCAAATATTAAACCTTTCGTTACATATTATATGGCAAAATTATTTAGTGCTTAATAATTACAACCTGATTCACTCACACAAAATAGGCCCCTTAGGCATTTATTGCCTAGTCTTAGTTGCCCATGAGAAAGGTAATAATGGGTCACTACTTTGAACCACTGCACTCTGTATGATGAAAGTGCCTCTAAGCCCTTTACCACTGGTACCACTGGGAAGTACTTTCGAAGTATAATCATAGTTGTCATATCCAAAATACAGCAGACATTTCATGAAATGCAAGATATTAATGAAATAATGACTGTTGTTTTGGTGATGTTAATTGAGTAATTGGTGGGGGGGGGGGGGGTTCTTGCTGTTCTTCGAAATTAATAATGGGATAGCCAAGTCCACCTGAAATAATTGATGAGACCTTGGTTGATTTTCTCATCCAAAAGATATCATCTCTGACAATGCTGTAGTTCCACTATACTGCACTGCAGTGTCATTCTAGAATTTGTGCTCATGTATCTGGAGTGGGGCTTGAATAGCACTCTGACTTGGGAAAAGTGCCAAAATTAAAAAGGAAGGGTTTGCACAAGAAACATGTGATTCGACTGCTGCAGCTTTGAAGCCAGAAGCAGGAGGACAAGAATTTTAAACCTCCACCTTTCACCCGCCAGCTCTTGCTCCACCCCTCCCCCCCCCCCCCCCCCCCCCACCTTTTTATACTGGCTATCTCCCCTCTTTCTTTCCAGTCTTGATGAAGGGTCTCGACCCAACCAGTTAGATGCTTCCTGACTCGCTGACTTCCTCGAGCTCCTTTGCGTGTTGCTGCAGATTCCAGCATCTGCAGTCTCGTGTGTCTCCAAGAATTTTAAACTCAAGCTTTGTAGATGACAGGGACCTTTTTATAGCAGTGCAAGTTTTTGACGGGCTGTGATCTGCCATCTTCCATCTTGTTTACTGTTGAGCCTGTCAGATGAATAACATCCAATTAGGTAGATGGCATTGAAACACAACTAATTCCTGTGGCAATGCATCCTTGCAATGAATCAAAGCCTGCAGGACAGAAAGGAGGTAAAAATAGACAAACTGTTATCATTTAGAATGGTTACTGACAACTGAATATTCTTGTAAATATTTATATATAGGTGATTGTAAAATCATTTTCACTATGTAATGAAGTGTGAGCAAGAACTGCTAGATGAAGTGGGAAGTGGAATCCTTGGTTATCTGAGATGTACTAGAATCCTACATATTTTTCATTGGGGGGGGGGGTGGTCAGCGGTGGAAAGGGTGAACAGCTTCAAGTTCCTGGGTGTCAACATCTCAGAGGATCTATCATGGGCCCAACATATTGATGCAGTCCTGAAGAAGGCATGCTAGTGGCTCTACTTCATTAGGAGTTTGAGGAGATTTGATATGTCACCAAAGACACTTGCAAATTTCTACATGTGTATGGTGGAGAGCATCCTGACTGATTGCATCACAGCCTGGTATGGAGGCTTCAGTGTGCAGGATCGAAAGAGGCTGCAGAGGGTTGTGGACTCAGCCAGCTCCATCATGGACACAACCCTCCCCACCATCAAGGACATCTTCAAGAGGCAGTGCCTCAAGAAGACAGCATCCATCATTAAGAATCCTCACCATCTGGGGAGGAGGTACAGGAGCCTGAAGACACACAGTCAACGTTTCAGGAACAGTTTGTTCCCCTCTGCCATCAGATTTCTGAACGGTCCATGAACATTACCTCATTATTCCTCTTTTGCACTATTTATTTCGGTAACTTATAGTAATTTTTATGTTTTTGTCTTTGCACTGTACTGCTGCTGCAAAACAACAAATTTCAGGATGTATGTCGGTGATAATAAATCTGATTCTGCACCATGAGTTATCTAACTGGAATGTACTTTCTACATTTGGAAATCTAAATAATTTGTACTTCAAATTTCATTGAAAAACGTTTTCTTTTGCCATTTAGTGTGGTGCCAGACTTATTAAGTATTGGTTATTTTGCTCAGTGATTACTTATTATTGTGATCAGGACAAAGTAAACCTTCAGAATGCAAGCAAAAATTTTTTTTACGAGAAAGTAACTCTATTCAGTATAAGCAACCCAATAAAATATATCTGGAAAATAATAAATGCAATCATTCTAAGTGCCTTTTACCTGCATTTATGTCACAATAAACATTTGTTTTCCCTTGTCCACAGTCTCGGTGGAGGAACTTTCCTTGGCCTCTGTTGTCTGCTTACTGGATGTGAGACCTTTGAAGAAGCTTTGGAGATGGCTGCAAAAGGAGACAGTACCAATGTGGATAAATTAGTTAAAGATATCTATGGAGGAGATTATGAACGATTTGGCCTACTGGGATGTGCAGTAGCTTCCAGGTAATTCCTTACTGATTGGCCTGTTTTCAGTTGTGGGATTGGGTGGTGATGATCCAGTCCTGTCGGAACTGTTGGGAATTACGATGAAGTGTAGCCTGTTGGCTTGCCTTTATATCCTGAAATTCCTGGAAAGGCTGGTGGTATACTACTGAAAATGTGTTTCACAACTAGGTCCTGCCCATGTGAACACTTGAAATGGAGAAGGAAAATCCTCTTTAATCATACATATTGGTATTGCTACAAAGAATGGAAATCACAGTGGTCAATAGGTCCTGCGCACTACCCTTATGCCTTTGAAAATAGCAGTAGATCTGCTGGGCTTTGACTGATATGAACCTGTTCGGGACATTGCTGGGTTTCACTGAGCAGGCTGGGTTTACTGGAGTATGACTCTATTAGTCTTTTCCCCTTTTTTGCCCTGTAAATTGCTGGAGCTCCAAGTTGAGAATGAGAAACGTAGGCATCTAGTGCTTGGTAAATAATGGAATTACCACTGATATATACTTCACATATAAGATCTAAGAGACAAGGAGTAATTTTGATGAAATTGGGATGAATTGGAATCAGATCAAATACAACAAAAGTAGAGAAGAAGGATTGCATTTAGACACGTAGAAAGGAAAAGTAGGTAAAAAAGAAATCAAATCTCTTATTAATTTGTTACTTGTAGAAATGAGATGCCACAGATCAGTTTGTTGAATTTCTGGACGGTGGTGGTTGGGAGGCATTTTAGGAGTGCAAACTACTCATTAAATTAGCACTTGTGATGTTGAGTAAGTAACTATCTAAAGTGAGTATAACTGCCATAAGTTAATTGGGCCCATTATCGCTGAGCCAAAGAGTCACAGACAGGACAGGAACAGGCCCTTTGGCTCACAGTGTCCATGCTGACCATCATTCTATATACCAGCACTTGATCTAATTGCTTTACCAACTTGATAGAATTCTTTGAATAAATAGCCAAGTAGAGAAAGAAAATGGTTACATGGATTTTTGAAACATGTTTTTAATATGGTAATGCACAAGAGGCTTGTGATGGAAGTATTGGAGGAAATATTTGTCGTCTGTCGCAAACACTAACCATGTAGTGTGGTAACATCTGCATATTGTGCTCTCCTGCAGAAATTCAGGTTTCTTGAACGGACCTGAGAAACCTAATTCTACCTTGTGGTATATTTTCCTCAACTTGCATTAATGTTGTTATGTGTATTTATTTTGTCATGTAAGTTTTGTATAACTTTAGTTAATGTAATTTATGTTTGTCATGTTTCTAATGTACTGTGCTGCTGTTGCTGCAAATGTCATAAATTTGTTATTTATAGCCTGGGTATGTATGCCCACGACAATAAACTTGAATTCGATGACTTCAATGGAACAGAATGTCAGAGGCAGAGTACAGCCGTCAGCTTCTGCTATGTTGAGAGGTTATTGCAAGTGACCAAAGGCAGATTTCTGTGCCAGTAGAGGTTAAGTAATGTGGCTGTGTGGATATTGAGCAAACAGGAGAGGGTTAGGAATTAAGGAAGTGAGACTGGGAAAAATATGGTGAGCTATATTCATGATTGCAGTTTTATTCACTTGCATAAAGCAGGCTTCTTTGGCATTTGTTGCCCATGAGAAGGTAATGGTGGATCACTACTCTGAACCACTGCACTCTGTGTGGTGAAAGTGCCTCTAAGCCCTTTACTGCTGGACATACTTTTGAAGTATAGTCACACTTGTAATATAGAAAATACAGCAGCCATTTTGGGGGCTGCTTTTATTTACTAGAACAAATGATCTAGTCGTGGGAGTAAAGTGAACAATATTAAGATCTTCCAATGAAGTTAATTTTCAGAGGAAAGGGCATGGAAATTAGTCATTAAGAATATGAAAGGAAAGCAATCAGTAGACTAGGAGGCAAATAATTTAAAAAGTGAAATATTTTAGAGAAATTGAGCAAGTACACCATTTTAAATCTTATGTAAAGGAGACCAAGGAGACTGTTGGTAGTTGTCATATGATTCTGAAGTCAGTGGCGCATAGATGAGCTTGCTGAAGGAAGTGGAGTATTTAATTTCCTAGCAAGAGATGGAATAAAAAAAGGCAGTGCTTGAGTTTGTAGAGGACATCGCTTATTTTCGTCCTTGATGCTGTGTGTAGTTTTAAGCACTTCATAATGGGAAGTAGAGAAGATGCAGTGTAGATTTATCCAGATGTGACTGGGGATGGAAAATATTGGGGCTTTTTTTCAGTGGAAGTAAATTAAGAGGGAACCTGATTAGAAACCTTGAAGGGTACATTAGGTTACAATGAGGTAAAAAGTGATGCATTCAAAAAGGTGGATTTAGAATAAAATAGTTGCATGGAGAAGCTGAAGAGGGTTTCTGTTCCTAACGTCTCTATGGATGGGGAAAAGCAGCTCAGTTCAGTGAACTAATTCTGAGTTGGTGGAGAATCGTATATAAAACAGTTCAGTCAAATTTTGTAAAGTGTTTTACTGTGGTAAAGATGACATACTATGTCAATGTTGTTATTATTGATCCAGGAATGATTATTTGATTTCCATTAACACTGTACTTTACCTACTGTTAGTAATTTGATTATCTGGGGATAGCCAGACTAATTTTAAGATGTGGCACATGAGTAAATAATACAGCTTTATGTAAAACCTTAAAATAGTGTAAGCAATACTTAAATCAAAGGTTGAGAACCAATTCTGAGGTACAGTAATCAGAAGTAATTCCAGTGTATATTCTCATAACTTTAAATTTGTACAGCTTTGGTCACATGATGAGTAAGGAGAAGCGTGATTCCATCAGTAAGGAAGATTTGGCCAGAGCAACACTGGTCACTATCACAAACAACATTGGATCGATAGCTCGAATGTGTGCACTGAATGAGGTAAGCATTTGCTTTTAGACATTGTTAGATTACTTGGTTACATTATTTATGTCAGTTGTAGCTGCCAGTCTCTTTACTCACTTTAGTGCATCAGCAAGCACTGGTGTAAAAAAAATGTCTGAAGGATGAAAACCTAAAATCCATATCTGGTTTGTGGTTGTTTTCAAATGCCACTTTTTTATTGTTGTTGAAATTTGCAATTGCTGTGTTATTTACATTGCTTTATTCCATCATTGCATATTTCAAATTATGTAGCACAAACTGATTCAAAATGGCTTTTGTTTTTGTAAACTGATGAGATTCGGAAGCATACCTGAAACATTTAACTATTGTAACCAGACACAAGGATTCTTGGGTCCTATTGAACAGATTTTCAACCTGCAAGGAAATCTGAGAGACTAGAAGTCATCCAGGATTCAAGTCAGTGTTTGTGGCAAGGGGACCAGTCCTCCTGATTATCCCAGCCTTAAACCCCATGCCGAGCTCCAAGAGACATCACGTCAGAACCAAACCTATGTTGAGTTAAGTTACTTCACGAGCGTTGACTGCTTGAGGGGAACCAGGTTAGAAATGCAGGTCTAAATTCAGTTTGCAGAACAGGTGAATGTTGATTTAATCAGCAAACTTGATTAATCTAAATTACAGGTTCAGGTGCAAAAAATGTGTAGGCTTTTTCATTTTATTAATATTGACATAAAATCAAGCTATTTACATTTGTACACTTAAGATATTCATTATACTCTTGGAACCAGTAATTAGTCCAGAAGTGTCTCAGCACAGAATACTTAAATGTACCTGTACATGCAGATAGTGGGGCAATACCTGACGACCTGCTTTAAATATTTCATGGCTATAAGCTTCACGCCACAGAATGATAACAGAATGAACAGACATTTTGGCCCAAAAGTAGCTATAGATCTCAAAAACCCTTTATTTTAAATTGCAATAACCAGACACAGCCTGATTTTCATGAGAATAGTTAATGACTTGATTTAAACCATGCCTCAGTAACTATCACATAATTATTATAATACAAAGACATTATTGTTGACTGCTATATTGTTAAGCTATATTTCTTGTTATTTTATACTTTACGATGCATTGTGTAGCTTTGTGCAGGTGAGGAAAAGGATGTTTGTCTGGAAGGAAGGATGGATAGTTGGGAAGATTATTCTTAACAGCTGGGTTAAAATTATAATTGTATGCTCAAGTTCAGTTCAATTTTATTGTCATGGGCATACATCCTCGGTGTAAATGCCATGAAAGTTGGCTTTTTGCAGCAACAGCCCAGTACGTTACAAACATAAATTAACATGAACTTATATTTACATAAATTATACATAACTTGCAGTACAAACAATAAACATAATGACATTAGAGCAAGTTGAGGAAGAGAAAAAGGAAATATAGTTCGAGGCAGTGTTAGGGTTTTTCAGGTCTGTTCAAGAACCTGATGGCAGTGGGGAAGAAGCTGTTGTTGAATCTTGAAGTGTGGGTCTTCAGGCTCCTGTACTTCCTGTCTCATGGCAGCAACAAGAAGAGGGCATGGCCTGGATGGTGGGGCTTCTTAATGATGGATGTCATCTTCCTGAGAACTACCTTGGGGTGTATTTTAAAGTGATTGCCATTTTTCTTTTTCTCCTTGCAATCCTACCCCAATCTCTGAAATAATCTGATTCTGCCCTTGGATCCATCTGGGGAATCTCTAGGTTTTTGAGCCAGCCCAACCCCTGAATTTAGATTACTGTTAGTGATTGGACAAATGATCCTAGATTACTGCTTTATCTCATGCTCTTCATTCCATGATGGGGACATAGGAGTTGAATTGGACCATTTCTGCCATTCAGTTAGATGGTACTTGGCTCCATTTACCCACTGTCCATTCTATCCTCATCCATTAATTTCAGTTGCCTCTGCCTTCACAACGTATTTAAGGAGAGAAAATTCCAGATTTCCACAATCATTAGTGTGTAAATTGTGCTTCCCTATATCAATCTTGAATGGCGTTACTTTAATTTTAGGATTCTGGTCTCTTGTTTTGAATTTCCCCATGATTTTTGTCTACTTCATTGAATCCTTTTATTCACTTTTAAGTGGTTAAATTAAATCATCCCTAAGCTCAAGAGAATGCAAAGTGAGCTCATGCAACTTGTTCTCTTTATCCCTGGTGTCATTCTGCTGCATTTCATCCCCAGCAGAGTAATGGCACCCAAAACTGAGTGCACTTCTCCAGATGGGTTCTGACCCAGGCCCTGACAGCTGAAGAATAATTCCTGCACTTTTGTGTCCCAATCACCTTCACATAAAAGCCAAAGGTTCAGTGGCTTTTGATTACCATTTGTACCTGTAAACCAGGTTTTAACTGAGTAAAGGGAAGGGGAGACAGTAGGGAGACCATTTAATTAAGGCCAGCAACTTACCCATGGTGATCCCAGTACCTGTCTGGCTGTTCTGGATATGAAAATGCTTGTTTCAACAGATGTGTGAGATGCCCACGGAAAGAAAGTAGAATCCTCCTTTAAACATGAACCTTGGGTTACAGTTAAGTTAGAGCTGAAGTTGTTAAGCACTGAAGATTTTCCTGTCAGGATGCATACGTCAGGAGGCGATTTGTGGACTAGAAGTGGTACAGGATTTTGAAAACTAAAGTTTTTTTTTGCTTGGACCTAGAGAATTAGGAACTCTTTCGAATGTAACTAACTTTCTCCTGACTGGCCCATCGCCTACCTGGCTGCTGGGGACTGTCCCCACAAGTTGCTGACTATGGCCTCAGGCTGCTCAGGTTCCCATCCTACTCTGCTAATAAACTCACTTGGATCAATGGGGAGATTTACTGAAATGAAATTCCTGCCTCCACCCAGTAATATCAGGGTTTGTATATCTGAAGTGCGGGCTTCCTGGTTGTGAATCAATATTTGCCTGTGGGCCTTGCATTAACAAGTTTGAGAATGTCTGATTTATGAATTCAGTAGAGAAGAATTATCTGCACAACAAGACATGACTTTTTGGAATATAAACAATTATTGACGTTTCCATAGTTTCTTTACAAAAAACTATCCTGGGTGGAAGTTCCTAGAAAATTGGAGATCAGTCTTTACGTGTTCTCTATGCTTTGAGCTTCTTTACAGTGTTGCCTTGTAGCATGGAGATCAAGCAGCATTGTACAGGGCTATCAAAGTATAGGGACCAGCATCTTGGACTCAGTAATGAAATCCTTTTCCTGTCTTTGTGCTGCATAGACTTGCCTTGTGTGAGTAAACGTGATAGTATTTTCATTATAGAAAGTGGTACTTGGCTTTAAACATCTCCATGCATTTAAAGGGAGTGAAACAGATAAATTTAGAACATAATGATTTGCTTTATGAACATATTATTCCTTCTGAAAATATTTATAATTAAATATGAAAGATGCTGTATAAATATGTTTGTTCTTTCTAAATTTTATGATTTTTAGGCCTTGCCTGTGCTTACAGTGTAGTTAGTATGGTTCCAGTGCAAAATATTAGCCTCAGATTCATGCTCAATGAAGCAATTAAGAGTGTTTGCATTAACTTACTTGGGCTGTATGTTTTTATTTCTTGTGAGTTCCAAACCATTTTAATAATAGTACTAGTAAAATAGTTGATTAAGTGCTTTAACACGGAAGCATTGTTTTCATATGCTAATCTCTACATGGCGTACATTCCAGGATAGTGCATCCTGTATCAAGCAGTCAAATGAAAGATTAGCTACAGTATCATATTACAATTATGCCATGGGCAGGAGAACATTTCTTACAGATAAGGAGATGAGCCCCTCTCACTGAAAACTTCCTAATAGACCTGAAAAGTATTTCCAGAAGATTACCTATTTGAAACAGCGAGTTCAAGAATTTGGTGTTACTCCCTTGCTCTCTTTCACAAATAGAGACAGGGATAGAAAGGAGTGGGTTCCCATACTTATTATCTGAGCCTTTACAAAGGTATAAGTAGTTAGAGCAGTCTGCACTCTCCCAATATTCAGATCAGTCTTCTAGTAAGATTGAGAGACAAACTCTGATTTTATTGACCCCACTACCACAAATCCATTTCCTAAAAGCACGTAAACCAGTGGTTATGCTCTTACACATTTCCTAGTTAAAAGCTAACTATGTACATATCAGCAATGCAGTAAAAGATTTGTCTTATCTGATTAGTTCAATATCACAAAATGCAATGCACTTCCTTAGCACAGGTTTTCTGAAATTAATCAAGTTGATTTTTTTCATGTCTTAACATTCTCAATCGTGACCATTTTATAGAATATCGACAGAGTGGTATTTGTTGGAAATTTCTTGCGAATTAATATGGTCTCCATGAAGCTATTAGCCTATGCAATGGATTATTGGTCGAATGGGCAACTGAAAGCCTTGTTCTTGGAACATGAGGTGAGTGCTGTTTTACAACAGTAGTGGAGTTGATATTCAGTAAATTGAAAACAAGTTAAGATCTATGTATAAAATATCTCACTTTCACTGCATAATTTCAACCAAGTTAGTCAAGTGGAGTTACTTAAACTGATCATGGAAACTATGTCATGCAAGTCACCTGGAGTAAATTTATAAGGAGAGGACAAGAATTGTTTATATAATTTTAAAAAGTCATTATCAAATGTATTGATGAACTGGGAACTTCAGTCCGATCGTTATCGTTGATACACTGTTAAAGGATGAATACAAGATTTTTTTTTCCCCATTGTGCTTGATGCCAATATATCTGGGAAGATCAGTCAGTTTGAATGGCACCAGACTGCCAGTAGATGGTGCAAGAAACATGTAGCATATTGAAAACTGGAGAGTCGCATTCAATTATGAGACGTGCTACTGTCTTTCAACAAGAAAGCAACAGCCACTTTCAGAAAGGCTGACTGTGCTCAGAAAAGTGTACACTAAATCACCTGTGAGGCCCAAAGGCTGCAGGATCTAAACAAAACCAAAGTGCCTGAAAGCAAAGGCCCATCTGTTAAAGTTACTTGGTGAGTTTTTGTGAATGTAGTACCTTGTAAGATTTCTTTTACGTTTCAGTCTCCAAGGATAACAAGAGAAATCTAATGTAGTTCACGGTGTTAATGTTAACACCCCAACCCCTGTCCCATTATATAATCCGTGGGTGCATTCACCACTCATGAAGAAGGGATGTAAAAGTCGCTAAAGCACAAGTTAGACATTGAAAAATCCATAAGGTAGATTTTGGTGATTGGTTTACAGTGCACAGGGTGTCCTCTATTGATTTCACTGGGGTCCAATCCCTTTACCATTGTGGACACAGTTTATCAGTTGAGCTGCTAGTGCTGATTGCTCTCACTGTACACAGTTAAGTGGTTGGGAAAGCAGGAATCCTGGGAATCTACCACTATTTAAAGGCTGCCTACAACTCTTAAAGGGGAAGTGGACTTTTCAAAGTGAGGTTATGGGCATATGGTGTCAGCCACAGCATGCTGGGTGTCCAGTCCATGAAGCTAGTGTAAAACAAAAGATAGGTTATCCTTTCAGATAAATGAAAGAATGCTCTAGAAATATATCTAGCAGCAATGGAGGAGGGTAGCTAAGAGGATCTGTGCTCACGCTTGTTCCTGTACAGCTGTGCAAAGAACAGAAAGTAAATCTTCCTCAAATTCCCTGTAAATCGCCAACCCTGTACCTTAAACCTATGTCTTCTGGTCATAAACACCTCTTCTTAGGGCAAATTTTTCTCTCCATCTACCTCATCTATGCCCCTCATAATTTTATATACCTTGATGGGTCTCCCCTCACATCTCTACTCTAAGGAAAACAAACCCAGCCTATTTAATCCCTTCTCATAGCTGAAACATTCCATCCCAAGTAGCATCCTGGTGAATCTCCTCTGTATCCCCTCCACTGCAGTCGTCTCCTCCTCATAATATGGTGACTGGAACAGCACACAGTACCCCTCCTGTGGCCCAATGAATAATTTGTATAATTGTATGTAACCTCCGTACTCTATTTATTCAGTGTCCCAACTAATGAAGGAAAACATCCCAATATGCCTTTAACCACTTTATCCACCTGTGCTGCTGCCTTCAGGGATCTGTGGACCTGTACACCAAGGTCCCTATTGAGGGTCCTGCCATTCATTATGTATAACCTAATCTCATTAGTCCTTCTAAAAATGTATCACCTCACATTTTTCAGGATTAAATTTCATGTGCCATCGCTTTTCCCATTTTACCAACTCTTCAATATCGTTCTGTAGCTAAAGACTACCCTTGTCACTATCAACAGCACCAACAATCTTCATGTCATTTGTTAACTTGCTGCTCGTACTTCCTACCATTCCACCTGCTCTGGCCTATACGTTACTCCAATAACAGCCATATGGTTGATGCTTAATTGCCTCCTCAATTCAGAGCAGTTAGGATGGGCATTTACATTGCCAAAGGGAGCACCTAGCACTAGAAGTAGTTGGAAGCTGGATATCTGAGCTACTTTTCTGTCTTTTCCTTCTGCTCCCTCAGCTGTATTAATGGAGTGGGGTGTTGGGGTGTGATGTTGATATGACAGAATTATATACCATTATTAGGTTGCGATATTTGATCTGCATATGTACTATTTAATACTTATGTATATTTATTTTTGTAGGGATTTAAATTTGAGTGTAACACTACAGAAATTGTTTATTATTTAATCCAATTAAACCCTGTTGCACCATCATGTGGCAGAATGTTGTTGGCATTCTTCCTGCCCAGTAGACAGATTGTGAGGATGTGTCAACTTGTCCACTCACTGCATAATTGATCAGAGACAAGCTTGCTAAGAAATTAACCTGTGTAATTACTTGCAGAAGAGAGAACAAAACCATTGGTGATAAAGGGTTGGGAAAGATGAATCACAAGGGAAAAAATTGACTTTACACGTTTAGTTTCTGAAGTCATCAGTACAGATGTGGATTGACTATTTCACACTGCTATTTCTATGGTGTCTGGAATTACACTGCCATAACTTGCTGTGTCTTACTGAATAGTTGCCTACCTTTCTTGGGGAAAATGACTGACAGCCTCTTCAAATCTGTTTCCTTTTGGTCCTGCAGGGCTATTTTGGAGCAGTTGGGGCATTGCTGGAATTATTGAAGATGACAGATGTCCATTGAGGTATTGAGTAGGCCACAACCTTCAGCAAAATGTGCAAGTATTCTGAAAACTACTGTCCAGAAATTAATGGCGAAATGAACTCCTCTAACCAAACAATTAACTAATCATTTTCACACACAGTTTTACAGCAGGTCCTGTTCTGCTGCACTGAGACTCATTTCAAAGGGATGTTAAATAACCCACTGTTGTAAATACTGTAGCTATTTTAAACTGTGCAAAATAGCCAAAACCCACTGGTTTCATGTATTAATATTTGAAAATAATTACTGTATAAATGTGGACTGAATTTTTCCCTTTTCTGGGATGTACTGCCTTGTGAATGATCAAACTGTAATCATTTAAGTATTATTTATAAATGACCTGAAAGATTTAAATTCTTCCCCATCTTATTTCAAACCCTACCCTTGGTTTCAAATGAAACTACAAAGCTGAAATATTGTTAATATTGCAGCTCATTGATTTTGTTGCCTTTTGTAAAACTGTCCTGCATAAGAATTTTAAATGATGATCTTTCTTTGAACACACACACACACACACACACACACACACACACACACACACACACACACACACACACACACACACACATTTGTGACCACTGGCAGATGTGCTAGTATAAAGACCAGCTTAAAAAGCCTATCATTTTGTGATGTGCCCATTTTATGGATAAAAGTGCTTATCTGGTCACAACAATGCTTTTTTGTAAAATCACTATTTTGGTCACATTAATGAAGGAACCTTCCCACAAATGTGAAGCTGCTTTGATAATAATGCTGTTTATTCTTAAAGAAAACCACTTCTTTAAACTACTGTATGACTGAAAATTCATCAAACTAAATAATTGAACTGTGATAGCTCATTATCTGATATGTTAAACCTACTTAAAAACAATCCTATCATTGTGCTCGATATTTTTGAGTAAATACCTAATGTTTAGGGTGTATCTGATCATTGAACTTAATCACAGGAAATGTACACAGGGAAAGGTGCCGGTGTTGAATTTCATGTCTGTTAAATATAAACTTATTTGTGGTATGTATTCCATGATCATTTGATACCATGTTTCTAAAATGACCAGTTATGTTGCGGACTTTTTTAAAGTCATTTAATATTTGTGAAAAGATTTGTTTCTTTTTATGTTTTATTTCCATAATGGCAGGAGGTGCATAGTTTTGGCTTTGTAATATTCTTGCACTTGATTTCAGTTGGAATATCCAAACACTTGTGGTATGTAGCATGTTTTATCCAAACACTCTCTTTGTTTTCATTGCTTACCTGTCTTCATCAGTTTGATCATTCCACATAAATGCTAGTGTAATTAGTCATTCTACCTCTGTTTCTCTCTTGGTTGCAAACACCACCCCGCCCCCAAGGCTTTATTTTCCTTCATTTCCCTTGACACGTTTTCACTCTCTTTGATTATCCATTTTCTTTCTACCAACATTGCTCTTGCCCTTTAGAAGAGTTTAATGTTGGTGGAAAGAAACATAAGCTGGGGTCAGCTTGTTAAAGGCCCAACCAGTCACCTTCCACTGCATCCTCCACCAGGTAAACTTATTCCCATTTGAACCTCCTTTGACTCTACTCACTTTATCCAGAGAGAGCATGTCAATATGGGATTTTCCATGGATCTGAAATGTTAACTGTTCCTTTTTCTGCAGATCCTGCCTGATCTGAGTATTCCCAGCATTTTTTTTATTTCATATTTCCAGCATGTCTATTTCTATTCTATTTTACGTGTATTTGTGTTTTTAAAAATAAGTATTATTGACTAAGAAAAATATGTACTTTGCCATTTATGGAAACTTCCATATGTGTACTTTAGACTAATTAAGTTTGCCACCAGCATTAATCCCTGGATTCCAGTGAACAAGGACCTTGAAATTAACTGGATGGAATAAGTGAGGTTAGTTGCAAATTTACTTGACGATGTGACACTAATTAAAAGGATATTTCAATGTCCATTTCTGGCTTTTGGTCTGTTTCATGTTGTTTTTGGAAGAGCATTTAAAATGCGACTATACAATGTATGTTCTAAGCAACTGAAAAGAACATAATTTACATTTTTTTCAATGTCCATTTCTGGCTTTTGGTCTGTTTCATGTTGTTTTTGGAAGAGCATTTAAAATGCGACTGTACAATGTATGCTCTAAGCAACTGAAAAGAACATAATTTACATTTTAAAATAAAGTCTTAAAGTATGTCCAGTTTCAAACTTTTGTAATGGCCATATCTTTATTTTGCCTGAAAAATTCAGCTTCATTGCAGACATCAGAACTATTTGGGTATTGTTTGGGAGTAACTATCAGTGATTCCAGGTTCATTGGCTTGGGGAAAGTTTGTAAATTGCTTGTAGTTGTTTAACATGGATGAAAAATGCAAACAATGAAGATCACTCTAAAAAGGTACAATGAAGAGTGGGTAGGATTATCTCAGAAAGGTGCAGTAAAAAGGCTTTGCTAAAGGAAACATCCAGAGCATTAAGGAACCAGACCCCCATAGCTGACAACATCATGAAGGATTGACATCAATCAACTTCCCCAGATCCCCGGTAAATCCTAGACATTTATAAGACTTGAGGTTAAATGGCAAATTGGTTCAGCAAGAGATTGCTGAGGCAGGTCTTGGAGGTTATAGGGTTTATACATTTAAAACTAATTGAAAAGTACAGTGTGCTGGAAGTAAGATTTTGAGAACATTTCCAGGTAACAAAAATGTGAATGAGGGGTCAGTGATATTGAGGTGCAAGGTGGCCACAGGTGATCTTAAGGAACTGGGTTTAAGTGGTCCCTGTGATGAATGAAATTTAGGATTTGAAATTCTGCTCTGCATCAAACAGGTAGCCAGTTGCAAATGAGTGTGTTCCAACTACTGTGGAAGTGATTTGCAAGGGAGATAAGTTTGCAAAAATGCCTGCTTTGATGTCAAATAGCTCTAATTGATCTAGTAGTCAAGGGAAGTAATTTAATTCTGTAGAGCTTGGGTTAGACTACATCCAGAGTATTGCCTTCATTTCTGGGCACAGTGCTTCAGGAAAGAGGTATTGACATTGGGTATTGCAGCAGCAATGCTGAGGCATAACAAGTTAAATTGTGAGGGAATATTGCATGGATTATGTATTCCTTTGAACGTAGAAGATTAAGAATGATGCAATGAAACTGCAGAAGCCAAAAAGATAACCTGATGTTCAGGGGAGCTATGCCTGCAATTGAAGGCAAAGTAGGCCCATGTTTATTTCGGGTACGGCTGCAACTTGTACATGTCTTTGATGGTGTTCCCTCTCTAATTTTCAGATATCAAGAGTAATATGCGTAACAAAATTTCAAGATTTTTTTTCCCCCACAAGAAATGTTCCCAGTTGTGGGTTGACAAAGAATGCTGCAGAGCATGTTATTAATAAATACATTTATTAGCACACCTACTAATAGTGTAAGCTAATCTGCAGGTTCCTGTAAAGAATTGTCTTACTACTTATCAAATTCAAATTAAATCATAGATCAGTATGAGCAATATCTATCGTTCCCCTAATCTTTATACTGTATAATACTCTCATATATGCAAGGTAGCTTCTGTCTTCCAGCAATTTTTCACATATTATTCTAAATTAATTCACAATTTGGCCCCTTCTGACATGGAATACCTTCATAATGTTATGTTTCCTCTCCTCCCTGTTGACCTGAAGAGCCCTGGCTACCAGCAGCAGACCACATTTTAAAGACCAGTGTTAACATTCCTCTCTATTTTCAGATGAGTTTCATTCATTCAGCTTAGTGACATTATTGATATCACCAAAGGTGTAATTCAAGTTGACACCACATTAACTCACTGGGTCACCTGCTGTCAGACATGGGGTCAAGGAACCTTGATGGTTTTGTGGCTGCCAAATCAAGGGGTGTTTATATGTGTAGCATGTTGCACAGTTGAAGCTGTACTACACTACTGGCTTTTCCTTCCATTTGGTCATACATACATCCACTCTTCAACAGCCAAAGCCACTCTTATTTAATTATTTCTAGCTGTTAGGTGCCAAGCAGCCTGTCTGTTTGTCACCATCAGTGACAGCAAGGAGAACAATTTCCTTCTTTGCCAGGGAAAGAGCTGGGCCACACTGAATCGTGCTTTCACTTGCTATAATTAGCTTGAATGAAAGCGGCCCCTTATGGAGTAGTGAACCAATGGCTGACTAACTGTTTACACCAGGGTAAGTGCTAAATACAGTCCTTTTACTTGCTTTCATAATTCAATTCTCCAGCATATAATTCAATTATCAATGGGACCTTCAAATGTGCTAAATTGTCTTTAAAATATTGCAATCAGTTGGTTACATGTGCAATCAGTGTCCCGACTAATATCACGTAATGAGATCAAACTCAATAAATTACATTTAAAAGCGGTGCAGTTCAATTGGCCGGCGAATGAACCAGAAACCAGTGTGCATGTTAATGCTTTCTTCGTTCTGTAGTAATGTTCCTGATCATCAGTGGAGCAGCATTTTAAAAAGTGCGTGAAATTTACCCACATGCATATCTCACATTCATATTAACTGTTTTAATGGGACCTAGATTATTCACTGCGGACAATTACAATGTATCATTGATTAGTTTGATGTAACCAATTAATTGCCACAATCTGCAAGTTAATTCAGCCAATGGCTGAGTTGTGCTGTTACTATGGGACCTTTCAAACACAAATGAATATTCATGCTACCCAAGCTCTGGATTCTTTCAGCAGATTGGAGCTTGATTCTTTCAGAGTAATACTTCGAAGATTAGCTGTTTGGAGACATGCTGAGAAAAGAAATGAAAAGCCTCAAGTTAAACTTTAAAGGCTAAATTAAGGGTGTCTGGATAATGTACTTAGCAATCAAATCCGGGGTTTATTTTTTGCAAACTTTTGCCTGTATGGAGAATTGCATAACAGAGCATGATGGAAGAAGCAGTAAAGGGGCAGGTTTGCAGCTTCACACTTCCCAGTGCAAATAGCTTCCACTATTTGAAATAAAAACCAAAAATGCTGGAAGCACTTTGCAGGTCGGGCAGCAACTATGGAAAAAGAAACAGAGTTACTATTTCAGGTTTGAGACACTTTGTTAGAACTGGGGGCCCTAACCTGAGACCTTAACTTAGTTTCTCTTACCACAGATACTGCCTGACTTGCTGAGTGTTTCCAGCATTTTGTTTTTATTTCAGATCTCCAGCATCTGCAGTTTTTTTATTTGATTTTCAGCATCCACTATTTGATGAAAATAAGGTCCTCTTAATTTTGGCAACACAGGCACCACATATAATAAGAAGGTCCTCCCAACTGGATCCTGAGAAGATATCATCTCCAGTGCAGAATTGTAAGAACTTGAAAATTAGGAGCAGTCCTACTCTGCCATGGTAGTGTAGTGGTTAGCGTAATGCTATTACAGCGTCAGTGACCCGGGTTTGATTCCGGCCACTGTCTGTAAGGAGTTTGTACGTTCTCCACGTGTCTGCATAGGTTTCCTCCCACATTCCAAAGACGTACGGGTTAGGAAGTTGTGGGCATGCTATGTTGGCGCCAGAAGCATGGCGACACCTGCAGGCTACCCCCAGAATGCTCTACGCAAAAGATATATTTCACTGTGTTTCGATTTACATGTGACTAATAAAGATATCTTTCTTCAACATCATTTCTGTGCCCTGTCCATATACTAATAATCAGAAATCTATTGATCTCAGTTTGAAGAATTCCAAACATTCACTGCACTTTCAGTGAAGATTCTCCTCATCGCAGTCCCAGATGGACAGTCCCTTAATTTGAGACTGTGACGCCCTACTTCTAGACTCACCTGGATTTCTACGAGTATCAACCCTTTCAAGCCCTCTGAGAATTTTGTACATTTCAGTGAAACCACCTCTCATTCTTATAAATTCTTTTTAAAAAAAATAGTTGCTTGGGCTACTCAATCTCTCTCAAATGACAGACCCACCAACCCAGTAACCAGTCTGGTGAATCTTTACTGCTGCCATTGCAATTAAATCCTTTTTTTAGGTAAGGAGAACAAAATTGCACACACTTCTCCAAGTGTGGTCTCACCAAGGCTCCATACAATTGTTATAGGACATCTTTATTCTTGTACTTGAATCCTCTAGTAATAAAGGCCAACCTATCATTTGCCTTCATGTCTGTTGGACCTGCATGTTAGCTTTCAATGACTTGTGTAAAAGGCCACCCGTGTCTCTTTTGAACATCAATATTTCCCACTATATCACAATTAAATAAATCTCAATATCTTTTTTTTTGCTGAAGCAAGTAATCTCACATTTTCCACATGGTAATCCACTTTGGTATTGGTTTATTATTGTCACTTGTATGGAGGTACAGTGAAAAGCTTGTCTTACAAACCGATCGTACAGGTCAATTCATTATACAGTGCAGTTACATTGAGTTAGTGCAGAGTGCATTGATGTAGTACAGGTAAAAACAATAACAGTGCAGAGTAAAGTGTCACAGCTACAGAGAAAGTGCAGTGCAATAAGGTGCAAGGTCACAACAAGGTGGATCATGAGGTCAGAGTCCATCTCATGCAATGTTGCCAACTTGCCATGTTGTTGCCCGTTTACACAGCCAGTCCATATCCTTTCAAAGCAACTTTGCATCTTCATCTCTGCCCATGCAAAAGCCTGAAAGCATGTACCACCAGGCTCAAGGCCAGCTTCTATTCTGCTGTTATAAGGCTATTGAATGGACCTCTTGTACGTTAAGCTGGACTCTTGACCTCACAACCTACCTTGTCATGGCCTTGCACCTTATTGAGAGTTGTGGACACAGCCCAGTGCATCATGGAAACCAGTCTCCCCTCCATGGACTCTGTCTATACTTCTTGCTGTGTTGGTGCAGCAGCCAGCATAATCAAAGATCCCACCCACCTGAGTCATTCTCTCTTCTCTCCCATCAGGCAGAAGATACAGGAACCTGAGGGGACATGCCACCAGGCTCAAGGACAGCTTCTATCCCATGGTGATAAGACTATTGAATGGTTCCCTTATACGATGAGATGGACTCTGGACTTCACAATATACCTTGTTGTGACCTTGCACCTTATTGTTTACCTGCAATGCACTTCCCTGTAGATGTGACACTTTACTCTGTACTCTGTTATTGTTTTTACCCCGTACTACCTCAATGCACTGTGTAATGAATTGACCTGTGCGATCGGTATGCAAGACAAGTTTTTCACTGTACCTTGATACCAGTGACAATAATAAACCAACACCAATTATTCCATCTAGTATCCCACCAGTCACGACCTGCCAACCTGAGAAGGAACTGTTTTTGATCTGTTAATCATCTCTCAACCTACATTATAGTAATAACCCCAATTTCATGTACTCTGTGTCCAGCAACGCCCTGAGTGGGACTTCATCGAAATAATTTGGAAGTTCTCACAAAGCAGTATTTCTGAAGCAAAGGTCTTTTTCGTGTGTTAGTGGATGTAACAGATAAGGACTTTCAAATGCATTTCGATTAGACGAGGAAGAAGGAAGTCTCAACGCGATGGAATTCATGTTATTTGACTGCAGCAAACATGACGGAGACATGGAACTTTTTGCGCTGATTCATTCCCACCTGGCGTACTGTATGTAGTTCAGGTAATCATCTTTACGGGAAGGAAATTATAACGTTGGAGAAAATGCGCAAAGACGGTATGGAGTAATTCCGGAGCATCAGACATTGGAGGCACAAGGCTTGTGCCCAGAAACTCGGGATGCAAGAAGTGGAGTCGTTTCTTCACGATATTAACAGGAGGAAACCTGACAAAATGTGTAACACCCTAAGAGCATGAGCAAGGAGTGTGGGGTGGTTGTGTGGGTGGGGGTCTGTGTGTGAGAGAGAGAGGGGGGGGACTGGAAGGAGTAGGGTTGTGATGGCGTGGGATTACGTTGGAAGAATGAAGTCCACTCTACAGAAGTAAATCTTGCACGTAGGGTGTGTTTGATGTATGGTATGGTATTGGTATTATTGTCACTTGTACCGAGGTACAGTGAAAAACTTGTCTTGCAAACCGATCATACAGGTCAATTCATCTGGGTTGCTATGTTGATTAACATCAATAACTTCAGGAGCATGTTGGACAAAGATTTAATGAAGAACATCAATTGAGTGACGTGGGCAGCATTGTGTGTGTGTTCCGGTTTTAAATTTCATCTTCGCTGATGTGTTCTTTTCTATAATCCTGAGGGGGGCATCTTAAACATTCATGACTACTCTAGTATCAGCGAGTATGCTCATAGAAGCTGGAAGTTGATTGCTGAAAATGTTAAGCCAAGACCTTCAATTTATCTTTAATGTTTAACCCCAGAGGTATTTTATTTGTTTGCTGCTCTCAGCAAGCCTCCGCATGGTTAATCTTATGTTACTTTGAAGAATCGGTGCAGTAATCTTTTTAACATTAGGAACATAAATAGTCGCAATTTGCAATTGTGTTCCTCGGAGGCCCCTTGGTAACAGCGCTCACAGTAATGTGGATTTTGAACTAGAATTGACTGCGGTTGAAAACCGAGAAGTCACTCAACAGTTGCGGAGTACTGAGCACTTACATATCCGTCAAACACTTCTTGATGCCGTAACCAAGGTGACCGTAATTAGAACTGATGCGCTCCCCAAATTCAGGTAAGTTCTGAACATAATTAGTTAGCTGTCACACAGCAGACTACAGAGATAATGAAACTGTACCTGAATGAAAAAGACACGGGGGAAGACCTGCTGGGTGATAATGCATTATTCTATATCCTGGATTCCCCGTTCAGTTTTTCAAGCGAGCGGGACGTGTCTTTGTATTTATGGAGTTTACTTTAACAGTCGTTTATCTGATTCGTGCACAAAGCAGCTCATATGCCTTATTTTGGCACAACACTTGGAATTACTAAGCTTACAATTCTTCAACCATCGATCTGCCGAGTGAATAAGAAAATAAATAAAAGTGCAGAAAGTTAACCAGCATGCAAAGATGACCGCTGCCACCTGTCAGAGACTGGCATTTTGCAGGCAGTTGGTGAGAGCCCGCCGGTATCTCCAGAATTCCATCTCCTTGCGGCCCGGTTTCACTTTCCAGATATCACATGGCAAAATGGCATACCCACTAAAGTGAAGTAGCAGTTGTCCAGTTACGCCATTTATAATTTTTCTAAACTTTTTTATCGTTAAATAAAACCACACTTTAGTGCAATCTTTAATATTTATTGAAGAGTATTTGTCTTATTTGAAGACTGATGCTGATATTCCAACAATCAGTAATTTACTAATCGTTCAAATGGCCTCCAGTACTTTTGAACTGCCACCGATGTCGTGCTGCAAGACATCAGCTAATAAAGCGGAGATTAAAGCTGAATCAAGCTCAGGTTTTTAGACGACATCATTTTGCCAGTCCTTTCACTGTCTATTGAATTGAGACCATCGAATTAAGTCATTGAGGTATTAAAGCAGTTTTGCTCCCGAATCACTCTTGACAGCTCCGATTTCAAAGGCGAACGCTCGCCAACTCCGTGACTTTTATCACAGGTGCTCACAGAACTGTAACCATGCCGAATGGGAGAATGCTGGAGATTTCCTGCTCCTCCAGTTTTCTTCGGGAAGAGTGAAGGGTTCAGTCTTAATCCAAGTGATCTCCGTAATGTATGAATCACAACACCAGATATTTGATCTTCAAGACCCTCAATCTCACACTTCTAGAATTTCATAGAATTTAACAGCACAGAAATGTGCTCTTGGACCAGTATGTCTACACTAGTGCCCACGACACAGACTAGCCTCCTGCCACCTTCTACATCCCACCCTCTCACTATAACCTATTCCTTCCCCTTATGTAACTATATAGATTCCCTTTAGATGTGTCTGCGCACTTCTCAGACGAATGTTCAGGGACGCTGTTGTTTTCTTTGCTGATTGTGCACATTTTGGCAGACTCAGTGACACCAAAAGTTTATTTTTTCTCCTCTGAAACCCCAGCGATTTGACGACTGCTCTTTGTAGCTCTGGAATTACAGAATCCCATTTGTCATTTGTTTCCTTTTGAAATTACGTATATATTTAAGAAACTATAATTTTCAATTGAAAGAAAAATGAAGCAACAGAGAGAGCACTGCAAAAAAATTCATTGCCTGTCCAGTTCTCTGTAACATTCTGAGGGTGGGCTATATAAGTTAATATGCCTTCTTTTTATCACTCTTCCCTGCCTACTGTCCCGCCTGCAAGATAGGGTGCCGTTATGGAGAGTGGATATTGATTAAAATGAGAACTAGTCTTCAGGAAATAAAACCTGTTAACAATTTAACTTCAACTGATACGTGAAAGCTATTGAAACCAGTCTTTGGGCGTGGGGCATTCTGATTCCGTACCATTGAAACTCTATAGGGGAAGACAATAGATGAATGTCATGTTAATTGGTTGTCATTGAAAACTTCAGGATGAGATCAGGGAAGGGGTTAGGGTGCCATCTCCTGCATTAACACATTGTTAAAGGCATATCCCTGCCACTTAATGCACAGTTCAGGACAGGTCTGCTTTGTCACTTAATATTCTTGCTAGTTGTATATTCATGGCGCCATCCCTCAACACTAACAATAGAGACATGTTCTGGCTGTCTGGAGATTGTGCTCAGAAGCTTTCAAACCTGCCACCAGTATTTGGATAATCAAACAGGCTCTGCTAGTTGGGATGGGCTCCCATTGCAAATATGTAATTCTGCAAAGTTACCTGTCTACATTCAAAATGTTAAAGTTAAGTGGGTAAATATAGCCACTGAAATTGTAGTTAATCATTTATTGTTGTCTTTGTGTTCAAAAAGTATAAAACATTGTGTGAGGAGAGGAGAGCCAGTTTCTCTCCAGAAGATCTGTGTGTAAATCTGTGTCCCTGTTACAGCTTCCATGTGGCTCAGTTCAGTCACCACAAGCCCCTCCACTCTTTTTCTCATTTCCCCTCTAAACCTTCTAGACACTACTTTAAATTTCACCCCCTACTCTGTGCTAACACAAATTGGTCTTTCCCATTCACCCTACCTACACCTCTCATAATTTATACAACTCTATTCAGTCTCTTCTCAACCTCTGTTTTTCCATGAAAAAACAAATCCAGCCTTGCCAGTCTCTCCTCATAACAGTAATTCTTCAGTCCTAGATACATCCTTGTAAATCACCCCTATCCCCCTCTGCAGTGCTATCACATCCTTCCTCTAGCCTGGTGACTAGAACAGTACCCAGTATTCTAACTGGGACTGAACTAGTGTTTTGTATCAATCCAGCATGACCCCTCTGTTCTTATTCTGCAGCTTCAGGGATCTGTGGGCGTGCACTTCTGTGTCCCCCTATTTCCATTTACTTTCCAGTATCCAATCGTTTATGGCATGAACCTTACCTTGTTTGCCTCCACACATGCATTACCTCACTCTTCATTGGACTAAATTCTCTTTTCTGCCCAGCTGATTAGTCCATTCATATCTTCCAGCAAACTACACCTTTCTTCACTGTCAACTGCATGGCCAAGTTTTGTATCAGCTGTACATTTTGTAATTGTAGCCAATCTGGTTTTAGCACATCCAACTCACATGTTTTTTTAATTCTTTCTTTGAAGTGGTTTCATATTTTTGATGTTATGAGCCAGAATTTTATCAGTTCTGCCTTAATATCTTTTCTGTACTGGAGAATAGCTAGTAATTTACATGAACAAAGCTACTTTGTATAAAAATATATTATGGAAAACAGTATTTCTTACACTGGCTTTCTCTATGGAGTTAGATGGCCTCTGCAAGCTTCTATTCTGAAATATTGTACCAACCTACAGAGAAGTTAGTCACATGGTACCAATCAATATTGCATATATTACACATTCTTTCCTGATCTGGGCACACTATCCTGTGGAATGCAAAGCACAAACTATTTGTAACCTGTGAAATGCATAACACAAACTATTTGTAACCTGTGAAAGTCAACTTCTGAAACTTCAAAATTAAAGTTTAAAAGCCTTTATGTCCCTAATATTAGAAAACAGTCTTTAGATGATTCTGCTATTTATGTACCTAAGGACTTACTTACCAATGAACAGCACGTGCATTTGAAACACAAATGGGTGATGCTTACAGTTCCCTTAGACATTTTTCAAGTACACAATCAGAAAGAAATAAACACCCTATCAGAGGTGTGGCTGAAAGCTCAGATAACTGGATGACATGTGAGGGGAAGCTTAGCCTATTCTTCTTCTGCTCCCCACCTTGATCTTGCTTCCAGCAGAGTTCAGCAAATTGTGCACAGACGAAGAGTCGAACCTGAGACTTCCATGGTTATTCAAATGTGAACTCATATTTCTTGCAAGAAGAATACTTATGGCAAAATGAAAATTGTCCAATGTGCAATAAAGTTGCTGTCTCAAGGCCTAGTATGGAGAATCCAAACTGCCACAAGTGAAACCACCAGCTTATGACAAGGACAGTAATAGACTGCATGAGGGCATAGACAGGCTGGTGGAATGGGCAGACATGGCAGATAAAGTTTAACTTTTCTAAAGATGAGGTGAGGAGCCGCCAGCAATATTGCAGAAGGCAAGCAGGCCGAAAAGGGTAGAAATGAAAGAAAATAGAAAGTGCCAAATGAAAGAGGATCTTTAGCCATCTAGTTCATCTCCACCATTCTAGAGCAATGGGAATCAAAGTAATTGCATGTGTTGAATAAATGTGGCAATCATTCTCTATCAACAGAATGTGTTTCAGTGACTTCAAACTGGGTACAAACATGACAAATTCATGTGGCTTTCCACTGTATACATGATATGTATACAGTGCCTGCCTCAAATGTAGTAGTGGTCCTTTACCAGAAAGTGAAGGCAAGCTCCTGAATTACTTAAAGGGACTGAATTTACCCAGGCTGTTGCCAGAGACACAGCAATGAAGTTCCCAAACAGAGTTCTCCTTCAGGGGAGTTCACATCTTTTTTATTGTTGGGTTCCCTCCCTCAAGCACTGGCATCAATGCACTGACTGCCCACCACTTGTGGTTGGTTCTCATGCCATACCTCAGACCCACCATTCACAGTTCCAGAATAAGCTGTCACCCACTAAAGATTGAGATGATAAGGAAGTTCTCTCAGACAGATATGAATCTTCTTGGATGCTGTGTGTGTGTGTGTGTGTGTGTGTGTGTGTGTGTGTGTGTGTGTGTGTGTGTGTGTGTGTGTGTGTGTGTGTGTGTTGAGTTATTACATACAGTTGAACCTGAGACTTCAGGGCAATCAAAGGCCAGGGGATCAGGTAGGAAAGTAGCGAGGCTAATGCCAGCTCAGGTTCCCACTGGGAACTGCCCACAAGCTTAAGAGCTGCCCCCACCCTTCAGGATGGGAAGTCATGAAGGAAGAATCATGCAATTTTGAGCATACCTTGAGCTTCATGTGCACTAAACCAATTCAGCAAGCACAGCCCTTTATATGTCACACATGTTTGGAAATCTCTCCGAGGCCTTGGCACAAGTCTTCTGTTTATATGTGTTCGAGAACTTAAAGGTGAGGGAATCTCTGGTGGTGGAGAACTTATGCAGAAGTATGAAGTTACCTGTTCCTCCCCAATAGATAAATGCCACAATAGAGTCCATCTCCAGTGTCAATGTGGCAGTGCTTTCCAGATCCCAATCACTTGCTACATAAACGTCACTTTCATATCTTTTCCCAACCACCTTCTTTCTACGTCTTCTGGTTCTTTATCCATCCACTGATAGGAATAGTCTCTCTATTTGCACAGATGTCACTTAAGCTGCTGAGTATTTTGAGTATTTTCTGTTTTTATTTTAGATTCCCAGCATCTGCATATTTTTTTGATCGTCTCTCTACCTACTCTCTGCAGGTCCATACTGATCAGACTGTCTCACAGCCTCCTCTATTCCAAGAAAAACAACCTCATCTTCTCCAGTCGGCATAACTAAAGCCCTTCAAACCTGGAGTCATTTTAGTAAGTCTATTTTGCACCGTCTCCCAGGCCTTACATCTTTCTTGAAATACGGTCCCAAACTGGACAAAATATTCCATTTGTAGCTGAAGCAGTGTTTGATTAAGGGGTATCATGACCTCCTTGCTCTTATACTCTGTGCTTCTTTTTATCAAACCCAGAAACTTGAATGATTTTTTAACCATTTTCACAACCTTGTCTGTGACTTTCAGTTATAAGATAAGATATATTTATTAGTCACATGTACATCAAAACACACAGTGAAACGCATATTTTTGCGTAGAGTGTTCTGGGGGCAGCCCGCAAGTGTCATCATGCTTCTAGCGCCAACATAGCATGCCCACAACTTCCTAACCCGTACATCTTTGGAATGTGGGAGGAAACTGGAGCACCCGGAGGAAACCCACGCAGTCACGGGGAGAACGTACAAACTCCTTACAGACAGCGGCCGGAATTGAACCTGGGTCGCAGGCGCAGACGCTGTGAAGCGTTACACTAATTGCTACACAACCGTGCCTTTTACGTGCAAGTCCTCCTTGTTCTTGTGCCCTTTAGAATTGCCTACTAGTTTACTTGCCTCTTCTTGTTCTTCTCACTGGATTGTAACGCTATAAGTTTTAGATTCATAGGGTCATACAGCATGGAAACAGGCCATTCAGCCCACCAACCAGTGGGCACTCATCCGTATTAATCTCATCTTTCAGCGTTTGACCCAGAGCCACTGTGCCTAGTACATTTAAGTGCTGTCAGTGACTCTGCTTCCACCCTTCTCTCCAGCAGTACATTACAGGTACTCACCACTCTTTGGGTCAAAAAAGTCCCCCTCATATCCCCGCTAAATCTTTTACCCTTGACCCTAAATCCATGTCCTTTAGTTTTCTTCATCTCTGATAAAGGGAAACATTTTCTGCAATCTATCCTATCTAAATCCCTCATAATTTTATACACCTCAATCATTTCCCCTCTTAACCTCCTCCGCTTCCGGGTAAGCAGACCTATTCTCTCCAGTCTCTCCTCGTAGCTGAAATGTTCCATCCCAGGCAACCTCCTGGTGAATCTCCTCTGCACCCTCTCCAGTGCTGTCACATCTTTCCTATAGTGTGGTGACCAGAACTGCACACAGTACTCCAGCTGAGGCCTCACCAAAGTTTTATAAAGTTGGAACTCAACCACCCTGTTCTTGTATTTAATGCCCCAATAAATGAAGACTAGTATTCCATATGCCTTCTTAACCACATTGTCCACTTGCACTGGCTTCTTCAAGGTCCCTCTGTTCCTTAATACTCCCTAGACCTTACTATTCATGGAGTATGTCCTAGCTTCATCAGTACTCCCAGAATGCGTCACCTCACATTTATCAGGATTATACTCCATCTGACAGTTCTCAGTCCATTTCACCAACAATCAATATCATCCTGTAGCCAAAGACTATCCTCCAACCTGTTAACAACTTCACCAATCGTTGTGTCGTCTGCAAACTTACTGATCATGCCTCTTATATCCACATCCAAATCAGTATTACAAACAGTGAGGATCCCAGCACCAGTCTTTGTGGGATACCACTAATCACAGGCATCCAATCACAAGAATAACCCTCTCTCATCACCTGCTATCTCCTATTGCCAAACCAATTTTGGATCCAGTTTGTCAACCATGGGACCTAACCTTTTGGATCCATCTCCCATGTGTGACCTTATTGAAGGGCTTACTGAAGCCTGTCTAAATAATATCTGTGACACCACCTTCATCAATGCACTTTGTTACTTCCTCAAAAAGTTCAATTAGATTGGTCAGACAGGATCTGCCCTTGACAAACCTATGCTGGCTATCGCTGAACAGTCCCACCCTTTCCAAATGATCATTAATGTTGTTCCTCAGAACTTTTTCCAATAATTTCCCTACCACTGATGTTAGAATCAGAATCAGAATCAGTGGTCTGTAATTGCCTGTCTTTTCCCTGCCTCCACAGCTTTGGAAATTGCTCCTTGGCGCATACAAATTCAAGACATTAATATATATTGTACAAACCCCTGCCACACTTCGCTCTGATCCAAAGAATATCATCCACTTTATCTCTGTTCTCTACTATTTCACCAATTTTCTATCCATGCTGTTACAGCCACTTTTATTTCAAGTGTTTCATTCTTGATGGCAAGCCTATTATTCAGCAGCTTTTCAAATGCCCTAAAATTCTGCATAAGTCACATCAACTATACTTCCCTCTCTGTTACTTAATTTTAAAAATTCTATTGAGTTAAGCATGACTTACCCTTAACAAATCCATGCTGGCTTTTTCTAATCAATGGACACTTGTCCAAATGTCTACTAATTCTATGTTTGAAGAAGTCAGGCATTGAAAACTGCATTGCTCGAGTCACTTTGACAGCCAGTGGTCCTCCCTCTTTTTCAAGTTGCAGCTTTGACTGTCACAGGTGGTAGATTTCACTGAGATAATCCTTAATAAGATGCAAACATTTCACATTTTGTTCCCCACAGAAGTTAAGATTAGAAATTTGCTGGAAAGCTGAGAATTCCCACTAGGAGCTCCTCTGCCCCTCCTCCTTCTTCCAGCTGTTTATCCTGCTCTGCTTATTCTCCCAGCCCCTCCAAGGACAGCGTTGAAACATGAACCTGTGTTTGGGACAGTTCACTTATGTGAAATCACAAGCTCAAAGAAGAGTCTCTCAGCATCACCCCCACCTCTTTTCCAACTTGAAGTAACTACAAAGAATTCCAGACAACAGAAGTAATCAGCCAGCAATTAACCATCAAGCAGCTGATGACAGTCAAACACTGGGTGACGGTCAGGCAGTAATTGGAGTTTTCCAATCTTCTTTGGCATCGCTGACATTAAATCAGCATTGGATACTGCCTGACAATGCACCCACTTTATCACTGTGCATGTGCTAACATCTCAAAACAAATGCAATTGGATATAAAAGCGAAATATTGCAGATGTTGGAAATTTGATATAGATCAGAAAATGCTGCAAATACTCAGCAAGTCAGGCAGCATCCATGGAGTGAGAAACAGAGTAAACATCTCAGCATGATGAACTTTCATCAGGTATTCACCAGCACCTTTAACCAATCCTGATGGAAAGTCTTTCAAACATTAACTCTATTTCTCTCTTCACAGCTGCTGTCTGACCTGCTGATGACTTGCAGCACTTTCTGCTTTATTGCAAATATTAAGTGATTGGGCAAGAATGTGTGTGATTGGATATGGTGTTGAGGTGGGGACATGGCTTGAAATAATAATTTTGGCGAGTAGAGTAGAAAAGTGCATTTTTTGTCACTGGAGAAAGAATGGGAAGTGTTGAGATTCAAAGGAATTTGGGCACACTTGTGTAAGAATCATAGGAAGTTAGCATGAAGGTCCAACCAGCAAATGGAAAGGTAGATGATATTAGAGGCTTTAATGCCATGGTTTTCAACTAAGGAAGCTTACTTGCAAAATATAGGGCTTTGGTGAGATCACACCTTGATGATTATGTACAGTTTTGACCTACAGCCTGTGTGTAACTTCAATACCACTTTCATTGTGCCTACCAAACCATTCAGCACAAGAGTGGTCATAAGGTTACTCCTGTGCTGTATGGCTAGATGTTGATAAACAGAACATTCCAGTTTCGTGGAATGACTAGGCTTTCCCAAAGCCTATTTTCACCCTCAGATCATGGCACCTCCTTAATTTTCAGGCTGAATTGGAGAATGCAGCTGCGAATGCTTGGAGTTTGCTCAGAGTCCCTCAGATTTGCAATAAGGTCTGCATCTTAGTGTCTGAGATACCATGCAGCCTTCTGTGCTTTGTGGAAGAGGGGTTGCAGAGTTCAGGAGCACTGGGACTAAATTTGATTAATGCAGTTAATTTATGAGGACCGTCAATCCCAACACTAACAATGAACCAAATATTCAGTCACCGTGATGTAATTGTCCCACTTTTCTATGATGTTTAGTTTATTGGTGCACAGGCACCAAATCGGACTGAGATGAGGAGAAGTTTCTTCATAGTGAGTCTTTAGAATTCTCTACCCTGGAAGGCTGTGGAGGCTCAGTCACTGAGTGCATTCAAAACTGATATCAATAGATTTCTTGACGTTAATGGAATCAAGAGTTATGGGGATAGTGCAGGAAAATGGTCCTGATGTAGAAGGTCACCCATAAAATTATGGAATCATAGAGTTATAAAGCTTGGAAACAAGCCCTTCAGTCCAGCTTGTCCATGCCGACCAAGATGTCCATGCAAGCTGGACCCATTGCCAGTGTTTGGCCCATATCCCTCTAAACCTTTTCTATCCGTGTACCTGTCTAAATGTCTTTTAAACATTGTAATTTGTACCCACCTCTATCACTTCCTCTGGCAGCTCATTCCATATACCCACCACCTTCTGTGTGAAAAAGTTTCACCTCAGGTACTTTTTAATCTTTCCCCTCTCACTTTAAACCTACATCTTAGACTCCCCTACCCTGGGAAACAGACTTTGGCTATCCACCTTATCTATGCCCCTCATGATTTTATATACCTCTATGATCTTGATGAATAGCAGAGCAGGCTCAAAGGCCAGATAAAAATTTTTGAGTCCTCGCTAGCAACTGATGAGGTCCCAGAGGACTGGAGAGCAGCAAATGTTCTGCCTTTGTTCAAGAAAGGAAATAGGGATAATCCAGGTAACCACAGGCCAGTGAGCCTCACGTCAATGGCAGGGAAGCTATTGGAGAGGATACTGAGGGATAGGATTTATGCGCATTTGGAAAGGAAAGGCCTGCTTAGGGACAGTCAGCATGGCTTTGTGCGGCGTAGGTCGTACCTTACAAATTTGATTGAGTTTCTTGAGGAGGTGACAAAGGTGCTTTATGAGGGTAAGGCATTGGACGTTATCTGCATGGATTTTAGTAAGGCAGTTGATAAGGTCCCTCATGGTAGATTGATGCAGAAGATAAAGATGCATGGGATCCAGGGTGAATTGAAAGCTTGGATTCAGAACTGGCTTGCCCATAGAAGACAGAGAGTAGGGGTGGAAGGCTGTTATTCTGGCTGGAGGTCCGTGACCAGTGGTGTTCCACAAGGATCAGTGCTGGGACCTCTGTTGTTTGTGATATATATCAATGATTTGGATGAAAATGTAGATGGATGGATTAGCAAGTTTGCAGATGACACCAAGATTGATGGAGATGTGGACAGTGTAAAGGACTATCAAAGAATACAGCAGATATAGATCAGTTACAGATATGGGCAGAGAAGTGGCAGATGGAGTTTAATCTGGGCAAGTGTGAGGTGTTGCACTTTGGGAGGTCAAATGAAAGGAGAAAGTATACAGTGAATGGTAGGGCCCTTAATAACTTTGAAGTACAGAGGGATCTTGGGGTCCAGCTGCATAGTTCACAAGTGGATAAGCTGGTAAAGAAAGCATATGGACTGCTTGCCTTCATTGGTAGGGATGTTGAGTATAAGAGTAAGGAAGTCATGCTGCAGCTATATAAAACTTTACTCAGACCACACTTGGAGTATTGCATGCAGTTCTGGTTGCCCCATTATAGGAAGGATGTGGAGACTGTGGAGAGGGTGCAGAAGAGGTTTACCAGGATGCTGCCTGGATTAGAGGGTATGAGCTATAAAGAAAGGTTGAACAAACTTAGGTTGTTCTCCCTAGAATGTCAGAGGCTGAAGGGAGACCTGATGGAGGTTTTTAAAATTATAAGAGGCATAGATAGGGTAGATAATGAGAATCTTTCCTGAGGGTAGAAATGTCAAACATTAGAGGACATGCTTTTAAGGTTAGGGGGGGAAGTTGAAAAGCAATATGAGGGGCAAGATTTTATACAGAGGGTGGTAGGTTCCTGGAATGGGTTACCAGAGGTAGTAGTAGAAGCAGGCAATTTGGAGGACTTTAAGAGGCTTTTAGATAGACCCATGAATATGAAGGGAATGGAGGGATATGGATAATACACAGGAGGAGGACATTTAGTATGAATTGGCATCAAGATCGGCACAACATCGTGGGCCGAATGGCCTGTCCTGTGCTGTACTGTTCTACGTTCAATTTTAAAGGGCAAAATGGTCTACTCCTGCTCTTATTTCTTATGTTTTCATGTAAGACTGAGATCGACAGACTTAACAGATCAATGGGAATCAAAATATAGAGTGATAATTTTATGAAATCTGTGCAAGTTTAGCCATAATCCTACAAATTAAAGAGCAGGGTTGAAAGGCCTGTTCCTATTTCTTACATTCTCATGTTTTTAGTTTAGCCAATTATTTCAAGACCACTCCCTAGGCGGTATCTCAGTAAAAACAGTCCGTGTTCATATATGTTGAGCTGAATGTGTTTCTGTGCATTAGCAGCTAAAAAGAAAGAGAAAGGGAGGAATCACCCTCTGACTCGAACTGGTATTTGGAGGATTAATTTTGGGTGTTCATATCCAGCACTCGACGATCTCCTTTCTGGAAATCCACCAGTTGCCAATTTAGAAACCAGTGACAGCTGTGTGCGTCATGGGTCTGCCGAAACGGACGTTTGCCCTGCTGACTGTGCTAACTTAGGATACCGGCACTAACTTAAGTTGATTGACCTGCTCGACTTGTCAAGTTTGTTGTAACTAAAGCATTTCAGCTGGTTAGGAGCTAGCCTGAAGCCGACACCTTCAAGCCCTCGTCCACTGCCAGGAGAATTCCAAGCGCAAACTGGAGGAACAGCACTTCATTTGCCGTCTTGGAACCTTGAAGCCTAATGGCATGAATATTGAATTCTCCCACTTTAGGTAATCCCCACCCCACTTCCCCACAAACCTCCCCCCCTCCCACCATGCTTCTTCTCTTCCCCTTTTCTAGCCCTTTTGTTTCCTCTCTCTTCTTACCTTTGACCCATCCCCCAGTGGATCTGCTCTCCCCCCCACCCCGGCACCTGCCTATCACTATTCCTTACCTGCATCTACCTATTACCACCCTGTGCCCACCTCCCTCCCCTCTTTTGTCCACCTATCACTGCTCTGCTTTCCCCTCCTATATATTAGGCTTCCCCTTTTCCTACCTTCAGTCCTGAAGAAGGGTCCTGACTCAAAATGTTGACCGCCTGCTTTTCTCCACGGATGCTGCCTGGCCTGCTGAGTTCTTCTGGCATCATCGTGTTTTTCACCTCAAGCCCACACCCACTTCACTTATGCCAACACTCAGTGTCAGAAACAATCTTTCACCCAGGAATTCTGATGAAAGTGGATATCTATTCAGAATGCCAGAATACCTCGGGACTATGCACGTGCCATGAACGATCTCAGGATTCAAAATGATCGTACAGTAAAAGTTGTTGCAGCTCGCAGATGCAATCTCAAGATGAGAAATACTCATTTCCCAGAATTTCAGGCTGTGGCTTGTGAGGAATACATGGGACTCATCATCTCCCACACCTCACCTCATTATATATTAGAGTTTAGAATAAAACTAATGGGAGTGAAATGTATTCATTTTTCAGTTGGAAAGGACAATAAGGCAGAATGCAGAAGAGGCGCTACACCATAATACTTCGCTTGCATCTCCACTAATGTCAAAGTTCAATGTTATTGTATCTCAGTTTAAAATGATTCCTTGCCTAAACCATTGTTAAATGAAAGAACAGGAAATAGAACAGTGTTTCACTGATATTGAATTAAATAAGACAAGGCCACTCTTTGTTCTGTATGATGGTATGACTAAAATACTGACGTGCAAGAATCTATCACCATCACAGCAGCTTTTGTTTAAGAGAGCTAATGGTAATTTTCCAAAACATGGAGTAGAAATTTACAAACATTAAGTTCATCATTAACATAGTCAAGAAGACCCAGACTGTAACACTCATATCACCTAGGATGCTTGAATATTGTTGATGGCCTAAATGGAATCTAAAGTACTTGAGGTGTCCCCTTGGGTACACATCTAACCATTAGGCAAAGGACTTGATACCTTACTTTCCTTCAAGAAAATGGATACAATGAAGGCCAACTTCTGGTCTTATTGGAGTCTGCTGTAAAAATAAATTCATTTGCAAGATTTTAAATTAAGACTATTTGATTTTCAAAGCCAACACGTTAACAATATTGGCAGCATGTGATTATGTTTCGTCTTTACATCAGTAAAATCTCCCAAGGTGACTCATAGAGATATTGTCCAAGAAACTTGCCTTCTTTCTTTATAGATGTTGGATGCTCGGTCGAGTAATTCACTTTTTTTTTAAAGTTGGCAGGATTTGTAAGTTTCTTACATAAAAACAGACAATACTGGAAACATTCGGCAAGTCAGGCAGCCTCTACAGAAATGTTTCAGATCAAAGTTCCTTCATCAGAAGTGGGAAAGTGAGAAAACAAGTTAGCTTTAAGTTGCAGGGAGCATGAAGGAGAACAAAGAGGAATATCTCTGAACAAGGTGGATGGTGACAGTCTTTTCCCCAGGGTAGGGGAGTTCAAAACTAGGGGGCATAGGTTTATGGTGAGAGGGGCAAGATTTAAAAGGGATCTGAGGGGCAACTTTTTCACGCAGAGGGTGGTGAGTATATGGAACGAGCTGCCAGAGGAAGTGGCTGAGGCAGGTGCAATAGTATCATGTAAGAAGCACTTGGATAGGTACATGGAGGGGAGGGGCCTGGTAGGGTATGGGCTGAACGCAGGAAATTGGGACTTGCTGGGTGGGCACCTGGTCAGTATGGACTTGGTGGGCCAAAGGGCCTGTATCTGTGCTGCATTGTTCTATGACTCTATGATTCTAAGAGAAAAAAGACAGACAGAAATCCTGTCAGAAAGAGAAGAACTTCAAGGCTGGGATTCCTGGACAAGAAGTGGCAGTGAATTCGACTGCAACTGAAAATCAAAAGAATTACAAATGCTGGCAATCTGAAGTTCTTTTGTAATTTATCTGTTATTCTTTGATCTGCTCAGCTTTTTGTTGCCTTGTGTCACCTTACTCACTGACTACCCTGTCAAATCTGGATGAACTAAAGGAGCTCAAAACTGACAAATAAAGCAAATGGTCAAAGAAATCGAATCTAAGTTGGAAATATAAAATACTTAATATAAGCCTTTTGAATGGCCAGCACTTTGAAATATGCATCAAACAATGTAAGTGTGTGATCTGATGTATAATTTCCCTACCTTAACTAGTGTAATGTCACAAGGCATGAGATTTGTTCTGGTCCACTGAGTGCAGACTCCTGCTCAGGTACCACATGTACCTTATCCAGATGGCTCTAATCCCTGAGTGATTCAACCACAGCAGGACCAGAGGTTGCCTTGATCCCATCCTCACCTAACATCCATGCATAGTCTTACAAATCAGCACCAAGGACTGTTGACAGATTTCCTCACCCCACTGGTACCAAGAATACCAATAGTCCTTAAAGAATGTAAGGAACAGGAGATGGAGTAGACCACTCAGCCCCTCAATGTTCTGCCATTCGATATGATCATGGCTGATCCAATCTTGGCCTCAGCACCACTTTCCTGCTCTCTCCCCATGCCATGGCTCACATATAGTTTAAGTGTCAATCTCTGTTTTAAGTATAAGACTCCGCCTCTATTCTTTCCTGGTTTTAGAGAATTCCAAAGATTCAATAACCTTTCAGCAATAAATCTCTCCTTATCTCTGTCTTAAATTGATATTCCCTTATTCTGAAACAATGTTCCCTAGTTCTTGATACCCCTGTTAGGGGAAACATCATCTCAGGATGCACCCTGTCAATTGATCCTCAGAATCTTATAATAAGATCACCATTCTATACTTCAAAGAGTAAGATGTAACCTGCTCAACCATACTTCAGCCACCTCATCCTGGGAGTCAACTTGGTGAACTCTGCACTGCCTCCAATGGCACTGCCTCCTTCAACTTGGTGAACTCTGCACTGCCTCCAATGTAAGCACATCTTTCCTTAAACATAGAGACCAAAACTTTATCCAGTATTCCAGATACAGGCACCAGCACCCTCAAAAATTGGATCAAAATGTCCCCTTTTTTATTCTTCATAACCTTTTCAATAAAGACCAACATTCCATTAGCCTTTCTAATTACTTGCTGTACCTGCATGATAACTTTTTGTGCCTCATATATTAGAACTCCCAGATCCTCTAGTACCACAACAAGCTTGAAAGCACATATCACCAGACTCAAGGATAGCTTCTATCCCGCTATTATCAGACTTTTGAATGGACCTCATGTTCTAAAGATGAATTCTTGATCTCCCAATCTACCTTGTTGTTGCCCTTACATTTTATGTGTTTACCTGCACTGCACTTTCTCTATAGTGGCTACACTATATTCTGCATTCTATTCTTCTTTTTACTACCTTGATGTACTTATGTATGGCATGATCTGACTGGATGGCATGCAAACAGAAAGCTTTTCTCTGTAACTCCGTACACATGACAATAATAAACCAATTCCCATTCCAATATATTTTTTGCAGTCTCACTGTTTAAATAATAATTTTCTTCTACTTCCTTTCAAAGTTGATCACTTCACATTTTCCCACATTATACTCCACCTGTTAACTTCTCACTTGACCTATCCATGTCTCTTTGTTGGCCTTTCACAACCTGCTAACCCACCTATCATCAACTGGGTGGATTACCCTGTACCTAGTCTAGACCAGCTTTTAAGTCTCTTCAAATCATTACCTAGCTGACATAAAGCCTGCTGTGCCAATGGATGAAAGTTAAACTGAAGGCCCGTTCACTCTTGCAAGGAAAAGATCCGATTCTAATGTATCCAAGCTTGCTGATAATACAGAGTGGGAAAGTCACTGAGGATGGTAGAGGCACATTAGGTGAGCGAGCACAAAGTGAACAGAGCATAATGTGGTACATTGTGAAGCCACACACTTCGAAAGGTAGGATAGGAAACAAAATATCTTTAAAGACAGATGTACAGAGGGATCTTGTTTAACTGGTTCATGACACACAGAAAGTAAACTGACATGTATATCAAGCCACGGTTATGCAAATGAGATGTTGATTTTTACTGCAAAGAAGGATTAGAGTGCTAATGTAAGAATGATAAGTTGGTATAAGATATTTATAAGACTAGACATTTATTTATTAGTCACATGTACATCGAAACACACAGTGAAATGCAACTTTTTACATTACTAAGAATGTGCTGGGGGCAGCCCATAGGGTAGAGGGCTTTGGCGAAACTTCATTTAAAGTATGGCTTGCAGCAATGGCCCCTGTTCCTAAGAAAGGATAAAACTGCCTGCATACATTCACAGGATGAATTGCTGGGATGAAGTTTGCCCTAAGGAGGGAGATGGAGGAAGATTGCTCCTTTCTTCCTGGGCATTAGAAAAATAGGGAATCAATCTGATAATCTTATTAAACCTTGCAAGATTCTAAAAAACAAACTGCTGGAGGAACTCAGCAGGTCAGGCAGCATCTGTGGAGGAAAATGGACATTCGACGTTTTGGGTCAAGATCCTTCATCTTCCCTCCACAAATGTCGCCTGACCTGCTGAGTTCCTCCAGCAGTTTGTGTTTTGCTCCAGATTCCAGTATCTGCAGCCTCTTGTGTCTTTTCTTGCAAGTTTCTATGAGCGTAAACGTCAAGAGACTGTTTCTTCAGGCTTGGACAGTCTTCAACAAGGAAGCACAGTACCAGAATAGGGGGCCAGGTATTTAGACCCAAGATAAGGAGAAGTTTCCTCGTGGACAGGATTGTAAATCATTGGAATTCTGTACCTTGGAGGGGGATGGATGTTCAGTCATTGAGTACATTCACAGTTGATATTGGCGGATATGGGGAATAGGAAGACATGGAGGTTTTGAGGACCAGGATCAGCCATGGTGTTATTGAATGGAAGGAGCTGTGTGATCTACGCCCGTCAGTTCTTATGTCCTTAACCATACGTTCTCCCCATGACTGCGTGGGTTTCTTCTGGGTGCTCCGGTTTCCTCCCACATTCCAAAGACGTACAGGTTAGGAAGTTGTGGGCAGGCTATGTTGGTGCTGGAAGTGTGGCGACTCTTGCAGGCTGTCCCCAGAACACTCTACGCAAAAGATGCATTTCACAGTGTGTTTCGATGTACGTGTTACCAATAAAGATATCTAAAACAAGAGCGGGGGTCTATGCCTCCCAAATATTCATCTACAACCCCCTCCCCCCATCCCCGGCAGCCAACATCACTCACAAATAGCCAAGCCATTATCCCGTTGCTGTCGATGGGAGTTTGTTACGCAACCAAGGGTTGCCACATTGCCCACAACAAAAGGACCTCCACAGTGGCAAAACTTCTTGCAAAAAAAAGGGCTCTTTACAAATGCAACCTATTCACTCCCGGTTGGGTCGGTCTATTTAAAACTTGTTTCACGTCTCTGCAACAAAGACCGAGGACACGCAGCAAGAAGAGGTTACGGGCCACAAGGAAGAGGACGAGATAGAGCCGAGGCTTGCAGTTCAGTTTGTGACATAAATGGTCCTAGAGGTGGGGGTGATGGGGCAGCGAGCCGCAAAGGCAGCGGCTGCAGATCCCTCGGATATTAATGACTCTCACAGCAATTATTGATCAATTAATTATTTATTAGCCTTACACAAGCCTCTTGGAAGGAACGAATTGATCTGTCTGTTGTTGTCGGAAGCGGTATGCAGCTATCCTGAATCGGACCCGCAGCTCCGCGGGACTCTAGGCTGCGAAGGAGGCGGCGTGGCCAGCGCCCCGGTGCCCTGCTGCTGGGATAAGTGGATTTGTGCGGCATGTGCTCCAGATCGCAGTTGTTAAGAACTTTTCTGAATGCCAGCTCCCCCCTCCCCTCCTTGTTATTCATTAAATACTTCACTGCTCGCTGGATCTGCCCGGAGGATTCCTTTGCACTTATAATGCCCGTTCTACCAACACTACTTGCGGTGTGGGGCACTCAACTTTTTTGTTGCTCTTGCTGTACTTTAGCCTCGATAAGTTGCCATAATTCCTCGCGGGTAAGGCTTTAATCTTTTTCCAGTCTAGGTTTCTCGTGGTTAAATTTGTGTGTATGTGGGTGTGTGTGTGTTGGGGGGTGGGGGGGGGGTGAGTAATATCCTGGGGTGGGATCGAACCCGCGGGCTTACACCCCGCATTGCTCCGTCGGATCAAGCTGTCCATTGGGGTGGGAATATCTCAGTGTTGCCACACGGCCAGAGCTGAAGAGCGAGATCGAGGTTCCAGAGATGATAACACAATAGCATGGGACAGTTTAGGGAGATTCGGTGTTAATTCAATGAGTTTAGTTAATGGAAGATCATGGCCTGGAGTTTCTGCTCTTAACACGTTGTGTGAGCTCTCAAGAACAAACCCTTAACTCTCATGTGTCAGCGGATTGACTGCCCAAAGATCCCAGACGGTGTGGGGCCATTGGCTGAGTGGCCCTTTCTCACTGTGTTTACCTGAATGCAGTAAAGACAACTTTTCATTTCACAAGTAAGCTGCTACCTCTGTTATACTTCTGAGTTGGACTAGAATTCGTCTATATTTTTATACAAAACTTGGAAATCTGCTGTAACGAATCAAAGTCTTAAATCACAATGATGCTGGAGGAACTCAGCAGGCCAGGCAGCATCCGTGGAGAAATGCAGGCGGTTAACGTTTCGGTCAGGGACCTTCTTCAGGAACTGACCTGTTCTGAAGAAAGGTCCTGATCCAAAACGTTGACCGCCTGTTTTTCTCCATGGATGCTGCCTGGCCTGCTGAGTTCCTCCAGCATCATTGTGTTTCACCTAGATTCCAGCATCTGCAGTTCTCTGTTTCTCTAGTTTTTCTAAAGTCTTAAATCATAAGCCTATTTCGGGAAGGAATGGAGAGAAACAGATTTGTTTCCTGAAAGTATACCTTGTTCATCATATTTTCAGTCAATGCAATCTTCTTTCACAGAAACAAGCAATTCATTTTACTCCCCTACAATATATCAATGTCACGAATGTTTCACCCAAACATTTCGTCACTGAACTGTTCGAGAAGCTGTTGCAGAGGGCCAAGCCCCTGACTCTTCAGTGGTGGCAAGACCCCAGACAGTACTCCTTCCCCACAGAGCCATTGTGGTGGCTGCACCAAGCTTCAATGTGTCCTTCAGAATGTATTCCTGTACCTTGGAATGTGCCAGTCAGCAGCATTTCCTCACAGACATCACCTTAAACTGGAAGATCAACGAGTTTTGGGCAGACCAAAGTGCGTCTTTTACCAAATCGATGATGTTCCAGCAGCAATCGATGTTTGGCTCTGCATGTGTCCCTGGGAGCAACTCATAGAGCACAGAGTCCTGTGTTCTGTAGCTGCTCGGGATGAACCTGCAATGGGAAACAGATAATTGAGAAATAGAAGGGTGGGGGAGGGGGGGAGAGAGAGAGAGTGCGAGAGCATTTTGTGAGTGAGAAAGATGAAGTGTTCTTAGCATGGACATGCAAAGCACAAGGAAAAGGGCCCTGCTGAGCTCTAGCAAGTGAGTAGAGAGGTGCAATTGTGTGGATGGAAGGATAGGACTTTTTCACTATTGATGAGCCTTGTTGAGATAGAAGGAAAGAGTGAAAGTACATTCATCCATATTTTCTGAGTATTTTATCATTGAGAGAAGGATGGTGACTAAGAGACTGGCCAAGATCTTCATCTTCAGGGAGCTGGATGGAGTTTTGTGGAAGGGAACAGAGGATCTGTGAAGCAAGAGAGAGTAGAAAGATCATGCTTAAGCCCTGAATATTAAATCTTTGAACAATTTGGTTGGACACTGACACATGGAAATAATAATGAGGGTGATGAATAATAGGGTAAAATAGTGTTGAAGGCAGACAGGAAACCAATGAATGGAAGGCAAAGAAATATGAAAAGTTATGGGCAAAGTTAGAAATATTTCATTGTTTCAACATGATCTGATGTGAAGTGGGTGCCATAGTGAGAAAGTTTTTAAAATGAGATGGATCTTGTTTGGTACTGAGAAGAAAGTAGAGAAAAATTTGGGTAGGTGTATGACAGGTGGCTCATCTGATGCTGCCTGACTTGCGTATCAAAATTAAAATTTTAGCTTGCTAATAAATGAATTGAGGAAAAGCTATCTTGTGCATTTTTTCTCTATTAATTAGACTGCTTCTGATAGATTTAATGTGTCATAATGCCATATTACAACTAACAACATGGATTAAATATTAATCTTTTGAAAAGCAGCTGAAGCTGGGGGATTTTGGTTAACTTTACTATAATCGACAAGCTCTGCCTGATTGTGGAATGTGTGATCAAATGGTGGTAATTGTCTCAGCTAAATGTCAACTGATAAGGTACATCACTGAATGGCGTTAGAGCCACACACACACACACGCAAAGAATTGTTTCCCAACAACCTGATTGACGCCATTCTGGTGCTTTAAGAAATTTAGTCTAAATCACAAAATACCTTTGCATGATTTGTGAGTAATATAAACCTGAGTGTGCATGTCTGCAGGCTAGATGTGTTATTTTGATCCCTGGTGTACTTAAATAAATTTAAAAGTAAAGAGCATTCAGAATTAATACTGAAGCTATAGGCAGTGTCCTTGAAAGATGATGGTTTTGTGATTTGACCACAGTTGCATTATTTATTTCAGTCGGCTTCCTCTTCCTGGCCAACATAGCCAGCAGTGAGGGCTGAATTGCACACAATCAGCTCCACTGGGCAGGCCATGTTGTTTGCATGCCCAACATCAGACTGCTGAAACAGACACTCCATTCTGAGCTCTGTCATGGGGAGAACTTGCAGGATGGACAGAGGAAAAGGTTCAAGGATATTCTCAAAATAGTACTTGTATAATTCACTGCACAGTCATTGAATTGGATTTGAAGTCAAAGTCAAGTTTATTGTCATGTGTATAAGTAGATGTATATGCAGGTGCAATGAAAAACTTACTTACAGCAGCATCACAGGCACACAGCATCATATAAGCAGCATTCACAAGAAAAACATAAATTAAGCATAAATTATACACATTTTTATAAGAAAGAACACAATTAGAACAAAAAAGAAACAAAGTCCATTTTAGTGCAAAGTGATCAAAGTGGTCATGGTGTTGCTAAACTGTAGTGATTAAAGTTGTGCCGATTGGTTCAAGAACTGACTGGTTGAAGGGAAGTAACTGTTCTTGAACCTGGTGGTGTGGAACTTCAGACTTCTGTACCTCCTGCCTGATGGTGGCTGTGAAAAGATGGCATGGACCAGATGGTGGGGATTTTTGATGATGGATGTTGCCTTCTTGAGGCAGCGCCTCCTGTAGATACTACAGATAGTGGAGGGATGTGCTTGTAATGTATTGGGCAGAGTCCACTACTCCCTGCAGCTTCTTACATTGCTGTACATTCAAATTGCCGTACCAGACCATGATGCAACCAGTCAGGATTTTCAACAGTACACCTGTAGAAGTTTATTCGGTGACGAGCCGAACCTCCTTAACCTTCAAGGAAAGTAAAGGCGCTGACGCGCTTTCTTATGATTGCACCTATCTGCTCGGCCCAGAGCAGGTCATCCGATATGTTAATGCCCAGGAATTTAAAGCTGCTGACTCTCTCCACCGCCGATACTCCAGTGTAGACTGACACATGTTCGCCCTCCTTCGTCTTCCTGAAGTCAGCTGCTTAGTTTTACTGACGTTGAGCGAGAGGTTGCTGTCACGTTTGGTCACTGTTATAAAGGCAACCAATACAGAGAAGTTGATTTACATATGGCAAGTCTCCATGAACCATGAAAACTTGTCTTGCATACCGTTCATACAGATCAATTCATTACACAGTGCATTGAGGTAGTATTCTTGTGGCATGGTGGCATTCTTGTGAATCTTTTCTGTACCCTCTCCAGCTTAATCCCATCCTTCCTATTGTGTGGCCACCTGGACAATCACATACTTGCACTATTATGGAAGTGAGTTGGGGGTACAAGCAAAGCACACACGACTGGGAAATGATTTGAGCAATAAAATATGTTAAGCAGCCCACATGCCCTTTATTCACTTTTTAGTTTACGTCTGCAGGCTGCATTTCCCAAGTTGAACAGGAGTGCGAACCTTTCTATTCATCAGGCAAATGGCTGCTTAGCAATGTCGGGAGAGTTTCCCTCAGCACTGTGCACCCCACCCCACTCAGCTTTGTTCCACACCTTCAGGCTCCTGTGATCAGCTGAGCTTCCTCTAACTATCAGTTGATCTTCCTCCCATCACTTCCTCCAAACGTGGTCCCCAGCTGTGTTCACATCAGTCCGCAGAAATCTCCCCACCCTCCTGCTCAGTGTGTGCCAGTGAATAAATCTGGCATGTTGCAATGTTCGACATTCGTCACTCCCACCCATCTCCCCTCCTGTCCATACTGAGTTTATGTTTGTTCCAATCCTCTCTCTCCTGCGGTCCAATTAGACCTTAACTGAATTATTATGAGACTGGCGTGTTCAAAATCATGAAGGATTTTGATAGAGAAAGAAGAAAGGAAGTGTTTTCATTGACAGGAGGTTGAGTAACCAGATGTCATAGGCTTAAAATCATTGCCAAGAAAATAACATTTTCTTTCCGAACTGAATTATGATGTGAATTGCACTGCCTGAAGGCTTGGAGCAAATAGCTGCTGCCTGACCCGCTGGGTTCCTCCAGCTTTTTGTGTGTTGCTCCAGATTTCCAGCATCTGCAGTCTCGTGTGTCTCAATTGGAATTTACCAATACCAAAGAGAATTGGACATGTTGGGTTGTGGGGACTAATTGTACAACTCTTCCAAAGAACTGGCGCAGGGACAAGAGCCAAATGACCTTCTGTGCTGTACTATTCAATGAAAGATTTTGATATGTTAAGATGTTCATTCCTGTGACCTGCAACATCTTGCTTAAGTTCGTAGAACAAAGTATTTGCAGAAAAGCAATACTGAACCATACCAGAGGTGAGGACACTGTTTGTTGTGTAAACACAGGTTGAGGGAATGATAAGGCCTCCAAAAAGAGATGGCTGAAGGAGAAAGCTATTGAGTCACTGTAATCTACAAACTTCAGGTTTATTGGAGTGAGTGGAATTAATGTGTATTTTGCTTTTTTTGTTTTTCATTCCACCCACATTAGTTGCCAAAAATATGCAAGCCCGAGAGATGATTCCCAAGTTGCTGCTGCATGGCTACACATCCCATAATTTCCCATTCAGTTGCTTTGGACATCAGGTTTTCAGGAAAGACAGGGTGAGCGGAAAAGATAGAGATTGGCCTTAATGATTAAGAAGAACATTACAATAGGACATTACAATTACATCATTATAATTTTCACTGTACAAGGTCTTGCATACCGTTGATCTGTACAAACGGTATGGAAGACAAGTTTTTCACTGTACCTCGGTACAAGTGACAATAATGTACCAATACCAATACTGGAGAAAGAGGATGTCCCAGAATGATCAAAGTCAGGATCTATCTGTGTAGTGTTAAGAAGTAGTAGAGATGTGACTACACTACTGAGATTGTCTAATGACCATCAACTAAAAGGAAGGATATTGAGGAGTAAATTTGTAATTAAATTCCAGAAGTGTTGAAAGCCATACAGTAATGATAATGAGGCACTTCAATTTTCCAAGTATAGGTAGGATATTATTGGCAAAAATGGGAAAGAGTTTCTGATGTGCTCAGAACAACTTTCTCAATGGATTGGTTTATAGATATTAGGGAATAAGGGGTTAGTATAGGAAAGTGATGTCAAGGTAAAACATTATGACATTAAATGGTGCAGTAGACACAAGGGGCTGAATAGGGCCTATTCCGCATGCTAATTCTCTTGTAATGTGGAAGGTGGCACTGCTAGTCTAAGTCCTGAGAATTAAACCGGGCCAAATGGAGCAGGTATCAGTGATTAAACATCATTGAAAAATATTATGACTATCTGAAAATAAACTAGTGGGGAATGATAGTGAAATATTTGAGGGAATATAGTTCAAATCATGTGGGTAGAATATTTTTACCCTATGTGTAAAGAGCTCAACAGAGAGGGGTTTTCTGCTAGATCTGGTAATGGGAAATGAACCAAAATGGACAAGAGAAGGAAGTGTAGAGACACATCCAGGCAATAGCGATTAAAGATTAAGAGAGATTGTGAAGGATTTAAAATAAAGACAACAACAATATATGGGATATAGCTGGTTTTAAAAATAGAGAATAGAACCATTGGAAATAATTGCTAAGAAAAGAGGAACTAGATCAACATTGAATAACATTTAAAATGATTATCTGTGGAGTCCAGGAGAAATATAAATATACTTATAAATAAACCGGTCAATATTGACACACTATGGACAAATAAATGAGGGCAAAAGTGTATTTCCCTAAGTACATGAACAACAAAAGAGAAAACAGGAGAGTTAAGGAAGAAATAGAAGGGATAGCAAATTAAAATCAGTACAGATTAGTACCTCCGTGGGATAGACATTATAAATTCGTATATAGACAGCAAAATGGCAGAAATATTAATTCCAACGCATCTGTGTACCAGGGAGAGTAACCTGATGGGCGTGACATCAGAAAAGATCAAATAAGATAAGACATTTAAGATAAAACAGATTGTTAGAGAGGATAAAGCCCTTGGGATAGATAGATTATATCAAGAGATATTATAAGAGGTCAGGGAAGAGATGGAGAGATACACTATCACATACACTAGAAAGGAAATACTGTCAGAGAACTGATAGACAATGTGATGGCAGGAAGGTTGATTAAACCTTACTAATCAGCATAATAATAAATATAATAATAAGTATTTGCAAATTGATTAAAAGTAATCAGCAAATTGAAAATGAAAAATAGTCTGCATGTTTCCATGCTTGACCAATCTCAGTGGATTCCTCGAAACTGTGACTTGGAAAGTAAACAAAGGTATTTAAGTAGATGTCATGTGTTTGCATTTTCAGAAGGCCACTAAGGTGGACTTAATTGTCAGAATATCTGCTGTCAGAGGAAAAGGAACAGAATAGATGGCAAGCTGGCCATACAACAGAACTCAAAGGGTAGTAATTAAAGGTTATGGTAATTAGATTGGGAAAACGATGGCCATGGTATTCCACAAGGAACTTTTTGCTGCAAACCCTATTGTTCTCAAGTCTAATCACCATTTGCAGAAATGATTGCACTTGAGAATCAGAAGTACAAAATTGGAGTGTTTAGTTAACATTGAAGAAGACTGCAACAAAATACACAAGACATAAACTTGTAGAATGCCATGAAATTGCCAAAAGAACTCCGATATAGATAGATGGGAAGTAGTACGTTTTGTCAGGAAGATTAAGGTCATTCCTAAAAAACAAATACATAAATGAGGGAGACAACCAGGACCAAGGGAGACAGATGCACGAACAATTAAAGTAATGTTGCAGGTTAGCTAAAAAGAAAACAAAGCATGGGGTTCATTTCCAGAGGGATAGAATTGAAAAGTTGAGAAATTCTGCTAAAGTTATATAGAATATTGATGAAATCAGAATCGGATTTATTATCACTGACTTAGATGACGTGAAATTTGTTGTTTTGTGGCAGCAGTACAGTGCAAAGACATAAAATTGCTATAAATCACAAAAATAAATAAATAGTGCGAAAAAAAAGGAAGAACGAGGTAGTGTTCATGGTTTTATGGACCGTTCAGAAATCTGATGGTGGAGGGGAAGAAGCTGTTCCTGAATTGTTGAGTGTGGGTCTTCAGGCTCCCCGATGGCAGTAACGAGAAGAAAGCATGTCCCAGATGGCGAGGGTCCTTAGTGACGGATGCCGCCTTCTTGAGGCACCGCCTCTTGAAGATGTCCTCGATGGTGGGGTAGGTTGTGCCCATGATGGAGCTGGCTGAGTCTATAACCTTCTGCAGCCTCTTGCGATCCAGTGCATTGGAGTCTCCGTACCAGGCAGTGATGCAACCAGTCAGAATGCTCTCCACCATACATCTATAAAAATCATACTTGCTGTGAAAGGTTTTAGACATCTATAAAAATCATACTTGCTGTGAAAGGTTTTAGGGAATAGACAGGCATCAACTGGACTAGTTCAAAGAAAAGATTTACAGGCATGCTACAGATCTGAAAAGGTATTTCTGTCAGGAAAAGACAATAGGTTGGGGCATTTTTCACCAGAAAACAGAGGACTGAGAGGTGAGACGATATCAATCCGTAAGAGGACATCATGATTTGATAAGGTGAACATATCAGTTCTGGCAAACAATGAGTTCATCAGAATGCAGAAAATGCTTGGCAAAAGAATCCAAACCATTTACCATGTTTTTGATTGCTGATAGAACGTTTGACTGATTGCCAGTAAAACAGACCCAAACAGGTGGTTGTTTTTCTTTCTGGATCCGACATGACTATTTCCTGCAGTAGAAATTGTTTTACCAGCAGGATTCTACGGGCAGATAAAGTCCTGACATACTATCTACAAGATACAAGTTGGGAAGGTGATGGAATATTTCTGCTTGCCTGGATAAGTGCAGCTCCTGCAACTCGCAAGAAATTTGACACTATCTGGGTGGCACAGTGGCACTGCTAGTAGAACTGCTGCCTCACAGATCCAGCGACCTGGGTTCACTCCTAACTTGTCCAGTATCCAGTGTTGTCTGTGTGGAGTTTGCAACCTGTTGTTACTGTTTGATGTTTGCAGGTTCTCCCTGTGACTGCATAACTTGCCTCCCAATAGTCCAGTTTCCTCATACCCCAAAAGACCTGCAGGTTGTTAGGTTAATTGGCCAATGTAAGTTGCTCCTAGTTTGTAGAGGAATGGTAGTACAGATAGATGCATGAAGGATGATGAGGCCCTGATTCCATTTTGTATTATGATTCTATGATGATCCAAGACAAAGCAGCCTGCTTTATCAGCACCACATGAACTACGCTAGACATGTATTCCCTCCATCACCAGTATACCAGGGCTGCAGTGTGTACAGTCTACAAAATACTCTGCAGTCAACTAGCCTTGACCACTACAACAGCACCCCCCAAACTTATTCCCTCTTACCACAAGGGCTTTAGATTATGATAACACCATTCCCCTCCATGTTCCCCTCCAAGTTGCATGCCATTCTGGTATAGCCTTTCCTTCATGGTGGCTGGATTTAAATCCTGGAACTCCCTACGCAACAGCAATGTGAGAGTACCTTTACCATAAGAGGAAATGGTTCAAGAATTTAACTTGTCATGACCTTCTCAAGGGTAATTAGGAATAGGTGATAAATTCTGGTCTTGTCAGTAATACCCAGATTCTGAAAAATGAGTATTTTTTTTTAAAAAGTATGGTTAAACCTGGAAATCCAGAGGTTGCTATCAGAGTCACTTTGCTCCTTTAAATGGTGGTAATTGCAGTCATCAATAGAGAAACAAAGGACTGCAGATGCTGGAATCGAGATGAAAAACACAATGATGCTGGAGGAACTCAGCAGGCCAGGCAGCATCCGCGGAGAAAAGCAGGCGGTCACCATTTCAGTTCAGGACCCTTCTTCAGGACTGAAAATAAGAAAAGGGGAAGCCCAATATATAGGAGGGAAAAGCAGAGCTGTGTTAGGTGGACAAAAGAGGGGAGGCAGGGTGGGCACAAGGTGGTGATAGTTAGATGCAGGTAAGAGATAGTGATAGGCAGGTGTGGGGGAGAAGGGGAGAGCAGATCCATCGGGGGATGGGTCAAAGGTAAGGAGAGAAAGGGAAATAAAAGTAGGAAAAAAGAGGCTAGGAAAGGGAAGAAGAGGAGCATGGTGTGTGTGTGGCAGGGGGGGGGGGAGAGGTGTGGGGAAGTGAGGTAGGGATTACTTAAAGTGGAAGAATTCAATGTTCATGCCATTAGGCTGCAAGGTTCCAAGACGAAAAATGAGGTGCTGTTCCTCCAGTTTGCACTTGGAATTCTGGCAGTGGAGGAGGCCGAGGACTGACACATCTGTGATAGTGTGGGAGGGGGAGTTGAAGTGACTGCCTGCTTTTCTCCACAGACGCTGCCTAGCCTGCTGAGTTCCGCCAGCATCGTCGTGTTTTTCATTCAGTCATCAATAGTTGTGGCTTTAAAATGACAACAAACTGGGCTTCCTGCAGATGCTGGAAACTGAAATAAAAACAAAGTGCTGGAAATACTCAGTAGGTGAGACAGCATTCTGTGAAAGCTCATTGACCTGAAATGTTAACTCTATGAAATATTATACAGTGTGGTAAGTGATAATTACTGTTGAACTACTTCTCTGGCATTTGTAATTTTTTTTAAATGTGCGGAGTCTCATTTCTTTAGGGGAAAAATATGTTAATATAGATAAAAAATTATTAGCTCTCCAGTCAGTCTCTTTTCTCGCCATCCTTTAATTCCATATGCATTTTATAATCTTTATTTTGCTTTCTATCCATGACTTTCATTTTTATTTCCTGCCTTAACACATTTTCATTTGGATTCTGTGTCAAGTGAGGATTTTATAATCTAGTTGACTGAAGAGCCTCACTGTGTTTTACCTGCTCAGTGACCCAAAAACACAAGAAAATAGGAGCAGGAGTAGGCCAGTGAGACCCTCAAGCCTGATCATAGCAATATTTGGCTGTGTGGGGCAGTGGTGATAGGGAGGGTGCAATACAAATGAGTGGAAGCCCACGAAAACTCTGTACACGTTTGTCAGCAAAGCACATGGTGCAATTAATTCCTAATATAAATGTTACAGAGTTTTTTTAAATTAAATTTTGAAGAAGATGAATAAATTGTAAATTGGGAGTATCACCCAGCTATTGTTAACGTACACATTTTTGTTGAAAAACCTGTTGAACTGGATGTATTCTACAAAGTATAGGTAGTTTCACCTGCAGCTATTCTGAGTTGCAGCTAGGTGGGGAATGTCAGTTAATACTCGTACAGCAAGAAAATGCAGAACTCTGTTAAAGCAGTTCACTAAAATCTGACCAACACCACAGATAAAATAATTTAAGTACAAACACTGCAAATAATATGACATGAAACTATTATACCCCAGTTGGCCCTCTCGATTCTGCACCTTACACCCTTAACTGCAGTTCCTGGCATCTCTCTCTTTCTCTCTTTACCACCCCCACCCCTCCCCCTGCTATCTGCCCAATAAAAAGTCAATTCTATTTCTAATTCCCTTGCAAGCTACTGTTCAACTCTGAACATTACTTATTCTTTAACTCCAGATGATTTTAGATGGAGCTTGCCATGGCAACTACTTCAGACTCCTTGCAAGTTGCTCCCTCTTTCTGTAATCTCTCCTTACTTACAATCCAAAAATCACACCTGTAATTTCATTGATACAGCCTTCCCTTTCGAGTGTACCACCTCCATCTTGTTTGTCCTATATTGGAGTATTTAATGGTATAAAGTTTGAGATTATCAGCAGCCTAAGTCTTGCTCCTGAATATTTCCTCTGATGCTTACACTTACAAAGTTGAGGACAGAGGTAGCCACGCCAGAATCACCTTGTAATTTATTCGATGACATGTTACTTTGGTAGCATAGCAAAGGTCCAGAATAAAAGCTTATGTTTGTGTAAAAAAAACTGTAGCGGCTAGCTACACACTACAAAATGAAGACACAGAGTCGCTGGTTTGAAATCAGAAGTCGAATGAACAACAGGAGCGCAGTGCACCTTTAATATCCAAAAATTTCCCGCGCTACAGTTCCCGCGCTGACGTCACACATGGGTCACCTGACCTTCCCGCGCGCGGGCTTCCCTAGCCCGACGAAGGGGAAGAAGGAGGGCCCTGCGCCATCTTGGATCAGGGCCTCCGACGTTCGCGGTGTCGGGAGCTGGTTCGATGCCAGTGCAGTGAGTCGCTACAACTTAATAGTTTTCTTTCCATCTTATAGCTTGTTGGAAAGGCCCAGCACTGACATTGGATTCCTCACTACACCTTGGGTTAGGAGTTGCAGTTAATTTTTTGTTCAGTTTTTGGTTAATCATAAGTTATGCACTCAGGCTGAAGGTATCTGACTACAGAAGAGCAACCAATCATTAGATTGCTGTCCAGACCAGCATGGTAAAAATGACCCCTGGTATCTCCACATAATACAATATAGGATTCTCAACAGCTATAGTACTCTGGCTTCTTGCCTGGAACATGCTGTTTAGTCCAAATATCTGTTTGTGCATTCAAGTAATAGTTTTGCTACTGCAGTTTAGGCCATGCCTTTGCTAAAATTTTGCCAGTTCTCCTTTCTTTCACCCGAGAAGGTATTGGAAATTTGCTCATCTATTAAAGATGGAGAAAGAAATCTGTTGTACTTTGTTGTGCTACAGTGCCTTACGTCTATCATGAGAAGCCACATCATGTGACAAATAGGTCAAACAAGGTCTTCCGACTGAGGCATATGATAGCAGTTATCATTTTCTTCTCTGCAGTCTAACCAGACTTCAATATGACAAATATGACACACAATAAACAAGCAGGAAAATTTGATATCGGGGAAAATTAAGCTAGTTAATGCAATTTTAAATAGTTAAATAAAAACACTCAGGGTTTTTTGTTGCTACTGAGGGTCCTGACGTCAATATACATGCAGTGCTTTAATGCTGAGAACAGACACTGAGGCCTCAGAACAGGTACTGAGGAGTCACTCAGTCAGGCCGAGTCTGATGAACTACATTGGGGTTCGATGATGAAAAATCTACTCTGTGACAACAGCGTCAAGAAGACCTTTAAAATTTCTTAGGAGAAAGACGAATCTAACTTGTAAGTGTGAAAGAAGTAAAAGGTTTCATAGTGCTTGCATCTTGTATAAGTACTCCACGTTGTAATATTCAATGGGTTGGTGGAAGAATTTGCCATTATTGGTTTGTCATTTCATGAAGTGTTATACAATGTTGCCTTTTATTTCGAGCTCAAGTCAAGTCAAGTCTAGTTTACTGTCATGCGCACAAGTGCAGTGAGGTACAGGTATCGTGATAAATTGGCTTGCAGCAGCATCAAAGGCACTTAAGTTCAGACAATACACAGAATATAAATTGTATATAAATGATACAGGACAGTGAAGAGAAACAAGACTGTGCACAGCAAGACATTAGTGCAAAAGAAAAACACAATCATGGTAGTGCAAGAGGTGGTCTGCAGTGTTCCATTACTGAGGTAGGGTTAGGGTTGTGCAGGTCGGTTCAAGAACCTGATGGTTGTCGGAAAGTAGCTGTTCCTGAACCTGGTGGTGTGAGACTTCAGGCTTCTGTACGTTTTGCCTGATGGTAACAGCAAGAAGAGGGATGGCCTGGATGGTGAGGGTCATTGATAATAGATGCTGCCTCTTTGAGGCAGCGCCTCCTATAGATGCTGTCCGAGGATGGGGAAACACTGAAATGCTTGGTTTAAATTCATTCTTAAATCGTCAATGATGTAATAACATGTTCTTATGTACACTGCATGATACCGTTATCGATGATATCTCACAAATCAGATCGTGTTCACTGCTTACTTTAGTTTCAGTGAGACAGGATTGTATTAGGATATTTGAAAGAGAAGCAGTTTTAGGCCATTCAGCCCATCATACATGTCCATCATAGCCGATCTTTTACCTTGACATCACTTGCCTGTAGTAACTTCATTTACCCACAATCCCTTAACATCCAAAAAAATTATCAACCTCTGCCTGAATATACTCTGTTACTGAGCCCCACAACCGTGATGGGTAGAGAATTCCAAAGTTTCACTACCTTCTGTGTGAAGGAACTTTTTCTCATCTTTCCTGTGTGACTGACACCTTATTTTGAGACCGTGACCCCCGGTCTTGGCATCCCAGCCAGGGGAAACATCATCCATGCATCTACCCTGCCAAGAATTATCCGAGGTCTCAATGTGATCACCTCTCATTCTTCTTAACCCTATAGTTACAGGCCCAGTTGGCTTTACCTCTTCTCCTAGCAGCGATCACCCACCCATCACAGGAATCAATTTGATAAATCTTCATGGTACGCCCTCTTCCATCAGTTTACCCTCTTGGGTGGGGGCAAGCGTACACGTACACAACATTCCATGTGTGGACTCAGGATGGCCGTGTGTAATTTCAGTAAGATGCTGCTACTCTTGTACTTATAATCTCTTTCAGTGAGCTCCAATATACTGTTTGCCTTTCTAATTGCTTGCTGTACCTGCATGTTAACTTTCAGTTATTCTTGGGCAAGGAGACCCAAGACCCAAGGTCACCAACACTTTTCAATCTTACATCATTTCAAAAATTCTTTTTTTTCCAGAGTTGATGACATTCACATTTTTCAACACCATTATTCCAATGACCACATCCTTATTCATTTAATTAGCATTTCTATATCCTGTTAAAGCCTTTCTACATTCACCTCACAACCATCATTACCCCCAGCATTGTACTATCAGCGAACATGGATATATTACACCTGGGCGACTCAAGCAGATTATTTGTGTAGAAAGTGACCATTTGGGGGTTCTACGCTGTTCCTTGTGGCATCTCATCAATCTCATCCTCCCAATCCAAAAATGACCTATTTATTCCTCCTCTGTTATCTGTCCATTAACCAATATTCAGTCCATGTCAGTATGTTACCCCCAGCCCCATGTACTCTAATTTTGCTTAATATTTTCCTGTTTGGCACCTTATCTAAGGCCTAAATCCAAATGCAACACATCGCTGATTTCTCCCTTGTCTATTCTGTTAGATAAGTTACAATGTTAAAAAATTCTCACAGATTTGAAAACATGATTTGTCTTTCTTAAAACTGTGTTGAGTCTGTCCTGTCTTGTTATCGCTTTCTAAATGTTCCTTAAAAGTGGTTTCTGTCATTTTAGCCCCTACTCATGTCAGATTAACTACTTCATAGTTTCTTTTTACTCCCTTCCCCCTCTAAGTCCTGGCAGTTGCTGCCTTCCTCTCTGTGGGAACAGTTCTAGAGTCTATGGAACTTTGGAAGTTGACAACCAGAGTTTCCACTGTTTCCACCAACACTGCTTTCAAAACATTGGAATGTAGGCCATTAGCTCCTCAGCGTTCACTGGCTTTCAATGATTTATTGAATACTGTTTTTTAAACTAATACTAATTTCTCCCAGGACCTCATTCACCCTAGATGTGCTGTCACCACTATTTCCAGAAGGGTTTTTTTGTCTTGCACAATGACACACATTGAATATTTAACTTTTCTGCCACTTTCTTATTCCCCTATATAATTTGTCTCAGTCAGCAACTTTGGACAATTTATTCCTCTTTACATATACAGAAACTTTTACAGACCGCTTATATGTTTGTAATGTAACCCCTGCATTCTGTTGTCCTTTGCCTTATTGTCTAAGGCCTGCTTTTTGAATTCTGAAATGTAATCATTAGGTTTTTTGGCAACATTATACGCCTTTTCCTTTGATCCAGTACCATCTGTAACTTGTCATGTTAGCCACGGTTTGACTGATTTTACTACGATAAGATATCTTTATTAGTCACATGTGCATTGAAACACACAGTGAAGTGCATCTTTGCATAGAATATTCTGGGGGCAGCCCGCAAGTGTCGCCACGCTTCCGGCGCCAACATAGCATGCCCACAGCTTCCTAACCCATATGTCTTTGGGATGTGGGAGGAAGCAGGAGCACCCGGAGGAAACCCACGTAGATACAGGGAGAACATTCAAACGCCTTACAGACAGCAGCCGGAATTGAACTCGGGTCGCTAGCACTGTAATAACATTGTTATGTTTGCTCTTCATCAAGAGATAAACTTCGCGTGGGTTTAACATCTGAACATTTTATTAACCAACAACAGACAGCTTGCTTTCCCTCTCTTTTTACAGCCACTTCCTGTTCCCCCATGTGACCCCTTGCATTGCCTACTGGGAACTGTAGTTCTTTATTATAACGACATAATAACACAAGCGTTACGCTAACCACTACACTACCATGCCTGCCCTACACTACCGTGCCTGCCCTCTACTCTACCGTGTAGAGAACACTACTGTTGGGAATTGTGAGATTTAGGTTTAACTGCTTTTGATATCGGGCCAATATAGTAGTGGGTTTAGCTGGAGCCGTTTGTTAGTCAGGCCTCCAGGCACTGGTGCAGGCATGCACCTCTAATGGAACCCTTCCTTCACTGTTATGCTACCCCTGTGACTCTCCTCCTTCAAATATGCAGGTAGGCAAGATGTCCCACCTGCACAGATAGTGGTTGAAAGGCACGGAAGATAGAGACAGCCATTTATTAGATCTGAAACTTCGAACAGCTCGCTCAGACGCAGATTGTACTGTAGAAGGTAGTTTCATGCAGTATCAGCATACGAAGAGTCAGCAAACCAAGGTGAGGTTAGCTGCAGAAGATTCAGATGAGAAATCTAACAAAGCCTACTGAGCATGCAGTCAGGGTTGGATTCCAACAAGATGTATAGGGATTGCCCAGATGAGTAACTAGGCAGTAGGTTTGCAGAAGGACTTGTCCTTCTAGGTGTTAGAAGATGTGGGTTTACAAGCAGGTCTTGAATGCCACAGATAAAATGAATGCACACTGTCTTTTATTCCAGAGAAAGGGAATCAAAAATGAGAGACCATAGGTTTAAGGTGAGAGGGGAATTATTTAAAAAGGACCTGAAGGGAAACTTCTCCTCTGAGGTTGGTTTATATATGGAACGAGCTGCTAGAGAAAGTGATTGAGGCAGGTACAATAACAACATTTAAAAGACAGCTACATGGATAGGAACGGTTTAGAGGGATATGGGCCAAACACTGGCAAATGGGACTAGCTTAGATGGGTATCTTGGTCATCATGGATGAGTTGGGCTCAAGGGCCTGTTTCTGTGCTATGACTCTCTGCTGGGGGAAGAAAGGCCTTTCTTTGCCTCCAGTGTGCAAAGCCTCTTCCATCATGCACAGCACACTGGGCCACATGCTTGAGAGAATTTTGCTGCTGAGATGGCCTTGATAGAAGTTGGCTCTGGCCACCTCTCACTGTGTTGTTTTAATGCACTTTTTCTGGCTCAGGAGTACTTCTAGCCTCTCATGGTCATGGAGGATTATGGTCCAAATAATGTGGACTCAGCCGCCTATCTGGAATCAACAGCTGTAGATCCTGCCCCACCTATACAGCTGATCCAACCACAGAGGGTAGATTGAAGGAGGCATGGCGAGGCTTTGGTGACGAGGTGGCACCAGGGTTAAACTACTAAGGCCCTGCCCATGGAATTCCCTGAAAGCCTTTGACAGGAGGCAAAAGCACATTAACCACCAAGACATAATTACAAACATTAAAATAATATGGGTTAAAAAAACAAAACATAAGTTATTTATGTCAAGGGCAGGATTCTCCAATTCTAATGAAATGTCATCGACCTGAAGCATTAACTCTGTTCCTCTCTCTACAGCCGCTGCCTGATCTGTTGAATATTTTCTGTTTCTGTCTCCAATCCCATGCCTGGATAGCAGTTCTTTGCCTTTGTCTCTGACCCTATGCTTGGTCTGGCTGGCATAGGATTGGAGAGGCCGATTCCCCAGTTTGATACTGGGGAACTCTGGCATGTTCAGGCTGTAATGTGTGGAGTCTGGTGACAGAATGGCCTCTGTTACTTAGCACGTCCCTGACTTGCAGCAGATCTGTGCAAGTCCATGACTTACTTCACGAGGAATACCTAAATGTTGGCAGTTGCCTTCAGAACTGCCAACCTTAGTTGGTATAATTTGGCCCAATGGATCTTCATCATTTACAAGCCTATTGTAACTACAGGGGTACCTAGCAGAATACTCATCTAATGTAGAAAACTGGGAAGAGGTATGGAGGAGGCAGGTAACAAAAGTTGTTGAATTTTAACCCATAAGGTAAACAATGAAAGAAGGACCTTGTGGTGACTCACCTTCGACGCAAGCGAACCGGCTCCGAAGTCGGCCCACGCGTTGGCAGTCAGACCAGCCGCAAAATGGCGCTGGGCCTCCTTCTCCAACGGTGAAGGGAGAAAGCCCGCACGTGGGAAGGAGTTCGTTTGGCACACCTCTGACATCATTGCCGCGTGTCAAGCGCGGGAACTTAACTGTTTAAAAGCCAGCGCGGTGAAGTTCGAATAAACCAGTCTCGAGTTCAACCCACCAACTACGCATCACTATTCTTAGCTCAGTGCATAGCACTTTGCTACATTGGTGACCCCAACGGTCTAAACGGGATTTGGACCGAAGATGACCGACCCTTCATCTATTCACGCAGTTTTGCTGAAACTGCCACCCTTCTGGACGCTGTGACCACGCCTGTGGTTTGACCAAGCAGAGGCCCAGTTCCAGATTCAGCAGATATCTTCCGACTCCACGCGTTACTATTACGTGGTGAGCTCCCTTGACCAGAAGACAGCCTCCCAGGTTGAGGATTTCATACAGTCGCTCCCAGAGGAAGGCAAGTATGCAGCATTCAAAGCGCTGCTCATTTGGACCTTCGGCCTCTCACGACGGGAGCATGGTGCCCGCTTGCTGCACCTGGATGGCTTGGGGGACCGGCCACCGTCAGCATTAGTGAACGAGATGCTGGCCCTGGCTGACGGACACAAGCCCTGCCTTCTGTTCGAGCAGGCGTTCCTAGAGCAACTGCTTGAGGATGTACATCTGCTACTGGCCGACGCAGATTTCAGTGACCCCTGGAAGGTAGCGGCCCGGGCAGATGTGCTGTGGAAGGCCAAGAGGGAAAGCGGGACGTCCGTCGGCCAGATTACCAAGCCACGTGCCCAACGCCAGGACAGACCAGGCTCGGCAACGGAGCGCATACAACCCAGAGGTAGGGGAGGAGGCCACTGCTGCTAATGGCTACAGCGGCTGGCCACCAGGACAGCCTCTTGTACGTCTGGGACAAACAGTCGGGACGCCGCTTCTTGGTCAACACCGGAGCGGAAATCAGCGTCTTACCCCCGACGGGGTACAACACCCGCAACAGGGAGCCGGGACCCACCCTGAGGGCCGCAAACGGCAGCATGATACGCACCTACGGCACCCGCACAGTGCAGCTGCAGTTCGGCGCCACCCGGTTCATGTGGGACTTCACACTAGCCGCTGTGGCCCAAAGCAGCCCAGAGCTGGAGACCCTGCGGTGACTACCGCAGTCTGAACGAGGCTACAACCCCAGACCGCTACCCCGTGCCGCACATACAAGATTTCGCCGCAAACCTGCACGGGGCAAGCGCCTTTTCCAAAGTGGACCTTATCCGGGGATACCATCAGATCCCAGTACACCCAGAGGACATCCCTAAGACAGCGCTTATCACTCCGTTTGGCCTGTTTGAGTTCCTCTGAATGCCGTTCGGTCTGAAGAACACCACACAGACGTTCCAGCAGCTAATGGATGTTGGTATGATCAACTTCTACCGACGTTTCCTCCCCTCAGCAGCCCGTGTCATCTGCCCTTTGTTCACCCTGATGTTGGGTAAAGGCAAGGCCATTATGTGAGACGAAGAGGCCGCGGCCGCTTTCGTTCAAGCCAAGGAAGCCTTGGCAGGCGCCACGATGCTGGTACACCCCAGGACAGACGTTCCAACTGCCCTCACAGTGGACACATCCAACATGGCAGTTGGTGGGTTGCGGGAGCAACTCGTCGAAGGGCACTGGCAACCCCTAGCGTTCTTCAGCAGGCACCTGCGGCAACCCGAACTCAAGTATAGTGTTTTCGACCGGAAGCTCTTGGCACTATATCTGGCAATCCGACACTTCGGGTACTTCTTAGAGGGCAGGCCGTTCACCGCGTTCACAGACCACAAACCGTTGACCTTCACGTTCACGAAGGTGTCAGATCCTTGGTCGGCCCGCCAGCAGCAACATCTGTCCTACATCTCCGAGTGCACGACAGACATCCAACATGTCTCGGGAAAGGACAACGTTGTGGCAGACGCACTCTCCAGACCAGCTATCCAGGCCCTGTCCCGGGGGTGGACTATGCGGCTCTGGTGGAGGTGCAGCAGGCCGATGATGAGATGCCCAGCTACAGGACCACAGTCTCGGGTTTGCAGCTACAAGACTTCCTAGTAGGCCCAGGTGGGAGGACCCTCCTGTGTGACGTAGCTACCGGCCAACCTTGACCTATCGTCCCAGCAGCCTGGCGGCGGCGTGTTTTCGACTCCATCCACGGTTTGGCGCACCCATCTATCAGGACGACCGTTCAGATGGTCTCTAGCAGGTTAGTGTGGCATGGGCTTCACAAGCAGGTCAGCAAATGGGCCAAAACGGGCGCGCAGTGTCAAACAGCCAAGGTGCAGCAGCACACCAAAGCCCCGCCGCAGCAGTACGATCCCACCCGCCAGAGGTTCGACCACATTCATATGGATGTCGTGGGACCCCTGCCAGTGTCTCAAGGAACACAGTACCTCCTAACTATGGTAGACCGGTTCACGAGATGGCCAGAGGCGACCCCGCTCACTGATACCTCTGCCGATTCCTGCGCCTGAGCGCTAATTTCAACGTGGGTAGCATGCTTCGGGGTACCAGCCCACATTACCTCCGACAGAGGCGCCCAGTTCACCTCCAGCCTGTGGTCGGCTGTGGCCAGCCTGTTGGGAGCAAGGCTACACCACACAACTGCATACCACCCACGGTCGAACGGATTGATGGATCGTTTCCACCGTCACATGAAGTCGGCCCTCATGGCCCACCTGAAGGGCCCGAACTGGGTAGATGAGCTGCTCTGGGTTCTGCTTGGGATCTGCACAGCACCCAAAGAGGATGTGCACACCTCATCGGCTGAACTGGTGTACGGCGCACCCCTGGTTGTCCCAGGAGAGTTCATACCAGCCCCAAGGGGGCAAGAGGAAGAACCAGCGGCAGTCCTGGACAGACTACGTGAGAGGCTCGGCATCCTGGCCCCCGTACCGACTCCACGGCACGGATAGACCCTGACCTGTGTACCCAAGGACCTGCAGAACTGTAAGTTTGTTTTTGTACGGAGGGGCGCACACTGGCCACCACTACAGCGGCCGTACGAGGGGCTGTTCAAGGTACTCAGAACAATGGGTCCACGTATGTTCTGGACATTGGGGGGGAAAGAGGAAGTTTTCACGGTGGACCGGCTCAAACCAGCACATGTGGACTTGGCGTAGCCGGTCGAGGTTCAGGCTCTGCAGCGCAGGGGCAGACCGCCTAGACAACAGCCGATACAGACTGCGGACACTGGGGGGCGTATCGCCAGCTCTTGGGGTGGGGGGGTGTTATGTGGCAACTCACCTTCGACGCAAGCAAACCGGCACCGGTCGGCCCGCGCATCGGCAGTCAGGCCAGCCGCAAAATGGCACTGGGCCTCCTTCTCCAACAGCGAAGGGAGAAAGCCCGCACGCAGGAAGGAGTTCAGTTGGCGTACCTCTGATGTCATCGCCGTGCGTCAAGCGCGGGAACTTAACTGTTTAAAAGCCAGCACAGCGAGGTTCGAATAAACCAGTCTCGAGTTCAACCCACCGACTACGCATCGTTATTCCTAGCTCAGTGCATAGCACTTCGCTACAAGCTAATCAATTTCTTTTTCAATGGTTTTGTGGCATAGGAAGGAGCTTTATTGGCTAATCAAATAATCAGAAAAGTGATGGGGAGTACTTATGTCATAATGTTACCACAGGAAGTGCGGTTGACGTTGGAATTGAAACGGGTCATTGTAACAAAGTTGACAAGAGCTTTTCTCTACCGTTAGCGCAGTGTGGGGAGAAAGGGTCAGGGTTTGTAGTCACATCTGCAACTTTTTATGTGATGTCTAATTCTGCTTCTGATTCATGCAACAAAAATTGAGCTGTTCACTGGTAGTGCAAGTTCATTATTCAGGATGGTCAAAAAATGCCAACCTTGCTAGTAACACCCACACCATGTAAATTAACTTGGAAAAAACATTTTTGGCTTATTCTAGGCTATCAAGATTTGTAAGGCAAATAGAGCAGATTATTATCCATCTTTGGGCAGATTATAAACAGAAGGTTGACAAGTTTGATATTTGTTTGTCGTGAATCAGTTTGAAAAGAATATCTCATTCTTTGTAAATTGAATTATGCTCGTGCCTAGGCTGCTGATAAATATGTATCCGGGCCAGTGCAAGAAATGACTTCTTGAAGGTAAACTCTGTAGTTGCTGCATTAAAAACAGCTTAAGTTGCTGATCTCTGTTTGAATTTTCTTTAGAAGTGAAGATGAGTAGGTGTGTACTCAATATGAACTGCAGCAAAATGTCATTACCTATTTAGTTATGGGTACAATGACAACAATTTGCTTTTTTTTAATGGCGTCTTTAATATGGTTCAAGATTGCAAGGCATTTCAGAAGAACATTATTGAACAAAATTTGACACTCAGCCATTTATGTCAGCTGACCTAACATTAAGAACATAGGAATGTAATAGCAGCAGGCCAAGTGGCAAGTAATAGCAGGACCAAGCCCTATGGCCTCCTATGGCTTTTCTGCCATTCAGTAAGATCACAGCTAATCTGATTTTATCTCAACTCCTTGTTGCAACAAGTTCCCACAACTCTTCCTTCTTTTAAAATCTAAAAATCTTTCTGTCCATACTTGAATATACTTAATGACTCGGCCTCCACAGCTCTTGGGGACAGGGAATCCCAAATATTTATGACCCACTAAGAGAAAAAATTCCTCCTCATCCATCTTAATTCCTTGTTGTGAAGGTATGCTCCTTAATCCTAGATCCTCACACCAGTATCAACCCTGTCAACCCCACCGGATGTTTCATGTTTCAGTAAGGTCACTGCTCATTCTAAACTCCAGAAAGTGTTTGTCTAATCTACTTAGTCTCAACTCATAAGAAGCCCCTTCATACCTGGAATCTTCTCTGCACTTCCTTGAAGGCAAATACATCCTTCCTCAAATGAGGAGACCAAACTGTAGGCAATATTCCAGATGCAGCCTTGCCAGAGATCAGTACAATGAAGCAATGCTGGACCATCAGTCCTCCCTCCCTCTCTCCCTCCCTCTCTCTCTTTAAAAGCAATCCTCAAAACAGATTTGTTTGATCAATCATTTGGCCAGCCCTTTTATTATCTCTCTTCTTACCTCTGCATTCAGTTTGCTTTGATAACATCTCTATCAAGTGCTTCAATATAATGTAAGTACAAGATGTTGATGGATAAATGTAAGTTGTTGCTGTTTCTCAACTGGCAACAAATATGCAGTAAGGTGAAAGCTGGGCTTAGTTCTGCATATAAACATCTGCTCACATTTTCAATCTACTTCTAGACTTTTCTTGGGAAGGGCAACAGGGATAAACCAGGAAATTATGGGCCAGTGAGCCTTACATCAGTGGTAGGGAAATTATTGGAGAAGGTTATTAGGGATAGGATTTACTTGCATTTGAAAAAGCATTGACATATTAGAGAAGGTCAGCATGGCTTTGAGCAGGAGAGGTCCTGTCTCACAAATCCGACAAGAGTTTTTTGAGGAAGTGACGCAGATGATTGACAAGGGTAGGGCAATGGATGTTGTCTGTGTGGAATTTAGTAAAGCACTTGACAAGGTCCATGGTAGGCTGATTCAGAAGATTAGGTCACATGGGATCCACTATGAGTTGGTAAATTGGATGCAAAATTGGCTTGGCCATAGAAGACAGAGGGTAATAGTGGAGGGATGTTTTTCTGACTAGAGGTTTGTGACCAGTGGTGTTCGGCAAGTATCAGTGCTGGGACCTCTGTTGTTTGTGATATATATAAATGATCTAGATAAAAATGTAGGTGATATAAAATTAGTAAGTTTGCAGATGATGCAAAAGTTGGTGGAGTTGTGGATGGTGAGGCAAGTTGTCAAAGGATACAGTGGGATATAGATCAGTTGGAAATTTGGACAGACAAATGGCAATGGTGTTTAGTCCTAACAAGTGTGAGGTATTGCATTCCAAAGGTAAAATGCAGTAAATGGCAGGACCCTCAGGAAAACTGATGTACCAAAAGATCTTGGGGTGCAAGTCCATATCTCCCTGAAAGTGACAACGTAAGTACATAGGGTAGCAACCATCAACTGTTTATTTCCCTCCATGGATGCTGCCTGATCTGCTGAGTTCCTCCAGCATTTTTTGTGTATTGCTGCAGATTCAGCACCTGCAGAATTTCTTGTGTCCCCATATGTCATGCTTGCCTTCATTGGTCAGGGCATTGAGTATAAAATTCAGGAAGTCAAGTTACAGCTGAATAAAAATGTAGTATTGAATTGAGTACTGTGTGCATTTCTGGTCACCCCATTACAGGAAGGATGTGGAGGCTTTGGAGAAGGTGCAGAAGATGTTCACAAGGATGTTGCCTGGATTAGAGAATATTAACCGCAAGGAGAGGTTGGACAAACCTGGATTCTTTTCTTTGGAGTGTTGGAAGCTGAGGGATGACCTGATAGTATATAAAATAATGAGAGGCATAGATAGGATAGAGAGAGCCTTTTTCCCAGGGTAGAAATATCAAATACTTCTTGATATAAATTTTGATATAAATAAAAAAGGGCATGCATTTCAGGTGAGAGGGGGAAAGTCTAAAAGAGAATTGCAAGGCAAACTTCTTTACACTGAGAGTGGTTGGTGCCTGGACTGCGCTGCCAGCAAAATGGTGGAAGCAGATATGATAGCAATGTATAAGAGGCATTTAGACAGACACATGAACAGACAGGTAATGGAAGGATGCAGACCGTGAGCAGTTAGATTGGCATCACGGTCAGCGCAGACATAGTGGGCTGAAAGGCCTGTTCCCTTGCCATACTGTTTTGTGTTCTATGGCAAAAAATATTGTTGTGAGCTAATGAAGTTTTGTGTCCCTGGGAAAATGTTCAGTAATATTTAGGATTAAGGACTGAGTCAATGTGAGTAGCATTCATTAAGTAACTGATATTGAATCTGGTCTGGAGTTAAGTGCTCGGTTTTTGTTTTAACTTGGGTACAGAATACTACAGAAATTAATAGTTAACAGCCTTTGACTTTTGCTCTAGAGGGTGTTACGTTACTGGCAGGAGTAAGCTAGAAAACTAACCAAATGGAAAAAGCTAGGCTCAGCAGGCTGGGTCCTTCCAGCATTTTATTGTTTTTATTTCAGATTTTCAGCATCTGCAGTTTTATTTTGATATTTCATGGAAAACTAACATGAGCCAACCAAACACTTCAATACACTTATAAGTGATTATAGCCCATGACAAGCAGATATTCATCCAGGCTATGATGAGGAAGTCCAGAAGATGCTGATGCACTTGTTGCAACTTACTGTGGTTCTCTGTGGAACAACTGGCAAGTTATCAGCATGGATTTATTTGTACTTATTTGAATTTATATGTAGCCTATGCACCTTTCTCAATTTAGTCCTTGTTATCCTCTTACCTGCTGTTAGTGCTGATTCGGTTGATAGTAAACTTGCCTCTGAGTTAAATGTCATAGTTCAAGTCTCTGTCCAGTAACTGGAGGTTAAATCGATGAACTATAAAGGGAATGCTGCATGGTCAGATGCAATATTAAACTGCTGCCTTTTCAGGTGGATGCAAAAGGTAGATGGCAATATCTTAAGGAAGAACAACAATGGTTATTACTGATTGATAGATCTCCCACAACTAGCATCATTAAAAGAGGTTATATGGCCAATTAGCTCATTACTATTCCTTGCATTTCACTGTGTGCAAATTGGTTGCTGTTTTTTTTTCATATTACAACAGTCACCACACTTACAAATGTATTCACTGTCATTATATAAATGCCAGCTCTATCGCTCTGGGTTTTTGGTTGACCAGTCCAGATAGCACAGATGGAAAAATAGCAGTGAGGTTGACTGTTGCCAATTCTTCATGTCTCCATTGGTCTCATTTACTCTGTCTGGACACCTTCCCATTTTTCTGGCATTCAACACCACCGCAATATGTTCCTTATTACAGAGCTGAGTTTCAATCAATGCAGTAGTAACAAAGATTGTATTGTTCACCTAGCTTTGAAATTGGCCTAGTCAAGAATCCAACAATGACCTTAACTTGCAGTATTAACGAGACGTTGGCTAGACAGTCTGCAGTAGCTTTGGAAATATTTTGTTCCATTACTAACTGACTGAAGTGGGCTAAGTAGCACTTTGAATGGGATGACTCTCCATTGTAAATTCTGTAAACCAGTGTTAACAAACAGTACACGTACCTGCTCCATAGTAAGAGAGGTCTGTGTGCTTCTTATCTCATTCTCATGACATGCTGCTAAAAGTCTAAAATAGTTATCCATTTGGCACATAAATCCTCAGTTCACCAACAGTGAAGTAGTACTTAACTCCAACTGTTGCTGGTACATTGATCTCTTATAAACAGCTGATGCTGCTGCTCTCTGGAGGTTTTTAATAATTAGATTTTGGCCTAACAGCTCTCAGAGGGAAGTCCTGAATTCCTAAATCTCATTGTAAGAAGTTTTAGGTATTCATTGTATCTAGAACCACTAACTCGAGTTTTTCATATTCCCAGGGCCCTGATCACTTGATATCCTGCCCTCAGCTGCCTTACCTTGTCAAGCAACCAGTTTTTCTCCATTTACAAGAAATACGTTTTACTATTAATTAAAGTAAGTATTCAAAGAAAGTAAAAGAAAAGCTGTTACTTTTAACACGCTTTGATTTTTCTCCCCACTTGCTTGCAATGTTGTCATAAACCCTTGAGAATTTCAGGAAAATCCAGGAGGATTGCAAATCCGGGAGGAGTGCGATTGTTACAGTTGGGGAATTGTGTGTAGCATGAGGCCTACTTTCTGACAGGCATTTCCAGCAGAAGTCCTTCCAAGATCTCAACAACTGAAGAACAGCCAAATTCATTCAACAATACTTGTATTATGCTCTTCTATAAAAGCAATTGTTAATGCTTTCACATTAATTTTAACATTTTAAAATGTTTGGTTGTGGTTCACCCTCACCTCTGATCTGAACAAGATCTTAATTCTTAACTACCCCACTTTAGGAAAATAATTACAGAATCCAGGCTGGCAATCCTGTGCAGTACTGAGGGCGTTGTACTCTATTTGCGATGCAGTATTATGATGTGATGTTAATCAGAGTCCCTGTCTGCCTTATTAAGTAAGCAGAAAAGAAGAATAGATTAGTTCTCCCTGGCATAATATTTCTCTTAGCCAACCAATATTGAGAGCAAGATATCTGGTTATTGCCTCATTGCTGTTCATGCAAACTTTGCAAATTGACTGCTGTATTTGTTTTATTAAAGAAAATGCTTGAAAATTACACAATTGGTTACCAAGTACTTAATGTCTTGAATATGTGTAAGCTCATTCTTCAAAATGCAAACTCCATTGAACAATTACAGGCACTGTGATTGTTTTTCCATTGAGGTGCATTAAATACATAATAAGGTGGAAATTTATTTATAAGACAGTGCATTTACCAGTTATATGATGAATCTCTAAGCCATTGGTGGAAGCTGTATTGGTCTATTATTGTCACTTGTACCGAGGTGCAGTGAAAAACTTGTCTTGCGTACCAATCGTACAGGTCAGTTCATAATACAGTGCAGTTACATTGAGTTAGTACAGAGTGCATTGAGGTAGTACAGATAAAAACAATAACAGTACAGAGTAAAGTGTCACAGCTACAGAGAGAGTGCAGTGCAATAAGGTGCAAAGTCACAACAAAGTAGATCATGAGGTCAACGTCCATCTCCTCATATAAGGAAACCATTCAATAGTCTTATCACAGTGGGGTAGAAGCTGTCCTTGAGCCTGGTGGTACATGCCCTCAGACTCTTGTATCTTCTACCTGCTGGAAGAGGAGAGAAGAGAGAATGACTCAGGTGAATGGAGTCTTTGATTACGCTGGCTGCTTCACCAAGGCAACGAGAGGTAAAGGGGACTCTAAATGTCGCTGAAACTGTAACATTGCTGACGTGGTTCATCTCTAGCAAAGATCATTTGAGTCCATGTGAACATTTCAGATTCTGTCATCAATTTCAAACATCTCTTGATTCTACAAACCTGTACTGTGTTTTCTACCTTCTAATTGTTCAAACTTGTCTTGCTAGAAGGGGTTAGAACATGAAAGTTTTTTTCAGATTAGTGCAAAGGTGATGCTTTTGACACAACGGAATCTGTTCATCTTTAGAAGCCAAATTTCGTTGAGCAATGTTTGAGCATGTTTCCAATCTTCTCTTCATCAAGAATTCTGCAGGTGAATTCCTCACAGGAATGTGTACAATTGCTCTGTACATTAGCAAGAAATCAGCTGAGCTTTGAATATCTCTGCAACACTTGCTTCTTGAACCTCCTGAACTATTCAGGTTGACCTTTCGACTGATCCATTTGAAGCCAGATGATATGAGGATTAAGAGTATTTTTGAATCCATTCTGTTTCATAAAGTTTGTGAGCAAGTAGCATCATATGCATGCAGATCCTTATTAAAAGCTAAAGATAGTAATATATCCAGGGATAATGAGAAAATCAATATCAGAACCTGGTTTATAACAAACACTACTGACACACTTGATTCTTTGTAGCACACAGTGCTGGGCTCTGCCTCAATTAAACTGGTATTGTATCTGGTCTGATGTTAATGTGCATATTGCACCCTTCTGTACCAGTGTACTTAACATCCTGAATAGTTGATCAAGTCTGACTTTGAAGTGTCAAGACTGAAAATATTCTTCTATGTTAGCATGAGTTGTCTCAGCCAATGCTTCCCTATTAAATTTGACCTGTTTCATAGTTTATACAAGATGAAAGTTTGTAAAGACCTCCACCAGACTGGGTTTTCAGTTTGACAGTACTTTCCATAAACGATATCCGGCTAAATTTGTAGAGTTAATGTCTTTACTCATTACTGAACACCTGTGGCAGTATTAATTCATGTGTTAACACACTGGTTATTAATCAACATGCTGTAATCAAAAGCAGGTCCGTTTGCTGTCACTGCTTGCGGCATTGATCCCGTACAATCCCATTTCACATAGGCCAGATAATGTAAAGATGGAAGATGTCTCAGTTACTCAAACTTACTCTTTCAATTGGATAAGGATGGCAGATATAGACAACAATCCCATCAGTTCATAGTTACCACTGCAAGCACGTGTTTTTTTAAAATTTACTATTTTCTAATAATGTAATTACTTCAATCGAAATTCCTGAGCAGTTGTGATGGGATCAAAATTCTTATCTCCAGGTCAATAGCCCTGACTCACGTATACTAGGTCAGTAACTTCACCACCATGCCACCTGCTATAAAATGAAATTAATCATTTTTCATTGATCACTCCAGCCTGTTTAAGTCAAACGTATCTGTTTCTGTTGTAGCCAGGGTGAAATTTGAGGCATGCTTGAAAATAACATTCCCAGTCCTACCACATTGTTTTGGAATCTCTTGGAATGGGAAATCTAAACCTTGTTGGAGGATAAATAAAGAGGTCTTACAAAAATATCTGAGATAGTTTGAGAGGGGCAGGGTTGTGAAGGCTCAAAGATGTAAAGAAGCATCGTTTGGAAATTTGAAATCAAGACGGCAGGAGCTTATTAACATTAAAGAATAAGGGTACCACTAAGCGCAAGTGGAGCCCACTTTACAGTCAGATGTCACAGGGCAAGAACATCATCAATGCCATCAGAGCATCATGGGATTCCCATAGTATCTGCAATCAGACAGGAAACCAGAAGGGGAGGAGCTCATTGGGCACAGGAGGCCAAGGTACTTAGTAAACAACAACTTGTGTGAGGTTTTCCCAGGCCAGTGCTCCCTCACAAAGGGGATCTACATCTCTGGCTTCCCCCTCATCTCTTCAACAAAACTAAAATGAAAAAATAATTAAAGTTTACTTTTAAATTCCTTCTTTAATGCTTTTACAGTCTTGCTGTAAAGTTGAATCATTTGCATCTGTATATTAGAGTTGCAAATAATTCATGTCATTTTAACCCTGTGGATATGAGCTTTGATCTTACCTATTCTTTGTGTCTCATTTTTTTCTAGATGGTTATCGAAAATCATTTACAAGCAATAATTCCAGGCAGTCAGGCAGTATATGTGAACTGACCTTGGAAGAACCACTGCAACCTGTGTGAATCCCAAAGGGCAGCAATGGCTCATCACTCAAAGGTTCCTTTAAGGGAAGCCCCAGATGGAGGATGGGGCTGGATGGTTGTGATCAGCTGCTTCTTGGTGACCATCTGCACAAGGGCAGTGTCCAGGTTTGTTAGTAAAATATCTCTAGTTCATTTAAGGGCAAGCTGTGTATTGAATTTAGAACCCTCTGCTTAATGTGATCTGTGACCAGTGCTTCTGTTCATTGTGTGACGTTTGTTTGAATCTTGGTTATTGTCCTCTGCGTTATCTTGTGTGCATGCTGTTCCCTTGTAATGAGGCAACAGGTGCATGCTCTGAGGAAATCATTGCTGTTGCTCCTCTTCTATCTTCAGCAGACAGTCTCATACAGCCTGGTTCATTCTGGCTTCACAGTACCAAGAACACTTACTTCTACCATTCGCTGGGACTGTTTGATCAGAGAGTGTAGAGGGAGTGTGACCCATGTCTAACACCCTTCTTTTCATTTTCTTTTATTAATTCTATGTTGAACTCTTCTGTCCCTGCAATGAGATTGTGTGACAGGACTGTAGATGTAACTTTGTTCTGGTTCCACCCCATTTTCTAATTTTCAAACTCTTTTGTTTGAACTTTATCCCAAGCACCCCAGATCGAGTGTGTCTTTTTTGTTTTAAAAGTAACTTCATTTCTAAGATTTTAAATTAAAATACAATCCTAGCTGTCCAGGTCTCACCCCAGCCTCTGCAGTGTGCACCAGTGCTCATCAGCCTGTGGACATTACTGCTCCCTCTCCAGGGACAGCAGGGCATGGAGGTACTTTAGGGAGGTTTCAGAGCCCGGGTCCGATGAGCAATTCCAGCCGAGTGGGTGAAGCTCATTCGGAATCACCTCACACCCCTGACCCCTCGTGGCGCCCACTGTGTCAGAGGCTTCAGCTCTGAGCCTCTGTGCTATGTGGCTTTCTCCTCTACCATCCAGTCTGTCCCCACGTCCAGTTGCCCAGGCAACCAGAGCAGTCTCCTCCACCAGCAGGGGAGCACTCTGACTGGAGCCAATACTTTCTCAGACATATAAGGTCCCATAAAAGACACCCAACTCCCTCAAAACAGCATAGCTGACGCTTGCCACTGGGACCTACCCGCCATCTAGAAGCCTGTGGCAGAAAAAAATACATTGCCAGTGCACACCATTTAGGAAGATGTTCTATGTACAGGTACCTCTGTAGGGATTGAAGGCAGAGAGTGACACCTGGGTGCAGATACCCACCAGTGACTAGCCACCCTTCTCAATTAGGATACTCAGATCTGTGGCAGAGACCCAGTGCTTCCTGTTGCACTAGAAGAAATCCATGCAAAGTAATCAGCTCCTGTGGGGAAGTATTTGGAGCAGTCCTGTCCTGTGCCTGAGCCAAGTGATGACTTTAACCTGCAGCGTCTGCTGGTTTACCAGCCAGACCTCCTCAGCAATGTTCAGGCCGACTTCCAGTTAGAGGAGGTGCTTGGTTCTCCAAGAGAATGGTGCCATCTCCTCTGGCAAGGAGTCTACCCACCACTGACCTACCAGAAGTCCAGAACATTTCTCTCTGTGGATCTGTGCAGAGGACGCAGCCGTAAAGACCTCCTGGCACTCACACATCCTCTGCAGAACAATGGGATCAGTGACCACGAGGAGCATGTCTTCAGCATAAGCTGTGAGGACAACCTCCTTTTCTAGTCTGCACAAAACTAAACCCGTCAACCTTCTTCTCCGAAGGGACAGGAATGGTTCCATGCATATGGAATATAGCTGGCCTGGCATGGATCATCCCCGATGCAGCCTTCCACCAAAGCAATGGGACGTGGTCAAGGACCCATTAACTTTGACCAGACACTCTGTGGCAGCTGACATGAAATGTGGCTCAAATCTAAATGTGTGCAGAGACCAAATAAGGTGTTCATGTTCCACCCTGTTGAATGCCCTCTCCTGGTTGAGAGAGAGCCAGGCAACTGGGAACACTGGGAAAGATGGACAGGATCCCGGATAGATGTTGTCCTGAATGGACTGGCTCAGGATTGCATAGGACTGACTAGGGTGGGTTATGTGGGCCGGCACGGAGCTTAGCTGGGTGGGTGGGTATGGCTCGGCCTGAAGGTGAAGAACGAGTACCGGTTTCATAAGAGGTGGAGATTGCTCCTAATAGGCAGCAGGGCTTCTCCCCAGTCACCAGGCTTTTCCCCCAGGACTTGGTGGACTTCTTGAACTTCAGAGACACCCCATCCAGCCCTTTGAACATGCTTCCTGAGAACTAGTGGAGGGCATTGGTCAGCTTCACCAATGTCAGTGCAGCATGCAGTCGATTGCCACCCTCCTATCTGTCCTTTGGCAGATCCTGCCACGGAGCTGAGTATGTTCTTGCTGGATACCTACACCCCCAGCTTTATTTTGTATCTAACCTTTCTCCCCCCAAAAAATCAGTGACAGTTATTAGCTCTTGCAAAAAAATATGTATAAGAATTTCACAGGTTCATCAAAAGTCGTTGGCAAAATTGAGATCTAGTGATCAAGCTATGCGCTGCTAACATGAGGCCAAGGGAAATTGATAAATGTAGGGCAGTGCAGGATAATAAATAGATGAGGTGGTTGATAAAGGCACAGAGTCTTGATTAAAACCTAAATGAAAATTGAGGGACAAGACAGCACTTAAGGTAGCACGTTAACATCTAAACATCGTGTTGTAGGAGGTGAACACAAAGAAAGCTTGTTGACAGAGGCATGGTTAACAAATGAGTCAAAGACATGGAAGTTGACTTGAGGTCCCCAGAACTATATGGCATGAGGATGCCCGTCTGTGGAACAGTCAGATGTATTTAACCTATGCTGTACCTATCCTGAGATTGTTAGATGGGACAGTGGAGAGAGACTCTAAATCTATTTCTGTAAGCTTGAGCAGCACAGAGTTGTCAAATGACTGCCCACAGAGATGTTACAACTATACCTTTGAGATCTGGAACATTACACTTTTAACTTCTTGGGGGAAGGCTGCAGAACACTGAAAAAATTTGTTACATTTGGTGTTATGTTTAAAATTGTCCTCAAGGGTTATTCATTACATATGACACTGAAGTGTGAACTTTTGGAACTTTAGTATGATATTTTAGGTCATTTAATTCTAATTCTGTAATTTATTGAAATACTGATAGCACATGAAGGTTGCAAGTCTCAATTAGCATGATAGCCAATGTGGATCTTGTCAAAGTTAACAAATAAACCATGTCTGGTTTCAAACTGGGAATGAATATATTTGGAGAGAGGGGTCCAGATGAATTTACAACCTTACTGGAATATCCAAGTGTACTTCCAGTTTGTTAAACATTAAGAGTTCATAACAGAATAATGGATTGAGAGTTTAATCATAAATGATCTAAGTTGAGACTTATGTCGAAAATTGGCAGGCACAGAATGCTGTCACAAGAGACTGTAAGAAAGCTGTTCTATTAGCAGTGATTGGCTTTGAGACTTATTGCTCACTTACTAACTTAGTTGTCCCACTGAAAGGTATCTTCTCCGCAGACATTATGAAGGAAATTAGATGATTACTCTAGTCTACAGCCATTTGAAATAGCAAAGAGTTACAAATTTGGCATGTGGAATTCAAGATTAAGAAGAACAGTCAAGTGAATATTGTCATTGACTACTATCATTGAATGACTTATTCAGCTTGGTTGAATTCACAAGCCACGTGCTGAGGGATAGATTTGTATTTTGCTTAAATGATCCACTACATTTGCATTTGATTTGACTTTCAAGATTACAAATTTGATTAAACTTGCAAAGTAATTTTATCTAGCACTAGGTAGAAACATAACTGCAGTTTATAGTCAGAAGGCATCAGCAATACATATTAATGAAAAGTCAGGAGAGATGCATTTTGATTGCAGATTCTTCTATCCTGGATAGAGGTAGCTGTAACAGTAAGTTCTGTCATCTGTCTTTGACAAAAAGCATAGATAGTTTGAAGGCAAATTCCAGTGAAGTACTAAAGAATGTACAGAATGCTATAGGATTGTCAGTGATAGTAGTTAATTATAGAGGGGCCAACATTAGCTGGCAAGAACTGCCTAAGGGAACTAAAGATCAATTGGATAGATGTATTTGGTATCCATGAAGATACTTGAATATCTTATATGGAAATGGTTTTAAATAAATATGAAGCCATCTTTATATCTTCTGACATTACTTGATGCAAAGCATAGTTCCAAACTTGATGCCAAACTCTTAGATTATAAACTTCACCCAGTCCCTTACCTGTTAAGTCCCATACCTGTTAAACAAACCAGAGAAAATTGGCATCCCAGTGGAATTGACTCAAAGTGAATGGGCAATCATAGTTGTGATTGGACCCAAGGCTGACAAGACTGTCACATTATGTGACGACTAAAAAGTGATCCTCAGACAGGTGGATGACAATGAGCAGTATCTGCCACTGACATCCCAAGATCATTAACAGAATTGGTCACCTAGTTGTTCCCGCACTTACAGTTATGCATGCATACACTCCAATGGCCTGTCCTGGTCCAACCACGTAGACACCATGGCCAAGAAAGTTCACCAGTACCTCTACTTCCTTAGGAGGCTAAAGAAATTTGCCATGTCCCCGTCAACCCTCACTAATTTTTATTGATGCACCCTAGAAAGCTTCCTATCCAGATGCATCACAGCATGGTATGGCAACTGCTCTGCCCATGACTGCAAGAAACTGCAGAGAGTTGTGGGCACAGTTCAGCGCATCACAGAAACCAGTGTCCAATCCATGGACTCTGTCTACACTTCTCGCTGCCTTGGTAAAGGAGCCAACATAACCAAAGACCCCATCCACCCCAGACATTCTCTCTTCTCCCCCCTTCTATCAGGCAGAAAATACAAAAGCCTGAAAGCACATACCACCAGGCTCAAGGACAGCTTCTATCCTGCTGTTATAAGACTATTGAACAGTCCCCTAGTATGATAAGATGCACTCTTGACCTCACAATCTACCTTGTTATGACCCTGCACCTTATTGTCTACCTGCACTGCAGTTTCACTGTAACTGTAACGTTTTATTCTACATTCTGATGCATTTCACTGTGTGTTTCAGTGTGCTAATAAAGACATCTCATCTTTTCCCTTGTATTTCCTCAATGCACTCTTGTAATGAATTGACCTGTATGAATGGTATGCAAGACAAGTTTTTCACTCTACCTCAGTACATGTGACAATAATAAACCAATTTACCAAATTTACTACTCAATTAAGTGCAGAAGAAAGGAATCAACATTATTACACCACAAGCGTCTGTACTCTTATGCAAAATTGCCTTAAGGAATTAACATGTCGATTTTCCAGTCAACAATGAATAAGATTCACTGTTGCCAGTGTAACCAGGCCAATCTTATCAAGCCCACCACTACTAAGGAAGACAATCTTCACATTCTTGAAGAGCTTCTCTAACGACTACATGACCATAACGTGAAACTCCAGCAAAGTAAACATACTTTTACCCAACCATATGTTAGCTATCTGGGATTGAAATTGGAGGTCAGTGATTGGAGGCCAAGGTCAAAGCTGTTGTAAAGGCACAGAGACAAAATATGGCAGATCTCTGATCCTTTTCGCCTATGGTTGAGGATTCCTCAAGATTTTTACAGGATTTGGTAATAGTGCTTGCATCACTGCACTAACTGCTCAGAACAGAGAAATGAGCCGGTAGGTTAATTAACTATTGTATGTTACCGTAGTGTAGCTAAGTGGGAAAAGAATCAAGGGGAGGTAAATGGGAATGTGAGAGGGAATAACCTGTAGAATTACAGGGAAATAATAAGGGTATTGGACTGATGGGATGGCCCAGTTTTCTAAATGGCAGTCTCCTGTGTCATTATGAGTAAGATAGTTAAGAGTGTGTAACTTATATAAACAGAGCTTTTGTAGTGGATGCTTATCAGAATGTTATGACACAACAAGGGCATTGGACTTCACATATACTATTTCAAGCTAAGGTGTGGATGCTGTTATTTTGGGATGATGGCCAAGAGAAGCCAATAACGCTTGTCTCCTGCATTTAAAAAAAGTTGAACAGAACTAAATATGGACATAAATAGAAAAGCCAAGTATGTTTCTTAGAATGAAGAAACTTCAGCAGTTTCTGTTAGATTCTTTAGTTCCATGATGTATCACAAATGTATATTAACTACCTTAGGTCCAAAATCCACGATTTCAACCATGGCAGCTTCCAAAATGCTGAGACAAGCGGTTTTATTATCCCAACATGTCAATATGATTCAGTGGCAAAACCCTATTGTTGATACTTTATTCAGTCTGCCAAACAAAGATTCTGATGAGGGATGGATTCACCTGGTCTAGCTCTATAAATATTATTCATTTTTCCATTTTTTTCATTTTCTGCAGATCCTATTATGTATATGGAACATTTGGTTTGATGTTATGAAACTGTTAATGTAAAACATTGTTTTGGGTCTCTAGGTGCTTCTCCATATTTTTTGTGGAGTTCCAGAATTATTTTGCTCAGGATTATGCAATGACGGCATGGATACACTCCACTGTCGACTGCACTACAATGGTGTGTGGTGAGTGTACATTACTTCCACTCATAAACTTCAGTCTCCCTAGTACAACCAGAGAGCATTCTTTGCATGGAATCGCAATTTAAACATGTATTCTGAGATGCAGCAGATTAACTGTAGGCATTTGTTTGCATTGAAGCTACGAGTTAATCATACTCATTGGTATCATAATTCATATTAGAATTGTGCATGGGATTTTTGGTTCATTCACAAGAAAATGTCATAAAAAGAAAACTAATTCAACTTAATGCTCTTGCACAAGCTCACCATCTGCAGTATCCATGAATTATTCTCAAGTCTTTTTTCTTTGGAGCGCCAGAACAAATGATCACCAACACCCCATTGGATTAAAAATTGTGTTTCAAAATCTCTTGCTATCACAAGGCCTCCTGAATCTTATTGGAGCTCTACTCCACCAGCTTGATCAACATCCTGCTCGTATTTCACTTGGATTGTGGGAAAACATATGGCTTTGAGGAAAGGAAGTAATAAAATTCCTGATTTATTGGGACGGGACAATTAGTCGCCATCTTTGAGTTTTCAGTTTTTCGTCTCTTGACTAAAACCACTTAAAAAGTCCTTCTGTTAATGCCTTTGTGGTAAGTATGGGTAAAAACCACAAACTGCTGTAGGCAGTGCATTGAGCTCCCGAGCGGAGGTAGGGTGATGTTACAGCAATCCTTGCAACACAAAAAAGCTGAGCTAGTTGAAGGGAAACTTCTATGGCCTGCTAGCATGGCAACACTGCCACTGGATTGGAGGCTTGTAATTAAATAATGATGTACTTGATTTTTCACAATTCACAATTGGGAAGTATGAATAAAATGCCAGTCACAATTCAGGTTTTAAATGTACTGAAGGAAGTATAACGACTGCTTCAGCAGCCCTGATTTTATTTTTGCAGTTTAAAAAAGATCTTTTGCATTAAAGATTATATCCTGTTGGTATAAGTTCCATTTTTATGCTGTTTGTGAGTGATTCTGTAACTGTAGTATGGCAGCATGTTTTTTGTTATTGGATCATTAGCTACTGATCTGGAGAATTGAGTTCAAATCCCATTGCACCAATTTGTGGTTTGCACGTCTTTATATGGAGGGAGTCTCCTGTTGTGTGGTGTTTCATTGTCACCGTGCTAAATGATCAGAAGTGGGTAACAGTAGTCATGTGGCCCAGCAGCAGCAGCAGAACAGTATTCCATCACAATCTGTAATGTCATTTTCTGGCATATCCCTTAGTCTACCTTTATTGACAACCCTGGTTTAATGTAGAGTGTAGGCCAGCATACATAAAAATGAAATGCCAACTGCTGAAGCTGCATAGATGGTTAGAACCATGGTAACCAATGGAAGAAATGAGAATAAAAAATGCTGGACAAGCAACATCCATGGGATGAGAAACAGAGTCGATGCTTCTGATCAAAGACCTCCGTCAGAACAGGAAAAGTGAGAAGACAAGCATGTTTTAAGTTGCAGAGGGGAGGAGGGGTGGAGAGAATGGAGGAAGTGTCTGTGATAGGGTGCACAGCAAAATTCTCAAGCCTACAATCACTTTGAAATTCAGCAGTCAGCGACAGAAGAGGAAAGAAGAAGAGACAAAAAGGTACAGCCAGAACTGCGGAGAAAGGGAAAAGGATGGTTCCCTGAAATTGTAAAATTGAACATTTAGTGGAGAGGACTGCAAAGTGGCCAGTTGGAAGATGAGGTCCTGTTTCTCTAGCTTACGTTGGGCATCATTGGAGAAACATAGTCTGAGGACAGAGATCAGAGTGGGAATGGGATGGAGAATTAAAGTGACAGGTGACTGGAAGCTCAGTCCATCCTTATGGACTGTATGGAGATGTTCTGCAAAGCAGTCACCCAATTTGCATTTGGTTTCTTCAATGCAGAGGAGAGCACTGTATGGATTACACTGAATTGGAAGAAGTTGAATTGTTGCTTCGTGTGGAGATGGAAAAATGGATTGATTATCACGGAGGAAACAGTCCATTTGTAATTCTGGGAGAGGAGAGGAATGTGCTTCTGAAGGTGGCAGGAATTATGGAAGGTGATCAATTGAATGTGACAGCAGGTGAAGTGGAAGGTGAGGACAAGGAGAATTCTGTCCTTGTTCTGGCTGGGAACAGAGGGAGTGAGAGCAGATTGGGGGAGACATGGTTTTAAGCCTGTCAACCATGAGGGGGAACCATGGGGAAGGAAGGAGGAAGACACCTTTTAGGCATTTGTGTGGCAGATCTCATCATCAAAGCACATTCAATGATGGTGGCAAATAACTAGAGTGTGCACCTCCACAAGGGTTAGGAATGTCCTAAGTAGATTCCCGGTAGCATAGAGCCGATGCTTGCACTGAGGTCAAGGGGTCAGGCATTGTATTGTTTCTTCCTCGTTCATTTGTAACCAGTTTTGTGTGTGTGTGTGTGTGCACGTCTCACCCTTGTTGCGATTTCCCCTATATTCGCGATCACCCATGTGTGTAAGTGTGTGTCTGTTCCCGTTCGTCCTGTCCCGCGTTTGTCTTTGCAAATAAATCATTTTAACTCCAAAGACTGTGTCCAGAGTCCTTGACCTTTAAGACCTTATGAACTTGTCTTACAACACACCCTCTGTTTGCTCCCATACTCTGCAACTTCAAAACTACCTGTTTTCTCACTTTGTTTTGATGAAGGGTCCTTGACCTGAAACATTGATGTTCTTTCCCTCCCCACTCTTGCTACTTGGCCTACCAAGTGCTTCCAACAATTTCTATTTCTGCTTTGGATTTCTAGCAGCTGCAACTTTTTGCTCCCACGAATTGCAACCTCTTATAGATGAAAACTAAATTCTCCCACAGCCAAGTAATCAGATGAAAGCTCTGTAATCCTGTCCCACCCAGTCATGAATGGTGTTGGACAATAAATAGTAGGAAGAGGCTCCACATGAATTCCCACATGGTGAGGCTTAGCAGGTGAATGCCGATGCCATGGTGAAGCACCTTAAGCTGGAAGGGAGAACAGATAATCCATCTTGGCCTTGTTCTGAAATTCCCCTGTTACAGAATCCAATCCTTAGCCAATTTGATTCACTCCATAGGAAGTCACTGAGAGCACAGCTTATAGCAAAAACTCTGGGACCCGACAGAAACTATAATGAGAAATGGATGCAAATTTGGTGCCTGCCCAGACAATTAAGATTACAAGTTAAATTCTGTGGCCTCAAAGTTGCATATTATGAAAATTACATTTACTTTAGTTTGTGAATGCCCATAATAGAATGCACAAAAGGCGGTGAATTCATGTGCAGTTTTTTTCTGGAAAGTTATCAGGTTAGCCTTGCTTGTCCCATTCTGCATGTCCCTAACTCTGCCAATCTTTATGTCATCAGCAGACTTGGATGGGATTTTCTATCTCATCTTCTAACTTGTTTATAAATATGGAACTTAGCTATAGCTCCACCTGGATCTTGTGAGACACTCTCCTCACATTGTACAAATTTTTTTCTGCCTTCAGTCTCCTGCCACTTGGTCTGTTTCCTGGCCAGGTCAATATTTTACCTTTAACTTTAACTTCAGTTAACAGTTTCTTACAAGGGATCTTTTATCAGATGCCTTCCGAAATTGCAAATTATCAATAGTTATAAGTTTTGCCCTCCTCTTTTACTTTGGACATTTCTTCAGAAAAAGATTTGTCAGGATTTCTTATTCTTTACAAATCCATGCCAGTTATCTGAGAAGCAGAAAGTTTTCAAAATATTTAGACATCATAATCCCAATCACAGACCCAAGTAACTTACAATCAACAAACATCAGAATAAATGATTGTGATTTTCTGATTTTCTCAGTTCCACTCTGGGCTGTTAAATGGAAAGTAATATCTTTGCTAAAATGCAGCCCAAGTGCTGGGTATTGGCCATTTCCAACATAAGGAAGTTGGCCCATCTTCCAATGACATTCTCTGTTGATACTGTCATGAAGTCCACCACCGTTAAAGTCCTAGGGTGCAGCAGAGATCAGTAACTTTGCTGGAATGCCCACATAAATATTGTGGCTACAAGCATGATTCACCTTGTGACTCCACAGTACTTGCTACCACCCACAAGGGTGAAGGAACACTTTCCATCTGCCTGGATAAGTTAAGATCATCATGGAAAAGAGTAGCCTGCTCAATTGGTGCCTTTGACCACAGTCCTGAAGAAGGGTCCTGACCCGAAACATTGACCGCTTACTTTTCTCCACGGATGCTGTCTGGCCTGCTGAGTTCCTCCAGCATCATTGTGTTTTTCATCTAGGCTCCAGCATCTGCAGCCCTTTGTTTCTCAAACATTTGCACCCTCTATGCCTAATGCACCACATCTTCCACCATTCACAAGATGCTCTGCAGCAACTTGCCAAGATTTTCTCAACAGCACCTTCTAAACCCAGGACCTATCATCATATAGTAGGACAGTAGAACAGGTGCAAAACAATGCCAAAAGCTACCAATCAGACTCCATCCTGATTTATTATTGCTGTGTTAAAATCCTGCAGCTATACCCCTGACATAACTAAGCATGCCTTTTTAATATGGGCTACAGTGGTTCAAGAGAGACCCTCCCACAATCTTCTCGAGGGCAGTTAATGATGAGCAATAATGATTGGTCATGCTTACGAGTCTCTTGTCCCATGTAGGAATAAAAAAGTGCTCTTCATTTTATTGATCTAAGTAACTATAACTGTTTTTAAATGGTACAATTTAAATTGGTGTCTGACATTTGTAGCCAAGTGTTTTTTCTTTGTATCCTTAGGTGCCCTAAAGACAGGCTTGATGACTGTGATTAATTATTCTTCACCAGAGCCACTCAGTAACAGGATTGCTTGTACTCTGAGTAGAGCCTGGCATAGACTATTACATTGTGTGTTTAATATGTACAACAGAGAATGAATTTATGCCTTGTTTACATCTGGTGCACACTGCAGAACAGTAATGGAAACAGGCCTGAAGTTCTGCTGAGGATTGCAGGATCCTGAATATGACCTCTTGCATCCTTCAGCTTCAACAAAAATTGCTGAAGTTTTAAAAATAAGGCTGTTGTTCTTGTGTTGTGCTTGTGTTGAGCTCATCAATAATTGTAGTTTCTACCTACTGTTCATCTGTTGTCTGATTCCTTTCACTTGTTCTATAAATATGTGTGATATTTTGATATAGTGATTAAAAAGGTTGGGAACTCTGAACAGCAACAATTTAGAAAGGAAGTGGAGACGGTGAATAGCATTGGGTATGGGGACCTGTCCCAACCTATCCCGGTTTGCCCCGGTGCCATTGGCATGTGATTTACAAGTGTGTGCTCTTGCAAGTGCTTGAGCACTTAAAGGCTGATGGTGCCAATTGTTATCTTTTCCCCATTAACAACTTAGACCATAAGTAGTTTCAGGAGACCCACACAGCATCTGAAACAAATTTGTGCCATAACTACACTTCCTACAAATAAACTGATCACCAAACCAAGTTGCTACTGGAAATCGTTGAGGTGCACTGTTTTATTTCAATGATAGTACAGATGTGGCAGCAAGCTCACCAATTCATGGACCAAACCCCTGCATCCTGGTTGAAGAGGTGGACATTAAGAGAGGGCATGCTTGCTCAGGATTCCAGGAAACTCACCAAGTACTGAGAGGAAAAGGCTTGGACTCAGAAGTAATTCGCCAAGGACCTGTTCCCAGTTCAGGGAAAAAATATTAACTACTTTGTACATCAGAGTATGATCAGTGGAATTAAGGCCAAATCCCATCCACCAAAATTATCATGACTCTAACACTCACAATGCACATCTTGCATAATACACACAATTCCAGCTATTCAACCATGACACACACATCGCTACAAACTCATTGATACTAGTTCTTCTCTTTTGCAGGAGAAGGTACCACACAACTGAAGGCTGGTGAAAGCCTATACAGGGCCCACAGGCTGAGTTGCTTGGGATCAGTTGAGTGATCTGTGTGTAGGTGGGGGGGTTAGATTGGTTGGGTGGGGGTGATTGGTATTGGTGCAGTTCTCGGGGGGGGGGATGGAGCTCGGTAACGGTTGGCAATTAATACCTGGCTAAGATTGAGTGATTGGTTCTGGGAGCAGACACATGGCATATCAGGTCATATGACCAGTGGCTACAGGTGGTGTCTGGGTGGGTGATGGCCATGGCTGAAGGGTTGGGAGCTGGTGCTGTGGAAGATGGGATAGGGTGAGAACCTTGGAGGAGAACCAAATTATAAATAATTTAAAGAAGCCATGCCTTATCAATTTGCCTGTGTCGGGCTAGAACCTGTTCAGGGAGGACCCCTTCAAATTGTATGTTTGCTGAGCACATAAAATTGGGTTGAGTTATGGGTGGCAAGAAACAGATGCACTTTGATATGACCCAGTGTCTTCCAGTAGCATTATAGTTAGCTTTGCCCTGAGAATGACATCATCATGTCCACATAATTCTCAAGTGCAAGTGGGATTGCAACTGGAAATGTCTATTCAAATTTTAGGAATGGTACGATCCAACCTGGTAAGCAACCTAGTAGTGTCGTATTCTGAGAAAGATTGGCTTTTGTACAGGGATGCTGAGAAAGGTGGTGTCATGTGACCAAATTGCCAGTCATTGAGGTCCACTTGCAAGTATTAAAGTAAACACATCAACTCTACTCTGATTCTCCTGCACACCAGGGGCAACTTACCACAGCTAATTAACCCATCAACCAGCACACCTTTGGAATATGGGAGAAGGCCAGAGCACCCAAGGAAAACCCAAGCAGTCACAGTGAGCATGTGCAAACTTCACACTGACTGCATTGTATTGCTCCTTGGCGTTAAATCCTCGGAGATAAACTTTCTGGGCAGAGCTCTTCTGCCCCTCCTCTATGAGGATGATTTGCTGTCGCCTCTATCCTCCTGCATTTGGAGCGCTGGAGGTTTTAATATGTTTGCAACTGAAGCATTTGTTGGTTTTTGGAAAGAAAGAAAGTTTCACCTTTAAAATGATCTGAAATCACCCGCGATATTGCGGCCTAAAGGTCACAGCAGCTGACTGCAATGAACTCTGCTCCTAACGGTTCCCAGGCATACCTGCAACTAATCGATGATTCCATTATATAATGCACATTGCAGGGCTTGTCTTGTTCTCCAGACCCTTTCCCAGTGTATGGTTCACGCTAATGCGGTAATTGAATCAGATTCACAGGGGACTAAGCTGTGTGTTGCACTGCAATGGACACCAAGTGTGTTTGCTCTGCTTCCTTCAGGTGTGTGTATGTGACCCCATGGAATCATGTGACCAAATGTATTACGTGTATTAAGTATATCTTTAGATATGAGAGCATCCCATGGGGTTTGTATAAATGAGTATCTCCAGGATATATCTTAATAGAAAGGAAATGAGTGGAATAGAGGCATAAATATAGTTTATGGTAAAATGTTCTGAAGTATGACAGCATTGACCACATTACCTTAAGAGTTGGTTCCAAGATGCATGGAGAATTGTGGTCTGTTTTATTAGATTTTATGTTTCAACAGAGTGGAAATGTAGCCTGGAAACACAGCAACAATGCATGATTTTCACCACCTTTGTCTTCTGTTCTCTTTAGCTCCTATTGGGAGTATTATTAGTAATCGTTATTCTACCAGAGTGGCTGTAATTATTGGAGGAATATTGGCTAGTGGTGGCCTCATTCTCAGTTCATTCGCAACTTGCCTGGAGTATCTGTATTTGTCGCTGGGAGTCCTGACTGGTAAGAAGCACAACTACATTATAAAATGAAAATTAAAGCATGCAGATGCTGAAAATCTGAAAGGAAAATAGAAACTGCTGGAAACACTGGGCAGGAAGGCAACATCTGAGGAAAGAGAAACAGATTTAACATTTCAGTTCAAAGATCCTTTATCAGGACTCAGTCCATACTAGGACCAATTTGCAGCAGACGATTAACTTGCTTATCTTTGGGATGTGGGAGGATCACCCAGAACACCCAGAGGAAACCCACATGCTCACAGGGAGAATGTGCAAACTCCACTGAGGTTAGAGTGAGACCATTGTCACTGCAGCTCTGCAGCAGCAGCACTCACTGTTGCACCCATGAATTTGATTATTTGAATTTTACATTGCCCAGCCACTGTGGTAAAATTGAAACTCACTTACCTGGCTCTATTTGTTTAATTGGACAAAAGCACTTCCATTTAATTAATGTTGTTCAGGGCTGTCAAATGAAATAAATTTGCTAATCCCTCAATGTTAAGCTAGTGCATAACTGAATGTGAAAGCAAGCAACAGAAGACCTGTGAATGTAGTTCCACCTATTTTGTGATGGCACTACCATTTGGAGAAACTATTTTTGCTTGGACATTTGTGCTGGTAAAACTGCTTCCCAGGAATCAGATAAGGTCCAGAAAAAGTACCACCAGTTCTTTAAGCTGATTGCTCTCTGGCAGCTTTGCAGTTTGAATTTCTGTTCTCAAAAGAAATCTTTAAAGTACAATTTCTGAGTAATTTTAGGTGTGGTCAGTGTAACATGCTTAGTAGGAAAAAGATAGCTTTTGACGCAAGGTTCCTAAAAACCGTCAACTTTGTATCATCTGTCGTATAATGATTGAAAGATTTGTTGCTCTACTAATGTAGAGGATACACCAGATAATCTTTTCTCATCTGGTAATTCCGATATTCTAAAAGATTCTTATTTCCATTGCAAAGGTTAGTTTGAAACCATTTGAATGCTTGGTCCCAATTTCTGGTTCACTCTTTAACAAACTTCATTGTAAGTGAAAGAAAAAGTTGGCTCACTTTAATATCAAAATTTCCTGCTCTGAAGAGACAATGGGTGAAACTTATGTGCTGACATTTCTATAGACAGCTGGGGAATGAAGGGCCATTTACTGATCTTGTGGGGAAGTAGCAGGGCTGGAACATTGTGAATGAATTGGGATATTGCCAAGTTTGAGACTTCCAGTGTTTGCTCAATTATAATGCAAGAAAAAGTTTCAGCTGATCCAATCTATGCACCTTAAGTATATGTGGCTTCCTTGACTGCTACTCATTAAAGTTTGGCATAGAAATAATCTGTGCTGTATTTTGGCTCTTAAAGTACTATTCCATAGCTCCCTAACACTGTGCCAAAAAGCTCCCAAATGATTGCAAAATTCATTCAAGCCAATTGAAAAGCAGCATTGTATGGTCTTTGGGAACTCAGGTGACTGCTTCTCTCAAATATTATTTGCTCCGAAGGTTTTGCAGCTTCAGTAAACTTCACACACATATGAACAGTCCACGCACCATGCACAAACTGAACAGCTCCCATTGCCATGCCGGGTTACAATTAGGATCTCTTCTCTGCTACGTAAACATCTCTTGAAAGAACTATCCAACCAATGGCAGACCATAATCTCTCCGCTACCCCGTACACTTGATACTTATTCCAAAAGTATACTTTATTTTAATATATGCAATAGATACAATCAGGACATGTCTTTCTCTATGTTTACCGTATCATCAATTCGATGCATTCTCTTAAAATACATCAATGCCACTCGTGTTTAAGGAGGAAATAATGCATCCATGAAGCGTTTGAGAGGCTGTTATATAGGGCACAGCCATTCAGTGTTCAGTGGCAGCAGGATCCTTGTCGGTGGTCCTTCCCCACAGAGCCTCATGATGGCTACACTAAGCTTCAGTGCGTCCCTCAGCAAGTATTCAGCTCAGATCATCAACTCAGTGGAAGACTTGCTTTGATCTGCCCTAAGCTTTCTGGCAGGACCACAGTCTAGGGATCTGTTGCCACTGGACACTGCAGAACTGGGTCCTGTGCAGCAGTCTCTCAAACACTTCATGGATGCACTGTGTATTGGTATTGGTATTGGTTTATTATTGTCACTTGTACCAAGGTACAGTGAAAAACTTGTCGCGCATACTGATTGTACAGGTCAATTCATTACACAGCGCAGTTACATTGAGTTAGTACAGAGTGCATTGATGTAGTACAGGTAAAAACAGTAACAGTACAGAGTAAAGTGTCACAGCTACAGAGAAAGTGCAGTGCAATAAGGTGCAAGGTCACAACAAGGTAGATCGTGAAGTCATAGTCCATCTCATTGTATAAGAGAACCGTTCAATAGTCTTATCACAGTGGGGTAGAAGCTGTCCTTAAGTCTGGTGGTACATGCCCTCAGGCTCCTGTATCTTCTACCCAATGGAAGAGGAGAGAAGAGAGAATGTCTTGGGTGGGTGGGGTCTTTGATTATGCTGGCTGCTTCTCCAAGACAACGAGAGGTAAAGACAGAGTCCAAGGAGGGGAGGCTGGTGTCCATGATGTGCTGGTACATGAGTGGTATTGACATATTGTAATAGAATGTGTTGATTTCATGGTACAATGAATGTGAAAAATGTGTACCGATTGCGTCTTGTATATATTATTATGAGTAAAGTATATTTTTGAAGTAAAAAGAATCAATGAAGAATGGGTGGCATCTTGGATGCTGGGATTTGGCTTCCCATGAGTGCAGGCAGCTGTTGACTGCATTCATGTCTATATGGGCTCCCAGTAATAATCAGGATCTTTTCCGCAGTAGGAATGGTTTCCACTCCTTCGATATTTGTGGGTTATCAAAAGAATGACCTCATGGTCACTGCCCTGATTCCTGTTATGAACAAACATATATGTTGTGAGCAGGAGTAGGCCCCTCAAGACTGCTCCACCAGTCAATAAGATCGCGGCTAATCTGACAGCAACCTCAATTCTATTCCGGGCAACCTTACACCCCGTGTTTATCAAGAATCTGACTAGTTCTGCCTTCAACTTATTGAAAGTCTTCTTTCACCACCCTTTGAGGAAGATAGTTCCAAAGACTCACAACTCTCTGATAGAAAACCTTTGCATCATCTCTGTTTTAGATGGGTGAACCCATATTTGTGAACAGTGATTCCTGACTCTGGATTCTCCAAAAAGAGGAGACATCATTACCATATCCACCCAGTCAAGAATCAGAATAGAGTCATGGAGTAATACAGCATGGAAACAGGCACTTTTGTTTAACTTGGCCGTACCAACAAAGATGCCCATCTAAACAAGTCCCATTTGCCTACATTTGGCCCATATGCTTCTAAACCTTTCCTATCCATGTACCTGATCCATTTTATCCTGATCCATGTACCTGATCCATTTTATCATTTTATCCTATTTTTTTATCCTGGAATCCTAGCAAAGGGGTTAGAGTCCAGGAAGCATAAATTTAAAATAATTGTAGAAGAATTTGAGGTAATGTGAGGAAGGTTTTTCACTCAGAGGGTGTCACAGGTCCACAACTCAAAGCCTGTAAGTGTTAGACACAGAACCATTCTCCGCACTTATACAGTACTTGAATGTGTACTTGAAGAGCTACGAGCTGCAGGGCAACAGACCTCATCCTGAAAGGTAGGATTGCATTCGTAGTTCCTTTTCAACCAGTACAGACATGATGGGCCAAATGGCACCCTGTGTTGTAACTTTCCCCTGGTTCACACATGACACCTTTGCCTTCAGGGAAGAACAATCTGCCAGTCATTTTCTGTGGCCAGCACTGCCCAGACTGATGGATCCTGGGTGACCCTCTTTCTTCCCTGCCTTCTCAATCCTGTTGGCAGTCGTAGCACTCCCGCTGAGCCTTGCTATGAGAACCCACGCAAGCACTAGAGTTATTGTGAAAAACACCACTAGAGGTCTAATAATGAGGTTCTGGTGCCTGCATCTGTCCAGCCAGTTGGGGGTCCTAGTGTATACATATGCCCAACTGGTACAGAGCCTACACTGAGTGCTGTATGCTGCTTAACCCAGCAATCTGAAGATCTCAGCCAATGCAACAGCAACAGCAGCAATTAGACTGAGAGGGTGAGGGATGTGGAGGAGACTGAAGAGCAGCAGAAGGATGAGGACGATTATTGGGGAAGTCCCAGCAGGACACCACTTGCCTCATCTCCTCGTACAGCAGAGGAGGTAGGCATGGTGTGCAAGGGCAAGAAAGGATTCATATAGAAGTAGATGATTTTCATTAGGAGCCTGCTAAATGAAGTTCTCAGTGCAGTTCAAGTTACCTTATCTGCGTAACAATCTTTCACACCAACAAGGTTCATCAATAAGGAGCTGAGAGACTCCAGGCAACACATCAATGAATGAACACATGATCCAGTTACAGAGATGGCTCACTGCAGCTGACTTCAGTGGTGTGCACATCACCCTGACTTAACTAATCCCTGCATTGCTTGAACGAGTGGGGGTTCTCATACCTGAAGGAGACAGCTGGAGCCACTTCCTGCCAAGCTCTTACAGCAGGGGCACTGACGGGTAGGCCTCCTGGCTCCCATGGTGCACAAGAGCTGCCTCCTGTAAATTAGTCCCTCTGATGTGTTGTACTGGGAGCTCTCCCCCTCTCCCATACAGCCTTTCTCTCCTCCGCCACAGTGCGTGTGGGAGGCTGTCTACATGCCTTGCGGAGTGTGCAGTCAGGGACTAATGCCTTTCTCAGACTGTCACATATCAAATTGTCGAAGGCTGCCTTCAATTGAGCCTGGTCCGTTGGGAACTGGGCAGGTTCCATTTTGGCCCATGCCTCTGTGTGTAAATGCCAGTTCAAACGTCCCTTTCACAAATTTCATAAGTCTCTGTGGGAGGAGTCCCAATAGGGCATTAGTGCAAGACTTAATAACGATTTAGCACACTAATAGAGAGTTAGTCCCAGTTAGTAGGCAGTTTCTCAGAGAGAGGGTTCCCACGGAATATCTGTCATTGAGAGGCCGGTAATGGTGGCAAATATAGGTCTTGCCGCACCTTGACGTAAACACTGGTACAGCAGAGTGATGTCCTGTTGTTTGTTGTAGTGAGGAGCTTAATTTGGTGATTCATTATTGTTGCAAAGAGAATCTTAAAAGCCTTGAGCTTTCTATTTTTCCCCCAGTCAATTCAAACAAAAGAAAATTGTTGTTCTGTCTGTTCAGTTGATAAAATGCTGGCAAGTTGCAGATTGCAAACTTGTGGCAATGTGCAATACTGAATCTTGCGTCAACAACAGAACCAATCCCAGTCCTGTTTAAAAAAAATAGGATCCCCAAACAGGAGCTGACCTGCTCCATCTTGTGCGTCAGCATGTACATGATATAGTTCCATTAATATTCATCAGAAATGATGACACTTGAAATATTACCTCTGTTTTTCTCTCCACAGATGCCCTTCTGGTTACTTCCAGCATTTTCTTTTTATTTCAGATTTCCAGCAGCTGCAATTTAGTTCTTCTTTTCCATTTGTATTTAAAGCAAGTTTGTTTGAATTCGCTAGGCAGACCATGGTTACAGATAATGTTAATTCAGTAGCAATATGCCTTTGTGAAGCTGTTAACCAGTTGAGTCCTTCATGGTCTAGATATTTAAATAACATATATAGCCAGAATGACGTCCCCTGATGATCTTGCTGTCTGCATTTCTTGGAGACCTGGAACAGAGAAAGGCTAGGAGCGTTAGATTTATAGATCAGTCTCATATTAATGTTATCCCTCTTGGCAAGATCTCTTTCTGTTTCTCTAACCAGTTTTATGCACTATTCTGTCTGCATTTAAGAATTCCTGTCACATTGCCATGAGATGACAGGGAGACAGGACCTCCTGACATAGCATATTGAGTAGGAGCAGTGATTTGGAAACCTTTCTTCTTGCATTAAAAGTTTTGTAATTTCCTGAAGTAGGGTTTTTTCAAAACTCACAGGCTTCAGAGCACCAGGGACAGGAAGTGAGTTACTACCAATATATGGCAAAACTTGATATCTTTTTTAGATGTATCATGATTTTTAAAAAATTGTATTCTCTGTTGCAGGTTGTGGATATGCTTTAGCTTATTCTCCTGCCATAGCAATTGTGGGAAAGTACTTCAGTAACAGAAAGCCATGGCGTATGGGTTTGGCCATGTCAGGAAGTGGAATTGGACTTTCATTTTAGCTCCAGTGGTTCAGCTGCTGATTGAAGAGTACTCTTGGCGTGGGGCACTACTCATCCTTGGAGGCCTTGTAGCTAATATTTGTGTCTGCGGTGCTCTGCTGCGACCCCTTGCACTTGTAGAGGATCTGTCTATTCTACCATTAGGAGTATTGCAAGCAGAAATACTTCTGAGGAATGCAGCTACAAAGTACAACGTGAAGATCCTCCACTGCCCTGCCATTCTGTGGATCCAAACTCTATCAGAAAAGATTATAATAAAAAGCAACTCTGTAACTGCTGCCCATCATACAAAGAATATGCCTTCCTGAAGCCAGACTTCCTTGTATTTGCTGTATCACTGCTGTTCTTAGCCTATGGTTGCAGTACTCCTTTTGTACATCTTGTACCATACGCCGTAAGCGCTGGGTCAGCCAGCAGCAAGCAGCCTTCTTAATGTCAATCCTTGGCATTGTAGACATTGTTGGAAACATCTCATTTGGCTGGCTAACGGATAGAAGGTAAGGATAAAAAGCAAAACTGTTCGCTTGGTATTCTGTGTGTGAATGATAAGGCTTGTAGGCTGTCAGATGATTTGCAGCATTAGTGGCTCCAAGGTGATTGAAAGTGGTACAAGGAGTTGGGATTCTCTTCCCCAGGCCCATTAACCTGAACGAGATTTTCTGCTCAAATTGCAATGATATTGTGAACCAAGGTAGATTGGGACCAACACTTCCAGAGTTCTATACTTGCAGCAGTAATGGACTTAGGATGAACCAGATTCAATGCACAAGATTATATAGAGCCATGCTGATATCTGCTATTGAATGTATTTCCCAACATTTACACTGCCAGGAAGGTTATTAGACTGCCTGAGACAGATTTGTTTTGTTTTCATATCTAGAAGCTATTTATCCTAAAAGAAGAAAGATATCGTAATCTACTAACATAATAAGTAATTAAGATAAATAATTTAAATATAATGAGACTCTGCCCTTGCCCTCAGCCTCATTGCTGCTGAAACCCTCATCCATGCCTGAATTACTCCTAATAGACACTTTGTTTATGAATCCATCTAAGTTATTGCCCTTATTGTCTCTATAATCTCCACCAACCCTACAGCTCTCTTCTAATTATGACCTCTTGATCATCCCTGTATTTAATTGTTCCCCTATTGATGGCATATCTTCAGCTGTCAAGTCCCTGAGCATTGGAGTTTCTTCCCAAGAGCTCTGTCCTATTCCTTTTTTTCCTTTAAGGCATTCCCTTAAAACCTATCTCTTTGACCAAACATTTCGTGATCTACCACAGGACCTCCTTCTGTCAATCAGTGTCAATGATTTTTTTGGTGAAGCTCCTGTGTAACCCACTTGGCACATTTTGCTACATTAAAGGTAATTTATATGTAAGTACAGGTTGTGTCACTCTTGGGTGTTCTTAATAATTCACCTTATGCCATTGTTTTACATTTCTTTATTTTATCTCCTTTTTTACATCATTCGCCCATTCTTTTGTTCTACTTTCTGCTCTGCCAACCTTTTCGATGCCTGGCTTTACTAATCATATCCTCGCATCAGTACACTCTTTTCATTCTTAATGACTTTCACAGTATATTTCCAGGAAGTCAATATTTTAAGGGCTGTGCTTTAATTGACCTCAATGCATCACCAAAGACTATTTTCTTAGCAAATCAGTAGTAGATGATATAAAGACTGATATGGCTGTTTCACCAGATGTTCCAGCATCAAGAACACATGCACAGCAAGACAGAATGTTATCTTAGTGGCACAGGAGAGATGGCTATATTGTGCACTTGGATATGCTAAATAATATGTTTGGATTTCTGGAATAAAACAGTTCCATTCTTCATTGCACATGTTATTCATTCGAAGGTCAGAAGTTAATCAGAAACATAAGGACTGGGAGAAGGAAGAGGTTAGGTAACTGGGCAGCCCACAGGAATTGCTTGTTTTCTTGCGCTTAGTCTATCTGATAAACGGAAAGACTAGTAAATCATGAAGCTGGTTTGTCAGTTTTAATCACAGATGATTGGATTGGTCTGACCCATGAATTGGAGATTTACAGCATCGTAGCACATATTCTCATTCAGAATGTTGGATCAATGAATTTTCTAAGCACCATCTAGTCTTACGTCGTTTCTAAATGGGCCCTCTCAGTCTGCATGGGAGGGACCTGGAGAGTGTTGCAGAACAGAGAGACCCAAGGTAAAGGTACATAGTTCCCTGAAAATGGGGACACGAGTAGACGGGCTGGTGAAGAAAGCATTTGGCATGCTTGCTTTCATCAGTTAGGGCTTTGAGAACAGGAGTAGGGATGTCATGTTACAACTATACAAGTCATTGGTGTGATCATACTAGGAGTATTGCATACAATTCTGATCATGCAGCTATAGGAAGGATGTCATTAAGCTGGAAGGGGTGCAGTAAAGATTCACAAGGATGTTACCAGGACTGGAGGGCTCGAGTTATAAGGAGAAGCTGGATAGGCTGTGACTTTTTTCCCTGCTGAGGGGTGATCTTATAGAGGTATATAAAATCATGAGGGGCACAGGTAAGATCACAGTCCTATTCCCAGGATAGGGGAGTCTGAAACTAGAGGGCATGGGTTTTAGGTGAGAGGGGAAAAGGACCGAAGGGATAACAGTGGGTGGCGAGTATATGACTCGAGCTGCCAGACGAAGCGGTAAAGGCAGGTACAATTACAATGTTTAAAAGACATTTAGACAGCTACATTGGTTAGGAAAGGTTTAGAGGGATATAGGCCAAACACAGGGAAGTGGGGCTCGCTCAGGTAGACAACGACTATTTCTCTCTTCCATTGAGATTTTCCAAATGTATTGCAAGTGCCCTGTAATTATGATTAGAGAAGGATAATGATTTTTTAATGAAAATGAATCACTCTGTCGAGGTTCAACAGGGTTGTAGTGTTCAAAAGTGAGTAATGATAGGTAAAACTAAGAATGTTGGTAATATTCAGAAAACCATGCAGCAGAGAGAAGCAGGGTTAATATTTGTTGATGTCTTTAGTCAGAACTGATTTTTTTTGTTAGTTATTATTTTTAGCAGAATGGTGGCAGGTAATTGTGACTGAGTAAAGTAGTTCCACTTTGTTACTAAACTGAGCTCCCCCTGGACACAAAATGATAATGTAACACCCCACTTCCAAATTTTTTTCATTTTTCTTTTTCCAGAGCACATTTTTAAGGATCTTGTGGCAGATTTTTTCAATTATTCCGGTGTTAAATATTTTAAACTATTTTTCAAGTGAAATTTTACTACTGTTTATCTGTATTTTTGATTAAATAGTGTGATCTTTTAACACACCTGAAATTAAGGTAGTGAAACAATTTAGGAAAGGTAAAGTTGCATGTGGTCTCAGGAATTAGGAAGTGAAACTTAACTGGTACTACCCGATATTTTGGCACCACAGTGCCCTTAAAATTCCAAGATGGCATCTGCAGTGCTGTCTCTCATTTGTAGACTAATTGTGACAAAGCATTGGCGTGAGCCATAACTCTGTCCGCAGAGAATACAGAGCAGGCAGATCATACCATCAATGAACATGTCATGCTGATTTCAAGGCCACCACTGAAAGTTTGTAGCCCAGTAGTCCATCAGCTAATCCACCCTGAACCCCATGTGCTGAACCAGCAACAAGAAAGACTGCATAACGCTCTTTAAAGGAATCCCCACCTAAGCAGAGGATGGCTGAAATCTGGAATGCACTGCCTGAGAAGATGGTGGAGGCATAAACGCTTGCAACATTTAAGAAGCACTTATAGATAAGTACCTGAAACATCACAGCACGGGAGGCTGCAGGCCAAGTGCTAGAAAATGGGATTGTACGGGTATGTATCTGATGGCTAGCACAGACACAATGGCAGGATTGAGTGGGTGAAAACTCTTGAGGGAGGATAGTAGGTTGTGCTCCATCCACTCCATCCTACCAGACACCCCTCTGGGGCTGCACCTCAGCAGTAAAAGCAGCCAATAGTGGATGGATTCGTGGAATGTTGCAATATCTCTCGAACCCACTCCACAGTTACGATGAGTACTAATCCCATATTCCTTGACTCCCTTAATATTCAAAAATCTCCTGCTTTTCATCTTGAATATACTCTGCAACAGAGACTCCACATCCCCCTTGGGTAGAGAAATCCAAAGGTTCACTACTCTCTGGGTGAAGAAATTTATTTTCATCTCAATCCTTAATGGTTGCCCCTTTATTCTAAGACATTGATCCCTGGATCTATTCACCCTAACCAGGGCAAAGCATAATTCTGAGTCTACCCTGTCAATACCCCTCCCATTTATAAATGTTGTATGTTTCAATTCTTTTTTGTCTTCTAAACCTGAAAATATAAGTCCAGTCTGTTTCATTCCTCTTCAATGACAAAACCAACTCTGCCACCCTATTCCAGGAATTGATTTACTGAACCCTCTATCGCAGTTATATCCTTCCCTTAGGTAGGGAGATCAGACACATATATGGTTTTCCAACTGCTGCCTCAACAGGACACAATACAATTCCTGTAAGATAGCTTTATTCTTGTGCTGACATCCTCTAGCATGAAGGCCAACATATTGTCTTCCTTCCCAATTTCTTGCTCTACCTGCACATTAAATTTTAGTAATTAGTATATTAGAACACCTATGTCTCTCTGAACACCGACCTCTTTCACCAGTTTAAAAAATGCTTTGCTTTTCTATTTTTAATCTACCAAAATTTATGATCTCACATTTTTTCCACACGGTATTCCACCTGCCATGTTTTTCCCATTCAGTTAGCATCTCTACATCCCTTTGAAGCCCCTCTCCTTCTCCTCACAACACACACTGCCATAATAGGGGCCAGCACTGAACGTCACCCACTGTTCCCATTCAGCACCCAATGGCATCACCACTGACCATTCTCCCAAACAGAAACATCCTGGAAATAGCTGTTGATGAGAATGTAATTAGAACCAGGCACTTAGTAACCGGGATGGGGATGGGGTGGTGTGGAGGTGATGGCGGGCAACAGCATGTTAGAGCTAGCAATTGCTGCACTGAGGAACTAAACTCCTTCCCTTGGAGTGAGTTTGGGGAAAAGTCTCTGAAAGTTCTGAAGATGCTGAAGAGGCTCTTGTCTTAAGGAATGCAGCCCCCAATCAAAGATCTCAGCGCTGGGCTCCATCACCGGATGCTCTGAAGAATACCTCATTCAGGACGATGATACTAACTACACGGCTGAACTAATGAAGCACCTGCTACAGTCCAACACTGGCTGGATTGGGCCATTTTCCAACTGGATAGCAGTACCAAGTGAAAGCTTCCTCTCCAATACAATGGGAAGGCTTGACCAAAGCCATCTACAAAGGCAAGGATTGTTGTCAGGGAAAAGTAAACCCCAAATCTCTCCATGTGGAAATATCTCTTCCTTTCCTGTGTGTTTGCTCATTCCCACAGTTCTTCTGGACAAATCATGAAAGCCAGTACCAAGCAGTTCAACATGTCAAGCATCCAATCAATGCTGTGACTTGCATCGACAAGAGTAGAATTCCCGTCAACATCCAAGACCCAGGAGCACTGAGGAATAAACAGTAATGCTGTTGTGATGTTGTTACCCATCTGTTTATTCCCACCTCAGTGTTCCCTTCTGGACAAATCATGAAAGCCAGAAGCAAGCAATTCAATGTGTGAAACATCCAAATAATACTGTGACAATATAATTGTTAACCACCTGGTGCGTTCCCTTTAGTGCCTGACTGGTAGCTTCCTTTTCTTGCCCTACTGTTTCTATGTATCAGAATCAGATTTATTATCACTGAATTATTTGACATGATGTTTGTTGTTTTTGTGGCAGTAGTACAGTGCAAAGACACTTTTATAGTTTATTGTTTAAAATTACTCTAAATTACAAATAAATAGTGAAAAAAAGGAATAATGAGGAAGTGCTCATGGGTTTATGGACCGTTCAGAAATTTGCTGGTGGAGGGGAAGAAGCGATCGTTGAGTGTGGGTCTTCTTACGTGGTGCTGCCTTCTTTGTGGATGGTTGCTCTCTTGGAGTGGATGTTGTGCTGTTAGTATCCATCTCTGAACTCACTGAAGGTGTCACTTATTGACTGCCTTCGGCCTCACTTCTGAAATAAATACAAACTCCCAATCCACCTGACCATTCTCCTCGGTATCTTGCAGTGCAATCAAGGGCTCTATGCCAACTTTTCTGAATTTCCATTGTTAGCCCTGTTTCTTTCTTCTCAGATGCCTGACCTGCTGAGTATCTCCAATATTTTCTGTTTGTACTTCAGATTGCTAATATCTGCACTTATTTGCCATTTTTCTGAGAACATATGCGACTGATATTATTCAGTCTTGCCTGGGTCCAACCTTACACATTGGGGCAATGTTGTACTTTTGTTTTACAGTTTAAAGTACTTTCCCCGCCCAAGTTAGTGAATATGTGATTAGTGAGCTGTATTACATTGCTGTTCAGCTTTTTCTACCTATCCCGCTTCTTATAATGGTGTCAATACTTTATCTTATGTTCAATGATGTTCCAGTACATTTAAGTCATTTGATTACCATTTGGAGATTGCATTCTGAAAGTTTTGATATCAAAATTCATCATTTAAAATTCACCTTAATAATTTCTAGATAGCATTTTCTCTGCGTAACAACAGTAATAAAAACATATGATTATGATTTTGTTTGTTAACCAATGTACAGAAACTGTGTACAAATATTTTTATTCTGGCTTCCGTCTCTCTTTAAATCCACAGGTGGTTGAAGAAGCACCGCAAGTTACTGTTACATTTTAACCATTGGGCTGGATTGCCTCTCCTCCCTGTTCATTCCTATTCTGAGATCTTTTCCACTCCTTGTTCCCTATGCAGTACTTTATGGATACTTTGATGGGGCATATGTTTCTCTCATCCAGTAGTAACATCAGATATAGCAGGAAATGCTTTTCCTCTCCTCTGCTCTGGGAATAGTATATTTTATCCATGGGATACCCTATCTTATTGGCCCACCAATAGCAGGTGAGTAATATGTTTCATGACTTATTAAAATCTCTTAATTGTAAATATGAACCGTGAATTTTACTGATTTCTTACAATTTTTAATATGCTTCAGCCAATCTCAGCCATACTGCAATATTTTTGCACTATAAGTCATCAGAAAAAGAATAATGCTACTGTCAGCTTATGTATTTGGTCTATATACTCTAGTTCATTTGTATGATTTTGGCATCCAAGCCTGTATTCCAGAATCCCCAAAATTAATACATTAACCAAATGAGTCCCAGCCAAACTTGTACAACCATCACTTCCCAGGATCGCACAAACATTGACAGTTATCTTGTCATCAACAGCAGTTGTTCTGAGAGGATGCAGGAAATGAAAGTGTGTTTTTCCCATGGCTACTTAACTGTGGTTGTATGGGATCTGATATAACTACTGGCTAATCCATGATTAAGTCTACTTTTTAGATTTACTGGAGGGTGAATCATGTTATCCATCTGTGGGGTCATTGCTGTTATAATTACTACCCTGATCCACTTGCATATGCAAATTTAACTTCTGCCTCAATTTGTATTGATAATGGGATATGCCATTGTTGGTGCTACCAAATTTGTAGGGATGTGCCGTACCTACTTGTGCTTATCGTGTTGATGCGGGTGTGATACCATTTTTTATGTATTTAGGACAGCTGATTTTCTCTTTTCAGGTTGGTGGTGGATACAACAGGAAGTTATACTGCAGCCTTTCTCGTCAGTGGATTGTCCATGATATTCAGTTCTACCTTGGTGATTTTCTATTGACTGGATTAAGAAATGCAGAAGTTCAGCAAATATTCAAACCACCGTCATCGAGTCAGATCCTTGCACTACAACTGTTCAGACTGTAACAGACAATCAGATATAAAGACAAGAGTTAATATAAAATCATTATTGCTAAGAAACAGGAGTAACAAATTGGTGGCTTTTGGAAGGTCCTCAAAATATGGAAACCATTTTGTGTAGGTAATCTATACTTGAGTCAATATCAGTAAATATTTTGTTAATTCTTTCAATGCCAAAGTATTTTTATATTCAAAGTAGTTTTTTCTTTAAATTTTCTAATTTCCCTTTTACATTCCACACATCCCTCTTGACTTGCTAACTTGCATTTCCATAGGTATCTTGCTATACCTCTTCTATAAAACAAACCAGGGAGCATTTGTGAATATGTGACTCCTGTGATGGATCAGATTTATAAGTGTCAGTTTTAGTTCTCATTACACATGCTAATGCTGAGTCAATAGACATTTTCAAGACATGGGCATTTTTGGAAGGTAAAAGCATCAAGGGACAGGAAATACAGTTGAGTGATTAGCTGTCATCTCCTGGAATAACAGAACTGAAAAGGCCTTGCTGTAGAGACCAGGTCATTGGGTATATTTAAAGCAGAGGTTGATAGGTTCTTGATTAGTAAGAGCATCAAAGGTTACGGTGAGAAGGCAGGAGAATGGGGTTGAGAGGGAAAAATAAATCACTCATGATCGAATGTAAGAGCAGACTCAATGGGCTGAACAGCCTACTTCTGCTCCTATGTCTTATGGCCTTATGGACTTGTGTTTGACTCTCAGATTGTTCATTGCAATTTGTTTAGACTGGCACAGCAACATATCGGATTAGTACAAACAGAAATGTAATGCCTGGAGGTTCCTGAGGCTGAGATAGGAATCATTAAAAGGTGTGTGTGTAAGAAGCTTGAAGGTTGCCACTCCATTTCATGCATTAAAAGACAAGGGGATTTTTATCTATGTCTTAATGCTACCTTGTCAATTTTCTTTGAATCTTGAGGAGAATTTCACTTTCAGTTGTGCGGTCTTTTGTACTGACAGAAAATGTCTATTTTTCTACTATCACAAGGCAACTCCACACAGAAGGAATCCCATGAGCTGCCATGCATCTGCTGGCTCTTTGACAGAACTGTCCAATTATTTCCACCTCTCTGTTGTTCCTTGTGGTGCTGCAGTGGCTTCTCATTGACTGTTTATCTAATCTTCTTTTGAAAGTTACTACTGAATTTCCAAAAAACATTCTTCCAGATATTTTGATCCAGATCACAATTCACTATATGGGAAAATGTTTCCTTACACTGCCTAGTCATCTTAAACCTGTCTCCTGTTCTTACAGACTTTTCTGTCAATAGATACAATTTCTCCTTATCTTTTCCAATCAAAAGCCTGCACAATTTTTGATGAGTTCTGTCAAATCTCCCCCTAAAACCTGTTGCAGGGAGAACAGCCTCGGCTTCTCCATTATGTTCACATGATTCATGGCACCATTCTGGTAAATCTCATCCACAGCTCTCCAAGGCATTCCCAGAATTCGAAGTGGTGCCTGAAACTGAGTGCCATATTTCACCTGAGGTTTAACCAGTGTATATAAAGATTCAGCATAATTTCCTTGCTTTTATTCTCTAAGCCTGTTAATTAAACCAAAGATCTCATATACTTTTTTGAAAACATCCTTTTCAATTTGTTCTGAAACTTTCAGAGTTGTATACTTCAGTTCCCTGCATTTTAATGTTGCCCCTCTTCATCCATCCTATGAAAATGTATCACTTAACAATCTTCCATGTTAAATTTCATCTTATGTGGTTGTCTACCCTCTGACCTGCTCAGGTAGCCATTGAATATAAGGGTTGGCTGGTGAGAAGATGACTTCTACTTTGTGAACTGTCAACCTTTATTTACGTAGATTTCTTTCAATATCCCATTCAATATTGTTTTTTTTCACCCAGGTTAACAGCATCAGTTTACTGAATTTGGCTCCAATCATTAAGTAACTCAACCACGCCCTTCAACTCCACAAGAAAGTTTCTTTTTAAATCCTCAGGCCAGCCTTCCTTTCAGCTATGCATTTTTAAAGACCTTTAGGATCCCTTTCATGATGACTTGTGATCTATTCTCTTTGTCTACCTTATTTTTTTAAACCCCTTCTACTTTCAATATTCATTACTGTACAGTAAAATCTCTGTCACCAGCATGTGCCAGTTCAGTTATCTAAATAATCAAATATGCCAGTCCATATTTTTTCCTTTCAATGTATAAAAGGTGGCCAAACACCCTTGCAAGTCTATGCTAATTCTTAGAGCAATCTTATTTCCCTGTTTATATCTCTGCAACCTAATCTCACACACGTCCATTAGCACCCCCCTATAAGGGCAATTCACAGGAGCCAATTGACCTAATATCCAGCATGATGTTGGGATGTGGGACGAAACTGGAGCACCTGGGGGAAGCCCACACAGTCACAGGGAGAGCAGTTACCCAGTTAAGTTAAAGAGGGCCTGGCAGATTTCCAGTGCTGAGGAAGGAGCTACTCAGGGAAGCCCTTTTAAAACCTCATTGGGGATCAGGGATCCCCAATGAGGTTTTAAATAATGGGTGCACCTCTGAACAATGTCACTAATTTCCTGGGGAATGGAGAATGTCAATTGTGCCTGCCTGATACGAAAATTGTGTTATGTGCACAGTCCATTTTCATGACTGAAAGTGCCTAGTTTAATTTTTGGCGTGGTGCATTTTAAACTGTAGAAGCTCCCAATCCACTTCAGAAATAGCGACCATTTATTTCCATGCTGTTTAAAAAAAAGTACCAATTGTCTTAGTTTCAAGCCCAGTGTGAACCACAGTCAGAAGGAAAGCAATCTATTCATGTGCCACTTAAGGGATCCACCATTGATTATACCTTTATTGAAACCCATTAGAATAGAAATTCTTGGGTTCATCTGAGCTACTACTTAGAGTCACATAGCACGGAAACAGACCCTTCGGCCCAACTACCACAAAGAAACAAATTTCTTTTTATTACCTTCTACATTTTCGGGACATCATTTTTTCCTGCTTATAGCAACCCTGAGCTTTCTGGTCCTCTCTCCATTGTCTGCCTCTCATCTAAATCATTTATAGAAACGACGAACAACAGTGGGCCCAGCACCGATCCCTGTGGCACACCACTGGTCATCGGCCTCCAAACCGTAGAACAACCTTCCACCATCACCCTCTGCTTCTAACATCAAACCAATTGTGTATCCAATTAGCCAGCTCTCCCTGGATCCCATGTGATCTAACCTTCCAGACTAGCCTTCCTTGTGGGTCCTTATCAAAGGCCTTGCTAAAATACATATAGACAACGTACACTGCTCTGCACTCATCTATCCTCTTGGTTACCTCTTCAAAAAACTTGAAGAGATTTGTGAGACAGAATTCTGTGTTCTAGCCTTCCTTACTATTGGTGTCAAACACAAGCTTTGCCACTATTCGCCACCTTCCTTTCCACTGGGACACTCTCCACATTTGGGATTAATGGAAAACAGAACTATTGCTGGACAAAAGCTGATCACTTGGAATTATATAAAGTTTTGGGAAGTCCTCACCTTCACATAGAAATTGTAGATCCCAGAATCACAGACAATGCAGCAGTGACTACATCTCCCGTAAGATGAGTGGGAAGGCCCTGACAGTAGCACCAGATGTGGTTAACATTCAGCATGTGCTGCAAATCACATGATGGCAGCAGGCTCACATTGTTATCAACAGAAAATACTTAAACATGAAAGTGGCCTGTGGAACTTGTTGTGGACTGTTGGTCTGTAGAGGAGAGCCCTTTGAGGAAAGCAATATACAGCAATGACCAATGCCATGTCAGAAGGTGGATTTATTATTGTGTTAATTGCTGCTTGATATGATATTCCAAAGAAGTATTGCCTGTTTCACATGCATTGTAACATCATTGCATTATTACAATCTTGTCTCAGTCATATATACAATATCATATAATGCTGATGGGTATTTTTCAGACTCTATGTTGCCCGATCTTATGATTCTCAACTTAGAAAAAAGGGAGGTTTGTTTTCCTCAGCTCGTAAAATTGGAGAAAACTACTTCACCATTATAAGCCAACTCAAATTTTCATTGCAAGAAATCTTCTTTAACTCACACGTAGTGGAAGATATTCTTCCACATGGGAAATATCGGTGTTAACCTTGATATAATTAGCCTATACTGGTTGACTGATCCCAAATGACACCTCAATTTCAGTTGGAAGAAAAGCTGGGAAATTCTGATCTAAATAAGCTACCAGGAGAAATACAAGATGACATTTCCTTTAAGATTAACACATTCTTGGTAACATGATCTCACAAGACATTTTTGTATCATGTATTTTGTATTATGCAAGGCTGGAGAAAAATCTTTGGAGCTTCTCCACTCCATTGCCATGGATGCCTTCCAGGAGCTTGGAAACTTGCATGTGGAATGCTAGGAGCTAACCAGCATGTAATACAACACATTAATGAACTAAGGTGCTGTAACTAAGTTGTGACTTCTCATCATGTTATCAACTTCAGGCACTATATGAAATCTTATAATGACCTATTGGGTGTTTGTGTAATGCCCTTGCCTCCAGAGCTTTTACTTATATTGCTTTTCACATTTATAGATTTACATAAGCTATGAAACGTCTCTGAAATTACACATGCCTGGAACCAGTTTTCCAATGTCCACTGCAGGCAGCTGAGGCCCACTGTTTGATGTTGCAAGTGCAACAAATAAACAAAAGTGTCCCAGAAAAAAATTCCAGGATCCTACCAGTTTCCTGCCATTATTCCTGCAAGAGACCAGCAGCACTCATGATGTTAGCTGTTCCAGATAAGGGTGAAGGGCAGAGAAATGAAAAGTCGATCATAACAAAAATACATCACTTATGACTTACATGCCAAAAGCACACAACCATGGTGCTGGTACACAAAAATTAAAAGTGTAAATTAGTGTAGTTTTATGCAAAAAAAAGTTTGCATCTCAACGAATGCTCCTGAAACTCCTTCAAAATATTGTTCCCCATAACTAGATTGGGAAGGAGTTTGATGCTTTCACTCCCTGCTTCCCCAGCAAGACTGGCACATCTACAGATTTGAATTTCTGGCTTTGTGCATTAAAATGTTTAATATTTAATGATAGTCATTTCCCCAAAATCTGATGGTAGGCACGCCTGCTGTTGAACTTCCTGAAATCTCTGTTCCTTGTTTCTCCACACATTGGAGGCTGCATTACCTCTGATCATGATCTCCTGGTGAGTGGTTTGGATTTGGTGCTCCGGGACATAGGCAGCAGAGCAGGAGGGTGCTGCTTAAGTATGCAGCTCTTAAGTACACAAGTATTTGGTGGCAGCCTGCACTGTTTGTGTGGCCAACCTGATATCAAGGAACTGAAACCACACAGTCCTTATAAATAATAATTACAGATCCTGGCATTTTCTGTCAAACTCCTTCTCCCTCTCCTTTTGACGGAGCACAGAAGGCATTTTGTTTGGAAGAGAAAAGTTGATGCACAAACAACTAGTGAGGCCCTCAAAAATATCTCCAGGTCAGTCCAGCAGTTTCAGATGCAGTTCTGCTCACTGCAGTGAGGTCACACCACTCCTAATATCTGAGACTGGAATATTGGCCCTTGAGGAATGCATTAAACTTTAGCATTTTAAATCACTTAATTTTTTTTTGTGTCTATATGCAATTCCAAATAATTATCAGTTACAGCACACATGCCATCAGTCATATCATGTAACATCACTGACTAACGTTCACATCAAATGAGATTCACCTCGTGAAATTCTTCACACCTTTATTCACTTGTCAACATTCACAATGCAAGTGGCATCATTCACATCACAAGTAACTTTCACACCACATACACCTCACACATTATTCACTATGTGGGTTCCTTCACAGTCAATGCTCACATCATAAGTAACTTTCACATCACATACACCTCACACGTTATTCATTCACATGACATAATCAACAATCATATCACACTTGGCATCAATCATATCAAACACTTCAATATTGTTGTCAGACAGGAGGTGGTTCACTTCACATGAAGTAATTCATACCATAGTACTGTATATATATGTTGCTATGAGGAGTTGTCCAACACCAGTGCCAAAAGTCTATCTAAATAATGCATAAGTATGATCTAATCAGTTTAAAAAGCTGACAAAAACTACTTACACAAAGGGTGGAAACTACAAATGTATTTTCTTATCTATGAAATAATTTTAACCTAAATATTGTTCATCAAGTATACATTTGTAAGGATTAAACTTATTAGGAAATGTTTTTATTCTAGTGATTTAATTGAAGCCATGTTTGCTCCTCTTTTTGTCTATATTGGTATTGGTATGTCTGCAGTTTAATGAAGAAATAAATTCTTTCAAATGATTGATTTGACCTAATTTTGTTTTTTATTAAATGACACTTGTTTACTTGTCTTATCTTCACAACTTGGTTTAAAATAGTTTTCTAGATTCATATACCAATAGTTAAGTTTGAGAAAGGTACATGGACAACAAGATTTCACCTTATTTCACATTAGTGTTGGTGAGGTAGGCCCTCTGCCCTGTGACATGCCCCTGACCCCTGTCTTCCAACTCCCTCCTCTCCCCACTCCCCCGAGACTCAGACCCCAGACTTATCTGATTTGTTTGCTCCAGTAAGGCAAAGGCAAGCCCCTTCCCCTGTGTGAGGCCTGTTCAGTGCCCATGACTCTGCACAACTAATGGGCTACTGAACTTTGCGGTGTTGTTCCCTCAATGAAGACATACATTGCCTGCTGCACACCAGTCAGAAAAAAGCACCTTTGAATTTCATGGCCATTCATTTCTAACCAACTCTGTGGAGCGTATTCCAGAGGAGAGAGCAGAATAAGATCTGAAAAGTATGGTCATCCACTATTCCCAGTGTCTTTCTGATGTTTCAGTTGTTCTTCCATTGAAGTTACTCCCTCTAACTTTATTGGATAAATCAGATGTTGCCAAATTCTCTCCCTAGAGTACTGAAAGTGAAAATTTCTTCCCAGTTTTACAATCACATCTGAAATTTTGGAAAATCAGAGTGTACAGCTATTTGCCAAGAATTCTGTTGGTGCCTCCAAGGCAAATTAGCTGTTCCTCAGCAGGCTGTAAGACATAGGAGCAGAATTAGGCCATTTGGCCCATTGAGTCAGGCTAACTAATGTTTCCTTTGTAGGCCTGCCAGTGGTTAGTTCAATAAATCGCAGATGAGGCCCAAGGAGTTATACATGATTGCATCTACAGTGAAAGGCCTTTCCTTTGGTTGCTTCGCCAGTGAGGTGAGTGCAAATGAAATCAGGGTAGTATGGGCCTGGTTATCAAAAAGCATTGTGAATGCTGGCTTCCATGAGTGCCGAACCACCCATCTGCCACTGAAAATGCTGTAAGTGTCATTCAGGCGCCCTAAAGTTGAGGATCAAGACCTCAAACCTGATGCAAAACTCATGATTTACCCAGCAATGATGATAGCTAGCTTCCTGTATGCTTCAGGGACTTGGACTACCTACAGCGGGCACCTGGAAAGGTGCCACTGCGTAATTCTCCCAATCCATTGGCTAGATAAACAAACCTCTCCCAGGCCAACACACTGAGAACGAAAGCTCTAATTAAACTCAGCCAGTCCTGAACAGCGGACCATATCGTTTACACACCCGGCACCAAATTTCTGAAACAGGCATTTACTCCAAGCTCTGTCGTGGCAAATGCTTACCAGACAGGCAGAGGAAACACTTCAAGAATATTCTCAAACTTTCTTGAAAAAATGTGCCACCCTCATCAATAGAGTCATAGAATCATACAGCACGGAAACAGGCCCCTCCACCCAACTGGTCCATGCCGACCAAGATTCCCATCTAAGCTAGTTTCATTTGGCCGCATTTGGCCCATTTCCCTCTAAACCTTTCCTCTCCATGTACCTGTCCAAGAGCCTTTTAAATGTCGTTAACGTACCTGCCTCAAACACTTCCTCTGGCAGCTCATTCCATATAAGGATTGCCCTCTGGATGAAAAGACTGCCCCTCAGGTTCCTATTAAGTCTTTCCCTTCTCACCCTAAACCTATATCCTCTAGTTCTTGATTCCCCAACCCTGGGAAAAAGACTGTGTCCATTCACCCTATCTATGCCCCTCATGATTTTATACACCTCTATATGATCACCCCTCATTCTCCTATGCTACATGGAAATCCCTGGCCCATAGCTAATCAAAACAGAGAAGGACCATCCAGGATGGTACTGAGAACCTCGTGGACTTTGTTGGGACCACAGCATTTCCCATGTGACCAATGCACCCACTCAATCAAGCACCTCCTGCCCCTCTTGTGGCGGAGTCTATGGATTCTATATTAGCCCCATCAGCCACCTCAGGACCTAAATGGCAGGAAGTCACCCTCATCTTTGATAGGCCTGACACTGGATGCCACAGCACAAGTCAGGGTCCTTTGTATTTTATCCCATCAGGTGCAGAGAGCACATGGAACCAGAATCACAATTCACGTGCAGCTCCTGATTTTCAACTATGTTTGGTTTTTCATTGAAATTGGATTGTGCAGCACCCAGAATTGTGATGCCAAGCCATTCAATTCAGCTAACATAGGGACATCTAAGAGACTCTTGGATAGATATATGAATGATAGAGAAATGGGGGGCCGATGTGGGAGGGAAGGGTTAGATAGGATAAAATGTCAGCACAACATTGTGGGCTGAAGGGCCTGTACTGTGCTGTAGTGTTCTATGTTCTATTTTCTAAATGCCCTTTATTCATTTCAACCCATTTTAGCATTTTTACTTCCTTAGTCTTCTTCCCTCTAATTTGTTTCCCGTCGATGAGACAGTGGCAGTCTTCAAAACTGGACTGTTCCCATCGGTCTGATGAGGAACTCAGGGAGTTAATGAAGCACTGCAGCCACTGACGTGTTACGGAATGGGGACACTCACACTAACAGAGACTGAAATCCAAATAAATGCCCTGGAAGTGAGCTCAGTTATCTGATGCAAAGCTTCCAAACAAGAGAGTTAAGCTGACGATTTACTTGAATGGCCTGCTGTTGCCATTAAGGCTTTCAAAACTTGCACATCTGTATTTGAAGCCCTGCAGTTGTTGTTGAGGTTTTCTCAACCTGTGCATCTGGAATTTGTGAAAAGTGAACAAGTGAAAGACAGCGTGGCAGTGTGGTTTTGTTGCACCCTCTTATGGCCAGATTAGGTGTTTCTTCTTATCACACATTCATTTAAAAAAGAACATGTCACTTGCTCAGAGTGTCCTGAGTGCATCTCCAGCAATAATGTTTTACATGCAGTGCTGTTAAAACACATAAAACAGCGGTGATTACAATAAAATGCACAGTTTTTAACTTGAACATCTTTATACATCAATCTGCCTTGATTACATTAAAACTTCAATGAGGGACCTTTAAACCTATCCAGAGAAAAAAAGGAGGAAGATAACTTCTACAAAGTGGGCATCTGGAAGAAAACTTCACCCCACCTCCCCTGTTTTGTCCACCAATCATTGCTCCGTTTTTGCCTCCTATATATTGGGCTTTCCCTTTTTCTATCTTCGGTCCTGAAGAAGGGTCCTGACCCAAAACGTTGACCACCTGCTTTTCTCCACGGATGCTGCCTGGCCTGCTGAGTTCCTCCAGCATCATCGTGTTTTTCATTTAAACCTATCCACTTGGTGGATGCCAAGGTGCCACCAGTAGCAAGTGGGTGTACACCAGTGACAAACAGTATACACATAGTGGCCTGCTAAATGTTTCTTCGTAGCCTGTCCAGGCCGTCTGCCATCGACTGGGTGGTTGATGCAGTCACCCTAAGTAAACTGCCAAATCTTCATGTGGTTTGCTACAATAAATCCCTTCACTAGTTCTCACTTGGATGTCATTAAAGGCTAGGCACAAGCATCCATGTCCACCTGCTCTAAGCATGCTCACAGAAGTTGTTCCTCACAGGGAAACTGCTACTTCACATGCATTGTACCTGTCACAACTTTTATTGATCCAGAACGACGTTGCAACCTTGCCTGAGGTGTCAAGAGTCAAACGGGACAAACAAAAATCATAAGGCTTTATGCAAAATTGAATGATTTTATGAGTGGTAAGTCTAGAAGGAACACTTTGTTCAGTTGAGAATGCACTTGTTGCTAATGTTTTTACAGAAGTTGTGCAGGTGGGAACGAGGAGGCAGCGGGAGAAGGAAAGTGAGGAAAGAGAAGGAAAGGAAAGTGGAGTGAAGAGGGAGAGTGGGGGGAGGGAAAAGAGGTTATCTGTCGCAAGAGCAAAGTAACAGGAGGCGGAAGAGGCCAGTTGCCTCCGTGGGCCTGCTCTGCTGTTCAATAAGGTCATGGCTGATCCAATCTTGGCCTCAACACCACTTTCCAGCTCTCTTCCCACACACTTGGTTCACTTGTTGTCCCAAAAGTCCCAACCTGTTTAGGTCATCTGAACTCTGTTTCACATGTTTGGAAGCCATTTCTAGTTGTCTTTTGAACCCACTTATAATATTTGTATCAGCAACATTTGTCTGATAAAACATTGTATTTCTCCTTGCAAGCTGCATCCAAAGTCTTTTCTGGAGGGATGGCTGAAGCATTGACAGCATTGATGTCTCAGAGACTGGAGGGGCTCCTAATTTATTGGATATCGGATTGCGCCATCTTTTAGTTGCGATCTGAGCAGGAAGAATAAAATTGTTGAACACTGAAGGCAGGAAGCTCCATAGAGGGTGGCGCAGGGTGGTGATAAATGCGCCCAGTAAAATGGGATGAGCATGTTTAGTGTGCTCAAAGGTCAAAGATGAGTACTGGAACTTCAGATGCAAGTTCAAACTATCAAATACTTTAGAGCATAGGAGACTGAGAGATGATCTTATAGAGGTGTATAAAATCATGAGGGGCATAGATAGGGTGAATGCACTCAGTCTTTTTCCCAAGTTTGGGGAATCAAGATCTAGAAGGCATAGGTTTGTCAGAAGGGAAAGATTTAATAGGATTTCGCAGGGCAACTTTTTTACACGAAGGGTGGTAGGTATGTGAAATGAGCTGCCAGAGGAAGTGGTTGAGGCAGGTACAATAACAACTTTTAAAAGACAGTTGGACAGGTACATAGATTGGAAAGGTTCAGAAGGTTATGGGCCAAACACTGGAAAATGGGACCAGCTAGTGTGGGGCACCTTGGCCGGCATGGACCAGTTGGGCTGAAGGGCCTGTTTCCGTGCTGTATAACTCTATGACCCAAGATTCCACCTCAAGTAATCGACTCAAATCATCAACATGCACATTATATTTACAATAATCTTGGTAAGAATATTCAAACATATTTTCTGTGGTCATTTCAACCTGCTACATTATTCCCCTTGGCAACACACTGCAATGACCAAGATGGCCAGTGCTATTAGCTGAAATATCACTAAATCCATTTGAAAAAATCCTAACCCAGGGATGTACTCCACACTATAACTGGCCTCCGGCATTCATATTGTTTCAAGAGCAAAAGATAAACTACTGGAAGAATTCAGCAGGTTGAGCATCATCTGTGGAGGGAAAGGGATTGTCAACATTTTGCTTCAAGACCCTGCATCAGGACCGAGGGTGTAGAGGGAAGATGGCTAGATATCAAGAACATAGAAGCGAGACCGAGGGGTGAGACAGAGGCTGATGGATGGAACCAGACGGGGTGGGGTGGGGTGGGCTGAGGTGGGTGGGGTGGTGGGGGGAGGGATAACGGGCAGATAGAGACTGTTGGAGATGGGGAAGGAGGAGTGTTAAGACAGAGGCTGGTCAGAGATAGGTGGAACCAGATGAGGGGGAGATGATGGGCAGAGGCAACCAGGTGGGGGGATGGTGAAAGAGAGAGAGAGAGAGAGAGAGAGAGAGAGAGAGAGAGAGAGAGAGAGAGAGAGAGAGAGAGAGAGACTCTGGATGGGTTTGACTGGTGGGAGTGAGAAAGAAACACAGGGGGAGTGGGCTTCCCAAAACCTTTCCATTGAGCTGTAAGCTACCCAAGCAGAATATGAGGTAATGTTCTTCTAGCTTGCATTTGGCCTCACCCTGGCAGTGGGGAAGGCAGAGGACAGACAGGTCGGTGTAGGAGTGGGGAGAGCAGTTGAAGTGCAACTGGAAACTCATGAAGGCTATTGTAGATAGAGCGCAGGTGGCTCTGCAAAACAATTACCTTGTCTAGGCTTGGTCTTGTCAATGTAGAGGAGGACATCTTGAGAGCAATAGACCAGGTTGGAGGAGGTGCACGTGAATCTCTGCCTCACCTGGAAGGGCTGCTTAGGTGCTTGGATCAGGTGTAGGGGCAGGTCTTGGACCTCCTACGGATACAGATCACAGAAAGGGTGCTCTCTGCCGAAAGCAGCAAGTGGGGGGAGAGGGTATGGTGTGTCTCTGGTGGTAGGATCCTGTTGGAGCTGATGGAAAACATGATGCATTGGATGCGTTGACTGATGGTGTGACAAGTGAGGACTAAGGGAACTCCACCCGTTCTATCTGGGGAGGGGGTAAGAAGATGAAAGCACGTGTGTGGGGACTGGAGAGAATACAAGTGAGGGCTCCATTGACGATGTCAGTGGGGAAGCCACATTTCGTGAAGAAGGACATTTCAGAAGTCCTGGAGTGGAAAACCTCATCTTGGGAGCAAATGCATTGGAGATGGAGAAATCAAGGTAGCTGTGGGAGTCCATAGGTTTATAATGGACATCAGTGGATAGTTTGTCTCCTGAGATGGACGGAGAGAGATCCAGGAAAGCAAGTGCCAGAAATAGTCCAGGTGAATTTGATGGCAGGGTAGACATTGGAGGCAAAAGTGATAACATTGACGAGTTCTGCATGAGTGCAGGAAGCAACAGCAAGGCAGTTAATGTAGTGAGAAAGTGTTGGTGAGGTAAATTTGGAACAAGGACTGTTCCACATAGCCAACAAAAAGACAGGCATAGAATGGTACACCTCTGATTTCTAGATAGTGGGAGTAATCAAAAAAGAAGTTGTTCAGGGTAAGAACAAATTCTGCCTGGTGGATGAGAGTGTTGGTGGAGGGAACCTGGTTGGGTCTTTGTTCCAGAGAGAAACAGTGGGCCCCAAGACCTTCCTGATGGAGGATGGAGGTGTATAAAAACTGGACATCTGTGGTGAAGATGAGGCAGTTGGGACCAGGGACTTGGAAGCTGTCAAAATGATTGAGGGCATGCGAGGTGTTCTGGATGTAGGTGAGAAGGGGCTAGACAAGAGGAGACAGGACAGAGTCAAGATATGAAGAGATATGTTCAGTGAGGCAAAAGCAGCCAGAAACAATGGGTCTACCAGAGCAGCTGTGTTTGTGGATCTTGGGTGAGTGTGGGGTTGGGGCATTGTAAGGTTGGAGGCTATGGAGGGGAGTCAGTGGAGAGGTGTTCATTTTGTGGGGTAATTGTCCAGTGTTGGGTATGAGGACATGTCTGAGATCTGCCAGAGGCCAGCCTACAACAGCACCTTCCTTATCTGCAGGTTTGTTGGTGAGGTTGGGATGGTGCAAAGTGAGCAGTGAGATGTGTGTTCAGAGGGGGTAAGGTTGGACTGGGGGAGGGGAGCAGAGAAGTCGAGGTGATCAATGTCGTGTTGGCAATTGGAAATGAAAAGGTTAAGAGAGGGTAAGAGGCCAGAGTTGGGTGTCCAAGTGGACGGGAAGTACAGGAAATGTGAGAACGGGTCGTCCTTTGGGGGTGAGGATTCTTGCTGAAGAAGTAGGCATGGAGCAAAGTCTGTGGAAGAAGTACCTCAGTGAGTTTTGTCAGGCCCAGAACTCCACTGAGGCACAGATTTAGAGAGAGGGAAGTCAGAGGGGGGTGGGGGATGGTGAAGAAACAGCAGGGATTGGAGCTAGGCTGAGGTGTGGGGGGTCAGAGTACGGTGAAGGGAGAGAGGCTCAAGGGGGGGTAAAGGAGTGGAGGAAGGGAGATCAGAGGAGAGAAGGGAGAGGGGAGGAAGGGCGGTGTTGGGGCTGGGATATGGGATCAAGGGAGGATGAGTGGGAGAGATGGCGGGGGTGGGGGGCAGAAGAACGTGGGAGGCACTTGTGCAGGTTGGGGGCTTGGAGCTGGGTGGGTTCACAATCCTTTGTGGAGGCCGGGAACATGGAAGAACCGTTGGTTGAGAGATAGGCTCCAGCAGGGGATGAAGAATTGAGGACCGAGGCACATACGAAAAAGTGAGGCCTGGAGCTGTGGGAGAGAGAGCAAGAGAAAGGAAAGAAAGTACCGGCACACGGTGGAGATGGTAGAACGAAGGATGTGGAGGGAAACCCATTGGGAGAAGCGGTGCATGGATTGTACATACCCAAAGTCCTGGCTGGGACCCAACTGAGAGGCCTCTAAATGGAGCTGGGAGCCACATGGGACAAAATGAGGTGAGCACATGTACTGAGGAAGGACACGCGGCTGTGGTACCCAGTCTTGATGAGAGCATTATGGAAGTGCAGTCAAGTCGCCAGAGGGAGAACGGTGAGAGAGGGACTTACGGAGCTCCCATTGAAGAGGGGAAAACTTCTTCAAGGTGGGCATAACTTGAAGAGAATTCACAGGGGTAGCAGAATGCAAGCATGATGTTGGAATCCGGAGCAAAAAATAAACTGCTGGGAGAAGGTAGCCCCTCCCCCACTCAGTTCCATCTACCTTTTAGATGAAAAACACAATGATGCTGGAGGAACTCATCAGGTCAGGCAGCATCCGTGGAGAAAAGCAGCCATCAACGTTTCGAGTCAGGACCCTTCTTTAGGGCATTCCAGCATCTGCAGTCTTTTGTTTTTCCATCTGCCTTTTTTTTCTCTTATGTTTCCTATTATCACCTATCAGTCTCTGTCTCAATAATTCCTCTGCCTCTCCCCCACCTGCTTTTCAGTAGTGCTGGACCAGGTACTTCACCATGCAATACTGGGGTCAGCACAGGTGGAGTAGGTCTGTCACCATGTAACACTGGTGCATAGAACAGGTGTAGGTATTGTATTGGTTGAGCACACATCAATCACTGTACTACTCTGGGATACAGTACCATTGTGCATGAGTCCGTCATTGTAGAACACTGGAATGTAGTCCTTTTGCCCATAGATCTATCATTGTTTAACACCTGGGTGTAACACTGGGCTCAGGTCTGTTGTATAATACGTAGGATACATATCTGGAGGGAGTCAGACTATCTCCATTTAATGCTGGGGTACAGTAATATTGTAGACAAGTATGTCACCATGTTACACTGATCGATCAGCCTGGTGTACCCTAGTCTCTCATTGTTTAATTCTGGTAGCACAGGCCTATCACCATATAACTCTAAGATGCAGTACTTCTTTGCGCAAGTCTATCATTGTATAATTCTGGGACATAGTACTTGCTTAGCTCACTGCTCTACTGTCTCTACACTCACGACTGTGTGGCTAAGCACAGCTCAAATGCCATCAACAAATTCGCAGATGACACCACTGTTGCCGGTAAAATCTCAGATGGCGATGAGGAGGCGTACAGGAGTGGGATAGCTGGTTGAGTGGTGTTGCAACAACAACCTCGCACACAACATCAGCAAGACCAAGGAATTGATTGTGGACTTCAGGAAGGAGAAGTCGGGAGAAAACACACCAGTCCTCATCGAGGAGTCAGCGGTGGAAAGGGTGAACAGCTTGAAGTTCCTGGGTGTCAACATCTCAGAGGATTTATCTTGGGCTCAACATATTGATGCAGTCATGAAGAAGGCATGTCAGAGGCTCTACTTCATTTGGAGTTTGAGGAGATTTGGTATGTCACCAAAGAGTCCTGCAAATTTCTACAGATGTACGGTCGAGACCATTCTGACTGGTTGCATCACCGCCTGGTATGGAGGCTCCAATGCGCAGCATTGCAAGAGGTTGCAGACGGTTATAGACTCAGCCTGCTCCATCACAGTCACAACCCTCCCCATCATCGACGACATCTTCAAGAGGCGGTGCCTCAAGAAGGTGGCATCCATCACTAAGGACCCTCAGCATCCAGGATATGCCTTCTTATTATTGCTTTCGGGGAGGAGGTACAGAAGCCTGAAGACCCACACTCAGTGACTTAGGAACAGCTTCTTCCCCTCCGCCATCAGATTTCTGAATGGTCTATGAACCCAGGAACACTATCTCATTATGTCTTATTTTTGCACTATTTATTTATTTTGTAATTTATCGCAAAACAACAAATTTCGCAACATGTAAGTCAATGATAATAAACCTGATTCTAATTCTGATTGTCAGCACAGGTCTGATGGCATTACTATTAGGAACAATCTATAACCATTTAATGCTGGGGTCCTGTACTGCTGGGCATAGATTTGTAATCAAATAACACTGATGTATAATGCTGGTGGGTACAGATCTGGCACAGTATAACTCTGGGGTGGAGTACAGGTGTGCACAGGTCTTTCACCATATAAGATTGGGGTACAGTACTGCTGAGTACAGGTCTGTCATCATATAACTCTATTACAGCATTTGTTGGAAACAGGTCTGTTATCCTGAAAGACTGGGTTACATTACAGGTGGAAACAGGTCTGTTGCTTTTAAATAATGGGGTACTGTACTGTTACGTGCAGGTATGTCAACATGTAACATGGTGTACAATACTGGTGTGCACTGGTTTGTCATTGTTTAATTCTGGTGGCACAGTCCTGTCACCATAGAACTCTGGGCTGCAATATTACTGAGCACGGGTGTTTCACCATGTAACTCTGGATTATACTGCTGATGGGAACCAATAGGTTACCGTGTACCTCTGGGGTGCAGCACTGTTCAGCACATTTGTGCTCATGTTTTATTGAAATTTCCATGTGATCTTTTGAGTGCTGTCAGAGATATGACTGGCTGTAACATTCCTTGAATTGGCCTCTGCACTGTGGTCTTCTTCCAGATCTTACTCCTGGTAGGGAGTTAATGAATACTTTGCTTCAGTGTTCACCAGGGAGAGGGATTTTGATGAATGTAAGGTAAGCATAGAACGGGGTAATGTGCTGGAGCATGCTGAAGTTAAGAAAGAGGTAGTGTTGGAGCTTCTGAAAAACATTAGGATAGATAAGTCCCTGGGGCTGGACACGATATTTTCTACATCAAGGAAAGAGATTGCTGGGGCATTAACAATGATCTTTGCATCCTCCCTGGCCACAGGAGTGATAGCAGAGGATTGGAGGATGGCAAATGTTGTTCTTTTCTTCAAGAAAGGTAATAGGGATAATCCTGGGAATTATAGACCAGTGAGTCTTACATCAGTGGTGGGCAAGCTATTGGAGAGGATTCTTAGGGACAGGATTTATGAGCATTTGGAGAAGCATAGTCTTATTAGGAGTAGTCAGCATGGCTTTGTGAGGGGCAGGTCGTGCCTCACTAGCCTAATGGACTTTTGAAGAGGTGACAAAACAAATTGATGAAAGTAGAACGGTGGATGTGTTGTATATGGACTTTAGTAAGGTATTTGACAAGGTTCCCCATGGTAGGCTCATCCAGAAAGTCATGAGCCATGGGATTCATGGAGACCTGGCTGCGTGGATTCTGAATTGGCTTGCCCATAGAAGGAAGAGGGTGGTAGTAGATGGAGAGTATTCTGCTTGGAGGTCGGTGACCAGTGGTGTTCCACAGAGATCTGTTTGGGACCCCTGCTCTTTGTCATTTTTATAAATGTCTTGGATGAGGAAGTGGAGGGATGGGTTAGTAAGTTTGCAGATGACACAAAGGTTGGAGGTGTTGTGGATAGTGTAGAAAGTTGTCATAGGTTACAATGGGATATAGACAGGATGCAGAGTTGGGTGGAGAAGTGGCAGATGGAGTTCAATCTGGAAAAGTGTGAAGTGATACACTTTGGAAGAATTAACTTGAAGGTGGAGTACAACGTTAATGGCAGGATTCTTAGTAGTGTGAAGGAACAGGGGGATCTTGGGGTCCAAGTCCATAGATTCCTCAATGTTGCCGCGCAGGTCGATGGGGTTGTTAAGAAGGCGTATGATGTGTTGGCCTTTATTAGTCAGGGTACTGAGTTCAGGAGCCGAGAGGTAATGTTGCAGCTCTATAGAACTCTGGTTAGACCACATTTAGAGTATTCTGTTCAGTTCTGGTTGCCTCATTATAGGAAGGATGTGGAAGCTTTAGAGAGGGTGCAGAGGAGATTTACCAGGATGCTGCCTGGATTAGAGAACATGTCTTATGAGGAAAGGTTGAGCGAGCTAGGGCTTTTCTCTTTGGAGTGACAGAGGATGAGAGGCAAATTGATAGAGGTGTATAAGATTATGAGGGGCATAGACAGAGTGGACAGCCAGCACCTTTTCCCCAGGGCAGCATTGGCCAACACCAAAGGACATCAATTTAAGGCCAGAGGAGGAAAGTTTAGGGGAGATGTCAGTGGTAGGATTTTTACACAGAATGTAGTGGGTGCCTGGAACGCACTGTGGGGTGGTGGCAGAGGCTGATACAATCAGCAAATTTAAGAGACTCTTAGATAGGCACATGGATGTAAGAAAAATGGAGGGTTATGGGCTGTGTAGGAGGGAAGGGTTGATCAAAGAGTAGGTGTTTATATAGGTTGGCACAACATTGTGGGCCGAAGGGCATGTACTGTGCTGTACTGTTCTATGTTCTACGTTAGGGGCAGGAAGTGCATGCATATTTTAAGTGCAGTGGTTATAGAGAGTGGAGAAGGGAAAAATGTGTCCAGCTTCCTGACTAAGCAGAGTAGGAAGTATTTGCCTGTGAAGCGAGCTGCAAGTAGTGTCTCATTCTCAGGTATCAGATCCAGAGGGCACTGATATAGTTTTTTGGTAGCTGGCTGATGAGCATGTCCATGGTTTTCCGTGTGTTACTTCACCAGATATGCAGAGAACCCAGAACCAGGGTCACAGAAACTGCAGCTCATGTTAAGTCCCAGATTTTTTTTAGACAAGACAGGATTTCTTTATTAGTCATATCCACATTGAAACACACAGTGAAATGCATCTATTGTGTAGAGGGTTCTGGGGGACAGCCTGCAAGTGTCGTCACACTTCCGGCACCAACATAGCATGCCCACAACTTCCTAACCCATACATCTTTGGAAATTGGGAGGAAACCAGAGCACCCAGAAGAAACGCACGCAGACACTGGGAGAACATACAAACTCCTCCCAGACAGCAGCTGGAATTGAACCTGGGTCGCTTGCACTGTAACAACATTATGCTAACCGCTACACTACTGTGCCTGCCCTGTGCAATTATGTTTGATGTTTCATTGAACTGAGTTTGTGTAGTGCTCCACTCCATCCAAATTCCATGTGATTGTCTTTCATTGTTTTAACATTTTTATTTCTTATAGTTTTCTTTCCTCTACTTTGTTTCCTGTCAATGAGAAAGGAACAGTCTCTGAGAATTGAACTGACACATATACACCAGTACCCTGCACAGTCCTGTCCTGCATAACTCACTGTACCGTTCTTGCTTCTGCAGTCCAAACACTCATAGGTGCACGCCCCCGTGAAGACATCTGTGCGCTGCTTGTTAGGCACCAGGAACGAACTTTTGCCTGCCCTCCCCCCCCTACTCTGTGCTGCAATGCCAGGAACCTGCAGCAAACCCCTCGTTTCATTCTCGACTAAGTCTTGGGGCTATGCAATCACCAGTTCATTACTGTGGTTCTGCAGCAGTGATAAGGGCAGGCGTGTGCACCAGTACCCAGCATGGCATCGCTGTCAGTAACACATCTTTATAAGCATAATACTACAATGATCCCACTCAGTGTTGATTGCACTCGAGCTGTTGCTTTTGGAATGCATTCTGAGAGTTTGGTATGAGTATTATCCAGCCCACTCCAACTCAGAAGGTTTGATGTAGAGATGTTAAAGAGCAGGGAGACTCCCACTGACATTAAGTGCTTCAACTTGCCTTGTGACATCTCTGGTTGCCCCTTTTCAGGCATCATGGATACTCTAGTTTTACAAGGCTCTACTCCATCAGTCTCTGTGGATTTTGTGGGAAAAATAGCATCCTGAGGTATACAGAGCACCAGGCAATCTTAGACAAAGCTATAGGCCACATGTCCAGACACATTTTCCCTGGGGTCTCTGATTGACGGGGACTCCAGGCTGGTGCTCCATGGGCTCTTGCATCCCTGTTCATATGTACCCTGCCATCCTGCAATGTCCTCATTGGACCTCCTTCAACTCCAACTACACACAGTATGGATGGAAATATAACTGCAGTAATGAAGCTTGGGATTTGAAACACCAAGGGTCCGAAATTGGTGATAATGGCTGAATGTCCATATCTACTCACCAACTGGCCACTCAAAATCACCTCGAGTGAAAATCAAGGCCTCAGTTAGATTTATTATTGATTTACAAATATCTGTTGTATTTCAGAAATAATTCTGCTAATCAATTCAATTAACTCTAATGCTGCATCTATGACAAATATCCTTTTCAATTCTAAATTCAAAACAATTTGACATGTTAGCAGCTATTATACTTTATTCAAAGTGAATGTGCCCAGTACAATGCAGTATCTTAGTGCCGATTAGCAAAGCATAGCATAGCATGTGTTATATTGCTCAATGTATTCTGGATAAACTCTCCAGTGGATTGATCCCACCGCCCATGCCCCAGCACTTCAGATCAATCCACGTGTTGCAAGGTAATCTTCTGAGAGAATATGCATTCTCTCACTCTTTGATCATGCTGATCAAATGCATCGATATTTCCCCTTTCTAGGGTTCTCTTCTTATATTTGTCATGCTCAAAACCCATGTAACAATAGTTCATCTGATATCAAACCTGCACCAAATTTCCACTTTCTGACTACAAACATGTCATGTACTCATCACCTGGAACTTCAAACCCAGTTTGCTCCATCCTGTTACAGGAATTGCCTCTTGGAAATCAATGCTCCGTCATGAGTGGAGCAGTCAAATACTTGACCCTACTCATCTGGTTACATAATGCGTCCATTGGCATTTCAGATCTGGGTTACAGACCTTGTCCTTGGCAGTTAACTATTCTGCCTGAGATTGAAAACTTGAGTCTGGTCTTTGGCTATTGCATTGTCTTTTGAAACATTCTTAGCTTCTGTCAGCAGACTGGACACATACTGTTAAGAATTTGCTGGTGTTCCTTTCATATAGTCTAAGCAGATCCAATCTTTGTTGTGAAACTTTAATTCTCAGACATGTCCATTTTAAAATGATCTTCATCAAATATTCATTCTTCAAAAGTTACATTTCTTCTGCAGGATTCATGTTACAAATTGAAAAGCAGAATACATCTAAGGATTAATAAGTAAAGGAAATGAAGTAGAAATTTGCCGAGATTCTCTGACAGGTTTTGACATTTGGCTCTAGTTAGAATAATTTCCTGACACCAAACTTTGCTTCACTTCACATATTCTGAACTAATAGTTCTGGAGTCATGTATGGCAGGGGTAGAATTATGGAATTAATGCAATTTACTTTGCATACTTAAGTCATCACCATTCTTGAATACAGCAGAGATTGAGAATGATTACAATAAGGTTATTGTTTGAATTTCACCAGTAGTGTCTAATTTGAAGAAGGTGCTGCAAAAATGTATTAAGTGAAACGGGTGTCCACCAAACCTCTCTTTCAGATCAGACAGAATCAATGCTTCTTTCAAGCATCATTTTGGCCCTTGATGGAAAGGCGTAATTCACAAAGAGCACACAGATAGTCTTCATTATCATGATCAAACTCCAAGGCATTTTCAAAGTATTCAATGGCTTTAGGCTTGTTCCCATCCAGCTGATACAGAAATCCTTTAACACCAAGGGCCTTGCTGTCATGTGGATTCCTGCGAAGTTTCCTGTCTGCCCACTTCTCCAGTTCCTTACGACATTTTCTCTGTTCATATGAGTCATATTCAATCTTCAGACCTTTCAGGAATAGGTTGATGGCATTTGATTCAGACTTTCTGTGATACATTTCAAATGACCCAGCATGAAAACATATGCTCTGCATGTTTTCTGGACGAATGCCCTCTAATTTCATGAGATTTCTGTAGATCTCCTCTGCTTTGGAGTAGTCTTTAATTTTAATACAGAAGTTTGCAAGATCCAATTGTGGTAGAGTACCCGACCTTTCACGGTATTCACAGGCCTTTTCAAAATGGTACTTACACTGTCTGATCAACTCAGTTTGGTGCTGAAATGCAGCATTGAGATGACCTGTGTGAGGTGCATTGAGTTTACTTCTGTAACACATTCCAATTTGGTGGTGTACGAAGCAAGAGTGTGGAGTGAATTCTAATATATGCTTCAGCAGCTTGATAGCTTTGTCCATAACTCCTTCAGTTCTGTAAAATTTTGCAGCATAGCGGAGCACATATGGAAAATCAGGGGTTTTCTGCAATGCTTGTTCAACTAATTTATTTGCTTCCTTCTTTTGCTTGAACCTCTGCATTTTTAGGGCCAACAGCACCATGGCCACAGAGTTATCTGGATCAAGCTCCAGCACCCGACGCAGATGCTTCTGGGACTGACTCTGTTCACGACTCTCTGGGGTTCCAGAAAATGATTCCAGACGAAATAGCACAGTCGCATAGCCCATGATCCATTCCGTGTTATCAGGATCTTCCTCTACAGCCTTCTCAAAACATTCCTTTGCCTCTTCGTAGTATTCACCGCCAGACTTCAACAATGACCATCCCTTCTCCCCGTATACTTCAGGTATCATTGCTGTATAGCGAGGGCCGTCAGTGAGCGGTTTACAGATCATCTCCAGCTTGTCGAGGTAGGACTGGGCCTCGACCAGTTGTCCCATGTGGTAATGCACCCAGGCAAAGTTTCCATAGGTGATGATGCTTTTTCTTTCAAATTCATCTTTGTGGTTCTCCCTCAGAATCTTTTCAGCTTTCTCTAAGTTTTCAATGGCTTCTTCGTGATTGCCTTGCAGGCAGTTCACAAAAGCAAGTTGGTTGTAGGATGTGGCTTGATATTTGACAGCAAAATTTATAGCATCTTCTAATCTGTACAACATATCTTCCAAGTCAATGGTTTCCTTCTGTGGGCGCCACGTGAAGTGACACTGAAGTTGATCGAGCTTCTTTTTCAACAAATCTCTCGGTGTGTTGCTGCAAGAGAACAACATTTATGAAAATCTGTCTCAGACCAGCTGAGGCACATTCCGCCCTTTCGTGCAATATCTTTCATTAAGGCATCATAAACCTGGAAATACTCAGCAGATCAGGCAGCGTCTAGGGAGAGAGAAATCATTAACGTTTCAGATCAACAACTATATACTAAGAATTGATTCATATATTGAGGATGAGAATGTGCATTCTCAGCAGCCCAGGCGGCAGATCTGTTGCTTCACTACACTGATGGTGCGCTCAATGCTATTGTAAGTGGTTGTCAGGCTCCCATTATACAGGCTTTCTGATCTTGTGCATGGAGCCTGTGCCAGAGTCAGAAATTAGGTGCTTTTCCCCCAATGGTCTGATACAGTGGCTGGAAGATAAAGGGTGCAGTTAATTTAAACAGGATGAAACTGTTGTGTGAAGTCATTAGGATTTTCCAGACATACTTGGTAACCTATTGCATGAGGAAAGCCTCCTATGACTGCTGAGTACTCTTGGTGATGTGACGCTGTTAATCCCGCCTAATGTTTAGCAAACTCCTTTTTGCATTCCCTGTCAATGTGTACACCTTCCAACGTAAGTGTGCGGGCCTTGCCAAACTGTGCTGATCATGCTGACCTCTACCTCTCACATGCTGTGCTCCAACCTCCCTAACATGGCCTTATGAACCATATATCACACATCACATTCTTCAGTGGGATAATATGCATTTTACAGCAGCAGTTTTGTTTGCCAGTGAATCTTGATGCGGTTCACAGTAACCAAAATGATCTTGTTCCAGCATGTTAATGCCATTCCATTACACCTCATAAAGTGCACAAGGATTTCTGGGCAAAAGAAGAACCTTCATTCATATCATAGGTTGCAAAATACAGCTGTCTTGTGCCCAATGAAAGGTAATTGGTTTAGTACAGTCACATGTACTGAGATACAGTGTAAAGCTTTTGTTTGCATGCCATCTAGACAGATCATTCCATACATAAGTACATGAGTGCAAGTGCGAAGATGTAGTTCAAAAAGAACATTTAGACATTCTTCACTGTCGAAATCAAATTCCAAGGCCTTTCCAAGGCATTCAATGGCTTCATACAAATTTTCAGAGGCATAGACAGATTAAGATTTTAGTAAGGTATTTGATAAGGTCCCACATGGGAGGCTCATGCAGAAGATTGAGAGGTATGGAATCCACACTGGCTTGGCTGTCTGGATTCAGAATTGACTTGCCCATAAAAGACAGAGAGTAGTGCTTGATAGGACACATTCTGGCTGGAGGTTCGTGACTAGTGGTTTTCTGCAGGGATCAGTACTGGGACCTCTGCTGTTTGTGATATTTATATAAAAATGACTTTGATGAAGACATGGATGGGTAGGTTAGTAACTTCGCAGATGATACAAAGATTGGTGGCATTGTGGATAGTGTAGAAGATTGCCGTAGGACAGAGCGGGATATCGGTCAGTTGCAGATATGGGTGAAGAAATGGCTGATGGAGTTTAATTAGGCCAAGTGTGAGGTGTTGCACTTTGGGAGATCAGATGTAAAGGGACTATACACAGTTCATGGCAAAACCCATAACAGTGTTGATATGCAGAGGGATCTTGGGGTCCAAGTCCATAACTCCCTGAAAGTGGCTGCACAGGTTGATAGGGTGGTAAAGAAGGTGTATTGGAATGCTTGTCTTTTTTAGTTGAGGCATTGAGTTCAAGAGTCAGCAAGTTATGTTGCAGCTTTATAAGACTCTGGTTTGGCCACATCTGGAGTATTACATTCAATTCTGGTCGCCACATTATAGGAAGGATGCTGAGGCTTTGGAGAGGGTGCAGAAGAGGTTTACCAGGATGGTGTGTGGATTAGAGGGCATGTGCTAGAGGAGAGGTTGGACAAACATAGATCTTTTTCTCTGGAGCGGCACAGGCTGAGGGGAGACCTGATAGAAGTTTATAAGATTATGAGAGGCATAGATAGAGTGGATGGTCAGTATCTTTTCCCTAGGGTCAAAATTTCCAAGACGTTAGTGAGGCCACACTTGAAGTATTGTGTTCAGTCTTGGTCACCTTGTTATAGGAAGGATATAATTAAACTGGAAAGAGTGCAAAAAAGATTTACAAGGATATTGCCAGGATTCGAGGGACTGAGTTATAAGGAGAGGTTAGACAGCCTAGGTCTTTACTCCTTGGAGCATAGGAGTATTCCCTGTACAGTTGCGACATAACCTCTCAACTTCTATATTCGATGTCCTGAATGATGAAGGCCAGCATGCCAAAAGCCTTCTTCACTGTCCTATCTACCTGTGACTCCACTTTAAGGGAACTATGCACCTGTACTCCAAGGTCCGTCTGTTCTACAACAGTACCCTTCACACTTATCTGAATTAAATTTCATTTGTTATTCCCCAGCCCACCTGCCCAGCTGATCAAGATCCCACTGCAATTCTTGATACTCCTTTTCACTGTCCATGACACCACCTATTTTAGTGTAATTTGCAAACTTACTAAGTATTCCTCATATATTCTCGTTCAAATCTTTGGTATAGATGACAATGAGCCCAGCACTGACCCCTGGGGCACACCACGAGTCACAGACCTCCAGTCTGAGCTAGGATGCTGAGCAGTACAAATAATAAGAACAAACAGCCAACTGAAATGATATTTTAAAGATAACAAAGTCACGGGTGGTGATTTTTAAGTCATGCTAGAACTATCTGGGTGACTTCTTTGCAGATGCTTGAATAAACTTGAATTTGGATTGATCATTGTGGATTGTGGAGAATGGCTGAGTCCTAAAATATGCTGCAATGTTACACGGGTATCTCATTGCCCATTAAGTGTGGATGATAGCAGGAAAATCAACTGATGTCCATGCTTGAGTGATGAAATAATAATCTCCATTACAGATGCAAGTGAATCACACATGCTCATGAAAACTGGGAGGAGATAACTGGATTATACATATATCAGCATTCCATGGAAGAGATGGTCAAATCCAGAGGACTTGTGGATAGCTCATGTTGTTCTCAAAAGCAAATACAGAGAGAGAACAAAACCTAGGACACACTGATCGGTCTTCTATTTGAACTTGAAGCCTATCCTAAAAGTAATGATAGAAAAGCATCTGGAGATATCAAATGCATGAAAAAATAGTCCTTGTGGATTTCAAAGTGCACTAATCTGATAGAATTTAGAGGAGAAACAAATGAGTAGAGCAGAGCACTGAATGAGCTCAAGTTGTGGAGAGTAAAGGATGGGATACCGGCCAAAGGGCTGTTCCAATAGTTAAGTCTGGAGGTAGCAAGGACACTGTGAAGAGTTTTTGAAGTAGATGAGCAGAGATTGGGTGAAACCAGGCAGTGTTACAAAGGCGGAAAGAGCTGTTATGTTATGGGATCTTACTGCCAGGTGGTGGCATTTCAGAGATATTGGAGGGGACTAAACCCAGATCCTGAGGAAATCCATAGGTGATGGTGCAGGAGTAGAAATGGGAAGAGAAGTCACTCTGATCATTCTCTGCCAAAGGATGGTAGATAAGAATGGAAGCAGGTAATTGGGTGATGGTAGAGAGTTGGAGGAGAATATGGTCAAAGGTCTTGGCAATCAGGTGGACATAGCATGCCAAATGAAGGTCACACCAGGGGTACAAGTGAGTGAAACACAGAGATAGAGGGAAAAGGTTGAGAAAGAGAGAAAGAGAGAGAGAGAGAGAGAGAGAGAGAGAGAGAGAGAGAGAGAGAGAGAAGGGCTGAAGGTGAGTGAGAGGGAAGGGTGGAAGGTAAGGTTCATGGGGCAGAGTGAGAGTTAGACAGGGAGAAAGGGGACTGCAGCAGCCTGCCATGGCCCAGGCATGAATTCTAGGCTTGGTTCCTTTGAAGGCCTGGACTCCATTCAATTCATTGCATGCATCCAGGCTATTGACTTGGGGAATAGTTCCACTCCATTATCTTTCCCTCCTCCTCCTTTTACCCCCTCACTGCCCCATTCTCTCCTCCTCTCCCTCTCAAAGACAAAATGATTTGCTTTTGCACTATCTAGAAATATTGGCATTCCATAATTATTTTACAATGTGATTAAAACTGCAGTTAACTTGATTTTTTTAATGGCAGCACAATTAACCTCAATCAATCAAAGTATAATGTGACAATGTGACGCACAAGGGCTCACACATCCCAGGTGGGGAACCGTTGCCCTATACTACAGCACCAGCTGAATTTATACCACTCTAGGGACAGGATGTATAAACGTCTTGCGCTGTGCAGCCCTATCCTACTCCTCACATCTGCCTCTGCCCTCCATCACCTTCCCGAGATCTTCCCAAGCATAATCAGCAAGGATCAGTAAGACAGTCTCATTTACCAGAGATCAGGACCACCAAGGTGGGTTAGGTACTTGTGCCAGTCGCTGATCCAATCTGTGAAGCTCAAGATGCTTGTGAAAGTGACTTGTAATGATGACCATCCAATTCAGAATGGGTGATACAATGTCTGCTCTGAATTGATAACTGTCACTCATTGGTAACAGTGCACCATCTCACGTGTGAAGAGAGCTTTCATTGCCCAGTACCAATGTGAATTTGAATTCATTGAACATGAGCCAAAACCCCAATCACTTAAAGCAAAGGCAGAATAGCAAAAATTGAAGCAAGAATTATGGGACAGAATACAGTGTCTCTCCCACCACAAATGGATAGCATTGACATAATCAAAGCTCATGGATGAAGTGGGCTCATCCAATTTATTAAAGAACAGATTTCGTTTTTCTTTTTAACTAATTTTACTGAAGAAATCTCCAGTGGGATAACATGGGATACATTTAAAGCATACATCCGTGGTCAAATTATTTCATATTCCACTGGATTGAAAAAACCAACTAATAATGAAATACGTACATTAGCTGACAAGATTAAAGAAATCGATAAAATATATTCTGTTACTCCTAATCTGGAGCTTTTTAAAAAGAGAACAGAACTGCAACTACAACATAGTTTATTATTAACATCTTCAATTGAAAATCTACTACTAAAAAACAGGTCAATTTTATATACATGGTGACAAATCTGGTAAATTATTGGCCAACCAATTGAAAGCTACCATATCTAAACGTCAGATTAATAAAATTCGTAAACCGGATGGCACCTATACGATAGATCAAGTTCAAATTAACAAATCCTTTCAAGAATTTTATTCTTTTTTTATACCAATCAGAATCCCCTGAGGATCCTACTTTAATACATGAATTTTTAAGAGATTTGAAGATTCCCCAGTTATCTTTAAATGAACGCTCTATATTAGATGCTCCCACTTCGGAGGAAGAAATAAAAAAAGTAATATTTTCAATGAATTCAGGTAAAGCACCCAGCCCTGACGGATACACAGCTGAATTTTTTAAATCCTTTTCTGATAATCTTGTTCCCTGGTAGCCAAAATGCCTTATCAGTGGGTAAACTACCACAATCTTTCTATGAAGCAACTATTACTTTAATTCTTAAAAAGGATAAAGATCCCACTGATTGTGCATCTTATAGACCTACTTCTTTATTAAATGTAGATTCCAAAATATTTTCCAAAATATTGGCCTTTAGATTGGAAAAGGTTCTTCCACAAATTATCTCTGAAGACCAGACAGGATTTATTCAGAATCGTTACCTACATTTTAACATTAGGAGATTAATGAATATTATATATACCCCTTCATCCCAAATTCCAGAATGTGTTGTTTCGCTAGATGCTGAAAAGGTGTTTGACAGAGTCGAATGGGAATATCTATTCAGTACACTTCAAAAATTCAATTTTAGTCCTAAATTTATATCTGCGATTAATATGATTTATTATGCACCTATGGCTTTAATACTTACTAATAATCAAAGATCTCCTTTGTTTAGGCTATTTCGAGGTACTAGACAAGGCTGCCCGTTAAGCCCTTTATTATTTGATATTGCTTTAGAACCTTTGGCTATTGCATTTCAGGATTCTTCAAATATATGTGGTATTACTCGTGGACAGAAGATTCATAAGATATCCCTTTACGCAGATGACCTGTTACTTTATATTTCTAATCCAGAGGAATCTATCCCCGCAGTACTATCACTATTAGATCAGTTTAGTTTTTTCTGGCTATAGATTAAATTTTAATAAGAGTGAACTTTTTCCATTAAGTATGCAAATTCCAATTTATAGCCAATTACCTTTTAGATTGGTAACTGACTATTTTATGTATTTAGGTGTTAAAATTACTAAGAGACATAAGGACTTATTTAAAGCTAATCTACTGCCTTTAATTGACCATGTTAAACAATTATTTACTAAATGGTCCCCACTGTCTCTATCATTGGTAGGCCGAATTAATGCAGTTAAGATGACCATATTACCAAAATTTTTATATTTATTTCAAGCGATTCCAACTTTTGTTCCAAAATCTTTTTTTGACACTATTGATTCTAAAATTCTTTCATATATTTGGCAGAATAAAAACCCAAGGCTAAGTAAGAAATATTTACAAAAACTAAAAAATGATGGTGGTATGGCCTTGCCTAACTTTAGGTTATATTATTGAGCAATCACTGTTAGATATTTAATTTTTTGGACACAAGATTCAGATGTAATTCAATGCCCCAGATGGGTACACCTTGAATCCCAATCAGTACTTGAATTTTCATTAGTTTCTATTTTAGGAGCTCCACTCCCTTTTGCACTTACCAAATTAAGTAAACATATGATTAACTCAATTGTTAAACATACAATAAGAATATGGTTTCAATTTCGTAAATTTTTTGGATTGAATAAATATAACCTGTCAAGTCCCATTCAATCTAATTTTTTCTTTTATCCATCTAGAGCTGACTCAGCTTTTTCCATATGGTAAAGGAAGGGAATAGTATGTTTTCGTGATTTATTCATTGATAATTATTTTTCATCTTTTGAACAATTGTCTAACAAATACAATTTGCCTAGATCACACTTTTTTCAATATTTGCAAATTAGAAATTTTTAAAAAGCTACTATACCCTCTTTTCCTACACCTTACAAAACTGAAATTACGGAAAATTTTTTTGGTTTTAATCCTTGTCAGAAGGGCTTGATAGCAACAATTTATGATTTAATTATGAAAATTCGTTCAGAACCACTGGACAAAATTAAGAACGAATGGGAAAGTGAACTCCAGACATCTATACCTATAGAGACTTGGAAGAAAATTCTTCATTTGGTTAATACATCTTCAATGTGTGCCAGGCATTCTTTGATACAGTTTAAGGTAGTTCATAGGACCCATATGTCAAAAGATAAGCTAGCTTGTTTTTATCAACATATAAATCCTATATGTGACAGATGTAAATCAAATGTGGCTTCTTTGACACATATGTTTTGGTCCTGTCCTCGTTTGGAAAAATATTGGAAAGATATTTTTAACATTATTTCAAATGTATTGAAGATTGATTTACAACCTCATCCTATCACTGCAATTTTTGGTTTACCAAGGATAGAATCTGGCCATCTATCTGTCTCTGCTTACCGTATGATTGCCTTTGTTACATTAATGGCCAAACAATCCATTTTGCTTAAATGGAAGGATCCAATACCCCCCTACTACTTTTCAATGGTTGTCTCAAACTAGATCATGTTTAAACTTGGAAAAAATTAGGAGTGGTACTGTTGATCCTTCGCTTAAATTTGAGGAAGTTTGGAGTCCATTTATTCAATATTTTCACATGATATAGATCCCCTTATAATAACCTTTCAAGTTAGAGGAATGGAGTTGATGACATAATATTGCTCTGTTTCTATTGAGAAATTTCAGTCCAGTTTTTAAAAAAATTTTTTTAGCTTAGTTTGGTTTGATACATTGTTTATAATTTTTCTTATTGTTTTGGGTTTTTTTTTCCTTTTTTATATTTTATAATAAATCTTTTTCTTTTATATTATATTCGTTCACTAACAAATCATTGGATCTACAGATTTCTTTTTATACTCTATTGTTCTTTATGATTATCCATGTCATGATTGTTCTCCTGATCTCTTTGCATTACATGTATAAACATTGATATATTAATCTGTATTAATTTGAAAACTAATAAAAAGATTGAAAAAGAAAAGGGATGAAGTGGGGGTTTCACACCATCCCTGGTCCTACCCATCTGACCCATATTGCACGTTAAAATTAGGGCTACCCTCGTCCAGTGCTATAAGCAGCAGCAATTGTGGGCACATTCGAGCTGCAGCGTGTCCCAGGCAGTGAATTATTGGTGCCCAGTAACTGAATGATCAGGATGGTGCTCACAGCTCTGTCTCCAGCTGGTCTCCTCCTCCCGCGCCTGTGCATTGCTGCACGGACGTCAGGGACCAGCTGGAGATCAGACGCCGGTACCTCAAACCTTCGGTGCTGCCACTGGACCGACTCCCAAACCAGCGAAGGGCCCTGACCTGCTGAGCCCAGGGACTGCACACACTTCAGGGGCTGCACCCTGTACAGACAGTTCCCGACAAACGTTGTTAATTAGCTCCTAGCACATTAAGGCTCTGTTGATTACATTTATTCTTTAATATTAATTTTGAATTATTTAAATATTTTCAAACAGTTTACAAATATCTTACAATCAAAGAGAACTGATCAAAGGATTCTGACAACGTGGAGCTGTCAATAGGTAATCGAGACATTCTGGGTCTTGTCCCCGGGAGCTGGGGGTTGCGGTGTGGAGCCCACTCGACTCCCGGGCACGGAGAGTCACTCAACCATCCCTCCCGGACATCATTGGGCGGCTCCCGCAGGACGGCCCAATGATGCCTGTGCAACTGCTGTCAGTAGCAATGGTTCAGGGGGTGAATCCGGAGCGGGGAGAGCTGGGATCGGTCGGGGGGAGGGGGTCAGTGGGAGTGCTGTGGTGTTTTTTCCTGACTGCGAAGCAGTTCCCATGCTTTGTTTTTTTCCTATGGGGGGGGGGGTTCGTTGTGGAGGAAGAAAACGCAGGCTGAGTTGGTCTTTATGTTTGAAAAAACAAAAATGATATGCTGTTGGAGGTTTAATCGGTTTTGCTCTGGGATTGTAGCCTGCCCGAGTGCTGTATGTGATCAAACCCTTCATGCGTGTGTTATTTAGTGAGTGCTATTGGTGCATTGTAAACAGAATGCATTGATTTGGCGTCGTGATCCTTGCACTTTATTTGTCTATCTGCTCTGCACTTTCTCTGTAACCGCAACACTGTATTCTGCATTTTTTTTCTTTTTACTACCTCAGTGTATTTATGTATGGCATAACCTGTCTGGATGGCACACACACAAAAGCTTTTCACTGTATCTCTGTACACGTGACAATAATAAACCGATACCACCCATTGCCAATGATTGTAAAGTGAGATGTGCACTGATTGCGTTTCCTGTGTCTATTTTTTAAATATAAATAAACCATATTTTTGAAATAATAGAAGGTTGGTAGCAGGGGATTGGAAGGGATATTGGGCTGGGAGCGGGGACGTGGAAGGAAATGGGAATCCAGCCAGGACGTTTGTGAGGGGTGGTGCTCAGGGCAACTCTGGGCTGATGGGAGGATCAGGCAGTTGGCAAATGAAAAGCTGGTGTAGGCGGGGCGGCTAGGAGGGCGGCGGGCAAGGCGAGGGTCTGGCGAGGGTTGTGAGGTCCCCACACCCCTTGAATAAAAAGGTGCCACCCAACCGATATCGTCTCTGAAACTCAATAAGGTCGTGCCTCAATCTCTTACATTCAAGCGAACATCGGTTTAGTTTAGCAAACAATCTGCTGGCGGAACTCAGTGGGTCGAGTAGCATCTGTGGGGGTGGAAAGGAATTGTCGACATATTGGGTCGAAACCCTGCATCAGGACCTGATCGACCCTGAACAGGAGCTGATCATCCTGTCGCAACTTTTCGACCCGAAACGTCGACAATTCCTTTCCTCCCACAGATGCTGCTCGACCCGCTGAGTTCCTCCAGCAGATTGTTTGTTGCTCCAGATTCCAGCATCTGTGTAGTGTGTCTCCATCGGTCTAGTTTACATACCATAGTCTTTTCATTCCTCGCCCCATCCTAGGAATATCAGCGCGCCCTCTGAGAAAAATTTTCAACCCCCCCCCCCCCCACCCCGAGGTTAAGGCTCACTTTCTATCTGTCGCTTAAGATATCTTTATTAGCCACATCGAAACACACAGTGAAATGCATCTTTTGCGTAGTGTTCTGGGGGGGGGGGGGGCAGCCCGCAAGTGTCGCCACACTTCCAGTGCCAACACAGCATGCCCACAACTTCCTAACCCGTACGTCTTTGGAATGTGGGGGGAAACCGGAGCACCCGGAGGAAACCCACGCAGACACGGGGAGAACGTACAAAATCCTTACAGACAGTGGCCGGATTTGAACCCGGGTCGCTGGCGCTGTAAAGCGTTACGCTAACCGCTACACACTTTGTTCACCGAATTTAGTAATTTCCCTGTATTTCTCTGCTCTTTCACCATTGCCCATATTTTCCCAAACCGAACTCCAGTTAATCCCCATCTACTCTGCTCACTGTGTCACTCAGTGATATCCGTGCTGTTCCTGCAGTCAACTGAATGCTCTTGACAGTGAAAAGCCAATTCCCCAGCGCAGACTCCATTTGTCACCTAGCCCAACTGGAGGACATGCTCCCTAATGTGACACTTGGTCTCCTCTGTCCTCACACTTCAATAATCCAGCAACACAGATTTCGCCTCGAACTCTTATCAGATGCTGGGATCCCAAAAATCAGTGTTTCCAAACTGTGGGTTTGCCCCACTCCAATATCTCCCGGTGTTTGCAGATGCCGGGATCAAACTAAAGTTCCCAGGTCACTACCTTGAATGGGTTCCCCCAAATGCTCAGAAACCCAGGGTCAGACCAAAACCTTTACCCTAAATAATCAGAGATCAAGGGACAGATTGACTGATTGAGTTATCACTGCCATTTTCTTAGAATGTACTGATTTTTAATAACACGGTGTAAATTAAAGATGTTACTCACCTCATGATGCTGCTCAGGATTCTAGCTGCACCTCGCTGAGCTGATTAGCAGAATGACTGCACAAGGTCTCTGCAGCTCTCTGTTCAGTTTTATAGTTTGCAGGCTGGGCTGAGATCCAGAAATTAGTGTCTGAAATCGGAATTCGAAAGTGAAACTGACCAAGCCTGATATTTCTTCTCCGGAAATTAACTGCGCAATGGAAAAGTTTCCATGTTTTCCAAAAGCCAGGAATGCTAAATTCACGGAGGGCAGTAACCACACAGTGAAATATTCTCCTCAATTTCTATCTTAATCCTAACGCACTCTATTCTTGGCAAACATGTAGGATTAAAATTTGGATTTAGCATAACAATCCCAACAATCCTGGAAAGATTGCAGATTCCCAGAATTGTGGAGTTCTCCCCCAAGCCCCTGATCAAGCACAACTTGATCTCACTGAATGCTGCTCAGTGGAGCCTGTGGCTCTGAGACATCCTGAGCATCGATGTAGTGGACGCACCAAAGGGAGTCGGGGAGGTCTGGAGAGTAAAAGACAGAGGATCTCTGGCACTGGGCTCATCAATGATGTGAGGATCGAATCTTTTAAATTAGGGTCCTCTGAGCTGACAGAGGAGAGAGGAGGGGAAGAGAGAGGAGTGGGAGCAAGACTGAACATTGGTACAGGGGAAGTGGAGAATGTGATGGGAGTTAAAGGAAAAGAATTAGCGAAAGGGAGATTGAGGGATGGGAAATAGTGAGGCAGAGAGACCGGGGAATTGGGGATTAGAGAAATGGAGACTGGGAATTGGAGGAGTAGAGAGAGGTACACTGGGATTGGTTCAGGTAGAAGAACCCTAAGCTGTGGGGTTCAGGGAGGAAACTGAAAAATAGGGGAACAGAGCGATGGAGTTTGGAGAAAGGGAGGGATTAAGGAAGAGGTAGACCAGGAAATGGGGTGAGAGAGGAAGCCAACATTTCCCACAGGTCTGAGAGCAACAGCGGAACCTGGTGAATGGAAGAGACGTCGAAAGGGGAGCAGAGAGGAAAGGGTTGAGTGAAACCCCAGGTCCAAACTTCGCTGCAAAACCTCCGTCGCATTTCCTACTTTGTAAAAGTGACAAACTTTCAGACTTCATATCAGGGTAAAGAATTGGCTGCATTTGGTGTATCCTGAGTTTAGGGAAGATGCTCTATAAATGCTTTCAAGTGAGGCATTGCTTCTGAAGCTTGCAGCATCAGGACCTTGATTTGAATATTCATTGGCCCATCAGACGCCAACTCACTGCTGGTAGTGCCTAGCTCCACTGATCTTCTCGGGATTCCGATCCAGAGGGATGACCGAGTGACCCCGTGGGCCCCAGTGTCTTCCCGTGAGGAGGGAGTGGGCTCCATACCTCAAATAGATCTCCGGGATCGGACGCTGAGGATATGAACATCCCTCGATAACCTACTGACGGCTCACTGTTGTCAACGTCCTTTGATCAGTTGTTTCTGACAATCGACATTTAAAATCAGTTGAAAAGGATCTAATTAATTTAAAACGAATAATAAATGCATTCAACAACGCCTTAATGTGCTAGAAGCTAATTTACAGCATTAAACTGGAATTGCCCGAGCAGAGTGCAGCCCCTGAAGTGTGTGCAGTCCCTGGGCTCAGCAGGTCAGGCCCCTCCGCTGGTTTGGGAGTCGGTCCAGTGGCAGCACCGAAGGTTTGAGGTACCGGTGTCTGATCTCCAGCTGGTCTCTGACGTCCGTGCAGCAATGTACAGGCGCGGCAGGCTGAGACCAGCTGGAGACAGAGCTGTGAGCACCATCCGGATCATTCGGTTTCTGGGCACCGAAATCTCACTGCCCGGGACACGCTCCAGCTCGAATGTGCCCACAGTTGTTTCTTCTGTTAGTAGTGGAGAACAGCAGCCCTAATTTTAATGTGCAATACGGGTCAGATGGGTGGGACCAGGGATGGAGAAAAACTCCGATTTCTTCGTTGGGCTTTGATTATGATTCAGCTATTGGAATTGGAATTGGTTTATTAATGTCACTTATACCGGGGTACAATGAAAAACTTGTCTTGCATACGGTTCATATAGATCAGTTCATTACACAGTGCATTAAGTAGTACAAGGTAAAACAATGACAATGCAGAATAAAGTGTCACAGCTACAGAGAAACTACAGTGCAGGTAGACAATAAGGTGCAAGGTCATTATGAGGTAGATTTGTGAGGTCAAGAGTCCATTTTATCGTACTAGGGAACCGGTCAATAGTATTATAAGAGTGGGATTGAAGCTGTCCTTGAGCTTGGTGGTACATGCTTTCAGGCTTTGAGTTCAAGTCTGTTCAAGCATGGGGGGAGAGATGGGACTAGTGACTTGTAATTCCTCCTCCAATGTTGCCACCTCCTATAAATGACTGAGGTTTGGGCTCCTATTTAATTTAGTTAAACCGGAATTGGATTTAGCAGCCAAGTGTATGATAAATGGAGAGTATTCCGAAGTGAAGGCCATCTGGTGAAGTTAGTGGATATTCGTCCAGAAAATATGTTTATTTGAACTGCAACAGAAAATCTCTGAATCGACTGCCATCAGCCTGCTCCAGAAAGGACTGAAGTTTGCAAATGACTCAAATGAACAGAAAATGTGTCATGAAAAATTAAAGGAGTGGGCAGAAGGCAATTTTGCAGCAAGCCCCGTGACAGCAAGGCTCTTGGTGTCAAAGGGTTGCTGTATGAGCTGGATGGGAACGAGCCTAAATAAGTCTGAATATTTTGAGAAGGCTTTGGAGTTTGATCGTGGCAATGAAAAATAACTGAGTACCCTTTGGGATTTATACCTTTCCACCGAGGGCCAAAGTGATGTTTGAAAGCTGCATTGCTTCTGTCTGATCAGAGACAGGTTTGGTGGGGTGCTTATTACACTTATTAGATTCAGTGAGCAACTTCTTCAAATGAAGGTATTACAGCTGAGTTATTCACAAGATTAGTTTCAGAAAACACATCTGTCTCAAAACCCCAGATTACAGCCCTAATCCTTCATACCCATGCAGGAGACAGGAAGAAGGCAGGTCATTGCTGAATTCTGCTGCTGAACATTGTGAGGAAGCAAGGGAATGTTTTGAGAAGGCTCTGGATAACACAAAATGAATCTTGGGCTATGCAACTGCTCTGTCTCATCTGGAATCAATTTCTGGCACCCTTCTCCAAATTCTTCCAAATCCAGGACCAGATTACATTAAATTTCACTGATTCAGTTAAAGTACTTGATGAGGTTGGCAGAGAGGTCCCACATACTCTATTAGAGAATACATAACAATGGGCAATAGTCTTAAATTTAGAGCTCTCCTATTCAGGGATGATGTTGTTTGCCACACTTGTGCTCAAAGGGTGAGGGAAACATACAACCACACAACTGTCTGTACAGGGTGCAGCCCCTGAAGTATGTGCAGTCCCTGGGCTCAGCAGGTCAGCGCCCTCTGCTGGTTTGGGAGTCGGTCCAGTGGCAGCAGCGAAGGTCTAAGGTCTGATCTCCAGCTGGTCTCTGCAATGTACAGGCGCGGCAGGCGGAAAATAGAGCCGTGAGCACCATCCTGATCATTCAGTTTCTGGGCACCAATATCTCACTGCCAGGGACATGCTCCAGCTCGAATGTGCCCACAATTGTTTCTTCTGTTAGTATTGGACAACAGCAGCCCTAATTTTAACGTGCAATATGGGTCAAATGGGTAGAACCAGAGATGGCGAGGAACTCCGATTTCCTCATTAGGCTTTGATTCAGAGAGATGGGACTCGTGACTTGTAATTCCTCCTCCAATGTTGCCACCTCCTATAAATGACTGAGGTTTGGGCTCCTATTTAATTGATTCAACCTGATACCATTTTGGTATTAGGCAATCTAATATTATTCTTCACACACGGGACACGGTACATTTAGTATTGAGTGATGATTCAGAGGAGAATTGCCAGCAAAATTGCACATGGTTTGACCTCACTGAGTGTCCCGTGTGGTTGCTGCTCCTGGGTCTGTGAGAAAAGGTGAGACCGCACCGCTCCATTTCCCAGTCTCCCATCTCATGGTTTCCCCATTCATTAGTCACCGTTGCCCTGATACCCCACTCTTCATTCTCCCTGCTTCTGATCTTCCATTTCCCTATTACCTGGTCCAGATCGCAGTTCCTGGCATCCTCCTCTTCTCCATTCTTACTCCCCAGTCTCTCTCTCCCTAATACCACATTCTCCCAAATCTCAATCCTCCTCTTCCTAATCATTGTCTACTTTTCCTTCATCCCCAATCCACTGTCTCCTTCTCCCTCATCCCTCAGGACCAAGTTTCTTCACCCCCAAACTAATGCCCAGTTTCAGTCCATGCTGGAGTGACCATTCTGCAGCCATCCCCTCCTCTCCCTACTATCACCCCTACTACCAATTTGAAAGACAGCACTCTGACATCAGAAGTGAGATCTGTTTCAAAGAACCCCTGTCTCTGATTCCCTGACTACTCCAGAGGGCACTTCCTGGGGTGACTGTCCACTGTGATGGTGCTCGTGATGGGAGGATTCAGGCAGGTGACGGGGAGTGAGGAAGGCCTGGAAAATGGTGGCAGTGTAGGATAAGCAGGTGAAGGGGTTGGGGCAGAGAGGAGTGGGGAATGAGGGCCAGGCAGATGAAGGAGTTGGACACACGTTGGGTTCAGGGAACTATTTGGGGACCAAGAGATGATTCGGGTTGGCAGATATTTGTGCTGTGAGTGCTGATGGTGGTGATGGATGGTGGTGGGGCATAAGGTCACGCAGTGCATCCTGTGGGTTGAGCAGAAGGTGGAAGGGGCATTGCAAAGTTGTTGAATGATTGAGCCAGATGGGAGAGGAAAATGCGTTGTCTTTGAGAGGGAAGAGGAGAGAGAAAGAGGGAGCAATGGAACAGAAGGAGGGAATAGGGAAATAGAGTGGGTGAGAGTGCTGTCTCAGGTCAGTAGCTTGGGTGCAAGCAGTGATCCAGCTGAGCCCCATCTTTTAATCAAGGGAACTGGGACTAGATTCCATGCCTGAACTTTCACTCTCACTGCCCCATTCCTCTTTCCCTCCTAGAGATGTACAAAATTATAGGGGGCATAGGTAGGGTAGGCAGTAGTAAACTTCTCCTCATGACAGAGGTGTCTATAACCAGAGGGCAGGTTTAAGGTGAGGAGTATGAGTTTTAGAGGAGATATAATGATGAATTCTTTCACCCAGCGGGTGGTTAAAGTTTGGATGGCTGCTCCACCTCCTCACCCTCATCTACATCCTTTCCGAAACTTCTACTGCAGCATTAAGTTGCCAATCCTGTTCCCTGTGTAGTTAAATTCCACCTTTGTCTGGATCCTCTCTAAAATTTATTGTTTCCATTTCATTTGTCAGAATGCCTCATCACCAGAACTTCCAAACAAGCATGGTGGTGAGAAGTATCCTCTCTGTCAAATCCTTCAGGCACTGCCCAAGACTCAATCCCACCACACACTGCCCTTGAGGTGGCGGCAGTGTGGATGTGACATCATTCACCTTCTGCTGAAATGTGCATATGCCACAAAGGGATGCAGAGTTCTTTGTCATGGTTTGTCCTGAGCAGCTGCATGACACAGGACTGTGTGCTCTAAGGTTGTCCAAGGGACCTATGCTGAGACAAACATTGACCACTGCTGGAAGATAAGCAATTCTGTGAAAGACGCACGTTGGTCAGCTGGAAATCTGCTGAACTTACAGTCAATGGGGCTGAATGCAGCGGATTGGCACATTCCGAGGTCTCAGGACCACGTGCCACATTAAAACTTGGTGCTGCCACCGCAAAGGCTCAGTGGGAATGGATCACAGTCCAGGGTCCTCCTACCATTAATCTCTCAAATGTATGGTTAATGAAGTGTTTAGGAATGAAAAGCAATGTTTACTTGAAGTAACTATTCTAAGCAAATGTAATATTTAGTCCAGTGAATGAAGTCAATGCAATGTCAGAAGTTCAAGAAAATAAACACAATTAGAAACGATTCTTTAGATGGCTGCGTATGGGCATAGTCAACGGAAACTTAATATCCTCGTAATTTGAATTAGGGCCTGGCAGTTCTAAGCGGGACACTATTGTAATTCGGTGTTAAAGATTGTGGAGAACTCATTTTATCCCAGATGTCAATAATATTTGTTTTTCTACAATCTTTTGTGCTATTTCAGCCAATTTCATTCAGAAAGTGCTCATAAGACTAGCCTAAAGAATGCATACACCAGCCAAGTGTGTGAACAAAGCAGTGATGCTATATGATCTCTGAATATGTTTGACATAGTCATTGCTCACTGTTAACCTTTCATTTTTAGCAAACTTTTGTCCAAAAGCACAGTATCCACTTGTAGTCATTGCCGTTATGCAACCTTGAGTAATCTATTATACGAATAGACACCATAACACCCATGAGAAGATTGGGATTGGCTGAGTTTAATTCCTTTTTCTATAGCTCATATAGTCTTCGATGAAATGCCAATGTACCTTTTGTCTTCCTCATTGATTGCTAAACCTCCATGTACCCATTATTGTACAGTGACAAATGTCTGCTCAGCTGCACAGTACCATGGTATTACATGGTGATAGACCTACGCCAACTACTACCATACTCCAGCGGTATACGGTGACAGACATACCTACTCATACAGTAGTCCATTGCTGTACTATGACAGAGCTGGACCTACCAACACTGTACTCCAGTATTAAATGGTGACAGACCTATGCTCACCACTGCTGTATTCCAATGTTTTTCTGTGACAGATTGTCCCTGTAGTACTATATCTATACTGTGGTGATACTTCTGGGGCACAAATGGATCTACAACTGGATACACACCTGTAGCTGGACTTGGGATGAGAAGGTTTGTCCAGGCTTGACGTGGTCTTTAGGTCTCTGATCATAGGTCAATTTTGGCTCCTGGTACAGGCCCAGTTTGGTCTCTAACCCTGGACCAGATTGTCATCAGATGGGCCCTAGAGTCTTGGTGGACATTTGGGAAGGCATCGAGTCTGACTACTGGTCTACTACTGCATCCTGCACAGCTGTTCCAGGTCATTATGTACGTCTAACTGCATGGTGACATTATTTAAAGAATGGTGATTCCTTTTGAAATTTCTGGTCCCATCCCTGAAGGCTTTATAGATTTAGTGGGAAAAGTAGCATCCTGGGCCCAGAGCCCTTGTCTCCTTAGCTCGAGGTGCAAGGCCACCTGCCCAATAGTTCCCCTGTTTTACCTGGGGGGGCCCTGACTGGCAGAGCTCTTGCTCCTGGACCTCTTGGGTCCATTCATTCATTTTTTCCCTTCCTCACACCCCCCCCTTTCTATCCTGTGATATATTCATCGATTCTCCTTCATTGCCCAACTGCACGTAGGTGTGATTATGAGGCCAGGATTTGAAGTATCCTGGGCCTGATATTTACAGTCATGGCTTAATTTCCAAATGTTCTTCTTATTCAATGAATCATATCCACACACAGTTAAAATCAAGACCTTGTAGCTTTTATTATTTAATTATTTGATATAATTCAGATACAATGATTGTGACTGCGCAATTGATTCAATTAACTCTAATGTTGCATCTGTGGCAATTACTCCAGCACTTCTAACACAAATTGACTCATAACGTTATCAGTAATTATACTTCATTCAAAACAGGTACGTCCAGAACATGACAAGTTGCATTCAGCAGAGCACAGCATGTGTTTTGTTGTCTGTTTTTACCAGGGTAGCAGTAAAAAATCCCCATAGGTCTACACCACCATCCATACCCCTCAGAGCTTTCAGATCCATGCACATGTTGCATGTGATCTTCCTGGATCTTGCTCGTCCTCTCTCTCTTTGGCTATGTCAGTTGGATGGTCCCTTGTCCCTGGTCAAATACTGCCACATTAGCCCCTTCTGGATTTTCCTTCTTTTACTTTCCTTGTGCTGCAAAGACTACAAAATGGTCATTTACTTAATCCCAAGCATCTAATCCCAATTAGGATTGTCCATTTACAGGAATGACAAAGGAACTCCACCAACTCAACCTGGGCAGGCTGGTCAAATGCATATCTGTTACATCTTCTACTTTTCAATTTTGGTTTAAATATGAATCTGTTGGCATTCTATGGCTGGATTAAGACATTGCAAAACAGTGTCTTTGGTTTTTAACTATACAGTCTGCGACTGTAAACTTCAATTCCTCCTTTCTCAAAAATCCCACTAAATTGGCATTCATGCCCTCATGAGCTCTAGCACACTGGACACACACTGCTAAGAATGCGTTGCTGTAATTCCTTTGATTTGTGTAAGACAGACACAGCCTCTACTTTGAAACCTTAATTCCCAGACATGTCCATGGAAGGCATCTTACAGTGACCTTTGAAATACAATTAGATTCCAAAAATTATTCTTCAAAAGTTACATTTGTTTAGCAAGGTATAAGAAACAATTTGAAAAGTAAAGAACAACTATGATTAATAGGAAAAGAAATCTGACATGCAGGCTTGTAGGCTTCTTTTAAGCATCATTGTGGTCCTCAGTGGAAAGAAGTAATTCACAAAGAGCACTCAGATATTCCTCATTGCCAGGATCAAACTCCAAGGCCTTCTCAAAGTATTTAATAGCTTCAGGCTTGCTTCCATCCAGCTGATACAGTAACCCTTTGATACTGAGGGTCTTGCTGTCACATGCATCCCCGTTAAGTTTCCAGTCTGCCCACTTCTCCAATTGCTTATGACACTTTTTCCGTTCATATGAGTCACATTCAATCTTCAGTCCTTTCAGGAGTAAGCTAATGGCATTTGATTCAGATCTTTTCTGGTACAGTTGAAATAACCCAGCCTTTAAGAAGATTTGCTGCATGTTTTCCAGACGAATGTCCACTAAATTCACAAGTCTGCTATATATCTCCTCTGCTCTGGAGTGCTCTTCAATCATTATATAGAAGTCTGCAAAATCCAGTTGTGGTTTAGTTGATCTTGGACATTGCTCATGTATCTTTGCAAAGTGATCCATGCATTTTCTGATCAACTCAGTTTTCTGCTGATCTTCAAAATTGCCACCATTATTCTGAAGAGGATTGTTGATCAGTTCCATTAATTTATCCTTGTAACACAACGCAACTTGGTGATGTAAGAAGCTGCTGTGTGGAGTTCTTCTTAATGCTTTCTCCAACAGACCAATGGCTTTCTCCTTATTTCCTTCTAATCTGTAAAATTTTGCCACATAGCGGAGCACATATGGAAAATCAGGGGTTTTCAGCAATGCTTGTTCAACTAATTCATTTGCTTCCTTCTTTTGCTTGAACCTTTGCAGTTTTAGGGCCAACAATACCATGGCCACAGAGTCCTCTGAATCAAGCTCCAGCACACGTTGCAAATGCTTCACTGACTGATTCTGTTCACGACTCTCTGGGGTACCAGGAATTGATTCCAGTCGAAACAGTACAGTTGCATATCCCATGATTCATTCCACATTATCAGGATCTTTCTCAAGAGCCTTCTCAAAACATTCTTTTGCTTCCTCATAGTATTCACCAGCAGAACTCAGCAAAGACCATCCCTCCTCCCCGTAAACTTCAGGTATCATTGCTGTATAGCGAGGGCCATCAGTGAGTGGTTTACAGATCATCTCCAGCTTGTCAAGGTAGGACTGGGCCTCGGTCAGTCGTCCCATGTGGTAATGCGCCCAGGCAAAGTTTCCATAGGTGATGATGCTGCTTCTTTCAAATTCATCTTTGTGGTTCTCCCTCAGAATCCTTTCAGCTTCCTTTAAGTTTTGAATTGCTTCTTCATAGTTGCCTTGCAGGCAGTTTACAAAAGCAAGTTGGTTGTAGGATGATGCTTGATATTTGACACCAAGATTTATTGAATCTTGTAATCTATACATCATATCTTCCACGTTAATAGTTTCCTTCTGTGGGCGCCACGTGAAGTGACACTGAAGCTGATTGAGCTTCTCTTTCAACAAATCTCTTGGTGTGTTGCTGCAAGAGAACAAAAATTATGAAATTCCACTTCAGACCAGTTGAGGCAGTTCTGCCCTGTAATCCCATAAGTAGCCAGCAGATCATGTACTGTCTAATTGAGGCAAAGGCAGAGGCGGGTCTACCCTTTCGATAAGGCAGTAAGAACCCGGAAGCACTCAGCAGGTCAGGCAGCATCTGAGGAGGTTGGAACTGTTAATATTTCAGGTCAATAACCTAGTATCAGGAAATGATTCATGTATTAAGGACAGGAATGTGCCTCCTGAGCAGCCCAGGCAGCAGACTCTGTGGCTTCACTACATCGATGGTGTGCTCAGCGATATTGCAGGTGGTTGTAGGGCTCCTATTATACAGGCTTTCTGGTCTTGTGCATGAAGCCTATGTTGGAGTCAGAAGTAGGTCTATAGAGTCCCCATTGATTGGTGACTGGAAGATGTACATTCTGAGCTGACTTTAAAATGAGCACCTGTTATTAGTGAGCAAAATTGGAAGCAGATTGGCACCAGCAGCTCTGAATGAAGCAGAGGTACACAGCCTATTCCTAATATTTTCTCCCATGATTCATAAACCCATTGTCATCCTAATGAGAAATCTCCTGCATACCATCCTTCAAGTGAAATGTTAAATCAAGGCAAAATTTGTCTATTCCTTTCAAACTGATTGGCAATAAGGCACTATTGAAATAAAGCAAGGAGTCACACCATCCATCCTGCAATCTCCATTCAATCTACAATGGGAATACACAATTCAAGTTTAACGTTGTACTTTTGATGAGGTCCATGTGGAAAATAATTTTAATGTTTAATTGAATTATTTCCAAACAGATGCTACAAACAGATCTGTTTTGTGGCTCAAGTCTTCCAACTCTCACCAGTTTTGGTAAACCATGCACCTGCACTGGTGTAGAAAGTACTGCCGATGCTGGAAGTCAGAAATAAAAACAGTAACCACTAGAAATGTACATGTAACTGGGCTGTAATCTGCTTGGTCAGGAGATAAGATGCTGTTTCTGTGATGAAAAGTTCATTGGCCTGAAATGTTAACTCTGCTCTCTCTCCAAAGGTGCAACCAGACCTGTCCTCATTAATGTATCTCAAGTCAATTCAAGTCGAGTTTATTGTCATGTGCACAAGTACAGTGAGGTACAGATACAGTGAAAAAGTTGCTTGCAGCAGCATCACAGACACAAAGGTACAGACAACACACAGAATATAAATTATACATAAGTTAGATAAGACAGTGAAGAAGGTGAGAAAATAGGCTGTGCAAAAATAAGACCTTAGTGCAAAAAAAGACAAAATCATAGTCAAAACTCTGAACAAGTAATGCTGATAATGAGTATTTCAAATTCATTGCAATGTGATCTGCTATTATTACATTAACTGACTGCCATATAATAATCTGTATATAAATTTAACCACAGAAGGAATGGCAATGTTCCTTACCTCATATTGATTGGATGGAAAACACCGTATTTCTTTTTCAACTCCAGTTGCACCTTTAATGCTAAGTCGATCCAAATGTGTTCTGGTGTGCTTTGCTTTGCAGCTCTTTTATACTTATCTGAGGATGAACAGAAATGAAACCACGAAACTGAAATTACAAAGAAGTTTCTGTTCCAAGAAATGATGACACTTGGATAACAAAGGAAGGTGGTCCAGAACTGCCTGGATACAATTATAAACATTTCCTAACAACAGAAATAAACCAATTGACCCCAAAGTCCCACCTCACATTTAGGGACTTAAAGCACTGAAGGGCTCCTGGTTCCTTGGACTCTAATGGCATTTAATATGAAATCTAGGCAGGAATACCAAGATCATTGAGCATTGAAGGCCAGAAGCTCCACAGAGCTTGGTACAGGGAGGTGACAGAGGCAGACTGTGGTACCTCCACAGAGTGCAGGAAGATGCTCAATAATCCCATGATGGTAGCACAGCTAAGAAATGGTTCTGATAAAATGCACATCCACCATCATTCATATGCTGAGAAATTCAATCACATAGCTTTTTTGTTTTCAGTGTACTGTTGAAAGGATCCCGTCCGGTTGCATCATGGTCTGATACAGCAATTTGAATGCACAGGAACGTAAGAAGCTGCAGAGAGCAGCTGACTCAGCCCAATACATCACGGGCACATCCCTCCCCACCACTGGTAGTATCTACATGAGGTGCTGCCTCAAGAAGGCAACATCTATCATCAAAGATCCCCACCATCCGGATCAAGCCATCTTCTCACAGCTACCATTGGACAGGAGGTACAGAAGCCTGAAGTCCCACGCCACCAGGTTCAAGAACAGCTACTTCCCTTCAATCATTCTTGAACTATCTGACACAACCCCAATCACTACCTTGGTATAGCAACACTATGACCACTTTGATCACTTTGCACTCACTACAATGGACTTTGTTTTTTTTTGTTCTAATTATGTTCTTTCTAGGAAAAATGGTGTATAATTTATGTTTAATTTATGTTTTTCTTGTGAATGCTGCTTGTCCGATGCTATGTGCCTGTGATGCTGCTGCAAGTAAGTTTTTCATTGCACCCATATATACATGTACTTGTTCATATGACAATAAACTCAACTTTGTTTGTCTGAAGAATGTTAACTCAGAATAAACTACATTTGCCATTGAGTCAAACCACAACAGTCATGAAATTCAGTTGAGCATTTCTTGGAGTGGGGATTATTCTGACCTGATTTCTGCCCCAGAGATGCAGATGTTATTTTCCATGCAATGCTTGCTCCTTTTACACAAAGGATGGCATCATCATATTGCCTCTTTTAGAGCCTTGTGTGAGAACAGAAATCACACTGTGTTGGGGCATCATGGTATGGCATTCCCAGAACAAGGTGATCTTAACCCACCTGATGGAATACCCAAATATGAGTGAGAAACTTACCTAAATCCTTTGCCCAACCAATACCTCCAACCTTAAACTCCACTGTGACCTATCCTACTCAGTACCTCTCAGCCACCCCTGGATCTGCGACTTGTTATCCCCATGAATCCACCCATGCACACCTCCCCACATCACATGTAAGTGCCCCAGGCCTGTGCCAGTCTCCTCAATCTGTGCTGACCTTCTCATTTATGACAGGCCTTCCCGAGCTCAATTAACTCAATCGTGCTGGATTCCAGCTTTCTGGAATGAGATCCAGATGGCACATTTTGAAGCAATGCTTGATTGGGATCTTCGGACTCATTTCCAAGTGAAGTTTGGTGTGGTATGTCAGCAACCAAAACGGCCTTCATTCCATGATATTAGTGACATCCTACTGCATCCCATAAATTACTCTGGAATTTCTAATCTTCATATCTTATGTCAAAGGCTGCAATGTTCAGCTTACACGGTGAAAGGACACTCTGACTGTTTCCAATTTGATGTCCAATATGCGTGCATGTCTGTGTAGAGAATGCTGCACTGGCTGCTACGTTGGGAAGGGTTTTGGCAGGGTCAATGCTAACACCCATTGGAAGGTTGCAGAGCTGTCAGTTAGAACACATCACTGATTTGATGCAAAGGTTTACCAAACTGGAGTTCAACAATGCAAAGAATGCCATGGCTCAGAAACACTCCAGTCCTTGATGAGATCCATTAAATGTGCAGCAAATGGTGGTCAATAATTATGTTTTACCAAGTACTTTTCTACTGAGAATTACTTTACTCCAGAGAAAATCGGGTGTGTGATCAGCAAGTGGCACTGCAAAGCCCCGTTGTCAGTCGAGCCTGAGACATCGCGTGCAATAAAAGAAGTGGAGCATGACTAATGCAATCAAAGGCTTTTTCCCAGCGAAGTAAGTGAAGTAGACCCAAACAGACACAGATCCAGTTTGTGTTGTGAGGGACAGGTAGTGGGGTTGGTATAAGGGATGGTGCTTTAGCGGTGTAGAGAAGTCTGGGCGGGAAGATAATTTGCATCAAGTTACTCAGTGGGCATCAGGATCTCAAGGGTTGGGTCACATCAGCATGGAATAGGGCTTAGCATAATTGGCTGGCTGGCTAACATGGTAGTCACTGTGGGGAGTTCTTAAAGGCTGCGCAGGGGCATTTATCAGTCAGTGGTCAAGATCATGGTGGGTGGTACATTTGTTGCTCTTATATAATAATCTGCATGTAAACTTAAACACTTGGAATGCCAGTATTCTTTATGCTGTTACATTGACAGGATGGAAAACAATGTATTCCTTTTTCAATTTCAGCTGCATTTTAATGTTGATCCAAACATATTCTGGCAGTCTTTACCTGAAGATGAATCAAAAGTGAAATTAAGAACCAAATATTTTCCCCAAGAAATGAGTGCAATGATGCAGAACTGCCTAGATAAAATTATAACCGTTGCTTAACAACAGAAATAATCCACTTGGTTGCAGAGTCCCAGTCTGAGTATTGAGGGTATCAGAACCTGGAAAGGCTCCTGTCTTCTGTGGATAGTGCCTTTGCTGTGGGTACAGAGCAAGATGGCATTGTGGGCTGTCAGAGGTTTGCAGAGAGGCTTCCAAGGAATATAAACAGGCTTACTGAGTGAAGGAGAACATTGTTAGTACAATCTAGAAAGAAAAATCCACTTCATTCACAGAAATAGAACAGTTATCTCTCTCTGTGACCTCCAGAGCATTTTGTAAATAGTGGAAGACGGAAAGACTTTGATGTTTAGTGAGGATTTGGGTATCCTTGCACAACAAATTACTGAAAGTTTACATGAAGGTTTAGTAATCAATGAGGAAGGCAAAAGGTACACTGATCTTTCTTGCAAGACTATATGAGTTATAGAAAAAGGAGTTATGGTGTCTTTAACACAGCCAATCCCAATCTTTTCATAGGTGTTATAGTGTCCATTGGTATAATGGATGAATCAAGGTAATGGCTCCATGGATGTTATGCTCTTGAATAAAAAATTGCTTAATATGAAAGGTTAACAGCATGTATGGACTATGTCAGATGAATAACCTGTCAAACATGTTTGGAGATCAGATAGCATCACTGCATTTTTCAAATACCCCATCAATGTATTCATTCCTTTGGGCTGGTCTTATCAGCACAATTCTAAATGAAATTAGATTAAATAGCACAAAAGATTGTAGAAATTAATGTTATTATTATTAATAATGTCTGGATTAAAATGAGTTCTCCACAATCTTTAACACCATTTAGAACTGCCAGACCCTAACTCAAACGATGAGGATATTGAATTTCCGTTGACTGTGCCCACTTATAGCCATATGAAGAATATTTTTTAACTGAGCTTACTTTGTTAGACTTCTGCACACAGGTATCTTTACATAAGACAATAATTTGGTTAATTAAGAACCCCTCCAATATGTACAAATGAAACCAAGTAATGACTCAGTATCATTCCTTATTAGCTATGACCGTGGTTTTGAATTAAATTATTCACAGAGGAAAGACAGAAAATTCTTAATAAAAAGTATTTTAATAAGAATTTTCTGTCTTTCCTCCGAGATCTTTTGATAATCCCACTTCCAGCTTCATGAATAAAATTGCGCTTGGTTACTGCTTGTAATAATGTCTGTGTACATTTTTAATGCAAATGAAGGGAATAACTTATTTTTTTCTGTACCCTGGACAAACACAGTGATACATGAGAGATTTTAATGTTATAATTAATTAAATGGTTTGTTGTGGAATCTTGACATGTAACATAACCAGTGAAATGTCAAGCAAAATTCATATTCACATGCATACAGCTGTATACTGCTATATAATATACAGCTGATATGATAACACCAGGACACCAAAAGTTTTGCTGTGGTTTAGGTTCCTGTCAACATCTTTTCTTAATGATTTCAAATTTGTGCAACAAAAATTGCCTTGATTTTGTGCCATGTTGGTTTTCAAGTTCATTCGCTAAATGCTTGAATCAGACTCTTTGTTTTACAATAATCCAGCCTGTAAACATTGTGTTTTCTTACTATCAGGTGTAATACTCTCCAGGCTCAGGAGACCACTGTAGTTCTCCTCTGATCCCCATCCACTTTTGCACAATCACAAGTTTGTTGACAACTGCTGCAATAATAAATGATGGGCCTTGTTTGAAGATACTTAGTCTGTTTATTTAACCCTGCTTCCTGTTGGAGTCTGAGGTGAGAGATCTACCACTGGGTCTCAGCTGACAACTGCACTGTGCAATTTAGTCATCCATGGAAACCTCCCTTACTTCCTGAGCAACAACTGTCAGCTTGTTTGCTTTTTCTGTTAAATCAGCTGAGAGAACAGACCTCTGTGCATTTCTTTTCCATGGTATTTAAATGCCATCCACTGCCTTAAGAGACACATGGTTTTGTGGAACTTCAATTGAAAAGAGACATGACATACAAAATGTATCATCAACAGAAAATGCGTTAATCAACGTCTTTTATTTCCAAAATCATACATTATTAACAAAATATACAAGAAGGGACATTGCGTTGACTCCATTCACTGGACCAAATGTCACATTTACTTAGAATAGTTACATTATGTTCTTCATTCCTAAACATTTCATAAACCATACGTTTGAGAGGTTAATGGTAGGAGGACCCTAGACTGTGGTCCTTTCCCACAGAGCTTTTGCAGTGGCTGCATCGGGTTTCAATGTAGCATGTAGTCCTGAGACCTTGGAATGTAGCACCCAAACTACTGACCTGGGACAGCGCTCTCACCCACTCTATTTCCCTATTCCCTCTCTCTGTTCCATTGTTTACTCTCTCACTCTCCTCTTCCCTCTCAAAGACAAACAATTTTCCATTCACAATCCATTAATAGTGGTAATCCATAATTGCTTACAGTATAATTACAACTGTAGTTCACTCATAATATTTAATGCAATTAGTTTTTAATCAATAGCCCAAATGACAATAAGACACACAGAGGAGGGGATCACACATGCCAGCAAGGGAACCCTTGCCCCATACGGGAACACTGGCCTACCCAATACCACGATAGAGACAGGATGTATGAAAGTTAGGACAGCCCAGCCCTTTCCCCATCATCTGTGCACCCTGTTAAGTCTATAATCTCCCTGATAGAGTGGACAGCCAGCGCCTCTTTCTCAGGGCACCAATGCTCAATACAAGAGGGCATGGCTTTAAAGTAATGGCTGGGAAGTTCAAGGGAGATATCAGAGGGAGGTTTTTTCACCCAGAGAGTGGTTGGGGCATGGAATGCGCTGCCTGGGGCTGTGGTGGAGGCAGGAACATTGATCAAATTCAAGAAATTACTAGACAAGCATATAGAGCAATTTAAAATAGAGGGATAAGTGGGAGGAAGGGGTTAGATAGTCTTAGGTGAGGTTTAAAGGTCGGCACAACATTATAGGCCAAAGGGCCTGTATTGTGCTGTACTGTGCTATGTGTCTATGTTTTATAACTACACAGGGAACAGGATTGGCAACTTAATGCTGCAGTAGAAGTTTCGGAAGGGATGTAGATGAGGGTGAGGAGGTGGAGCAGCCATCCAAACTTTAACCACCCGCTGGGTGAAAGAATTCATCATTATATCTCCTCTAAAACTCATACTCCTCACCTTAAACCTGTCCTCTGGTTATAGACACCTCTGTCATGAGGAGAAGTTTACTACTGCCTACCCCACCTATGCCCCCTATAATTTTGTACATCTCTAGGAGGGAAAGAGGAATGGGGCAGTGAGAGTGAAAGTTCAGGCATGGAATCTAGTCCCAGTTCCCTTGATTAAAAGATGGGGCTCAGCTGGATCACTGCTTGCACCCAAGCTACTGACCTGAGACAGCACTCTCACCCACTCTATTTCCCTATTCCCTCCTTCTGTTCCATTGCTCCCTCTTTCTCTCTCCTCTTCCCTCTCAAAGACAACGCATTTTCCTCTCCCATCTGGCTCAATCATTCAACAACTTTGCAATGCCCCTTCCACCTTCTGCTCAACCCACAGGATGCACTGCGTGACCTTATGCCCCACCACCATCCATCACCACCATCAGCACTCACAGCACAAATATCTGCCAACCCGAATCATCTCTTGGTCCCCAAATAGTTCCCTGAACCCAACGTGTGTCCAACTCCTTCATCTGCCTGGCCCTCATTCCCCACTCCTCTCTGCCCCAACCCCTTCACCTGCTTATCCTACACTGCCACCATTTTCCAGGCCTTCCTCACTCCCCGTCACCTGCCTGAATCCTCCCATCACGAGCACCATCACAGTGGACAGTCACCCCAGGAAGTGCCCTCTGGAGTAGTCAGGGAATCAGAGACAGGGGTTCTTTGAAACAGATCTCACTTCTGATGTCAGAGTGCTGTCTTTCAAATTGGTAGTAGGGGTGATAGTAGGGAGAGGAGGGGATGGCTGCAGAATGGTCACTCCAGCATGGACTGAAACTGGGCATTAGTTTGGGGGTGAAGAAACTTGGTCCTGAGGGATGAGGGAGAAGGAGACAGTGGATTGGGGATGAAGGAAAAGTAGACAATGATTAGGAAGAGGAGGATTGAGATTTGGGAGAATGTGGTATTAGGGAGAGAGAGACTGGGGTGTAAGAATGGAGAAGAGGAGGATGCCAGGAACTGCGATCTGGACCAGGTAATAGGGAAATGGAAGATCAGAAGCAGGGAGAATGAAGAGTGGGGTATCAGGGCAACGGTGACTAATGAATGGGGAAACCATGAGATGGGAGACTGGGAAATGGAGCGGTGCGGTCTCACCTTTTCTCACAGACCCAGGAGCAGCAACCACACGGGACACTCAGTGAGGTCAAACCATGTGCAATTTTGCTGGCAATTCTCCTCTGAATCATCACTCAATACTAAATGTACCGTGTCCCGTGTGTGAAGAATAATATTAGATTGCCTAATACCAAAATGGTATCAGGTTGAATCAATTAAATAGGAGCCCAAACCTCAGTCATTTATAAGAGGTGGCAACATTGGAGGAGGAATTACAAGTCACGAGTCCTGTCTCTCCCCCAACGCTTGAATAACTGAATCATAATCAAAGCCTAATGAGGAAATCGGGGTTTCTCGCCATCTCTGGTTCTACCCATTTGACCCATATTGCACGTTAAAATTAGGGCTGCTGTTGTCCAATACTAACAGAAGAAACAATTGTGGGCACATTCGAGCTGGAGCATGCCCCTGGCAGTGAGATATTGGTGCCCAGAAACTGAATGATCAGGATGGTGCTCACGGCTCTATCTCCAGCTGGTCTCGGCCCTGCCGCGCCTGTACATTGCTGCACGGACATCAGAGACCAGCTGGAGATCAGATGCCGGCATCTCAGAACTTCGGTGTTGCCACTGGACTGACTCCCAAACCGACGGAGGGCCCTGACCTGCTGAGCCCAGGGACTGCACACACTTCAGGGGCTGCACCCTGTACAGACAGTTGTGTGGTTGTATGTTTCCCTCACCCTTTGAGCACAAGTGTGGCAAACAACATCATCCCTGAATAGGAGAGCTCTAAATTTAAGACTATTGCCCATTGTTATGTATTCTCTAATAGAGTATGTGGGACCTCTCTGCCAACCTTATCAAGTACTTTAACTGCATCAGTGAAATTTAATGTAATCTGGCCCTGGATTTGGAAGAATTTGGAGAAGGGTGCCAGAAATTGATTCCAGATGAGACAGAGCAGTTGCATAGCCCAAGATTCATTTTGTGTTATCCAGAGCCTTCTCAAAACATTCCCTTGCTTCCTCACAATGTTCAGCAGCAGAATTCAGCAATGACCTGCCTTCTTCCTGTCTCCTGCATGGGTATGAAGGATTAGGGCTGTAATCTGGGGTTTTGAGACAGATGTGTTTTCTGAAACTAATCTTGTGAATAACTCAGCTGTAATACCTTCATTTGAAGAAGTTGCTCACTGAATCTAATAAGTGTAATAAGCACCCCACCAAACCTGTCTCTGATCAGACAGAAGCAATGCAGCTTTCAAACATCACTTTGGCCCTCGGTGGAAAGGTATAAAGCCCAAAGGGTACTCAGTTATTTTTCATTGCCACGATCAAACTCCAAAGCCTTCTCAAAATATTCAGACTTATTTAGGCTCGTTCCCATCCAGCTCATACAGCAATCCTTTGACACCAAGGGCCTTGCTGTCACGTGGCTTCCTGAAAAGTTGCCTTCTGCCCATTTCTCCAATTTTTCATGACACATTTTCTGTTCATTTGAGTCATTTGCAAACTTCAGTCCTTTCTGGAGCAGGCTGATGGCAGTTGATTCAGAGATTTTCTGTTGCAATTCAAATAAACATATTTTCTGGACGAATGCCCACTAACTTCACCAGATGGCCTTTGCTTTGGAATACTCTCCATTTATCACACACTTGGCTGCTAACTCCAATTCTGGTTTCTCAGTTGACCTTGGACAGTGCTCAGAGGCCATTTCAAAGTGATACATTTTCTGCCAAAATTCAAGATTGCAAGTGTTTTTGCTGCAAGGATTGTTGTTCAGTTAAGTTAGTTGAGTCTGTAACACATACCCATTTGTAGGTGTACGATGATGCAGTGTAGAGTTACTTACTGCTTCCTTCAACAGTTTAATAACTTTCTCCACAGCTCCTATTCTGTAAAATTTCACTGCAGAATGAAACACATAATGAAGATTAGAGTTTTCTTCGATGCCTGTTCTACCAATTTGTTTGCTTTCTCCTTTTGATTGAAGTCATGCAGCATTCACAAGAAAAACATAAATTAAGCACAAATTATATGCAATCTTTACAAGAAAGAACACAATTAAAACAAAAAATATGTCCATTTTAGAGCAAAGTGATCAAAGTGGTCATAGTTTGCTAAACTGTAGTGATTAGGGTTGTGCTGGTTGGTTCAAGAACAGAATAGCTGAAAGGAAATAGCTGATCTTGAGCCTGTGGTGTGGGACTTCAGGTTCCTGCCTGATGGTAGCTGTGAGAAATCGGCATGGTCCAGATGATGAGGATCTTTGATGATGGATGTTGTCTTCTTGAGGCAGTATAGATACTACTAATGGTGGGGAGAGGTGTGCTCATGATGTTGTGGGCTGAATCAACTACGCTCTGCAGCTTCTTATGTTCCTGTGCATTTGAATTGCCTTATCAGAACATGATGCAACCAGTCAGGATGCTTTCAACAGTACAGCTGTAGAAGTTTGTTAGAGTATTCAATGACAATCTGAACCACCTTAACCTCCTAAGAAGGTAAAAACGCTGGTGTGCCTCCCTTGTGACTGCATCTATGTGCCGGGCCCAGTACTCCCATGTATTATGGAGACAGACCTGTGCCCACCACTGCTGTACTCCACTCTCATGTGCAACTGACCTGTGCCCACCAGTATTCCAATGTTATACTGTGACAGAATGTGCCCAGCAGTACTATATTCATACTATGGTGATAATTCTGGGCACCAGTGGGTCTAAAACTGAAGATAGTCTGGTCTAAGACTAAGACCTGGAGCTCGACTTGGGTTGAGAAGATTTGTCCAGGCTTGACGTGGTGTCTGGTTCCAGTTCAATTTTGTCCCCTTCTGAAAGCCCTCTCTGTCTCTGTATCCCTTATCTCGATTAACATTACGAGGGCCATTGGGACCCTGTGGCCAGTGGAAAGGCATGGAATCCGATTTCTGGTCTACAGCTTCATCCTCTACAACTCCCCCAGGTCACTATGTACTTCTGAATTACACGGTGACATCCCTGGCTGCTTCACTGAAGGACAGAATACCAGTGTTGGACCAGGCTTGAAATTCTTGAAGTAACGTGAAAGGAATGCTGGAAAATAAAAAAAATTGCAGAAATGCTGATCATCTGATGAACTGTTGATCTTGTTGCTGAGTTGTGAAGACTGCCCTACACATAGTCAGAAGTGAGGTAGTTTTACTGATGCTGCGGTTGAGCTTCATTAGCTTCTGATCAGAGTGGGAGTGAGATGGAGGATTAAAGTGACAGATAACAGGTGAATGTAAACTCTGGGATGTGTTTGCAGGTGGAACAATGGTGTCCTGCACTGCAGTTTCCCAATCAGTTTTTGATCTCCCACCACAGAATAAACATCATAGCAGAGAACCTTTTGGAAATTCCCAATTACACTCCCAAGTCTCAATAGGTTTTGTGGGGGAAAAAAATAGCATTCTGCACCATACAGATCCTGTTGCCCTCGGCACAAGACCACATGGTTAGCAAATCCACACGTTTTTCCCTGCTCTGGGCCCCTTGGGCTATTCGTTTATCTGCTCCTGTCCCCACATCTCCCTCTTCCATCCTGCAATATCCTCATCAATCCTCCTTCAATGCCCAACTGATTTGAGAGAATGTGTGATAATGAGGCTTGATACTTGAAGTCCCAGGGCCCAATATTTATGGTAAAGGCTGTATTTCCAAATTTCCTCATCATTCAATGAATTAGAATGCACCTGGATTTGAAATCTAGCTCCTTGAAGTTTGTATTATTGATTTACCATTTGTTGCTATAATTCATGTAAAATTATTGTGACTCTACCCAGTGATTCAATTGGTTCTAATGTTACCTCCAAGGCCATTATCTTTTCACTTCGAAATCTAAAGATCTTTGACATTGACCCATTATGTTTCTAGTAATTTTATTCAAGGCAAGCATCATTGGAATATGGCTTTGATTAGCAGTGCACAGCATGTGATGTATTGCCTGTTCTACCCCAGATAGAGGTAAAAAGCTCCAGACAACTATGCCAGCATTTATGCCCCAAGCACTTTGGTCTGTATTGCATGAGATCCTCCTCGAGCCTGCCCCTTCTCTCTCTCTTTGCTATATTGGTTGGATGGTCCAAACCCCTGGCCAAAACCTCTACATTTACCCTTTCTGGAACTCCCTTCTCATATTTGTGCTACAAAATCTATGTGACAATAGTTTATATAATCTCAAATGTGCACTCAATTTGCACTGTCCAATTACAGGCATGGCAAGTGGACATCACTTCTACAACCTAGGCACTCTGATCAAATGCATAACCCTTACATCAATTACTTTTCACTTCCGGTTCCATTATGAATCCATTTGCATTGCAAAGGTGGATTAGAGACATTGAGACACATTGTCCTTGAACATTAACTCCTCTGCCTGAGACTGTAAACTTCATATCCCTTCTTTGTCCATTCATTTTGAATTCATCCCCTACAACCCACTTGCCACTTTACTTCCACTCCAAACCCAGCATGCTGGACCCATGCTGCTAAGAATGTATTGCCAGCATTCATATGACTTGGTCAAGGCAGACATAATCTTTACTTTGAAGCCTTAATTCCCAGACTTACCTATGGAGGGCATTTTACGAGGGTCTTGGACATTCAATTATCTTCTGAAAATCATTCCTTCAGAAGTTGCAGTTTTTTTTAAACAAGATGCAAGAAACAAATTGAAAAGTAAAATACGACTAATGATTAACACGTTAGCATTTGTGAAGTGGAGACGACAGGATTCTTAGAATCTTGCTCCATTTGGCTCCATTTGACCCATCTCCCCAAGACCCACCTCTGTTTTTTAATGCAGTAAGTGAAAGGTCAGAAGACACACAACCAAATTCTATTTGCTTAGTGTGCTATTCGTGTCATTCCTTGAATGAAGCACAGTGACTGGGTTTAATTCTGTCAATGTCATTACTTGAAAATTACTCGTGAGTAAAATTCTTACTTTAAGAAGATGCCATATAATTACTGAAACAAGCACACAACTAAACCTGTCCTTGCATCAGATGGAACCAATGGATCTTTTAAGCATCGTTATGGTCCTCAATGGAAAGACGTAATTCACAAAGAGCACTCAGATATTCCTCATTTCCTGGATCAAATGCCAAGGCCTTCTCAAAGCATTCAATAGCTTCAGGCTTGTTCCCATCCAGCTTATACAGTAACCCTTTGACACCAAGGGCCTTGCTGTCATGTGGATTCCTGCAAAGTTTCCTGTCTGCCCACTTCTCCAAATTTTTGTGACACATTTTCCGTTCTTTTGAGTCATATTCAATATTCAGTCCTTTCAGGAATTTGCTGATGGCATTGGATTCAGACTTTTTCTGGAACAATTCAAATAAGCCAAACTGTAAACATATTCTCTGCATATTTTCTGGACGAGTATCATCTAATTTCTCCAGATTATTGTAGATCTCATTTGCTTTGGAATACTCTCCATTTCTCACACAAATGTCTGCAAAATCCAGTTGTGATTTAATAGCTGATCTTGGACGGTGCTCAAATGCCTTTCCAAAGTGATACTTGCATTGATCGAACAACTCCATTTTCTGTTGAAATTCAGGATATTCAGGATCATTGCTTAGTGGATTTTTGATCAGTTTAATTAGCTTGATTCTGTAACACATACCTAGTTGATCGTGTAGGATGCTAGAATGTGGAGTGATTTCTATTGCTTTATTCAACAACTCAATTGCTTTAAATACAGCTCGTTCTTTTCTGTAAAATTTTGCAGCATTGCGAAGCACTTTTGGATAATCAGGGGCTTTCTGCAATGCTTGTTCAATTAATTCATTTGCTTCCTTCTTTTGCTTGAAGTCTTGCAGTTTTAGGGCCAACAGCACCATGGCCATAGCATCATCTGGATCAAGTTCCAGCACCCGACGCAGATGCTTCACGGACTGACTCCGTTCACGATTCTCTGGGGTTCCAGAAAATGCTTCCAGGCGAAACAGTACAGTGGCATAACCCATGATCCATTCCACATTATCAGGATCTTTCTCAAGAGCCTTCTCAAAACATTCTTTTGCCTCCTCATAATACTGAGCTGCAGATCTTAACAAAGACCATCCCTTCTCCCCGTACACTTCAGGTATCATTGCTGTATAGTGAGGGCCGTCAGTGAGCGGTTTACAAATCATCTCCAGCCTTTCGAGGTAGGACTGGGCCTCGGCCAGTTGTCCCATGTGGTAATGCACCCAGGCAAAGTTTCCATAGGTGATGATGCTTCTTCTTTCAAATTCATCTTTGTGGTTCTCCCTCAGAATCTTTTCAGCTTCCTTCAAGTTTTGAATTGCTTCTTCATAGTTGCTTTGCAGACAGTTTACAAAAGCGAGTTGGTTGTAGGACCTAGCTTCGTACTTCAAACGCAGACTTATAGAATCTTGCAATCTGTACATTATATCATCCAAGTCAATGGTTTCCTTCTGTGGGCCCCACGTGAAGTGACACTGAAGCTGATCGAGCTTTTCTTTCAACAGATCTTTTGGTGTGTTGCTGCAAAGAGAAGAAAATTCATGAAAATTCATCTCAGACCATCCAAGGAGGGTCAAACTTTCAATCCAGAAATAGTCAACAAATCAGCCATGCTGGATAGGTTCATTTTCTAATTATATTGAAGCAAAAAGCATTTGACAAGGTGCCTCATGTGAAGCTGGTACATAAATTAAGAGCCCTTAGGTATTGGTGAATACGTGTTAGCATGGATTGAAAACTGGCTGTTGCACAGAGTTGGAGTAAATAGGTCCTTCTCAGGATGGAGGGAGGTAACTAGTGGAGTATCCAAGGACTGGCCCTCAATTTTTTACTATTTATACTAATGACCTGCAGGATGGAATGGAATGTATGATTTCCAAGTCATCCGCTGTTACCAAAATGAGTGGAAGGGCATGTTGTGATGAGGGCATTGTGATTCTGCAGCACAATATAGATAGATTGAGTGATTAGGCAAAAACCTGGCCAATGGAGTTTAACGTGGGGATCTGTGTGGTCATGCACTTTGGTAATAAGAGTCTAAAGGTGGATTATTATCTAAATGGTAAGAGAGTGCAAATGAACAAAGTTCAGAGTGATCTAGCTGTTCAAGTGCATGAATCACAAAAAGTCAGCAGGCAGGTCTGGTAAACAGCAAAGAGCTTCTTGGCTTTTATTGTGAAGGTGATGGAGTTTAAGAACAGGGACGTTTTGTTACAGTTGTACAGGGTGTTGCAAGGTCACACCTGGAATACTGTGCACAGTTTTGGTCTCCTTACTTAAATAAGGATATAATCGCTGGAGATTCACCAGGCCAATTCCTGGGATAAGAAAGTTGACCTAACAAGCAAGATAAGACAGTTTGGAGGGGGCTCTGCATTCCTTGCAGTTGAGAAGAATGATGAGTGACCTTATTCAAACAATTAAGATCCTAAGGGATCTTGACAGGGTAGATGTTGAGGTGAGAAGCAGAAAAAAACTGCAGATGCTGGAAATCTAAAACAAAAACAGAAAATGCTGGAAATACTCAGTAGGTCAGGCTGCATCTGTGGGAACCAGTTGTGGCCTGACCTGCTGGGTATTTCCAGCATTTTCTGTACGTGTTGAGATGTTTTCACTGGAATTGGAGAGTCACGACCAAGGGGACATAGCTACAAAATAAAGGGCTGGGCATTTAAAACTGAAGTGTGTAGAAATTTCTTTTAGGGATTCACTAACCTAATCCTTAGAATTCTCTGCCCCAAGGGTGGAGGAGGCCTGATCAATAAATATATTTAAGGTGGAGATAGATAAATATGTGTAAGAAAGATAGATAAATAAGTGAAAGAAAGATCGAGGAATTCAGGGCTATGGGGAACTGGCACAAAAGAGTTGAGGCCGGCATCGATCAGCTATGATCATATTGAATGGCAGGACAGGCTTGAGGGGTCTACTCCTGCATCTATTTGCTTGTTCAATGTGGTAAGGAGACTGATGGAGGGGGTCATGATGATAGGATCGAAGAAGAGGTGTGGACAAAACTGTGTGTGTGTGTGTGTGTGTGTGTGTGTGTGTGTGTGTGTGTGTGTGTGTGTGTGTGTGTGTGTGTGTGTGTGTGTGTGTCTATATGTCTGTGTTTGCACATGTGCACTTGCACTGATAAATGTGCTAAGTCTCTGCCGCAGAGCCTGGTCTCTAATCACATTGAGCCTCCTTGCCATTGGACCATGACCTCACACTGACCTAGAAGAACTATGAAGTGCCTTTCTCAAACTCAGCTGCCCACAGACATTCATTACTATCATGAGTATGCATCGGGATGGTCTAAAAACCATTGTCCTAACCAATGGCTCAACAACAGAGACAATTCCATTGAAGACCAGTGTCAAACAAGGCTGTGTCATTGCCCCCGTACTTCTTTCAATCTTCTTCGCAGCTTTGCTGTATGCCCTCTCCAACAAACGTCCCTTGGGATTTGAGATACTCTTCAGACATAACATTAATTGTTCAACCTATGTCAACTCGTCAGAAGCACAATCACCTGAACCTCAGTGGTGAGCTGCCGTATGCCAACACTGCTTGCTGTTTTCACACATTCAGTGGCCAAGCTGCAAGCCATTGAAAATCAATAAAAAACTGCAGTTGCTGGAAATCTAAAATAAAGACAGAAAATTTTGAAAATACCCAGCAGGTTTGTGGGAATAGAAACAGAGTTAATGTTTCAGGTTGAATATCCTTTGTTTGAATCGGGAAGGAGACAAAATTAGCTCATTGAGCTGCAGGCTGGATGAAGGGAGAGGGGATGTCACTGATAGGGTAAAACCGGATTGGCCATGGGGATAAACCGCAAACAAGGTGACCTGATCAATGAGTGAATGGGAGCGGTTAGAGTACGAGAACATGGGCAAAAGGATGTTGGAGTTGCAAAGTGCACAGCAGGAGGACTCCCAGAGGAAAAAAAGGAAATAAATGTAAACAAACAAGCTGGACTAATACACAGATGGATGATTAATAAAGACAGAGAAAACAAATCACCTGTAGTTGTAGAATTCAATATCGACACCATTGTTGCCATTGGTCAATTGAGGAAAATGATGTTTTAACATCAAGACCTCAAACCTGGCGTAAAACTCATGGTCTACCAGGCAGCAGTAATTCCTGCCCTCCAATATGCTTCAGAGACCTAGACTACATATATTGGGCAGCTCAAGGCACTGGAAAGATACCACCAATACTCCCTTCGCAAAATCCTCAAAATTCACTGGAAGAATAAACTAATTAACACCAATGTCCTCCCCCTGGCCAAAGTCCCCAGCCTTGCAGCTGCATGCCCACACTAGACTCCTGAAACATACATTCTGTTCTGAGCTTAGTCAAGAGAAAAGCTTCCCAGGCAGGCAGAGAGAAAGGAAAGACAAAAGACTGCAGAAGCTGGAATCTGGAGCAACCAATAATCTGCTGGAGGAACTCAATGGGTGGGGCAGCATGTGTGAAAGTAAATCCCACAGTCCTGATGCTCAACCTGAAGCATCGACAATTATTTTCCTCCCACAGATGCTGCTCGACCTGCTGAGTTCCTCAAGCAGATTGTTGTTGCAGACAGAAAAGTTCAAGGATATGTTCAAAGCCTTCCTGAAAGTATGCAACATCCCCACTGACTCTTGGGAATCTCTGGGCCAGCAAGTCTCAAAATGGAGGAGGATTCAGGATGGTATGGAGAACTTTGAGTCTATGCTGTGGAGCACACAGAGGCCCTGTGCCAGTGGCACAAGGAGGCAGAGAGTGAAATCAAGTCTTCCTCAATCCCTAGGAGACTGCCTAAAAGGAATAAAATTAATCCCCATTAAATTATGTAACCATTACAATGCACTACCTGTAAACAGATATCCAGAAGGAGTAACAATGTTCTTTACCTCATTTTCTTGATTGAATGGAACCACCTTAAACTCCTTTACAACTTCAGCTTCAGAGTTGATCGAGAAGCTATTCAAAACTTTATATTTTCCAGCTCATTTACTCGTCAGTCGTTTCCTTAATGTTGAAGGAAGTGAAATCTTGAAAGTGAAACTAAGATCTCGCTTTCTTCCCCAACACCAGGGTAAAAAGAGTGTGCCGACTCAAAACTGCCTGGAGACAATTATTAACACAGCCTAGCTTAGCAACAGAAATAAAACCCAATCTGATTGGTTGGCCTGAATTCTACTTGTTTACCACATCTGGCAGTCTTTGCCTTTTGAACCCACTTATGTTATTTGCTTCAATAATGTTTCGCTGCTAATAAATTTCTCTTTGTAAGGCTATATCCAGCTAGCTTTCAGGAAGGAAGGCTGAAATATCAGCAGCTCTGAGGACCTCAGAGCCTGGAAGGGCTCCTGAATACTTGGATGCATCCTTGGTAGTTTTTCAGTCGAAATATGTGTGCAGTAGTCTTCAGAGTGCAGGCTCTGATGAGTAAGGGGCATATGAATGTTACTTTGATTTTAAGGTTAAGTTTAATCACCAAATATAGTGACTTTTAAGTGATATCCATGTAGGTTTGAAGCATTTGGCTGCAGTTTTCTGTTTCAGTTGAGGTGTAAACAAGCCACCTTGGGAGGGGCCCACAGTCCCATTCTAATTTCAACTGGGAAGTCTGTGAATAAGCTAAACTTTTAAATTGAAATCAAGCAAAGTTAGCTCACTCATCTGGTACTGCTTGGGTATTTATGAAAGGATGTTCAGAAACCACAGTGTAGATTGTGCACAGTTATCTTCAGAGTGCAGGCAATATGAGTAAGGGGGTTTCCATGAGTTGATTCTGTGGGAGATTCTCAGCATTGACCTTTGGTTCAAAGTTGTGACATTGGTGCAAGTTAAGTAAATCAGTGGTGTCTTATCTAACCCTGTTATTAGCACAGAGCTCGTATCCTCCTACCTGGACACTATCCTGTCCCCCCCGTCCAATCCCTACCCACCTACGTCTGTGACACATCACAAGATCTCCAACTCTTCCATAGCTTTAAGTTCTCCGCCATGCACAATCTCATCTTCACCATGGACATACAGTCCCTATATACCTCCATTCCCCATCATGACAGCCTCACCGGCCTCTGCTTCTTTCTTGACCAGAGACAGAACTAGTCCCCTTCCACTAACACTCTCCTCTGCCTGGCTGAACTTGTCCTCACCCTTAACAACTTTACTTTCGATTCCCCTCACCTTCTACAAACCAGGGGCATAGCTATGGGCACTCGCATGGGCATCAGCTATGCCTGCTTTTTCGTTGGCTACATTGAACAGTCTTTGTTCCAAGCCTACTCTGGCCCCACTCCTCAACTCTTTCTCTGCTATACTGACGACTGCATTGGTGCCACCTCTTGTACCTGTGCGGAACTCAACAGTTTAATAAATTTCACCACTAATTTTCACCCAGCTCTCCAATTCATTTGGACTATCTCTGACACCTCTCTTCCCTTCCTCGATCTTTCCGTCTCCATCTCAGGAGATTCCTTATCCACTGACATGTTCTACAAACCCACAGATGTCACAGCTACCTCAATTACAGCTCTTCCCACCCTGTCTCTTGCAAGGATGCTATCCCTTTTTCTCAATTTCTGCTCCCATAATGAGGCTTTCTACTCCAGAATATCTGAGATGTCCAAATTCTTTTCTAACCGGGGCTTCCCCCCGACTGTGGTCAAGAGAGCTCGCATCTGCATCTCTGCCATTTCCCACACCTCTGTTCTCAACCCCAACCCTCCCAGACCCAATAGGGATAAGGTCCCCCTTGTCCTCACATTTCATCCCACCAGCCTATGTATCCAACATATCATTCTTCGCCACTTCCGCCATCTCCAATGGGACCCCACCACCAAACGTATCTTCCCCTTTCTGCCTTTCGCAGGGACCGCGCTCTCCGCGACTCCCTGGTTCACTCCTCCACCCCCACCCATCCCGCTCCCATGCTGGGAACTTTCCACTGCCCCGCCATAGGTGCAACACCTGCCCCAACACCATCTCCATCCAGGGACCCAAACAGTCCTTTCAGGTGAGACAGAGATTTACCTGCACCTCCCTTAATATCATCTACTGCATTTGTTGCTCCAAGTGTGGCTTCCTCTAAATTGGTGAGACCAAACACAGACTAGGTGACTGTTTCGCAGAACACCTGCACTCCTTCTGTAACTGCTACCTACATCTTCCCATTGCCAGTCACTTCAACTCCCCCTCCCATACTACCACTGCCAGGAGAATTCCAAGTGCAAACTGGAGGAACAGCACCTCATTTTCCATCTTGGAATCTTGCAGCCTAATGGCATGAACATTGAATTCTCCCGCTTTATATAATCCCCCCCACCCCCCAAGCTTTTTCTCTTCTTCCCTTTCCTAGCCTCCTTTTTTCTCTCTCTCTCCTTACCTTTGACCCATCCCCCAGTGGATCTGCTCTCCCCTCCTCCCCCACACCTGCCTATCACTATCTCTTACCTGCATCTACCCATCACCACCTTGTGCCCACCCCACCTCCCCTCTTTTGTCCACCTATCACTGCTCTGCTTTTCCCTCCTATATATTGGGCTTCCCCTTTTCCTATCTTCAGTCCTGAAGAAGTGTCCTGACCCGAAACAGATGCTGCCTGGCCTGCTGAGTTCCTCCAGCATCTTAGTGTTTTTCATCTAGATTCCAGCATCTGCAGTCCTTTGTTTCTCCTGTTATTAGTGTTGGTGGGGATGAAGCAGGTAGGTTGTCAGGGTGAATACAGATTCTGCATCCTGTGGGAGATCATGTCTGCTTGCAATATTCCAGACAATCACATATGCAGGAAGTGTTACCAACTGCAGCAGCTTGAGCTCTGCATTTTGGAGCCTCGTCAGCAGTTGAGTTATCTGTGGTGCATTCATGAGGCCGGAAAATTTGCAGGTAGCACGCTTAGAGAGGAGATCACGTTGTAGTTTGAGTGTGAGCAGGCAGAGAGGGGCATGGGTGCCTGTTAGGCAGACTACAAGCAGGCAAGTAGTGCACCAATCTCGCTAACAGAATTTTTTGTACAGGGGTGGGGAGTTATGGTTCCTCCGAGGAATGCAGTCAGAACCAGGAACATGGCATTACGTGCTGAGGAAGAAAAGTGAGAGGACAATGATGTCAGGAGATTCAATAGTTAGTGGGACAGATAAGGATTTCTGTGGTTGTACTGTGATATCCCTTTGGTGTCGAGGTCAAGGATGTCACTGAATGCTTGCAGATCAATCTGAAAGGGGCGGATGAACAGCTGAAGGTGGTGTCCACATCAACACCAACAACATAGGTAGGAGAAGGGGATGAGATCATACAGGCAGAGCTTGGGGAACCAGGAAATAGGTTAAAAATCAAAACCTCAAAGGTAGTAATCACCTCATAATGCTAACCTGCTAACACATATCCTCAAAACATGCTAATAAGTACAGAAATTAGAGGATAAAGTAGATGAATGAGTATGTGGAGAAGTGGTCGAGTGAGGACTTTAGATTTCTGAGGCTTTGTTGAGACCAAAATCTTAAGTCTTTGCAAGGGGTTTGTTACTGCTATCAGGAAAGATTTAAACTAACTTGACTGGGAGACGGGAGCAGTGAAGGGAACTCAGCCAGGGGACAAAACAGCAAGAAGAAGTTAGAACAATAGTAAGCAAGTTAAGTAGATGGTAAAAACCATGTCAAGCAGCAAAGGAGGTCAAAGTGCAGAAAAAGGTCAAAATGACAAGATGGAAGGTGCTGTATCTGAAAGCTCAGAGTATTCATAACAGGGTATGTTTATAAAAGGTTGTCCAGAACCACAGCATAGTTTGTGCACAGTGATCTTCAGAGTGCAGGCAATATAAGTAAAGGGGCTTCCTTGAGTTGGGTCTGTGGGAAACTCTCAGCAATGGCTTTTGGTTCTGCAGTGTGACATCGGGACCAGTTAACAGATCAGCAGTCTGCTTGGAATGTTTCCGACAACCACATATGCAGGAAGTGTCACCACCTGCAGCAGCTTGAGCTCTGCATTTTGGAGCTTCAACAGGTAGGGTCACCGTGGTGCATTCATGAGGCTGGGAAATTTGTGCACAGCCTGCTTAGAGAGGAGATCACATTGCAGTTCAAGCATGGGCAGGCAGAGAGGGGCATGGGTGAATGGGTGAGTGTTGGGCAGACTAGGAGCAGGCAGGTAGTGCAGGAGTCCTCTGAGCCAATCTCGCTCTCCAACAGATATTTTTCTTTTGTATACTGTTAGGTGAGGGGGGGGGGGGGGGTGTGGGCATTCTGATTCTTTGGAGGAGTACAGTCAGAACCAGGAACGTGATGCTATGGGTTGAGGAAGAAGAGTGAGAGAGCAATAATGCCAGGAGATTCAGTAGTTAGTTGTACAGACAAGTGTTTCTGTGGCTGCCGTGTGTGGTAATGGGAAAAACTAAACAGCAAGGGGAAGTTAGAAAAGTAGTGAGCAAATTAAAACATATGGCAAAAAAAAATGTCAAGCAGCAAAGGAGTCAAAGTACAGAAAAATGTCAAAATAACAAAGCTGAACGCGTTGTCTCTGAAAGCTCGGGGTCTTCACAACGAGGTAAATGAATTTATAGCCCTAGCAGATATAATCAGCTGTGATCCAGTTACTGAACAATGGCTGCAGGGGGACCAAAACTGGGAACTAAATCTTCCAGGGTATTCAAGATTTAACAAGCACGGGGAAAAGGGAAAAGTGGGTGGTGGAGCGATCTTAAGAATTGGCAGACTCAGGACTCCAGATCACCCAGGGAGTGAGTGCAGCAGCTGAAAGCTCAGGGAACCTCTCCACTGTTTCAGGAAATGTGGCTGCAGGGGAGGGCTGCAGGTAAAACTGAAACGCAGGGCCCTAAGTCCCCTCCCCCTCCCCCTCCCTACCATCCTCCTGGCTAATGTACAGTCTCTGGAAAGTAAAATTGAAGACCTCAGAGCAAGACTGCAGTCCCAGAGGGACATCAGGGACAGTTGTGCACTCTGCTTCACAGAGACATGGCTCCCCCACAGCACTCTGGACACAGCACTCCACTCCGAGGGCTTCACCATCCACCACACAGGTATCAGGTAAAGGCAGAGGCAGCAGTGCTGGCTTCATGATTAACTCATCGTGGTGCACAGATGTGGCGGTTCTGTCTCAGTCCTGCTCCCCCGGCTTGGAATATCTGGCGGTCAAATCTGTCCGTTTTATCTGCCGAGGGAGTTCTCCTCCGTCATCCTGATAGTGGTGTACATTCTACCCCTGGCAAATGTCAAGCTGGCACTGGAGGAGCTGAGCACTGTGATCAACAGTCACAAGACAGCACACCCTGATGCCTTCCCAATCATCGTGGGGGACTTCAACCAGGCCAGCTTGAAGAAGTCTCTGACAAACTACCACCAACGTGGCTCCTCTGGTTCTGCAAGTGACAACACACTCTATCACTGTTACACCACCATCAAGAACGCTTAGCGTGCCATCCCGCGCCCGTACTTTGGCAAGTCCCATCACCTGGCTGTACTTCTACTCCTGACATACAGGCAGAGATTGAGGGCCACAGCACCAGTGGTGAAGACAGCGAAGGTATGGTCAATGGTGGCAGAGGGGCATTTACAGGACTGCTTTGAATTGGTGGACTGGACCATATTCAGGGCCTCCTCATTGGATCTGAATGAATACTTGGCTTTGGAGGACCTAGACAACAGCAAAACATACATCAGGCTGCTGTTTATCAATTACAGCTTGGCGTTTGACACCATCATCCCTTCATACTAATCAACTAATTCAAAACCTGGGCCTCTGTACCTCCCTCTGCAATGGATCCTTGACTTCCTTATCGAAAGACCACAGTCAGTGTGGATCAGTAGCAACATCTCCTCCTCACTGACAATCAACACAGGCACACCTCAAGGATGCGTGCTTAGCCCACTACTCTACACTCATGACTGTGTGGTTAGGCACAGCTCAATCGTCATCTATAAATTCGCTGGTGACACCACTATTAGCAGAATCTCAGATGCGATGATGAGGCGTACAGGAGTGAGATAGATCGGCTGGTTGAGTGGTGTCGTAACAACGACCTCACACTCAACATCAGCAAGACCAAGGAATTAATTGTGGACTTCAGGAAGGGGAAGTTGGGAGAACACACACCAGTCCTCATTGAGGGGTCAGGGGTGGAAAGGGTGAGCAGCTTCAAGTTCCTGGACATCAACATCTCAGAGGATCTAACTTGGGCACAGCATATTGATGCAATCACAAAGAAGGCATGCCAGTGGCTCTATTTCATTCAGAGTTTGAGGAGATTTGGTATGTCACCAAAGATTCTTGCAAATTTCTGACTGGTTGCATCACCACCTGGTATGGAGGCTCCAATGGGCAGGATCAAAAGAGGCTGTAGAGGGTTGTGGACAACCCTCCCCACCATCAAGAACATCTCCAAGACGTGGTGCCTCAAGGCGGCGACATCCATCATTAAGGACCCTCACCATCCAGGACGTGCCCTCTTCACGTTACTACCATCGGGGAGGAGGTTCAGGAGCCTAAAGACCCACACTGAATGTTTTAGGAACAGCTTTTTCCCTTCTGCTAATGGTCCATGAACACTACCTCATTATTCCTCTTTTGCACTATTTATTTTTGTAACTTATAGTAATTTTATGTCTTGTACAGAACTACTGTCACAAAACAACAAATTGCATAATATAAGTCAGTGATAATAAACTTGATTCTGATTAATCAGAGAGCAAGCCACAAGTCAGGAAAGTAGGGTGTGTAGCAGGGGTGATATAGTAAACAGGAGACTTTAACCTACATCTAGACTGGGCAAATCAAATTTGCTGTTAAATTGGAAGATGAATTCACAGAATGTGTGCAAGTTACTTTTCTAGATCAGTATGTTGAAGAACCAATTAAGGAAACAACAATTTTCGATCTTGTTTTAGTTAATGAGAAAATGTTCATTGATAATCTTGTTAATGAGCTTTTGGGGAATTGTGAGCATAATATCAATGTTACTAATCTGGCAATTATCCTGGCAAATATCTAAATCCAGAGTTATTTGACATTGACCTATAGTATTATTAGTAATTATATTTTACTGAAGACAAGTATGATTAGATGATGACAATGACTAAGTGTTGATTGGCAGAGCCAACATGTGTTATATCGCTCACTGTACTGTGGGTAGAGGTAAATATTTCCATTGGTCTGCCCCAGGTTTCATGCCACAAGCACTTCAGATCAGTCTGTGTGTTGTGTGTGATCTTCGTAGAGCCCGACCCCTTCTCCCTCTTTCTTTGACTATGTCAGTTGGATGGTCCCAAGTCCCTGGCCAAATACTTCTACATTTATCTTATCTCGAACTTCCTACTTATACTTTCCATGTGTTGCAAAGTCTATGCAATGATATTTTACCTAATCCCAAACATGGTCTCAATTCACACTGTCCAATTACAGGAATGACATGAATATCATTTTTCCGACCTGGTCAGGCCAGAGAAATGCATTACATCTATGTTACCGATTTTTCACTTCTGCTTACATCATAAATCCTTTGTCATTCCAAGTGGAGACCTGGAGAAATGTTGCCCTTGGGTATTAAGTCCACTGCCCGAGACTGTAACCTTCAATCCCACCTTTGTTTATGACATTATCTTCTGGCATTCATCACCCGCATTTGCTTACAATCCTGCATGTCTTCAAAACCCCTCAAGACCCAGCACACTGAACCCATGTTGCAAAGAATGTGTAGCTGGCATCTCTTTCATTTGGTCAAGGCAGACACAGCATCTACTTTGAAGCTTTAATTCCCAGATATGTTCATAGGATAATACATAAAAGATCGAGGTGATCTGAGATGAAAACTGGCCAGAGGTCTTCATTTGGATCCATTTGTTGTAATTTCCCTAAACCCACCTGTGTTTCTTTCCAGGTTATATTGAACATCTAAAGAAATGCAACTAAATTCTATTTGCTCACTGGACCAAAAATGTCACTACCTTTGAAAGAAACACAAGGATTGGGTATAATTACAACAGGATTATCTCTAAAAATTACACATTCACAAGTAAAACTCTATTCACGAGTTCTAATTCTATTCAAGTTCTATTCACAACTCTAAAATTCACAAGTAAAGGTGCAAGCAGAATATATTCAGCGAAAACAAACACCCCTCCAAATCTGTCCTTGGATCTGACGGAACCAATGCACATTTCAAGTATCATTGCGGTCCTCAATGGAAAGGCGTAGTTCACAAAGAGCACTGAGATATTCTTCATTGCCAGGATCATACTCCAAGGCCTTTTCAAAGTATTCAATAGCTTTAGACTTCTTGTGATCCAGCTGATGCAGTAACCCTTTGACACCAAGGGCCTTGCTGTCATGTGGATCCCTACAAAGTTTCCTGTCTGCCCACTTCTCCAAATTTTCATAACACTTTTTCCACACCTTTGAGCCAGTTTCAATCTTCAATGCTTTCTGTAACAGTTTGATGGCATTTGATTCAGACCTCCTCTGGTACAGTTCAAATAAGCCAGCCTCTAAGCATATTATCTGAATATTTTCTGGACGAATACCATCTAGTTTCAGCAGGTTACTGTAGATCTCCCCTGCTTTGGAATACTCTCCATCTCTTCTACAGATATCTGCATAATCCAGTTGTGATTTAATAGCTGACCTTGGACGGTGCTCAAATGCCTTTTCAAAGTGATACTTGCATTGACGGAACAACTCTCTTTTTTGTTCAAATTCAGGATTTTGAGGATTATTGCTCAGTGGATTTTTGATCTGTTCAAGTAGCTTGATTCTGTAACACATACCTATTTGGTCATGCAGGACACTATTTTGTGGAGTGATTTCTATTGCTTTTTTCAGGAGCTCAACTGCTTTTTCCACAACTTGTTCTTTTCTGTAAAATTTTGCAGCATTGCGAAGCACTTTTGGATAATCAGGGGTTTTCTGCAATGCTTGTTCAACTAATTCATTTGCCGCCTTCTTCTGCTTGAACTCTTGCTGTTTCAGAGCCAACAGCACCATGGCCAAAGAGTCATCTGGATCAAGCTCCAGCACACGTCGCAACTGCTTCACTGACTGACTCCGTTCACGACTCTCTGGGGTACCAGGAATTGATTCCAGTCGAAACAGTACAGTTGCATATCCCATGATCCATTCCACATTATCAGGATCTTTCTCAAGAGCCTTCTCAAAACATTCCTTTGCCTCCTCATAATACTGAGCTGCAGATCTTAACAAAGACCATCCCTTCTCCCCGTACACTTCAGGTATCATTGCTGTATATCGAGGGCCATCAGTGAGCGGTTTACAGATCATCTCCAGCTTGTCGAGGTAGGACTGGGCCTCGGCCAGTTGTCCCATGTGATAATGCACCCAGGCAAAGTTTCCATAGGTGATGATACTTCTTCTTTCAAATTCATCTTTGTAGTTCTCCTTTAGAATCTTTTCAGCTTCCTTCAAGTTTTGAATTGCTTCTTCATAGTTGCCTTGCAGACAGTTTACAAAAGCAAGTTGGTTGTAGGACCTAGCTTTGCACTTCAAACACAGATTTATAGAATCTTGCAATCTGTACATTATATCATCCAAGTCAATGTTTTCCTTCTGTGGGCCCCACGTGAAGTGACAATGAAGCTGATCGAGCTTCTCTTTCAATGACTCTTTCGGTGTGTTGCTGCAAGAGGAGATAATTTATGAAAATCCGTCTGAAGACAGCTCTGCCCTTCGCTCCCAGAAATAGTCAGCAGATCAGGCATGGATATGCTCCTTTACTGATATTCTTAAACTCAATGTGGTAATAAGAGAGAGATCATAATGATAGGATTGAGGAAGAGTTGTGGGCAAGACGTGTGTATGTATGTGTGTACGCATGTGTTTGTGTGTGTATGTGCGCGAATGCATGTGTGCATGCGTGTCTGTGTGCATGTCTGTGAGCCCTTACACTGACCTCCTCCAACATTGCATGTGCTAAGTCTCTGCAATGGAGCCTGGATTCCAGTCATGCTGGCCCTCCTTGCCAATGGACCATGAAATCACACTGTCTGGGAGGGGCAATAAAGCACCCTTCTCATATTCAGCAGCAACAGAAATTCACTTCCATCTTGGATATGCATCATGATGGTCTACAGGCCATGATCCGAACCAAAGACTCCAGAGCAGAGACAATTCCAGTGAAGACCAGTTTCGAAAAGGCTGTGTAATTGCCCCAGTACTCCTAACAATCTTTTTCCCAGCATTGCTATAGGTCACCTCCAACAAACTTTCCAGGGTAATGGAGCTAATCTTAAGAACTAATAGAAACTATTCAAGCTTTGGAAACTGTTCAACTGTAGAAGATTGTCAAAGGATACAGCAGCATATAGATCAGATGCAGATATGGGCAGAGAAATAGCAGATGGAGTTTAAGCTGGCCAAGTGTGAGGTGTTGCACTTTGGGAGATCAAATGTAAAGGGACAGTACACAGTTAATGACAGGATCTATTTTGGCATACAGAGGGATCTTGGAGTCCAAGTCCATAGCTCCCTGAAAGTGGCTGCTCAGGGTGGTAAAAAGGCATATGGCATGCTTGCCTTTATTCGTCGAGACATTGAGTTCAAGAGTCAGGAAGTTATGTTGCAGCTTTATAAAACTCTGGTTAGGCTGCATCTACAGTATTGCATTCAATTCTGGTCGCCCCATTATAGGAAGGATGTGGAGGCTTTGGAGAGGGTTCAGAAGAGGTTTTTCAGGATGTTGCCTAGATTAGAGGGCATGAGCTATAAAGAGAGGTTGGACAAACTTGGGTTGCTTTCTCTGGAATGGTAGAGGCTGAGGGGAGTCCTGATAGAAGTTTGCAAGATCAGAAGAGGCATAGAGTAGACAGCTGGTATCTTTTCCCCAGGGTTGAGATATCTAATACTACAGGGCATGCATTTAAGGTGAGAGGTGGTAACTTCAAAGGAGATGTGCAGGGCAAGTTTTTTTTTTACACAGAGTGGTGGGTGGCTGGAATATACTGCCACAGGTGATAGAAGAGCCAAATACAACAGAGGCTTTAAAAAGGCTCTTAAATAGGCACATGAATGTGCAGAGGCTGGAGGGATATGGACATTGTGTAGGCAGCGGGATTAGTTTAGTTAGGTGTTTAATTACTAGTTTAATTAGCTCGGTACAACATCATGGGCTGAAGGCCCTGTTCCTGTGCTGTACTGTTATATGTTCTTTGCCAACTACATGTCAAAACCAGCTGAGCCTCAATGGTCAGGCAACTCAAAGCACTGGAAAGACACCACCAATGCTGTCTTTACAAAACTCTCCAAATTCACTGCAAGGATAAACAAATCAACATCAGTATCCTCTCCCTGGTCAAAATCCCCAGCCTTATAGCCCTAACACAGTCAGCTATATTATGCATGTTGTTCATGTCCCTGCACTAGACTCTCGAAACGCATTCCATTCTGTCAAAGGAAATTACCAGCTCAACCGAGGAGAAGGTCCAAGAATGTGCTCAAAGCCTCCTTGAAAAGTTGCAACATCCCCACTGTCTTCTGGTCCTTCAGCTCTCCGCATGGAGCAGCACTGAGGATTGGTACTGAAAACCTTAAATCCATACTGTTGGAGCATGCAGAAGCGCTGTGTCAGTGGCAGGAGCGCAGCACATCACAAACTACCCATAGCCCGCCTGCTCTGTCAGTCAAGTATCTCCTGCCTCATCTGTGCCACAGCGTGATTCCCGCATTGACCTCATCAGTCACCTCAGAACCCATAACAGCAGCGTGAAATCGTCTTCCGAGTGACCGTCGAAAAAGAAGTTATTCCCCTTAATTTATGCAAACACTCCCTTAAAATGCTCCACATGTAGACTTAAATACAGAAGGAGCTGCAATTTTCTTTACCTCATTTTCTTGATTGAATAGAGACACCTTAAGCTCCTGTTACAGCTTCAGCTGCAGTTTTAATTTTGATTTGATCGAAAAGGATATCCAACGCTCTTTGTTCTCCAGCTGATGAACTTCCTGGCGGCTTCCTGAATGTGAAGAGAATGGCACTTTTTCCAACACTGAGAACACGTGATTGCATGGAGCCAATTGTAAACACAGTCGTTTAGTAACAGAGTTAAACCAGTTGGCCATAAGACCTAACCCGATTGGATAATCTGAATTCTGCCTGCTTACCATTTCTCACAGTCGTATCTATGTGTCTTTAAAATCCACTTGTAGTATTTGCTGCAATAATTCTTCCCTGATAATAAATTACCTCTCTCTTTGTAACGCTGCAAAGCTTTCTGGAAGGGTGGCTGAAGCATCAGCAGCTTTGCTGGTTTCTAAACCGGAAATGACTTCTGGTTGCTTGGATGCATCCTTGGTGGTCTTTCAGTTGAAATATGTGCACAGTGATCTTCAGAGTGCAGGCAATATAAGGCTTCCGTGAGTTGGGTCTGTGGGAGACACTCAGCATTGGCTTTTAATTCTGCAGTGTGTCATCAGGACCAGTTAACAGATCAGCAGTGAGTCTCATTTGATGCTGTTGGTAGTATTAGAGAGGACGAGGCAAATAGTTGGTCGAGGGAATATACACGCTCTGCACCCTGCGGGAGATCATGTCTGCTTGGAATGTTCAGGACAACCACATGTGCAGGAAGTGTCACCACCTGCAGCAGCTTGAGCTCTGCATTTTGGAGCTTCAACAGGTAGGGTCGCTGTGTTGCATTCATGAGGCTGGGAAGTTTGTGCATAGCCTGCTTAGAGAGGAGGTCACATTGCATTTCAAGCATGGGCAGGCAGAGAGGGGCATGGGTGAATGGGTGAGTGTTGGGCAGACTAGGAGCAGGCAGGTAGTGCAGGAGTCCTCTGAGCCAGTCTCTCACTCCCCAACAGATATTTTTCTTTTGTATACTGTTAGGTGAGGGGGGGGGGGGTGTTCTGATTCTTTGGAGGAGTACAGTCAGAACCAGGAACGTGATGCTGAGTTGAGAAAGAAGAGTGAGAGAGCAATAATGCCAGGAGATTCAGTAGTTAGTTGTACAGACAAGTGTTTCTGTGGCTGCTGTGTGGGGTAATGGGAAAAACTAAACAGCAAGAAGTTAGAAAAGTAGTGAGCAAATTAAAACATGGCAAAAAAAATGTCAAGCAGCAAAGGAGTCAAAGTACAGAAGAATGTCAAAATAACAAAGCTGAACACGTTGTCTCTGAAAGCTCAGAGTCTTCACAACAAGGTAAATGAATTCATTGGCACTAGCAGATATAAATCAGGTGTGATCCAGTTACTGAACGATGGCTGCAGGGGGCCAAAACTGAGAAGTAAATCTTCGAGTATTCGACATTCTGCAAAAAGGAAAAGTGGGTGGTGTAGCATAATTAAGTAAAGAGTAAAGTGCAGAAGTGAGAAATGATCTCAGCTTGACAGATCATGATGTAGAATCAGAATAATAAATTATGAAACAAAGTAATCATTGGAGGGAAGTATTTATTGAATTCCAAATAGTGGCAGTAAAATTGGGCTTGTCATAAATCAGGAAAGGAGAGGGGTGTGTTAAAGGGTTAAAATAAAACCTTTATCTCGACTGGTCAAATCAAATCTGCTGTTTAGCTGGAAGATGAATTCATGGAATGTACACAAGTTACTTTTCTAGATCCAATATGTTGAAGCAGCAATCAATATGGAAAAGACCATTTTAGATTTTTTTTGACCAATGAGAAAGTGCTCATTGATAGTCTTATTAATGAGCTTTTAGGGAAGAGTGACCATAATATGAAAAAATTTTACATTGAGTTTGCAGGCAATAGAGATCAGTACAAAACTAAGGTCTTAAGTTTAAACAAAGGTAACTATGAAGGTTTGAGGGAGAGTTATTGTCGTTAATTAGGAAAATACATTGGAAGATATTACAGTGGGCAGGTGATAGCGCTGAAGCACAAGTTGCAACGACAACCCTTTAAGGCAAAAAAAAACTAAAAGGAGAGAAATTAAATAACATTAAGTCAAAGAAAGAGAAGTTACCAGTCATAGCAATAGGCCTGAGGGTTGAGAGCATTTTAGAATACAGCAAAGGAGTACAAATGGTGAGAAACAACAATGACTATAGGACCTTTTAAAGGAAAAGACAACTAAGGGAAAGTGAGGGCCCCTTGTGGAAAGAAACTGGGGAATAAAGAAATGGAAGAGGAATTATAGAATCATAGAACTGCACTACATTGAAACAGGCCATTTGACACCTTAAATGCCAACCAGTGGGCATCCTTCTGTATTAAACTCATTGTTCAGCACTTGGTCCATAGCCCTCTGTACCTAAGCAATTTAAGTGTTCATCTAAACACTTCCTAAATGCTGTCAGTGAACCAACTTCAACCACTCTCTCAGACAGTGCATTCCAGGTACTTACCACTCTCTGTTGAAGAAGGTCCCCCTCATACTCCCTCTAAATCTCTTCCTCCTGTAACGGGGAGATAATGGGATGGCTGCAAGGCCGGAGAGACAATGCTGGCCAGAACTGGTTTAGACCAATCCCAACTATAAGTTGCTGGCTCAAGTGACCTATAGTAACACCATACCTGGATACTGCATGACAACCATCCCATAACCTCCAGAGCAGACAGCTCACCATTGCATAAGGTAAAAGCTGAACTGCCCCAGCAAATGTATTCCGCCCCCACTGAAGTTTGATGCTGTAAAACAATTACCTTGCTCAATGCACTCACAGAGCATGCGTGGAAGAGATAAGAAGAGGATGAAACAGGTAATAAATAGTATAAGAATAATAGAAACTTTAGATCCAGGAGCATTCATTCTAGGATGAGCAGCTCTCCTGTTGACATCAGCTTGTAATGAAGACCCTTTGTTCTGAAACTAAATCCTGGACTCTGAATTCTTTCCATCTACACCCCTTATCCTAAACCTATGTCCTCTAGCTTTATGGGAAAACACAGTTTCCTGTAGTTTACCCTACCCATACCCCTGATAATTTTACATACCTCAGTCATGTTGCCTCTTAACCTCTTCCAGTGCAGAGAGAGTTGACCTAGTTTCTCCTGTCTCTCTTCATAAATGAAATGCTGTCCCAAACAACAAATGCTTGGAACTGCATAACAGGGGACTGGGAAATAAGTTTGGAAAGAGGGGGCGTCATCCCTTCTCTTACCTATATCATTGGATCTGCATGTACAACATCTGGCTGTTCACCTTCCCCTCTCAGAATGTCTTGCAGCCACTCTGAGACATCCTTGACCCTAACACCAGGGAGCCAATGTACCAATATAGACCCTCTTCTGTGGCAAAAGAAACACCTATCTGACCCAGATGACAGAATCCCCTACCACTATTGTTCTCCCAGTCTTCTTCCCCCACATCTGCACAGCAATGCCTACACTGGTGCCATGAACCAGGATGTTACTGCAGTTGTCCCTTGGGGGATCCCAACAGTATCCAACATATTATGCTTGTCGGTGAGGGGAATGACCACAGGGGACTCCAAAACTACTCACCTGACCTGACTGTCCTTCCTAGAGGTCATCCATCTCCTCCTCTTCTGCACCTGTGGAGTGACTAGCTCACTCTTTGCATCACATATGCTCCACAGTGAGTACATCCGTAATTCCAACTGATTCAGATGGTCTGCTAGGAACTGCAGTTGAATAAACTTCCTGCAGGTTTTGTCATCAGACACACTGGAAATGTCTCTGATCTCCCCCATCCTGCTTTAAACAATTGCTTAGCATCAGTCTTCATGGAAGATCTCTTTTGTGCCCTCTACTTAGCCTCCATATCCATTCTGTTTTAGAGAATATTAGCTATAAGGAAAGGTTGGATAAACTTGGATTGTTTTCTCTGGAGGGTCAGAGGCTGAGGGGTGACCTGATGGAAGTATATAAAATTATAAGAGGCATAGATAGGGTAGATAGAGTCTTTTTTCCCCCCCAGGGTGGAATCATCAAATACTAGAGGTGTTACGAACCAGCAACAAAAGAAACACACTGAGTCTTGATTCAGTGTTAAAAACTATTTCTTAATAACTACTTATGATAAGAAAAATAAAAGTAAAAATGTTAAACTTTGAACATTAACCCCAAAACTAAACTATCGTGTGGTGTGTGGCAAAGTCCCAAACTCCAAGTCCAGGAATGATTCTTAAAGTTCAGTTCAGCAAGCCATAAGGTGAAACATGAGCAAAGGCTTCTTCAACAACCACTGTTGTCTGAAGATAAGACGTAGATGTAGAGAGAACATAGAGAGAGTAATTACGAAATCCAGACGTTCCACGATGGAACCCAAACGACACCTCACTGTTTACTCGATAGTGACTTCCTCAACCCGAAAAGCATCCGAATCATGGTCATCCACACAGATACCTGTTTCCCTCTACAGGTCAGCAACAAAGTGAACTCCACCGGATTACTCCCAATTTCCATACATGGATTGTAGTAACAGACAGTTATTGTTTCTCATCCATCGATAGAGAAACTAGCAGGCTGGTGTCTCTCTTTTCTCTCTCTCCTCTGACTGACTTCTTCAACAACATCATTACGTCCTTTATCTTCTGTTGATGTAAGCACGCCACACATACACACAATGCTCTATCTTAAAGGAACATTCACCTAGTCCGTAACATCTCCCACCTAAAAAGAATTTTTTTCCAAGAAAAAATTTAACCGCGCATACAGTTAATGTTAATAATTATCATTCTACACAATTACAGAATATCAGACTACTAAAGATACATGTTTCCCATTTAACATCAGGAAAGACAATCAGCGATCATGTTATCTTTGCCTTTAATGTGAGTTATCATGAGATCAAATTCTTGCAAAATTAAACTCCAATTTAACAGCCTTCTGTTCTTGTTTTTCACTCGGCTCAGAAACACCAATGGGTTATGATCTGTATACACAGTCAATGGTTTCTGAGCAGTGCAAACATACACACTAAAATGTTGCAAGGCTAAAACAAGCGACAGTAATTCTTTCTCTATGGTGGAATAATTCTTTTGATGCTCATTTCTTTGAAAAGTAAGCTACAGGATGGTCAATATCATCAAGGTCACCCTTCTGCAACAACACAGCTCCTGCAGCTTCATCACTGGCATCTACTGCTAATGAAAATGGCTTTTCAACATCAGGTGATTTGAGCACATGATGGTAGCATAAAATGGCTTTTAGCTTCTCAAATGCTTCTTGACAAGGATCTGTCCAAACAAACTTCACTCTCTTCTTCAGAAGATTAGTTAGGGGAAGAGCAACATCAGCAAAATTTTTACAAAATTTGTGATAATATCCAACCATTCCCAAAAATCTTCTAACAGTCCTTGTACCTGTGGGAACAGGGAACTCAGATATTGCTTGAACTTTTGCCTGAACAGGAGCTAACTTGCCTTGACCCACAACGTAACCAAGATACCTCACAGTGGCATGGCCAAATTCACTTTTAGCCAAGTTAACTGTAAGGTTATCTTCGGAAAGTCTTTCAAACAACCTTTCTAATGCAGAGATGTGATCCTCCCATGTATCATTCCCTGTCACTAAGTCGTCAATGTAGGCATCTGAATGTTTTAACCCATGAATCACCGAATTAATCATCCTTTGAAATGTTGCCGGAGCATTTTTCATTCCAAATGGCAAAACATTATATTCATACAATCCAGAAGGGGTTACAAAGGCAGAAATCTCCCTTCCTCTATCTGTTAATGGAACACACCAGTACCCTTTTAATAGGTCAATCTTTGTAAGAAATTTTGCCTTTCCCACTCTATGCAATCATCCACCCTAGGAATAGGGTAAGCATCTGACTTCGTTACAGCATTCACTTTTCTGTATTCTGTGCAAAATCGAACAGTTCCATCAGGCTTAGGCACAATAACACAGGGTGAACTCCAGTTTGAAGTGGAATGTCTAATAATATCATTTTCTAACATATATTCAATCTTCTGGTCAACAAGTTTACTCTTTTCCACGTTCATTTGATATGGGCGTTGTTTGATTGGTTTTGCATCCCCAACGTCAACGTCATGAGTAATTATCGACGTTCTGTTTGGAACATCTGGGAACAGATTTTTAAATTTTAAAATTAATTCTCTCATCTGTTGTTTTTGTGAAACTTGTAAATGGTCCAACTTTGTTTCAAGGTTCTCCAGGATATTTTGGTTTTTCAGTTTCGATGGAACAATATTTGGTCTAAATTGGCCTTCCTCAATATCAACATCAGGCATTCTAGAAACAACCTTCATATTATCTACCACGGTCACAACTGAATCCCTCTCATAATAAGGCTAAAGCATGTTTACATGACTGTTTTTTTTGCATCTATCTGGTGTTTGGATTATACATGTCAAATCAGTTAATCAGGATTCAATAATAAGGTCCAGAAAAACAAGATTGCAATGGATTGTTCTGGCTAGGGAAAAATACTAACACTTTTGGCCCCACTGCAAATGCCTTTGGCCGAGCACGTCTGTCAAAACATGCCTTCATTCTCATCTGGCTGGTTTTCAAATTCTCTCTCGCCAGCTGGCAGACTCTCTCCAACCGAGTTTTAAATTTTTGGACATAGTCCAACAGACTCAAATGCACTTCCTCATTAACCTACTGTTCTCTTAACAATTCTAAAGGTCCTCTCACCCGATGTCCAAATACAAGCTCAAACGGACTAAATCCTGATGACTCCTGTATTGATTCTCTAACTGCAAACAAAAGTAAATGAACACCATCATCCCAATCCTTTGTGTTTTCAAAGCAATAAGTCTTCAGCATATTTTTGAGAGTGGAATGAAATCTCTCCAGAACTCCGAGATTCTGGATGATATGCAGATGATACAATCTGCTTTGCTCCCAGCTCATAAACTAATCGTTGAAACAAATTAGACATAAAATTACTGCCTTGATCGGATTGGATTTCTTTTGGCAAACCAACCAAAGTAAAAAAATTTTAAAAGAGCCTTTGACACAGTCTTGGCCTTAATATTTCTAAGTGGTATTGCCTCTGGAAATCTAGAAGTTGCACACGATGGTTAACAAATACTGATTTCCAGCCTTAGACTTTGGCAATGGACCAACACAGTCCACAATCACCTTCGAAAAGGATTCACCAAAAGCAGGAATAGGTTTCCAAGTCTTTGATTTGGTTTACTTACCATCTGACATGTGTGACAGGTTCAACAAAACATCACCACATCCTTTCTCAAACCAGGCCAATAGAATTGTTTCAAGATCTTCCCTACAGTTTTATTCACACCAAAATGACCACCCAAAGGCATACTATGGGCCAGGTTTAAAATCTCATTCCTATAAACTTTAGGAACCACAACCTGATGAATAACTTCCCATTCCTCATTAACAGGGACATGAGGAGGTCTCCATTTCCTCATTAATACTCCATTTTTGACATAATATCCAATTGGCACTTTCTCCATCACAAGAGTGCTTTTTCTCTCAATTCGTCTTTCGTCTGTTCCACCATAAAATCTTTCCTTGACAAAGGCAAATCTTTAAATTCAGTCTCACTACGAGGATTTTGATCCTCCAGTGAAGACAGAAAAGTCTGAGACAAGTCATCATAATTTTCTTCCTGTTTAGGACTGTCACAGGGAACAACATCAGACTGCACCGGACTGTCAGCCTTGGCTAATTCTTTAGCTCTAGCTCGAGTCACCGCACATGATGGGTAAACTTCTGCATCATTCTCAGACTCATCAACCCTTGGTTTGGTCGTTAACCGTACCACAGGGACAAATTCTCCATCTGCAAGGTCATTCCCCAATAACAAAGGAACTCCTTCCACTGGTAAACTAGGTCATATCCCTATCTCAACAGGTCCTTCTACGAACTTTGACTTTAAAATCACCTTGTGCAAAGGGACAGATATGATGTCACCTGTAACACCTTGCACTAGATTTACCTCACCAGTGTCAGTTTCTTCACCAAAATTTAAAACACTGTCCAGCAAGAGAGATTGGCAAGCCCCAGTATCTAAGGATTTTCACTGGCACTTGGGTGACCCATCATTCAGTGAAACAAAACCCTCTGATACATAAGAATGATTTTTAATTACCTGAAAACAAGCATTGGGCACAGCTTCCTTCCTTTTCTTCAAAAGGGCACAATTAACTATTACATGGCCAGGTTTCTTACAGTAATAACAAGTACGCTCAACAGGTTTCTCCAGCACTGGCTTCTTTTCATCCTTCCCTTTTTGATTACCTCCCAATTTAATCTCTGGTTTACCTGGATTGTCCCTTATAACTCTTTTGAAAGGTTTTAGGTGGTCCCCATTTGGATTTATGGGTTAAAGCATAATCATCTGCCAACCTAGCAATTTCTTGTAAAGTTTCCACCTCCTTTTCATTTAAATACCTGTTATTTCAGCTGGGACACATCTTTTAAAGTTTTCCACTAACATCAATTCTGTCAATTTATCATAATCCCCAACTACATTTTTAGCCATGCACCATCGTTCAAAACATATTCTCTTTCCATTGGCAAATTCCATGTACGTCTGATCTGCAGATTTCTTCAAGTCTCTAAATTTTTGTCTATAAGCTTCAGGTATGCCTTATATTCGTATGCCTTCAACACAATTTGTTTTACCTTTGTATAATCAGCTGCATCGTCAACAGACAAAACAGAATAAGCTTTTTGAGCTTTACCTTTAATTACACTCTGTAACATAAGAGCCCATCCTTTCTTTGGCCAGTTTGAACTCTCAGCAACCTTTTCGAAATGTTGGAAATACTGATCAACTTGATCTTCTTCAAAACGAGGGACTAATCAAACCTCCCTACTGACTAAAAAACCAGATTCCAAACTCTTTCGCTTCATTTTTAACTCATGCTGCCGCTGTTTTTCCTTCTCCTCCCTATCCAACTCCATCCTCCTCATTTCCATCTGGGCCTTCCTTTCCTCTGCCTCAGCCTCAAACTTCAACTGAATTAGTTCCCGTTCAGCCTCTGACTTCACCTGAGTTAGCTCTCGTTCCCATTCAGCCTCAAACTTTAACCGAATTTGCTCTCGTTCAACCTCTATCTTTGCCAGCTGCACATGTGCCTCAGAAATTGCTGGTTCACTGCCCTGAAACTGTTTTAACACCTCCTCGTCAAACACCTCCTTTTCCACATAATGGCCAGCTATCAGTCTCCGAATATCTGCCTTTCTCACAAATCGCGTTACTGCCTCAAGGAGTAGCGCTGCAGCAATTTTCACCAAATCAGACTTCCTCATCCCCTGCAATCCTCCAGGGGTGGTTTTTTTCCCAAAAATGTATCCATTGTTGGTTTCCACACACACAAGCCAATTAAAAAGAAATCTATCAGACTGACCACAATCAGTAATCCACTAAGACCCCAATTTGTTCAAACTCAGACCTCCCTCGTCAATCATTGGATACAATCCCAGATTAATCTCGTCAATCTGGGGAACGATCCCAGATGACACTTGGTAATCTGGGGAACAATCCCAGACAAGCCCCCAATTTTGTTATGAACCAGCAACAAAAGAAACACAGTCTTGATTCAGTGTTAAAAACTACTTTATTAATAACTACTTATGATAATAAGAAAAATAAAAGTAAAAATGTTAGAATGTTAGAAGTAAAGATGTTAAACCTTGAACATTAACCCCAAAAACTAAACTCATCGTGTGTGTGTGGCAAAGTCCCAAACTCCAAGTCCAGGAATGGTTCTTAAAGTTCAGTTCAGCAAGCCATAAGGTGAAACATGAGCAAAGGCTTCAACAACCACCGTTGTCTGAAGATAAGACGTAGATGTAGAGAGAACATAGAGAGAGTAATTACGAAATCCAAATGTTCCACGATGGAACCCAAACGACACCTCAGTGTTTACTCGGTAGTGACTTCCTCACCCCAAAAAGCATCCGAATCATGGTCATCCACACAAATACCTGTTTCCCTCTACAGGTCAGCAACAAAGTGAACTCCACCGGATTACTCCCAATTTCCATACGTGGATTGTAGTAACAGACACAGTTATTGTTTCTCATCCATCGATAGAGAAACTAGCAGGCTGGTGTCTCTCTTTTCTCTCTCTTCTCTGACTGACTTCTTCAACATCATTACGTCCTTTATCTTCTGTTGACGTAAGCACGCCACACACACACACACTATGCTCTATCTTAAAGGAGCATTCACCTAGTCCGTAAGAGGTCATAGCTTTAAGGTGAGAGGGAGAAAGTTTAAAGGAGATTTACAAGGCAAATTTTTTTTTAAACTTTACACGGAGATGCCAGTAACGTGCTGCCAGGGGAAGTGTTGGAAGCAGATATGAAAGGAAAGCATCGCTGCAGGCAAATGGGACTAGTTTAGGAAGGTGCCTTGGTTGGCAATGGATGAAGTGGGCTGAACAAATCTATGAATCTTTGAGTCTTATCCTGATGCTGTGACTCTTTGTTCCGGACTCCCCAGCCATCCTTGTAACTAGTCTGTCTGTTCTTGCTAGGACCTTATAGGTTTCTCTGAAATCCCTTCACATTCTTCTATACCCTTGTGAATAGAGGCCTAACTGACCTAATTTCTTCTCATGCATCCGTTCAGGAGTTAGTGCAACAAAGGTTTACTGGACTCTCTCCATGGCAAGAACATCCTTCCTCAGATAAGGAGACCAAAATTGCACACAAATTTCCAAACGGTCTCTCCAAGGAAGGCCTTGTACAGTTACAGGATAACACCACCATTCCTGTTCCTTTCCCATTGTCATTTTATTTCAATGTTCTGCATTGATCTCCTGAAGCAACACAGTATATTGACCGAGATGACCGGTATTAGATCAGATTAGTTTGTCATACAGCCCAGGGTGCAATGAAATTCCTAGCTCACTTGAAGCTCAGGGCAAACAGTATACATGGTAGTAATAAATACAGCAACAAGCACAAAACAGAATGGTGCAAAGACATTAGTGCAATCTGAAGTAGTGCAAAAAGAAATGCTAAAGTGACAATAATTGAATAAACAAGAGAGGAAGAATTAAGAATCTGAGAACATGACAGGAAGGGGATGTGAAGGAGATGATTGGTTCAGAAGTCTGATAGCACTGGGGAATACTATCTGAGATATCACTAGTCTGAATTAATGTAACCCAGGAATTTAACACCACTCCCAACATTCATACTTCCCAATTAATTAAATCCCTTTCCCTGCTCCTCTCTCTTCTCTGCATCATTTCCATTGGATGTTTCTGGTTCTCTCAATTATCGACTCTAAGGCCAGCGACAAGTGGGTCAGACAACTATGATACCTTCACCCACTATGGCTGTGTGGCACAGTGCACAGCCGTGGGAGGGGTCTTTGTGTCCTGCAAACACTTGCTGTCCTAACAGCTCCGCAAGGTCCGTCTCTGTTTCAGCTGGCAGCTTGCTGCACTAGCTGCCCCATTGATAGGCTCGCCAGTATATTAGTGCCACAGTACATGGATAGCGATAAAAATCTCCATTGGACTATCCCCATCCTCCATACTTACTGCATTTTCAGATCAGCCTGTGTTTTGCATGCCCCTTAGCTGTGTACTGTCTCTTTACATTTGATCTCCCAAAGTGCAACACCTTACACTTGACCAGATTAAATTCCATCTGCCATTTCTCTGCAACTGATCTATATCCTGCTGAATCCTTTGACGACCTTCAGTGTTTGCAACTCCATCAATTTTTGTGTCATCTGCAAACTTACTAACCAACCCATCTACATTCTCGTCCAAGTCATTTATATATATCATAAACAGAGGTCCCAGCACAGACCCCTGCGGAACACCACTAATCACAGACTTACAGCCAGAATAACACTCCTCCACCAGTGCCCTCTGTCGTCTATGGTCAAGCTAATTCTGAATCCAAACTACCTATTCACCTTTCACCTTAATCCTCCTGATCAACCTACCATGGCAGACCTTGTAAAATGCCTTACTAAAGTCCATGTAGACAACATGCACTGCCCTACCCTCAATCACCTTTGTCATCTCCTCAAAAAAATGTCAGTCAAGTTGGTAAGACATGACCTGCTCCACATAAAGCCATGCTGAGTGTCCCTAGTTAGCCCATGTTCTAACAAATGTAAGTAAATCCTATCTCTAAGAATCCTCTCCAATAGCTTCCTTACCACTGATGTGAGGCTCACTAGTCAATAATTTCCTGGATTTTCCCTAGTTCCATTCTTAAACAAAGGAACAATATTAACCACTCTCCAGTCCTCCACCTGTAGCTAGAGAGGTTACTACTGCACTTTCAGCAACAGCTTCAGCTGCACTTTCAAAGTCGAGCCGATCGAGAAGGGAGTTCCTGTTATGATTTCCTGCTTGTAGAGATTAAGTAATTTCCCTAATGGTGAATAGAAACTTAACCTAGAAAGCAAAATAGTTTTTTTCCAAGAAATGATGTCACAGAGACCACGGTATGTGCCGACGCAAACTGCCTTGATCCAATTACAGTAGTATCGGTTGACAACAGAAATAAATCACTTGATCCATCAGACCCAAGCTGATTGGCTGATCTTTTCTCTGCCCACTTATATCTGGAAGTCATCTCAGGTTGTCCTTTGACTATTTGGGCCTCCCAGTTCTTCTCTTTCAAAACATTCTGTGGAAGGATGGCTGAAACATTGGTAGCGGGGAGGTTCTCAGAGCCTGCAAGGGCTCCTGGTTTCTTGGATAAAACTTTGCTGGTCTCCAGGTTGAAATCTGTGCTGGACGAATAAGATCATTGGACTCTGAAGCCTCCCACCCCCTTGCCTCAGAGGGGGGTGTAGAGAGGTGGCAGAAGCAGTCTATAGTACCTTCATACAGTGCAGGAAGGCGTTCAATAATCTTTGATCTTTGTCAAAGTCCCAACAATCTTCTCTCTTGCCTCTCGATAGCCTGGGGTGATCCCATCAGGCCCTGGGGATTTATCCATCTTAATGTTCTTCAAGAGCCCCAACACCACCTCCCTCTTGATCTCAAAATGCCCTAGCATATTAGAATGCCCAACACTGATCTCACTAACTTCCATGTACTTTTCTTTGGTGAATACCGATGCAAAGTACTTTTTTAGCATTTCACTCACTTCCTCTGGCTCCAGGGATAAGTTTGCTCCTTTATTCTGGAGTGGTCCAACCCGCTCCATAGTTACCTTCTTGTTTTTAATATACATAACAAAATGCCTTGGGATTCTCTTTAATCCTACTTGCCCGGGACACTTCATGCCCTCCTAATTCCTTGAGTTCTTTCTGGCTTTCTTTATATTACTCTAAGGCCCTGTTCAGCTTCCTAAACCTTACATACGCTTCCTTTTTCTTTTTGACTAAATCTACAACATCTCTCACCATTCCAGGGTTCCCTTACCTGCCATCTTTGTCCTTCCTCCTTACTGGAACATGTCTGTCCAGTACTCTGGTCCTTTACATCACCTGCTTTTCACTTCTGGTTCCATGATGAGAGTGTTTGCATTCCAAGCCTGAGTTACAGACCTGAAGCATTGTTCTTGGCCATGAGTTGCTTGGCCTGAGACTGAAATCTTCCTCTCATTTGTCTATTTTATTACCTTTGGAAATCCAACTATTTTGACATTCTTGGGTGTCACCAGCAGGCTGAACTGAATTTTCTGCTGATGTTTCTTTAATTTGTACAAGACAGACTCAGCATCTAAGGTTTTAGCTCCCAGGTATGTCTTTTTGATGGAATGTTATCGTGTTTTAGAAATTCAGGCATATCCCAAAAATCGCTCTTCAAAAATTCCGGTTATTTGACAAGATATAAATTGAAAACTAAAATACAATTAATGGTTCACAGTTAAAGGAAGCTCATAAGGAGACTTGCCAGGATTTTCGAGTTGCTTCCAGTTGAACTAACTCCCCAAAACCCACTTTTGTTTCTGAATACACAAGCCACCGGAGTCAGTTTTCTTCAATGAAGCTCAAGGACTGAGAACAATAATTACAAATTATTTGAAAATCACACTTTCATAAGTCTCAGTGAAGAAAGTGCTGCCAGAATATATCAAGTGAAACAAGTTCTCCACAAATTTGTCCTCAGATCAATGCATCTTTCAAGCATCATTATGTTCCTGAATGGAAAGACTTAATTCACAAAGAGCATTCAGATATTCTTCATTGCCAGAATCAAACTCCAAGGCCTTCTCAAAGTATTCAATAGCTTTAGCCTTATTCCCATCCAGCTGATACAGGAATCCTTTGACCCCAAGAGCCTTGCTGTCACACGGATTCCTGCAAAGTTTCCTGTCTGCCCACCTCTTCAATTTTTCATGACACCATTTTCGTTCATTTGACTCATATTCAACCTTTAGTCCTTTCAGGAATAGCCTGATGGCATCGGATTCAGACCTTCTTTGGTGCAGTTCAAATGATCCAGCCTGTAAACATATTCTCTGTATATTTTCTGGACGAATATCATCCAATTTCTCCAGATTACTGTAGATCTCCTTTGCTTTGGAATACTCTCCATTTTTTACACAGATGCCTGCAAAATCCAATTGCGATTTAATAGCTGATCTTGGACGATGCTCAAATGCCTTTCCAAGGTGATACTTGCATTGATTGAACAACTCTGTTTTCTGCTTAAATGCAGCATTGCGAGGGTTTCTGCTACGAGGATTGCCAATCAGTTCATCTAATCTGATTTTGTAACACATAGCAATTTGGTCATGCAAAAAGGCAGAGAGGGGAGTTATTTTTAATGCTCTCTTCAACAGCCCAACAGCTTTCTCCACATCTCCTTCTAATCTGCAAAATTTTGCAGCATAGCGGAGCACGTATGGAAAATCAGGGGTTTTGTGCAATGCTTGTTCAACTAATTTATTTGCTTCCTTCTTTTGCTTGAACTCTTGCAGTTTTAGAGCCAACAGCACCATGGCCACAGAGTCACCTGGATCAAGCTCCAGCACCCGACGCAGATGCTTCACGGACTGACTCCGTTCACGACTCTCTGGGGTTCCAGAAAATGATTCCAGACGAAATAGTACAGTCGCATAGCCCATGATCCATTCCGTGTTATCAGGATCTTCCTCCAGAGCCTTTGCAAAACATTCCTTTGCCTCTTCGTAGTATTGAACTGAAGATCTTATCAATGACCATCCCTTCTCCCCGTACACTTCAGGTATCATTGCTGTATAGCGAGGGCCGTCAGTGAGCGGTTTACAGATCATCTCCAGCTTGTCGAGGTAGGACTGGGCCTCGGCCAGTTGTCCCATGTGGTAATGCACCCAGGCAAAGTTTCCATAGGTGATGATGCTTTTTCTTTGAAATTCATCTTTGTGGTTCTCCTTCAGAATCTCTTCAGCTTCCTTTAAGTTTTGAATTGCTTCTTCACAGTTGCCCTGCAAACAATTCACAAAAGCGAGTTGGTTGTGGCATTCAGCCTGGTATTTGACACCAAGATCCATTGCATCTTGCAATCTGTACATCATATCATCCAAGTCAATGGTTTCCTTCTGTGGGCCCCACGTGAAGTGACACTGAAGCTGATCGAGCTTCTCTTTCAACAAATCTCTCGGTGCGTTGCTGCAAGAGGACAAAATTCAAGAGTCAGCACTTCATCCAGTCATTGTTCTCCATGTCATTACTTGAAACAAAGCAGAGTGTTATTGTCTCCTGCAATCTTTAAAACCACACCCGAATAAATTTCAACTCTGTACATGCACCGAGACCCAAATGGAAGTTATTTTTTTTTATTTGCTTTATTACCAGATATGATGTTACAATGAGAGCTGCTTCATGTATGACGACTTCTGAGAAGAGACTGGATGGGCTTGGTTTATTTCTCTTGTAGCACAAAAGGCTAAAGGGGAATCTCAGTGGTGGAGGCAGGTGCTCTCACACATTTAATGTGTCTAGACGAGCACTTGAATTGCCAAGGTATAGAAGGCTGCAGACCAGCTGCTGGTAAATGGGAAGAGTATAGATGCATACTATGGTCAGCATGAATACGGTGGGCTGAAAGGCCTCTTTTCTGTCTGTATAACACTGAATGTTTGACCTCTCTCACCAGTCTTGGTACAGCTAAGCATCCATACTGGTACAGAAAATATTGCAGATGCTGGAAGTCCAAATAACAACAGAAAATGCTGGAAATGTTTATTTTCTGAAGTCGTTGAACTCAGTGACTGGACTGTAATCTGCCTGGTCAGGAGATAAGATGCTGTTGATGTGAATTAAGTTTATTGGCCTGAAATGATAACTCTTTCCACACACGTAGCATGACCTGCCCTCAATGATGTGTCTCTGAACACATAGTATGAACTCTTTGCATCAAATGTATTGTAATGCATTCCACATACTTTTGTGAGTGAGCTCCCATACAAGGGTTAACACATCAATTTAAATACAGAAGGAATTCAAGTGTTCCGTACCTCATTATGTTTGAGAGAAACAATGCTTTGAATTACTTTCACAGCTTCAGCTACACTTTCAATGTCGAGCCGATCGAGAAGGGAGTTCCGTGTTATGATTTCCTGCTTGTAGAGATTAAGTAATTCCCTAATGGTGAATAGAAACTTAACCTAGAAAACAAAACTAGTTTTTTTCCAAGAAATGATGTCACAGAGACCACAGTATGTGCTGACGCAAACTGCCTTGATCCAATTACAGTAGTATCGGTTGACAACAGAAATAAATCACTTGATCCATCAGACCCAAGCTGATTGGCTGATCTTTTCTCTGCCCACTTATATCTGGAAGTCATCTCAGGTTGTCCTTTGACTATTTGGGCCTCCCAGTTCTTCTCTTTCAAAACATTCTGTGGAAGGATGGCTGAAACATTGGTAGCGGGGAGGTTCTCAGAGCCTGCAAGGGCTCCTGGTTTCTTGGATAAAACTTTGCTGGTCTCCAGGTTGAAATCTGTGCTGGACGAATAAGATCATTGGACTCTGAAGCCTCCCACCCCCTTGCCTCAGAGGGGGGTGTAGAGAGGTGGCAGAAGCAGTCTATAGTACCTTCATACAGTGCAGGAAGGCGTTCAATAATCTTTGATCTTTGTCAAAGTCCCAACAATCTTCTCTCTTGCCTCTCGATAGCCTGGGGTGATCCCATCAGGCCCTGGGGATTTATCCATCTTAATGTTCTTCAAGAGCCCCAACACCACCTCCCTCTTGATCTCAAAATGCCCTAGCATATTAGAATGCCCAACACTGATCTCACTAACTTCCATGTACTTTTCTTTGGTGAATACCGATGCAAAGTACTTTTTTAGCATTTCACTCACTTCCTCTGGCTCCAGGGATAAGTTTGCTCCTTTATTCTGGAGTGGTCCAACCCGCTCCATAGTTACCTTCTTGTTTTTAATATACATAACAAAATGCCTTGGGATTCTCTTTAATCCTACTTGCCCGGGACACTTCATGCCCTCCTAATTCCTTGAGTTCTTTCTGGCTTTCTTTATATTACTCTAAGGCCCTGTTCAGCTTCCTAAACCTTACATACGCTTCCTTTTTCTTTTTGACTAAATCTACAACATCTCTCACCATTCCAGGGTTCCCTTACCTGCCATCTTTGTCCTTCCTCCTTACTGGAACATGTCTGTCCAGTACTCTGGTCCTTTACATCACCTGCTTTTCACTTCTGGTTCCATGATGAGAGTGTTTGCATTCCAAGCCTGAGTTACAGACCTGAAGCATTGTTCTTGGCCATGAGTTGCTTGGCCTGAGACTGAAATCTTCCTCTCATTTGTCTATTTTATTACCTTTGGAAATCCAACTATTTTGACATTCTTGGGTGTCACCAGCAGGCTGAACTGAATTTTCTGCTGATGTTTCTTTAATTTGTACAAGACAGACTCAGCATCTAAGGTTTTAGCTCCCAGGTATGTCTTTTTGATGGAATGTTATCGTGTTTTAGAAATTCAGGCATATCCCAAAAATCGCTCTTCAAAAATTCCGGTTATTTGACAAGATATAAATTGAAAACTAAAATACAATTAATGGTTCACAGTTAAAGGAAGCTCATAAGGAGACTTGCCAGGATTTTCGAGTTGCTTCCAGTTGAACTAACTCCCCAAAACCCACTTTTGTTTCTGAATACACAAGCCACCGGAGTCAGTTTTCTTCAATGAAGCTCAAGGACTGAGAACAATAATTACAAATTATTTGAAAATCACACTTTCATAAGTCTCAGTGAAGAAAGTGCTGCCAGAATATATCAAGTGAAACAAGTTCTCCACAAATTTGTCCTCAGATCAATGCATCTTTCAAGCATCATTATGTTCCTGAATGGAAAGACTTAATTCACAAAGAGCATTCAGATATTCTTCATTGCCAGAATCAAACTCCAAGGCCTTCTCAAAGTATTCAATAGCTTTAGCCTTATTCCCATCCAGCTGATACAGGAATCCTTTGACCCCAAGAGCCTTGCTGTCACACGGATTCCTGCAAAGTTTCCTGTCTGCCCACCTCTTCAATTTTTCATGACACCATTTTCGTTCATTTGACTCATATTCAACCTTTAGTCCTTTCAGGAATAGCCTGATGGCATCGGATTCAGACCTTCTTTGGTGCAGTTCAAATGATCCAGCCTGTAAACATATTCTCTGTATATTTTCTGGACGAATATCATCCAATTTCTCCAGATTACTGTAGATCTCCTTTGCTTTGGAATACTCTCCATTTTTTACACAGATGCCTGCAAAATCCAATTGCGATTTAATAGCTGATCTTGGACGATGCTCAAATGCCTTTCCAAGGTGATACTTGCATTGATTGAACAACTCTGTTTTCTGCTTAAATGCAGCATTGCGAGGGTTTCTGCTACGAGGATTGCCAATCAGTTCATCTAATCTGATTTTGTAACACATAGCAATTTGGTCATGCAAAAAGGCAGAGAGGGGAGTTATTTTTAATGCTCTCTTCAACAGCCCAACAGCTTTCTCCACATCTCCTTCTAATCTGCAAAATTTTGCAGCATAGCGGAGCACGTATGGAAAATCAGGGGTTTTGTGCAATGCTTGTTCAACTAATTTATTTGCTTCCTTCTTTTGCTTGAACTCTTGCAGTTTTAGAGCCAACAGCACCATGGCCACAGAGTCACCTGGATCAAGCTCCAGCACCCGACGCAGATGCTTCACGGACTGACTCCGTTCACGACTCTCTGGGGTTCCAGAAAATGATTCCAGACGAAATAGTACAGTCGCATAGCCCATGATCCATTCCGTGTTATCAGGATCTTCCTCCAGAGCCTTTGCAAAACATTCCTTTGCCTCTTCGTAGTATTGAACTGAAGATCTTATCAATGACCATCCCTTCTCCCCGTACACTTCAGGTATCATTGCTGTATAGCGAGGGCCGTCAGTGAGCGGTTTACAGATCATCTCCAGCTTGTCGAGGTAGGACTGGGCCTCGGCCAGTTGTCCCATGTGGTAATGCACCCAGGCAAAGTTTCCATAGGTGATGATGCTTTTTCTTTGAAATTCATCTTTGTGGTTCTCCTTCAGAATCTCTTCAGCTTCCTTTAAGTTTTGAATTGCTTCTTCACAGTTGCCCTGCAAACAATTCACAAAAGCGAGTTGGTTGTGGCATTCAGCCTGGTATTTGACACCAAGATCCATTGCATCTTGCAATCTGTACATCATATCATCCAAGTCAATGGTTTCCTTCTGTGGGCCCCACGTGAAGTGACACTGAAGCTGATCGAGCTTCTCTTTCAACAAATCTCTCGGTGCGTTGCTGCAAGAGGACAAAATTCAAGAGTCAGCACTTCATCCAGTCATTGTTCTCCATGTCATTACTTGAAACAAAGCAGAGTGTTATTGTCTCCTGCAATCTTTAAAACCACACCCGAATAAATTTCAACTCTGTACATGCACCGAGACCCAAATGGAAGTTATTTTTTTTTATTTGCTTTATTACCAGATATGATGTTACAATGAGAGCTGCTTCATGTATGACGACTTCTGAGAAGAGACTGGATGGGCTTGGTTTATTTCTCTTGTAGCACAAAAGGCTAAAGGGGAATCTCAGTGGTGGAGGCAGGTGCTCTCACACATTTAATGTGTCTAGACGAGCACTTGAATTGCCAAGGTATAGAAGGCTGCAGACCAGCTGCTGGTAAATGGGAAGAGTATAGATGCATACTATGGTCAGCATGAATACGGTGGGCTGAAAGGCCTCTTTTCTGTCTGTATAACACTGAATGTTTGACCTCTCTCACCAGTCTTGGTACAGCTAAGCATCCATACTGGTACAGAAAATATTGCAGATGCTGGAAGTCCAAATAACAACAGAAAATGCTGGAAATGTTTATTTTCTGAAGTCGTTGAACTCAGTGACTGGACTGTAATCTGCCTGGTCAGGAGATAAGATGCTGTTGATGTGAATTAAGTTTATTGGCCTGAAATGATAACTCTTTCCACACACGTAGCATGACCTGCCCTCAATGATGTGTCTCTGAACACATAGTATGAACTCTTTGCATCAAATGTATTGTAATGCATTCCACATACTTTTGTGAGTGAGCTCCCATACAAGGGTTAACACATCAATTTAAATACAGAAGGAATTCAAGTGTTCCGTACCTCATTATGTTTGAGAGAAACAATGCTTTGAATTACTTTCACAGCTTCAGCTACACTTTCAATGTCGAGCCGATCGAGAAGGGAGTTCCGTGTTATGATTTCCTGCTTGTAGAGATTAAGTAATTCCCTAATGGTGAATAGAAACTTAACCTAGAAAACAAAACTAGTTTTTTTCCAAGAAATGATGTCACAGAGACCACAGTATGTGCTGACGCAAACTGCCTTGATCCAATTACAGTAGTATCGGTTGACAACAGAAATAAATCACTTGATCCATCAGACCCAAGCTGATTGGCTGATCTTTTCTCTGCCCACTTATATCTGGAAGTCATCTCAGGTTGTCCTTTGACTATTTGGGCCTCCCAGTTCTTCTCTTTCAAAACATTCTGTGGAAGGATGGCTGAAACATTGGTAGCGGGGAGGTTCTCAGAGCCTGCAAGGGCTCCTGGTTTCTTGGATAAAACTTTGCTGGTCTCCAGGTTGAAATCTGTGCTGGACGAATAAGATCATTGGACTCTGAAGCCTCCCACCCCCTTGCCTCAGAGGGGGGTGTAGAGAGGTGGCAGAAGCAGTCTATAGTACCTTCATACAGTGCAGGAAGGCGTTCAATAATCTTTGATCTTTGTCAAAGTCCCAACAATCTTCTCTCTTGCCTCTCGATAGCCTGGGG